>NC_140955.1:15082052-15752052 GCF_014529385.1 Adiantum capillus-veneris
TATTGAAGACTGAACTTTTCTGGTATAGGAAAATGTTCATTTAGCCTACCAAAAATTCCAGGTGTTCACCATCATGTTTGAAAATGCATGCCAATCACCAAATTATCAGTTTTGAAAAAGGGTGATGATGATTTTGGATAGGGTGTTTGCACCACCTATCCCAAGGGTGCATAGAGGATGGGGCATTAACTGGAGTCCATCTGGAGGAATCTATATCATCGATGCTGACAAGATATGGTGCATGGATACCAACCTCAAGAAACTTTGATGGGAAAAGGAGTTAAAAGTCATCGAAGTTTATCTTTTCATTGGTACTAAGAATCTGGATGCTACCATTACCTTGGGAGGAGAAAAGATATCTCAGACTCAATGGGTCTATAACCAAGTTACAAAAGTTATCCATGGTGGTAGGATTCGACCCATATGTGTATCTCGTAGCTTTCAAGGGTCAAAAGAAACTTATTATTTTGATCCTTTAGCCTATCCTTTTGTAGTCACTAAACTCAAAATATAGAAACATTACAATCCTTGTACCTAAAGACTACTAACCTTGGTAGCAAATAATGTGTATATAAATAAAGTTTGGATTAATATTATCTTTTGTTTGTATTATTGTATGATCAAGTCTTGTCTTAAAGTGGATTAAAGTTAGAGTATCCAATAAAGTTTCACTTAATCTATATTGCACAGAGTGCGGTGTACACATCTCTTGAAGAGAAAAAGCTACTTCTCAAGCAAGCTAAACTTTCCTCTTTCAAAGGGGAAGGAGCCCTAGTTGAGTGCGATGCAGAAGTGTGGCTCGAAGAGATGGAAGATTATTTTGCTGCTGCTGGTACTACTCCTGATAACCAAGCAATGTTGGCTATGTTTCGTCTCACGGGGGATGCCAAGATTTGGTGGAAACAACACTGCAAAGATAATCAAGTAGCTCAAAACACTCAAACTTGGGAAGATATTAAGTATGTTGTCAAAGGACGTTATCTTCCACCTGCACACAAATCCCTTAAGATGAATGAATTCTTCAACTTACGTCAGTTTCATCTTACAGTGGAAGAATACTACTCCAAATTTGTAACTCTTAGGCGCTATGCTCTGCCAATGACCGCAGATCATTAAGTAGCCCGTCTCTACCAAGGGCTAAATGCTCCTTTAAATACTCGTCAAGAAGCCATGAGGCCTGTAAATTTGCAAGATTCTCTTTTAAGAGCTAAAACCTTAGCTAAAGAGATGTCAAACTCTCAAAGGGTACGAAATGAAAATTTAAGGAATGTTGGAAGGAGAGGAGGGCCTATGATGTGGAACCAAAGGCAAGTTCACCCAGTTCACCAAACTCATCCAATAGTTACAGCTTTAGCAAATGGAGCTCAAAATGTAGATCTTAGATGCTATGAATGCAACGAGCTAGGACATTTCAGGAATGTATGTCCTAGGAGAGTCTCCACAACAAATACACCTGATCGAGCTAGAGGACGAGGCCAAATAATAAATCGTGGAGGAAGAAATGGAGGACGAGGTCGAGGATGCGGAATGGCTGCCAGAGTCAATGCTATCATAGGAGAACCAACATTGGGAGAAGAACAAGAGGAAAGAGCATCTCTACATGCTGCAATTGATAACCCAAGAGCAAGACAACAATATGCTGTCATTCAAACACCTACAAATCACCAAGGTGAAAAATTTGAGCTTCTTATTGATTGTGGTAGTACTCATTCTTTCTTGTCACCTAAATGTTTAAGGAGGTTAGGACTTAATCAACACCCAGCAAGAAAGATGAGAGTTGAATTAGCCAATGGAAAGGAGGTGTTATCTCAGTACATTGTGGGAAAAATAGATTTCAAGTTGGGAGAATACTCTACTTCTGCTACTTTTCGAACCTTACCCATAGGAATCTATGACGGAATTCTTGGAATGGATTGGTTAGCCAGTCATAATGCCAATATCCATTGTTCCCAAGGAAGTATTACTTTTGTGGACAACCAAAAGCTTACTTGGTCAAAGCTAATCATCTTTTGAAAGGGTTACGCAAGGGTCAACAAATTTTTGTAGTCAAGCTAAACAAAGTAGAAAAATCTTCTTCCAACCCTCAACCAATGTGGCTAGAAGAATTTTCGGATGTTTTCCCCGCTGAACTTTCTGAACTACCACCACCTAGAGAGGTAGACCATGAAATCAAAAATTTTCCAGGTAGTGAACCAGTCTCAAGAGCGCCGTATAAGATGTCACTTCCAGAGGATATAGAACTCAAGGAGCAGCTCAAGCAGTTGATTGAGCAAGGGTCTATCCGTCCTAGTACATCTCCATGGGGTGTACCTGTTCTCTTCCAAAAGAAAAAGGATGGCTCTCTTCGACTTTGCATAGATTATAGGGGCTTAAATCAGGTTACCATCAAGAATAAATATCCAATTCCTCGTATTGATGAGATGCTGGACAGATTACATGGAGCCAAAATATTCACGAAGATTGATCTTCGATCTGGCTATCATCAAATTCGAATCCAGGAGGCTGATATCTCCAAAACAGCTTCCAACACTCGTTATGGTCATTACGAATTTACAGTGATGGCTTTCAGACTTACGAATGCTCTTGCAACTTTCAATCGTCTGATGCACGATATCTTTAGAGAATTCTTGGATGATTTTGTCCTAGTATTCTTTGACGATATCTTAATTTATTCCAAATCAGAGGAAGAGCATGAAGGACATGTTAGGAAAGTGTTAGAGCTTTTACGCCAAAATAAGATGTATGCAAAGAAAAGCAAATGCACCTTCTTTACCCCTAAGGTCTGTTACTTAGGGTTTATCATTTCACCTGAAGGAGTCTCTGTTGACCTTGACAAAGTCAAAGATATTGTGGAATGGCCTCAACCCACTTCACAAACGGGAGTCAGAGGGTTCTTAGGTATCAGAGGGTGGTACATGATCTTTGTAAAGGACTATGCTCTTAAAGCTGCACCACTAACCGACTTGCTAAAGAAAGGAGCTACGATACTTTGGGAAGAAAAACATGAATCTTGCTTCAAACAGCTCAAGGAGTATCTTGCTTTAGAACCTCTCTTAAAACTTCCAGACTTCACCCAAGAATTCGAGGTGATCACAGATGCTAGTAACCTTGCATTAGGAGGAGTCCTTACTCAAGAAGGAAGGCCTGTAGCTTATACTTCTCGGAAGCTTAGGATTCATAAAGTGAATTATGCTACACATGATTTAGAATTGCTAGCAGTTATTCACACTCTCAAGCTATGGAGACATTATCTATTGGGATGCAAATTCCAATTGGTAACAGATCACAAGAGCCTTAAGTGGATTTTTTACCCAACCTAACCTTAACATGAGACAGAGGAAATGGATAGAGCTCATGCACGAATATGATTTTGATATTAAATTTAGACTAGGTAAGGATAATGTTGTGGCAGATGCCCTAAGCCGTAAAGCTTTTCTGGGGACTATTTCCATGGCTAACAACCCTATTTTAGACAAGGTCTCGAATGCTGCTGTCAGAGATGCAGATTACCAGATGCTTGCTAGTATCCTACGTGAAGAGAGGGTATCATCAAATCAGCTTAAACCTCTACATTACTCCTTAGAAGATGGGAAAATTTACTATAGGAATCGACTATGCATACCTAAGGATTCTACCCTAAGGAATTCTATCCTATATGAAGCACATGATGGCCCAACTTCAGGACATCCAGGTTATGCCAAAACCATCAATGCAATTCGCAGAAGTTACTATTGGCAAGGTATGAAGGGTGATGTCCTTTGCTATGTCAAGCAGTGTTTGTCTTGTCAAAGAATTAAGGCAGAGAGACTAAAGATGCCAGGTAAATTACATCCTTTAGATATTCCCCGAATGAAATGGGAATGTATTAACATGGACTTTATCATTGGGTTTCCTTTTGTTCAAGCTGGCTATAATTCAATCATGGTCATAGTCGACTTGCTTACTAAAGTGGCTCACTTAATCCCAGTCAAGACAACCTTTACAGCTTCAGATATTGCTCGTCTGTTTGTGAAGGAGGTTTTCAGAATTTATGGTTTACCCAAGAGGATTGTCGGCGATCGTGATGCCAAGTTTACTTCAAAGTTTTGGGTATCATTGTTTCAAGCTATTGGAACTCAGTTATGTTTTAGTACTGCTTATCATCCTCAAACTGATGGCCAAACTGAAAGAGTTAATCAAGTAATTGAAGACATCCTTAGAGCCTACTGCAATAGAGAACCTCGCAAGTGGATTCAATACCTACCCTTGGTAGAGTATGCATACAATTCCTCTACTCATAGAAGTATTGGAATGACACCTTTTAATGCTCTTTATGGTCAAGAATGTTTATCACCTCTTAACTTTTCTGACCCCACTATAAGGGTAGAAGCCTCAAAGAAAATGCTTGAAGAAATGGAAGCTCAAACCAAAGCTATTCGAAGGGATATTCAAGCGGCTCAAGATCGACAAAAGAAGTATGCTGACTTAAAAAGATCTGATCGGATTTTCAAAGAAGGTGACAAATTTTTCTTACGAGTAAAGCCCAAAAAGAGCATTCTGTCTCTCGGAAGTTATAAGAAACTTATCTACCGATATTGTGAACCTTACGAAATAATCAAGGTTGTAAGTGATCAAGCTTATAGACTAAAACTCCCTTCTCATCTCAAAGTGCATGATGTATTTCATGTAAGTCTGTTAAAACCTTATGTATATAACCCTGACCATGTCCTTGATGATGAGAAAATCATTTTACCTGCTCAAGATGTTCTACAAATCCAACCTGATACTATCCTAGAAACTCGGGAGAGAAAGCTTAGGAATAGATCCATCAAAGAACATCTTATCTTATGGAAGGATTTCCCTATAGAAGATGCTACTTGGGAAGATGAGACATCCCTTCTTAAGGATTATCCTTCACTGTTCTTGAGATGAGGGCATCTCAAATTCTAAGATTGTAAGGTCTCTACTTTCAAATTTCACACAAGTTCTATTACGCATTTGAATTTTTTTTAACCATCACTCATTATTTAAGATATTCGATTTCAAATTATGAATCGTAGGCTGAGAAAACCTAGAATTTAAAATTTATGCTATAAAATTTTGACATGTCTGGCTATATGAATCACTAATTAACTTATTGTAAGACTTAGTTACTGATTGTAGAATTTTCTTTTACTACTGTAAAGTTAATATAAGACTGTAAAGTTTAACTTAAAAATGTAAAGTAAATTATCATTAAGGAAATAAATAAAATAATTATGAAGACAAAAGAATACACAGGGATGACAAATGAAGGCACATGGACTCACCTGGACTCACATAGGAGGGGACAAAGTGGGACACACTGTCACATGAAAAGGAGAGGCTAGTCTTGACTAATCTTAATGAGGGGGGACTGTGTGGCTTTATCTTTTGATGATAATGACAAATTAGTCAAGCTGATGGGTACCACAAGGGTACCAAGAAAGCGGGTATGATTTTTGGGAAAAAAAAATTTTAAAAAAATATTTTTTTTGGGGAAAAAAAAGTTGGATGTTTTCTTTTCTGCTATAAATAGAGCATCCATGCTCACACTTTAGACATAGAGATTGCCTCTATAGCGCTCAAGAAGTGCTACCACTTCTCTTAGAGAGAAGGCGTCCACAAACCACTAAGAGAGCAAAAACTCTAGTGGACTAATAAGGTGCGTATTAATTAAACATTCAATAAACTTTAGGAATGATATATGTGTGCTATCTCCTACTCTAATCTCTCTAATAGATTAGTAAGATTCAATTAGCTATGTGTGTGTGTGCGCTATCTCTTACTCTAATCTCTCTAATAGATTAGTAAGATTCAAATAGTGTTAAGAAGGATATGTGTGTATGTGTGCTATCTTACTCTAATCTCTCTAATAGATTAGTAAGATTCAATTAGATTTAAGAAGGATATGTGTGTGTATGTGTGCTATCTCTTACTCTAATCTCTCTTATAGATTAGTAAGATTCAATTAGTTTTAAGAAGGATATGTGTGTGTGTGTGCTATCTCTTAGTCTAATCTCTTTAATAGATTAGTAGGATTCAATTAACTTTAGGAATTATGTGTGTGTATGTTTTCTCTTACTCTAATCTCTCTAAGTATACCTACTCTCTCTAGTTAGTACATCTTCACTATTAACTTATGTATAGTTAATTGAAAGTTAATACATAAGAGAACTCATCATATTCTTATTATACATGATGAAATTCTCATTCAACAATTTTATTGTCAATTAGATTAAGTACAATTTTGAATAATACTAAAAATTGATTTAGTTAAAGTATAGAAATGGAAGTTAGAATTGGACTAGAAATGTCATGCAGAAAAGTAATGCAGTCCAAAAGTTTCACTCGTAGTGTACACACTTAATTTTTGATTAATTAAGATTAACAAATATTTGATATATAGAAATTAGATATAGAACAACAACAGTAAGTGTGAATCCGAGTTGGCGAGGGTTCAAATTATAGACTCTCTTTGGAAACAAGGAGATTACTAGGGAAATTGACCAATTTAAAGTTCTAAGTGTATAACATAAGTGTAGTACAAAAAGATGGCTCCAAAGCGTGCTCGAACCCAAGGTGCTAATGATCATGAAGCTGTTACAAGTAACGGTTGAACTCCTGCGGAACATGCTATGTCTCCACCAATCGGACCAATCGGACCAATCGGAGCTATGGTACAGGTTAGTATTGTAGTTTCAAGTTATGCATCATTGCATATGCAAGACCATAGGAATATATTATTTACCTTATGAAAAGAAAACACGGACCGAAACCACGGGGCTTAACCCCAAGAAACTCGGCATATGTTTGACAAGTAGGAACGAATGTCTGGTTAAACTGGTTGCTATAGGAAAGAATGTTTGTCCAAAACCTTCGGTATGGTTTCTCTCAAGTCTCTCTACTTATTAGCGTTGTCATTATGTGGCAGTTGCCGAGGCGTGAGATGACGCCCAGGATGGCACCGCTGATGCTGTGGTGGGAGTACACCTAGATTAGCCCAGCTGGATACTGCAGTTTTGTTTTGCCGTGGCGTGAGGATGACGCCCAGATTGGCACCGTTGTTGCTGTGGCGGGAGTACGTCCATATTAGCACAACGAGTACTTGTCGAGCGGTATGGGACGCTCATGAGGACAAGGGTTTTTATAAATAATGTATATACCGATCGGACATAATAGCGCCAGTAGAGATTCTTGAGTGAACCTAATCCAAGGGTTGTTGGTTTAAAATTGGACGACTTCTTGTTTGACTATTGTTTGTAATACTGTTTGAAGGGCCATAAATAAAGTAAAGGAACATGTATGTTTAATCAGTGTGGTAGTAATTAGATAACAAAAGAAGGGTGAGTGTGGTGTGGAAAGTGGGAGAATGATACCCCGACGGTATCATTCTATGGACGGGTGGACCCGATGAGTCGGATAACTTTCCAACACTAGAAATTATTTTTTTAAGTCATAAATCTTAAAAGAGACAAACCTTGGCGGATGTTCTTCTGAAACATGGAGAAAAAAGCGCACAGTTTGGTCACTCTAAGATTTATATTTTTAGGTATAATTGATCATAGATAGTTTTTAGATAGGGTTATGGTGTTCACGCTCCTCCATAGCGAGATAGGACCAATCCTTCACTAATGGTTCATGCCCGTGGCTACGTAGTAGCTAAGGCAATGTCCGTTGGTTTTTCTTTTTAAGGATTGGAGACCTATCAAAGGTACTCCGCTCCTCTCAAAAAGGGCCAGGGACCTCACAAAGGTGGTCAGACATTGTGGAGAAAAAACACTACTCTACACAAGCTAGTGGGTGTAGACTTCAAAAAAGATGAATTAGTGCAATTTTATAGTCCTTGAGAGGTGATTACTTTAAAATTAACGTGGATAGTTGATGTGACATGCCAAAAACTTCATACCCTATGGCACAATGTAAAAAAGCATTACAAAATATTGCATTGTAATGTCAACAAGCTATCAAAGATACATAACAAAATCATATCAAGAAACTGAAGCTATTGATAATCCTTCATCATTGGGATTCCAAAACTACAAATACCCAGAGGAGATGGCCTGGCCACTCTGAAAGTTAGTGGAAACATTCAATGAGAGGAAGATAACAAACAAGATATATTTATGTCGCATATTTTAAAATAAAAAATACCAACAAAATAGTAAATGCAATGGATTAGATGGATGATACTTGTTTTAATGTAAAGTTTCTTTTTTAATGTGTTCGTCTATGTGTTGCAAAGTGGATGGAAATCCCCCTTAAGCAAAGGGGATTTTGGAAATCTTTGAGAATCCACTCATCAGATTCCCAAAATGCACTCGTCGTAAAATGCTCACCAAAAAATTACATCCATTTTCCATCTTATGGTGATTTTGTGCTCGTGACACACCATCCATGGAGCTTTAGGGAAGCCTTTACTCAATATTGTGGAACTTTTATCTCTCATTGAACACCTATATTGGCATGCCAATCATCTCTATGGCCAGTGTGGTGTCCATCTCAATGGTAGACATCAATTGAATCGAGCATTAAGTGGATATCCTGCTACATCTTAAAACCAAGCTCATTCCAAATCTAAGAGAGAGACAAAGATAATTAGTTGATGATATGTGTAACTAGAAAGGAATGCGTGCCAATCTTGAAACAATGGTAAAGCAAGAGAGCATTTTTTAGCTGATAAAAGGTTATGGCCATTACTCTTTAATAATGTCCAAATCAAAACCTTGCCAAATTGTGGGGACATTATCTAGATATTGCCGATATACAAGATACCATTATATTCTAGAAACCACTATAGTGCACAAATTGCAATTTGGTTGATCTAGGGATCTGGGTAAGGTAAACATGTGTGTTTTGTAACATCACCAAATGGAGAAAAAGTTGAAGTACACATAGGTGAAAGAATATTGCACAAAGATCAATATTTGCCAATAGGATACATGCTAATATTCTCAATAGTTGGTTATAACAACACAATTTTAAATTTTTTTTCCATACTCACAATTGTGAGTGGTAGAGTTAAATTACCTCAAAAATGAGTGTACATTATGCCACAAGTTATGTTAGACATGAGCTAGAGACAGAAGCTCTGAGTTGTTTTTGCGAAATGCAAATTGTGGGGCTCTCTCCAATTGTGATCATGCATGCTTTCAAGCTGACGGTCATTAAGGGCTTTATGAAAGCTGATATAGGATACATGCTAATATTCTCAATAGTCGGTTATGACAAGACAATTTTAAAGTTTTTTGTCATACTCACAATTGTGAGTGGTATAGTTAAATTACCTCAGCAACGAATGAGTAGTAAGCCTCAAGCACAACCGATTCCTTCAGGAGACACAAGATACAAAAGGGTGAAGAGCTTGACCTTTCATATCCACTTTTGTAGTTTCACTTCAAGATGTGTTTTGAATCATAATTGGGAGTCCGTAGTTACCAGTTTTGAACCACTTGATGTCGAAAATTGTTTTCTTCCACTCATCAGGTCCTTGTTTTTTCTAATAGAGAATATCCAATCCCCGCTTTCCTATATAATTTCTAGATGTTGGTTTGTAGACTACCTTTATTGCAAGGTATGCCAAACATGTCCAAGATAGAGGGATTGCAAAGTGAGGGCCCCTCTCCTATGCTTGCATCTTGGGTGAATGTGTGCCTCAGTGAACATGTATGTTAATGTGATGCACTTTTGAAAGACAAAAGAGTGTTTGCTAAGTTTCCCATCTTCTACACAGTCCCTTGGAATGTAATTTTGCTGGACATGCTTAATAATCATAGGGC
Source organism: Adiantum capillus-veneris (assembly GCF_014529385.1). NCBI lineage: Eukaryota > Viridiplantae > Streptophyta > Polypodiopsida > Polypodiales > Pteridaceae > Adiantum > Adiantum capillus-veneris. The sequence continues at coordinate 15,091,829 of NC_140955.1, forward strand.
CAAGAAGAATTAGTTTTTTCCTATGCTTTTTTCCAAGGAAGGTGGAGTGATGCTTTCCCTCCATATGTTACATCTTGAAGACATATGGCATTTTGCAAGGAACTTCAAGAAAATTCATGATGAGTTTAGTAAGTGACTCTGAAAAAGCATTATAGTGCTTGAAATTGATTTGGTCAACATGTATGTGAAGTCCGGTTGACTAGGCTCCTCTCGAAGTGCGATCACCTATGCTTGCTCTTCAATACATGTGGAAAAATCAAAGAAGTTAACATGGTCAAGCTAGCGAATGTTCTAGTGATCCTCTCTCTCTCTCTCTCTCTCTCTCTCTCTCTCTCTCTCTCTCTCTCTCTCTCTCTCTCTCTCTCTCTCTCTCTCTCTCTCTCTCGCACGTGAATTGTAACTATGCAAATGTCTAGATAAAGGCTTATGAATGTACCATTGGGTATATTTGGTTCCTCAAGGCACAAGTTTGTGCTTGAGGCTGTTGATACATTCTTTTCAAAGATAATACAACGATGCAACTCACAGTTGTGTATATGGCAAAAAAAAAGACGTTTTTTATTGAGTCCTAATGCTCATGAATGTGATAAATTCCATTAAAATAAATAAAAATTTGTGTTATCTTTTGAATGCTAGCATGTAGAGAATTTGTGAATTTTGCTCTACTGAGACAATGTCTATTGTCACACGTATTTGGTGAGATTTTTTGAGTTTTTGCTCAGTTTCCAAGAGAAACTCTGTCAGATTTTTCCCTGATTCTTGCCATGGTTTATGCGTATTCGCAGTTTGCTCTCTAAAGGTATAGTGGTCAATATATTCCCACTTTGATAGTGATTGAGTGTTTACTCTCACTTTTGACAGGTTTTGTCAATTTGGACACGGTTTGGTGTTCTTGTACCCACTCTCGCAAGAGTGAGGATTTGTGTATGCTTGTGTGGCTATAATATAGGCTAGTAACATGTTTCACAGGTTTTTGCAGATTTCTGCAAGCAGTTTCTCTTGTGGAACACATTTTGAGCTAGTTTTATGCCGTTTACGCTCGATTGAGCAGTTTGTCCTAGTTTATGCCTACAGAGTTTACAGATTTTGGAGTTGTTTTATGCATATGTGAGCATTGCTTTTGATGCGATTGATCATGCTTTTGAGCATTGTGTAGTGGTCGAGCTACCTCCCACTTTGTTTGCCATAGTTTTTGCATGGATATGGAGATGGTTCAGGTTAGAGGTGATTCTCGCTCACGATTGCACGACTGACATGTTGACACTACGATCACGATGGGCATATTAGGGGACGCTGCTTTAGGCGTATGAGGCAGCGGAACAGGCAGATGCATGGTGCTACTATGAGGATAGATGCTAGAGAGTATGCATGTGACGAGCATGTCACTTTTGAGTTTAGCTTTGCCTTCAGACTACTTTGTGTCTTGGGATAGCACATTGTCTACGCGTTTTCTAATAGATGAGCATGTAGTTTTTCATGTGATGCCACATCGTGATTTGTTTTGCTCTCTCTCTAGTGGGAGACTTGGTTGTGTGCAGTTTGCTGATGGTTCAGCATATGACATAGAGGGTGCTTGAGATGTATGCATGTATTTACCTAGCGGTGTATTGTTTACGCTACGAGATGTACGTTATGTACCAGGACTCAGCTAGAGTCTCATTTCAATGCATCAACTGCAGAGTAGTGGATATTGTGTACTGCTTGGAGAGTGATCATTTTAGATGCATAGGGGATCACTGGTGATAGCCAGAGGTGCTAGGAGTGGTATGGTATACCCTTCGCATATTTTTGACACACGAGGCGGTATAGTCTCTGTGTATTTGTAGCCATGTTTGGAGCGAGAGATGAGGCGTGTCTCTTTTGCGGATGTGTTGCATGGAGAGTAGGTTGTGCATTCATCTTGTGGTGACGTTCACACAGATAGTGGTATCTGTGGGGATGTACAGCTTGGCCAATCATCAATCGAGGTGACATCAGTTGAGCCAGAGACTGCTGATGCATTGTTCTATGATGCATCTGATACATTTGAGGGTGATAGTGTCCTTCAGACAACTGTGTGTGATTGCATTGGTGCTGATTTTTTAGTTTTGCAGTCATTCTCAACAGATATGCCTTTGTCAGACGATGCTGATATGGTGATGCATAGTTAGGTGGTTCCTGATGAGGATGCATATGGCATTGAGAGGTTGCTCACACAGATAGGTTGGCACACATAGTGCATGCTTTTTTGGCTTTCGGGTCTCTCATGTCTGACCTTTTGGTCTCGAGACCTGATCTTGCTTATGCGGTTGGTGCATTTGCAGTGGGAGTTGTCAGTCATGCGATGACTGAAACTAGCATTGTGCATTGTGGAGCCATGTAGGTTGTCACTCGATACCTGCATTAGGAGTGTCATCGTAGCTCTATCCCTAGTGGTATGCATGTTGCATCTACACTAGAGCAGTTACAGAGGGAGCCAGTGAGCATAGGTTGAGAGCCGTCTTCTCTCACCTCTTGTATATACTAGTTGTAGGCTAGTCTTCTCGCCACTTATTGGCACACAGTCTTTAGTGGAAGAATGTTAGGTAAAGGCGGTGTGCCTCACTGTGCTTTACTCGTGTTTGTCGGCAGCTGCTCACATTTATCTCCTTATTCTTTATACATACAAAGAATAAGGACCTCTCACTCATTCTCACGTTGTGCTCATACAGTGAGATTTGGGAGCTCCACCCCACATCCTATGTACTCTCTCTCTGGTGAAGCGGTGTGGCTCACCGTGCTTTGCCTGTGTCTACCGGCCAGTGTCCCGTTCGCCACCCACATTTATCTCCTTATTCTTTATACATACAAAGAATAAGGAGCTCTCACTCATTCTCATATTGTGCTCATACAGTGGGATTTGCGAGCTCCACCCCACATCCTGTGTACTCTCTCTCTCTCTCTCTCTCTCTCTCTCTCTCTCTCTCTCTCTCTCTCTCTCTCTCTCTCTCTCTCCCCTTCCCTTCTCGCTCTCCACACACGCACCGCATTTGCGCACTCACAGTATGTAACATGTTTGACACAAAGAAATGCCACTGTCACACTGCTTAAATTGTATGAATCATTGTAATGTACATAGTGAGAATTTTGAACAGTATTTGTAAGTGAAAATTCACAAAGTAAAAATTTACAAACAGTCAATGGGATGTAATACAATTTCTGCAGGTACGGGATCAAAATGTCTTCTAAGTAGAAGTCATTCTCATGCCCTTGAAATGAGGGTTACACAATGGATTTTAGAAATAACAATACAAAAATTAAATAACAAACGATTAGTATGAATTGCTTCTAATCATCATAGAAACGTATAATGGAATCATGGAACAACTTCATAGAAGAATAATCATCTCAATGAGAAACGATCAGTATATGAACGACTTCTAATCACCATGAAAACACATCATGAAATTATGAAATAACTCCATGAAAGAATAGTCATCTCAGTAATGAACGATCAATACAAATGACTTCTTGTCATGAAAATGTATCATGGTATCATCTCAATAACAAACAATCAATACGAACGACTTCTAATATCATGAAAATGCATTATGGATAATAGCCATCTCAATAAATTGAACAATCAACATGAGCGACTTCAATTTATCATGAAAACGTATCATGACATAATAAAACAACTCCATTGGAAGAGTAATTATCTCAATAAAAAACGATCCATGCGAATGATTTGTAATCACCATGAAAATGCATCATGATATCTAATCATTGCAGTGACAAAGGATCAGTACAAACGGCTTCTAATCACTATGAAAATGAATCATGACAATATGGATCAACTCCATTGAAGAATAATCATCTCAGTGACAATGAAAATGCATCATGGCATCATGAAATAACTCTATGAAGAAATAATCATCTTAGTGAAAATGAAAATGTATCACGGTATCATGAAATAACTTTATAAAGAAATAATCATCTCACTAACAAACAATCAGTACGAATGACTTTTAATCATTGTAGAAATAAATCATGGCATCATGGAACAATTCCATGGAAGAACAATCATTTCAATGACAAATGATCAATACGAAGGATTTGTAATCATGATGAAAACACAATGAAATCATCACAACTTTATAATCACAATCTCAATAATAAACAATCTCATAAGAACTCATTATGAATAAAAAGCACAAATCTTTGATGTTTGTAGTTAAAAATAAATTGTTAAAATATATCTCTTTGCTAAATAAATCAAAATTATAACTTTTCAATATCCGTATGTAAGAAATTGACATGAATCAATAAATCATAACAATTTGTATGAGTTATCAATGATAATCAAATCACTAATATTATAATTCTTTGATGTCTACAATCAAAAGAGAAAATAAGTCATCAAAATATAACTCCTTGATAAACTGTCAGAATCATATTCGTTGACATTCACAAAGAAGATAAATATTATGAATTCTCAAAGCATAAGGTTTAATATCGTAACTGGAGATTATAAAATGAATCATCAAAATTGTAAGTATTTGAGATGTAGCCAAAGAAATCATTGAAACATAACACTTTGATATCCATTTGGAAATAATAAAAAGAATTATCCAAACATAATTCTTTAACATCAATCTTCAAATATAACACAAATTAACAAAATTATAGTTCTTCAATATCTGCAATTATAACTTTTTATAGACCATCAAGCCATAACTCTTCAATATTTATGATGAATACAAATCACTTTCTTCAAGTGAAACATCACACATCAAATATCTACGTGGAATATAATATGATGGATATAATTCTCTTTACAATAGCATCATGTAACTCTCAGTAAATTTAATAAAAGAAAATCTTGATTTGATCTTTATCATAAATCATACACAATCAAAAAGAAAATCAAAATAAAAATATTAAAGTGATATGACTTTTATCTAACACACATGTATCAAACTATATGTGATACACGTCAAGAGTAAATATAGAGATCAATCAAATTATCTACTTCTTTCAATATGAACCCTTGCTCGATCAGTTGCCTAAGCTGTTCTTTAAGTTCTATAGCTTTTGGTAACGACATCTTGTATGGTCTCTTAGAAACAGGTTCACACCCTAGTATAGTTTCTATTTCATGGTCCACCTCACGATACGATGGCAGATTGGTCAAATATTCTGGGAAAACATCAGCATATTCTTTCAACCATTCTTGGTGAAAGTTTGAATCTGATTGTTCCACCTTGTTAAGCTTCACAACGTAAATCTGTTGTCTCTTCTTAAGTCCCTTTAGAAGTCTACTGGCTTTAACTAAATGAGCCTTGGGAATCCCATTTTTCCCTTGAACTAGAACTTCATTCCCGAGGTTATCTATGAAGGTAAAGTTTCCCTAAGCACAATGAATATGGGCTTGGTGCTTTTTCAACCACTCCATTCCTAAAATTCCATCATAAATTCCTAAAGGTAAAGTACGGAATTGTGTAGAAGTAGCATAACCCCCTAATTCAAAATCTATCAAGCCTGTGGAATGTTGAGATAACACTTCCTTCCCATTAGCTAGTTCTACTGCTAGTCTACTTGCAGGATACTGGCTTAGCTTTAACTTTCTCATGCATCTAGGAGATAGAAATGAATACGTACTTCCACAGTCTTTGACGAATTCAACTTTATCACCTTGGCACATTCCAGGAGCTTGAATTACGGCTACTATTGGAGAGCACCAGGATTATCTATGGCAACATGCAGCACTGCCCTTTTGTCCGCTTCATCTCCTACAATCGGTTGTCCAACTGCACCGTTTGCCCTAGAAATTGCACCACGTCCTCGTCCTCTGCCTCCTCTTCCTCGTCCTCCGTGATTATTCAGTTGACCTATTCCATTCACATTGAGAGGCACTGCATTTGCACTAGATGCACGAGTCTTCTTGGGACATTTGTTTCTGTAATGGCCGTACTCTTGGCATTCATAACAGTGCACATTGGGAAATTTGGTAGCAATTGAAGTAGCTAACATGGGGTCTTACCGTAGCCCGAGAAATATTTCTCGAGCGAACTAAAACCCAAGCAAGAGAGACCAGTCAACTTGTGAGTGAAGCGGCCAACTGCAAAAAGTGAGTGCACGAAAGAAGACTACAAGTCTTGAACTCTGCTCGTCAACATGAAACACGAACGCTCTACCAGCTGGTTACAACCAATTCATTAAAAAATGTGGGCATTGTTTAATTAATGACCCAATGTGACTACATTTGCCTGGCCTCCTTCAAAAAGTGGTGTTGCCGCATGTCCTAGTGTGGCATGGGCCTAAGAGTGTGTGTGTGTGTGTGTGTGTGTGTGTGTGTGTGTGTGTGTGTGTGTGTGTGTGTGTGTAGATTTTTATGGTGTGCCAATATGCATAAAGAATTGGTTTACATGTGTTAAGGTAGAACATGGTAAACGGTTGGGTGGTGATATTGACAGCTAGCATCATGCCAGGGTGTGTTAAGCTGGGTGACTAAGAGTGTGTGTGACATGCTTCATTGAATGGATCAAGGAAGGCCTTGCAATGGTGGGGTGGGAGCTGGGTGACTAAGAGTGTGTGTGACATGGTAAACGGCTGGGTGGTGATATTGACAGCTAGCATCATGCGAGGATGTGTTTAGCTGGGTGACTAAGAGTGTGTGTGACATGCTTCATTGAAGGGATCAAGGAAGGCCTTGCAATGGTGGGGTGAGAGCTGGGTGCACAACTGGCTTTGGGTGAGAGTTTCGACATTTTGCAATGGTGGGGTAACTAGGGTTGGACCCCTGCAATGCAAACTAGAGGGGAGAGGAATTGCACGTGGAAAGAGGGCTGCCTACTACCTCTTGCACATGACAGAGTGCCAAATAGAAGACGTATAGAAAATTTGCAACATAGGCCCGCCAAGCAACTCTGCGTAGGCCATAGGCCGAGGAGGGAAAGAGGAGAGCGATTGGGAAGCTGTACAAAGCGCACATGACAGTGGAATTGTTATTGTGGGTCTCTTGAATCTGTGGGTGCTCTAGCATGATTTTGGGTTGTATTTTATGGAATCATCTCCTACACCAAGGACCACACACCGGTGTGTGGTCCACTGTCAACAACGCTAAGATTTGTTTTTTCAAAACTTGACAAAATTGCTCACGAGTCCAATGTTTTTTTATCATTAGATTTTGAACTTGCCTTTAAAAAAACCGAGAGATCTACAGCAAGGACCGCACGTCGACGTGCGATCCAATAGCAGTCGCGCAGTCCAATGGAGTGTTCAAAAAATACAATTTTCCCAAACATACAAAATTCCTTTTCTTGACCTTGCCAAGAGGAAATTTTAAAGCATTAGGTTATTTGTTTCTTTTTTACACTATTTTCCTCTAGTTTGGGATGGAATTTCTCCTCACCTGGCATTTTGAAATTGAAAACGAAACAATATTGTGAAGTACACAGGATAGAACCAAAATGAGCGTTCCCTTGCATATGCGAGCAGCTCCTTATATCGATATCACAATCACTACAACAACCTTCTTGGCATATACATGGGAGGTTCACACCACTCCATGTCCGGATACACACCCACACACACCACACCTCCCCCCTTAGGGAAGAAAAAGATGGACATCTTTTTGACAAATTTGGATTGAGAAGGGACTCGACAGGGGTGAAGAGACTGTATCAACTCCAACGCCTCATGTGGGGGGAGTGATCTTACAAGATCTTAGCGACTAGGTGACTGAACTCGGGGGCTAGACTCAACATCATGCCAAACATCATTTGGGCATGGAACTCATACATCTTGCTTATGCAAACATTAGGTCGTTATCCCAATGTGATGGACAAGACAAGTAAGAACAAGCTCAGGACTGGGCATGATATTTTTGCGACATACATCCATCTCCATAAAGGTTTCGGTGAGTTTTATTGAGCACAAACTACTACTAAGAGTTAAGGAAAAATGCCAAATGGAACATGATGAAAAATCTGAGAAAAACTAAATGAGGGGAACTTAATGAACTTGGTCTTCATACCAAATGATTGCTTTGAGGAATCTTATTGAGAGAACCTCCTTTTGTAGATGCCTGGGCGGCCTCTTTCACTCGAGTTGAGAACGGGCATTGAGTGTGAAACAAGGAGTTACCATCACCACAACATTGGAACAACCCACGGTACGAGCGGCCAAGCACCCGTAACCCCGTAGATATTAATAATAGCCAGCAAGGGATATTGATTCGAAATAGTCCTCTCCTTCACTGCGGCAATGGCCTCCGAGATCATTCATATGAAGATAACTGGGATGAGCATGTTTCGAGTTTCTATTTGGTGTAGCAGACTTTGCCTTCTTGGGAGCGGTGTCCTTCACCTTCGTATGTGTAGGCGGAGGAGTCAAGGAAGCTTCAGTGAGAGCCATGGAAACAAGGCAAAGCTTGTGATAGCAGGATGACAACATCTATTGATGGTAGCTTGTACTATGTTGGTACACGCTGATGTCCTCAGCAAATGAACATGCAAAGATTGTTGCAGCAAATATCATAGGGACATCACAGCCAGCTTGTCAAAGAGAATTAAACTACGTGAGGAACTATGGTGCAGGAGCTCGGAATCTATCTATGGCAGTTGAAGCCAACTGTGGTGTGCTGACAATAAATTGGTGTGTGCAAGATCGATGTTAAACGTACGTTATTATGGCAGCGGCTCGTGTGAAGCAGGATGTAAGCAGACAATCAACAATAATGCAAGTATCAACTGTTGGGCTGGGGATACAATGTTAATAACTTTTCTCCCCCGTATTGAGATTAGTTTTCTTTTCTTTACCCTCAAAGGACAAGCGCATGCATTGCATTATCCGAGCAACGCCGATCTCATGCCCGCCATTGATCCCCTCTCGCTCAAGCCCATGCCAAATAGAGATGGCACCCTCCTAGAACAAAGTGAACGGTGTCAAATTTACGTCTCCTCCTAGTATTTTGTCCTTGAAAGTAGCTGTTTGAACAACATGGCTGAATTCTCCAGTTGCTCGGAGGTAGCAGACTCTGTCGAATATGTGTTACAGGCCCCGCTTTGAAAGGTCCCTGAAGAGCAGAGCGGGGATGGAAAGATCTTGGATGATACTCACCTACAAGGAGGCAATGATCAGGATGGTCCTGCACAGAGCTTTGTCATCGTGTACAATCTTGCCAAGAGACATAACATCGACGCACTGGCAAGATGTGCCACGCAGACACGTTCATGTTGATGGTGAGAATAGAGCAAGGAACTCCTACCCAGGCTCATAAAATTAAATTCGCCATAGACGACTACACACCGAGTACACACACCTCAATATTAAGCTAAGTGACAATTTTTTAAGGAAATTATTACAGTAAAGACTGCACGCTGGTGCGTGGTTTTATGGGTAGCTAGGGGCAGTGTTTAACATCTAAGGAGATCACTCAGTCTCCTTCTTCTCCCGCCTTCTCACCCCCTCGCTTATCTCCCATGTTCTTTTTCTGCAGAATGTCCATTGTCATTGAATTCTTGACAATGCGCGCTTTCAATGTCATTTGATTGTCGCCCTCTTTGCTCTCGAGTCTCTCTGTGCAAGCGCGCACACGTTCGTCATTTGTGTGTGTGTGTGTGTGTGTGTGTGTGTGTGTGTGTGTGTGTGTGTGTGTGTGTGTGTGTGTGTGTGGTGTGTGTGTGTGTGTGAGCCCATTTTAAATCTTTTAGGTGGCCCCTTGATCTTGCTCCAGCTTGTGATATTTGGGCTTCTTCGATCAACCTTTTCTCTCAGCTCTTTCACTTGGATCTTGCCATTGCTCCATCATGTAAGAGAGAGAGAGAGAGAGAGAGAGAGAGAGAGAGAGAGAGAGAGTCCTACTTCAACATGCAACTTTGATACTCACTTTCAAAGATACCATCATTTATAGTGTGCATGCAGAGGATTGGATTCTATCATCTGCTCCTAACTTGTGCTTTGGCTCCTCAAAAAAATTGAAAAATTGCGGCTACTCTATTGAATTCCTTGCAAACATCACATCAAAGAGCGGATGAGTGGAATGCAACATTATGGAACCCAAAATCCAAACTTAAGGAGATTACATGTTTGTTGTCCGCGTGTTTCTTGCAGTAGCACTCTCTTTCGTCTCACTCACATTTGTGCAGCGAAAAGGCAATCATAGTAGAGATCATCGGTTTGCAGATAAGTCTATTTGATCAAATTTCTACAGAATTTTGGTGTGGAAATAGGAACTTGTTTAAGGGTGATATAGTTTTGTCTTTAAAAATGGGGGAGTTACAACCTCTGTGACAACATTAGTCGTGCTAGGTGATGCCACTTGCCTCTTTGATTAACACATGTCAAGAGGTGCAGGGGAAGTACTTGTGTAAGAACTCTAGTCTCAACTTTAGGCTCAATTTTAGTTTAATTTTTTATGGCTTCTTGATAAATATAGCTTTTCTCTGATGATAACAAATAGAGAGAATTTGTTCTACGTCTCTTACCCCATAATTTTTAAATTTTTTCAATTTTTGAAATATTTTAGCGTCTCCAAAATTAAGAATCTCACATTTTAAAGATTGGTTTATATTTTTATTTATTTTAGTATCTTCAAAATTTAGGATCAGTAAAGCATTTTAGTGTTTCAGATGATTTAGAACCCCAATAACCCATCTTGAGCCTGCACTGGAGAATGACTAGGGACATAACCATTTATGGACCAGAGCATGGCCACAAGCTTATCTATGTGAAGCTGTTGCGGCAGACGTAGCAATGGCCATGATTCCGAGTGTTAAGTGTAATGTCTACCTTAAAGAGGCAAAGATGAGCAATGCCCGTGGTATGCAAGTCCTTGCCTAAAGATTATTAAAGCAATCATCTGTTGCCTTGGCTGCTAGAAATTTGGTCGATCTCACCCATTCATCAATGGCAAAATGGGTTTACAAAGTCGATGGAAAAAATGGGTTTGAAAAGTCAATGTAAGATGACGTGTTTTGGGATTCTACAAAATCAAACAAGCGGATGTATGGAATTCATTAATTATGGCTTACATGATATTAAGCATGTGGTTGTCACACCATGTTTTTGGGGTTGCAGAAAATACATCGCATCTGGGTTGAACCCCATGGGGAGGGTTATGTTTGTTTTTGCATTTACTTTGATACACTATCCTCTATAAAGTAACTATTGTAGTCTTGAACTTGGATTTTTTATTTTATGTACTCGCTCGGTTACTTGTTCGCTCGGAAGTACTCGCTTGAGGGTTGGGATTCCTTGCTACCATGGGACGATTATGATAAGCAAGGTTTGCCGATCTGTTATCCCAATTATTCGATCTGGCCCTCTTTGCTAAGTAATTTCTTCTGCCTTAAGCAACTTTCATGATTTCCACAGCTAACGGTTTGGCTCTTAACAAAGCATCTTGCACTTTTATTGGTCTAAGAGCTTCCAACCTACTGTTCAATGGTTCTATGAGGCCTTGGCAGAAATTGGCCACTTATTGTTCCAAGGTCATCTTTGGTGCATATCTCTTCAGAGTCACGAACTTGGAGTAATACTCCTCTATAGTCAAGGATAGCTACTTGAGTGAAAAAAACTCATTCATTTTGATGGCCCTATGAGCTGGCGATAAGTAGCGTTTGATCACCGCAGTCTTAATTTCTTCCCATGACTGAGAAGATCCAACAATGTCGAAGTCCCAGCAATGTTGTTTCCACCATATTTTGGCATCTCCGGTAAGTCGGAACATGGCTAGCATAGTTTGATTCTGCGGATGAGTTCTCGCAGCTTCAAAATAATCCTCCATGGCCTCGATCCAAACCTCTGCATCTCGTTCCATGTTAACCCCTTCATGTTTGAAGTTGAGGGGTTGCGCTTGCTTGAGAAGAAGTTTTTCCTCCTAAACCACAATATAAAGAGCAGAAGGAGGTACCTACATGATTTCATAAGATTGGTAGACTGACAAAATTAAAGACTTATCACATGACTAAGATTTAACTTCAGAATAGACACAAGATCAAGACACTCAATCTAAAAGACTTAATTCTCTATTTATAAAGTGAATATTTACAAGGATAGCCTTACAAAAGAGGCTGAGTTCTTTTGGGAGCCATTTCTCACTACTAGAATTAGTTCTTTCAGAGAAACGAAGAGACTAAGTGTAGTACAAAAATTCCCACAACAACCAATGAGAAAACTTAACAAGGATAACCTTAATCTTATACTTAATACTAGGCTAATTTACAAGCTTTCACAACTATAAGTATGCAAACAACGGGATGATTATGCCCCAATTACTCATGAGCTCACACTAAGATTATCATAACCAAGACTTCTCCCATATGTAATATGAGATGAAGACTATTGCACTAACTAGATGCATCTATATAACACACAATGATTGACTATGACCATGCAAATACCAAATGTAGTAATTGATTAACTTCCGCACTAGCATACATAGATTATGCATAATTTACTAGTTGCAAAGAAAGACTCTAACTATGCATCTTTTTGAATGCAAGAATTTCTCATAATTTTGCCCTAATTTCATGGATAAATCAAGGTTTTTATCACCTTAATTATGCTTCAATTTGGGTGCATAACAAAGAGAAAAAGATTCACCATATCTTAAAGAATCATAGGTGAAAGAGCTTTACAACATAATTATGCACAACTTTCTTAACTAGCAATGATAATTATGTGCATAAACTCAGAAAAATTAGGTATACTTAAGAAGCAAGGTGATCCATAATCCAATAATAGAACTACAATCAACGGATGGAAACCATTGACAATACTTCACATGGATTATAATAGAGAATAGATTGCTTAATGCTGTAGCCAGCTAGCATAATTAGGCTTAACATAGGAATCCTCTAGAGAAAAGAGTCTATGGAGCAATAGGATTAGCATAAACATAATTTAATTACCCTTGGTTAAGATCTCCTTTGTGATGTAAAAAAAGCTTCATAAAAATTCACTATAGCAGCAACACTTCCTTACACTATCTTGAGGATTGTGTGTCTACTAGAGAGGGGTGAGCTACACTTATATAGGCATCCCCCTCAAGGAGGATCGATTTTCCTTGCTATAATTGTAATTAGAAGGTTTATACATACACATACACACACACACACACCTCCAAGTGCCATGCCAAGTGTGGGATTCCCTAGTGAGGTGTCCTCACTTGCCCATCCCACTTTCCTATGCTCCTTCTCTCTCTCTCTCTCTCTCTCTCTCTCTCTCTCTCTCTCTCTCACACACACACACACACACACACACACACACACACACACACACACACACACACACACACACACACACACACAAATCAATTCCTACAAGAGGAGGTAGCGCTACTTTTCTTCTAATTTGAGGGGGTGTGGTTCCTAGCCCATGCTCCATTGCCCATACTAGGCCACACCTCACTCTTTGACCCATGCTCTACCTTATCTAGGCCATGCTTAGTTCCCATGCTACACTCTCCATGCCTAACCTAACACTTGTCATGAGACTAGCTATGCACATGACCCATGGCCATACATGATGGAGACACATGCCCATGCATACCCATGAACATGCATGCACATCCACATCCATGCCATACATACCTTAGAAAATGCTAACCTTAAGCTTAACTAAACTTATACTAACCCAAATCCAATTCTGAAACTTGCTAACTCAAGATAGACCTGCAGGTAACAGATACGACTACCTGCCATAAATAGCAGCTTCCGACGATCGGACCCTATTTTTAAGGAAACCTGGGTCGGTGTATAGTTTGTCGAGCCGATCGATCCTAGACCATACCGAGGTTCAAAAACTTTCTATTTTTGAAATTTTTTCACAAAAATTGAATTTGACTAGAAAGTAAAGTTCTACAAGAATCACAACACAAAAATGGCATCTGATCACTGAAACCTGCTAAAAATAGCATCTTTTGCCAAACTAATATTTAGGATGAAAAATTTTGCATGGATAGCCCTCTTCTAGGGCAGGTAGAGACCTTACAATATCACTGACAAGGGGATATGATCAAGTATGTAAGGGTGAGTACGGTTTTCTCTTTCAGTGAAGAACATGGTTTTGTAGTTGGAGGCAATATGGATGGTGTAATGTATGAAGCGTGACCCACCTGATTTCTCCTAAGACGTAATACATTGGTGTTGCAGAAAAGCTTCATTCACTTGGGAGTCAATTGAGGCTTCATGTAACAAGTGTAATGTATTCCATCTCCCAAACCACTTCTTTATGGCTTGCATCCATCCCGTGCTCAAGATCTTGCTTTTATGCATCTTTTGGACTTTTTTTCTTGCTTCCCATACAATTGTAGGAAGTCAATGTGAGGAGTTTTGACGCATTTTTATCATGTACTCCACAACCCTTTCCATGCCCATAACCTCAATTGGACGAGATTTTGACTCAAGAAGCAGGAGCATATATGGTGTTTGTGTCTTAGCTTGGAGAAAATTTGTAAGAAAATGCTTTTGGGCATTCTCAAACTCTTTCCAAGTAGACTTTAAGATGCTTCCGTCCCACAATTCAACTCCATAAAGAAGAAACGGTGTCACCAATGTTTCAAAAAGGTACTTCTTGAGAACACAACACTTGATGTTTCTCTTTCTCGTTCCAAATGATGCATAGAACATTAATGCCACTTGTGATTGGCTGTAACCTCAAGGCCAAGGTACTTAAAGCTCTCCACAACTTCAAGTGTCTCATTGTTGTACACAATGCATGGCTTCTCCTTATGGTTGGTTTTCACAAACATAATCTTTGTTTTGGATTCATTCACAATCAGCCCACTATGCAAACAAAATCTCTCAAGGACAACAATAAGCTTCTGTGCATCCTCTAAAGTGTGTTCTAGAAGCACTACATTATCCGTATACAAAAAAAAGCATGATCACCACATTGCAAATTGTGACCTCTTCAATGCCTTCTTCTTGCATAAAGTCAAGTACCATTTGTTCCAATTGATTTCATAGAGAGTTGGTGACAATGGAAATCCTTGTTTAGCCCCAATAGTTCTTGCAAATGGTTTTGAGATTCCTCTTCCCATGCGCAATTGACACATCACCTTCTCATAGATTTGAAAAACTACAAGCATAAACTCACTTGGCACTTGGAGTTATTCCATCCTTCTTCACAAATTGTTACATGGAATCATATCAAAGGATTTCTCAAATTCCACAAAGAAAAAATACAATTACTTGCCTTTCAATCGACTTTCCCCATGAGAAAATGAAGAGTGACAAGATGATAAATGGTGCTATGGAGTTGAAAAAGACCCGCTTTTCTTTTTGCACGATTTCCATTCTCTTCATCCCAATCACTCAATTTTATCAACCAAACAACTTTTCCATAAGAGACCCAATCATTATAGTCCGGTAATCATTTACATTATTTACATCCCCTCCTTTATGCAAAGGTTTGATCCAATTAGTACTCCAATCATTAGACATAGCATGTTGAAGTGCGAGGTTGAAAATATCACACATACATTCATGTGTAAAATCTATTGTTCATTTAATCATTTTTGGCTTAACACCTTGAAGATCTCTCGCTTTACGAGTGGCCAACTTTTCGACTCCACCGCATACATCCTCAATAGTTAAAAAAAAGGCCTTGCATGGGAGTAAACCATAAAATGGAATTTTCCCATCATTTTCTTGCTTATATAGTTGCCTACAATGTGTACAAGACTCGAGTTACCAAAACTCTCAACCCGCTTGCCCCTCAAGTTTATCCAAAATCTTTCACATGCATGTGCCTTTTCTTGGACTTGAAACAATTGTTGCTTTACTTCCCATCTTCTTCTCTTCTTTTGAATCAATGCCTTGTATGTATGCAAATGACTTTGATAGTTGTTTTTTTCCATAGTTGCATCAAGCTGTATCAAGGACTTTCAAGCATCTTAGCATTCTTTATCAAACCACCTTTTGCGTGATCTATCTTTGTTGTTACCATGGACATGTTTTATGGCAAAGCATTGTTCGGCACAAGAACAAATAACTTTCTTGAAATCTTCCCACTTAGTTTCCAATGGTGCATCATATTGAAGCTTTGTCATCCATAAGTTTTTCTCAACCATTTCTATGTACATAGGTGCACGTTAAAAATGCGTACATAGTGATTACTTATCTTCCCTTTGACTGAGATTATTATGCATAATTGCTTCTCCACATGCAAGGTCAATACATAAGGTCCAATGGTCTGATTATGGGATCCATTGGCCAAGTGTAAAACTCTTTATGTGATACATGATGGCTTTGGAGAGTAGCATATAGTCAATCACACTATCCCCATTATGTTTTTTACATGTAAATCCATTGGTTCCACTCCACAAAGACACACCATTGGCAATGAGCATACCTGTGCTATTACACATGTGTAAAAGTAACTTTCCATAGTGATCCAACTCTTTCTCATCCATTGAAGTACGATCATACAAGTGAAATTCCTCCAACTCGCTTGAAATGTGTGGCATATCAAATTGTTGAGTATCATGTTTTGTGCAAGCATTCATATCCCCAAAGACAATAACATCATCTTATTCTTTAAAATAAGCAATATCCTCCTCTAAAAAATAAAATGACTGATCTTTATCCATGAAAGCATAAAAGGGGGAATCATGATGAGGAATGTAGCAACCGGCTAAAAAAATGGGTGCTCTTTTTGTTGTCATAATTTTCAGCCATATATAATGTTTGTGCTTGCTATCTTTCACAATTGATAGAAAATCTTACAATCCTTTCTGAACCATACATGCTACCCCTCCTTGCCCTCTTAGTTTCTTGAAATTCTTTGACCACATCAATGAATGTACATTGTAATCCTCCAGCCCATTAATCATTTGTGTGTCATGCTCCCAATTTTCAACACGAAGTACAAAATCGGATTTGATTGTTAGTTCATCAATGCCTACCCCCACATGCCATGGGTATCCATTGCAATTCCAAAAGCATACTTTCAATTGTAACTCGGCCTTATAGGTCGCACATTTCTATTTGAGAGAGAGAGAGAGAGAGAGAGAGAGAGGAGCTTGTGATCTCTTAGTGAAAAAATAAACTTGTTGTTGGGACTATATGGGCAGTCAATGAGAGAGTCCATCAAATTCTGCAGCGGAAGTTTACAGTGATGGAAAACCCACAAAAAGGTTTTTCTTTTTAATAATTGTGTTGGTTTTTCTACCAATGGCATGCTCAAGGGTAGAAGCATGTTAAAGTGCACAAAAAATGATGTCCTGGACAATGCTAGTTAGTAGTACTTGCTAGCATACATTCGAGAGCCAAGATTAATGTTAAGTTTACTCGACTCCAAGTTCAAACGTGGCATCTTTTTCAGTTACCGAACTCATGGTGTAGTGGATGATCGCTTTCTCTCTCTCTCTCTCTCTCTCTCTCTCTCTCTCTCTCTCTCTCTCTCTCTCTCTCTCTCTCTCTGTTGAGCCAGCAGAGGATCACACCCGCATTTTTGCTCACACCCATCATTTTGTAACCATTGATTGTAATAAATGTCTTTCCGACATTAATTTTGATTTGAGCCATTCACTAAGTAACGGGACTCAATTGAGTTTCCAGTCTGTAATCCCGACGTAATTTAACCTGCTGATGTACATAATTAGAGATGTTCTCACCTCCAAGGCTGAGGTATATAAGCCAAAGTTTTGTAACCTAAGGGAGATTCAATTATTAATCAAAGAGAGTTTTGGAGCGCCGTGACTGTGGCTGAGAGAGAGAGAGAGAGAGAGTCTTATCTCCTTGCTACGCGAGCTACGGGGCCGCCATTGGAGAAGCGACACCGCCATTGTGTTAGCAACGGTGAGAGCTACGCACAGATACCAAGAGTGTGCGCTATCGGCTTCTACGTGTGGTAAGTTCCTACGAGCTTCGGTGTGAGTTTTCTTCTAACTCGTGTGTCGGAATAGAGCGTGCAGCATATCTATAGAACCACAACGAGTAGAGCTACGCATTAGTACCATCGGGGTCAAGTTTCGGTCACCTGTATTTTTCGGCCTGTCTTCATACGCGTTTACCGCACGGAGTGGTTATAGGTTGATTTTGCAGTTCAAGTCTTTAGGGTGTTGTTCTTACCTAGTGCATAGACTTCCCCTTGAGTTTGAGATCGATTCGATGATTCTAGATCCTGTTTCGTATAGCATTCGTTCGTAGTACGGATTTCAGTCACTTGCGTATTTTAGAACTTAGATTTGATTTCCTTAGTAGTGATTGTCATTAGAAGGTCGAGTAGGTGATTTGACACCCACCTAGTTGTTTCCATGCGCCTGCGGGTCAAGCTTCGTCCTCGTCTGACAAATTCTGTTGTTGGTTGAGTTCTCGCTATTTAGCTTCCGCTAGCGGCGTAACCGCCTTAACATTTCGCACCGCTGCCGGGGACGAGAGCCCTAAGTAGGTGACCTTAGACTAATCCTACGAGGTGAGTTGTATAAACTACTTTGTATACTTTAGTTAGAAAAGATCTAGGAGTGGTGGACTCCGAAGGTCTCGAGAGATACTAGGAAGTGGGGTATTCCTGGGTCTTCCGCGTTGACAGTATTTTTAGTTTAGCTTAGATTAGATTGTTTTTGATGGTGTTTAAGTGGTTGTTGACATAAAAAGCATTTGCTACTCCTTGTGTGGTAGTAAATCTCTTTATATTTTCAATTGCAAAAAATCCATTTTATGATTAGAAGTAGCTTAGGTAGGGCCTGATTTGATCCTGATCTAGAGCTATCAATTAGTGTTCTATTTGCTTGATGTGTTTGATTGCATGTTAGATCACTGAAAAAGTCTCTTTGGTAGTGAAATATGCAATAAACAAAGTTCAGAAAAATTTTCTGTGTAACTGATTGTTGCTGAGCACTTAAAAGAGCTATTGGAAGAGTTCTGTGCTGAAAAACTGGAAATCTGCAACTTTAGACATCATACGCGTATGATGTCTTAGGACCTAAACAGAGACTAAAATTGAAAATTTGACATTGCCAGAGTGTTTAGAAGGGGGGTTTTACCCTAAGATCAACTTAAAACAAGGGCATTAACACTCAAAGAAACCCAAAAAGACAAGTCGGAGTCCAAGAAACGCAAAGAATAGGAAATTTTGGATTCAGATCTTGTTTTTACATTCAAACCTGACAAAAACACTTGAAACTCAATTATAAACATTGGAGAAGGCTTAAAACCAAAAATAGTCAAAATCTGGGACAAAAGACATCATACGCGTATAATGTCTTTTGGCACATCCAATACTTATTTTTGAAATCTGACCTGACAAGATTGTTACAAACACTGTTGAAAGCATAAATATCAAGTTTGGACCCAAATTGATGAAAAAGACATCATACGCGTATGATGTCTTTGACCTAATTTTGGACATATTTTGATACTTTGCTAACACAGATCCATTGTAATAGCTGTCTAGAGGTTATATTTCAAGTTTCATCCCATTTGGATCACAATTGACCCAAAAAACAAGTCAAAAGCAGAAAATTGCCAAGAAAAGCCTGAACTAGCCATAACTTGCTCAAACAGAGTTCAAACTGAATTTTGTGAGTGAACAGAGCATAAAGAGGCCACTGAGAGTGAGCATAACCAAAATAGTCAAAATCTGTGAAAAAAAGACATCATACGCGTATAATGTCTTTTTCAGCATAACTGCAACAAAATTCTCACTTGATGAAACAGAAGTTGTCCGACTGACAAGATTAAACAGTTGACCAAGTATCAGTCAGTTTGGATCAATTCTGACCACAAAAACTTGGGGAAAACAAATTGCCGAGACGGAAAAGTTAAAGTCCTTTAGGGGAATTGATGAATTTGAGATCGGGCAGGAATCTCCGGAATAATCAACCAAAACAAGGGGAACCAGCAAGTGTCATATCAACCGAGGGAAGTGTAAACCAAAGTTGGGTGCAACCATTAGAGCCGATCTTTGAAGGAAGTGTTTCTGATACTTCTTCGGAGAGATCTTATGAGATTTTCACCGAAAACTTGGAACACTTGAACCTGAACAACAGAGAAAATATGGCAGCAGGATCATCAAACCCTTCCGCCACCATGAAGCTGTTGTTCATAAAATACCAGTACGACAATGAGCAAGGTGCCAAGATCTACAAAGATGGAATGGACCGCTATTGTGTAAAGATAGAAGATAGACCTAGTGAGTTCAAGGACTTAGTGCCTGTGAGCTATAGCGGAGATAGATATCTAGATGACGAGGGTACCATGTACTTGGTAGTCCTAAATCCTAACATTGTGGACAAGTGGGGATTGATGGGCACCAAAGCCAAAATAGATGAAGAACTCGAGGAGAAAGCACCAATAATGAACTTCCCTAATGCGAGGTTAAGAAGAGAGAATGAAACTACAAGGATCAACACTGATAACATCTATGTGGGGCTGTACAAATATAATAATGGGGAGCAAGATCTCTATTATAGATGTGAAGAACCCTACACCGGAGAGTTGACAGACCAAAAAAGACTCTATGTCTTTACCTACACAGAGGGATCGGAAGTGAAAATTGCCGCTTACGATAAGTATGGCAGGCAATACTCAACAATGGGCAAGAAAGAATTAGAAGGATATACATACTTTGGGGGACCACTACATCAGTATTATGTTACTTCTAGCTCACATAGACCAGCACCAACAAATGGACTGCGAAACTCAATGACAACAGGAGGACAAAGAACTCAGGTTGCTGACTCTTTCAGTCAACCTTGGGACTCGAAGCTCGGACCAATGGGATCATTACATTCCAGAGAGTCAATGGAGACGAATCGAGGTAGTGCTGTTCCAATCCCCACCTATACCACTCCAGGTCCAAGGTTTGAAGCGGAACCATCACATTTACCTCCCAGTAGTAGATTCAGGGCAGAGGAACCGACAAGGGTAACCCATGAAGTCCATGATGCTAGAGAAAGCTTTAGCCGGGACACAGGAGCAATGAGATTGGTAGCAGATCATAGACGTATGAGACCATCTCAAGTAGCCAAGTGTATGCCAAATAAGTATGGTGGTTCAGGAGATCCGTATGCACATGTGTCACTCTTTAAGCAAGTCTTAAGAGCTGAGCAGATAACAGATTTCCATACACAATACGAGGGATTTGGTCTTACTCTAGAAGGTACCGCATTGACATGGTTTCAACCAATGAACATTGGGGGATTCCATGACATTGACCATTTGCTAAGAGAGTTTGCTGAGGAATTCTCAAAACGAGGGATTAAGCACAATACGGTCTCACAAATATATGCTTTTAAACAGAGAGAACACGAAAAAGTGAAGGAAGCGTCACTTCGCTTCAAACAATACATTGAGAGATGTCCAGTACGTGAACGACCACAAGATGACAGACTATCTGTTCTCTTTATTGAGGGACTGAGGAACGACACTCTCAAGAAGGACTTGCACTTGAAAGCTTGTACAAGTTTCGAGCAAGTAACGAGAGAGGCATTGTACTTAGTGGATAACTGTACGGTTTATGGAGAGGTGTCAGCGGATACAGATTTTGCATCCAGTAGCTCCTCCTCCGTAGCGAGCGAGACTACCACTAAAAACAATGTTCAAACAACAACCATGCCAAATGTAGAGCAAATGATAGAAGATGCTCTAAAAAGGATGGCACCATACCAAAAACCATTGCCAAAAACACTGAAATGGTGTGCTATTGAACAAAAATGGACAAATCATCCAACAGAGGAGTGCTATTACAACAAAGGGTATGTAAGGGAGCGCCAGTATGCACCTCCTGCTCAATTAGCACCACCTCAAGTACATCCAGTACCTCGATACCCAACGGGAAATGTACCTAGACCTATGGGGATAGAAAGACCGCAACCGGTATTGGGACAACAACCACCTTTACCAGGAGCAAGACCAGTGGGCATTAGATATGCACCAACCTTAGAGAATCAGGAAGAACAAGCCTTAGTGCCTGTTCAAGCCTATTATGAAGAATCGGGTGCACACATGTCTCCGACAGTTTATTACCCACCAGAAGAACCAAAACAACCAGAACCATGGGGCATGATGGGGAATGTTGGAACACCAACAGTTACAAGTGCTTCTGATGAAGAGAGATACAATATGGACGCAAGAACCTTGATGTTCATAGCTCATGGAGGGTTAGCAGGACAGAGACCATCCTATCCACAAAGGACGAATCAAATGGGACCAAGACCAGCATTAGGACCTTGTTACAAGTGTGGAGGTGACCATTTGATGAATGTTTGCCCACATACGGAAATCATTAGAATTAACGCTTATTGCACTGAGTGTGGGGTTACTCACTTCATTGAGGATTGTTCAAAGAATCCAAACAAAGTGCAAAAGACGACATTGAATATGCTAGAAACTATTCCTATCAGCAGTGGGTCTGAAAATGAAACTCTGATACCAACGCAAGTTGTTACTAGAGCTCAAGCTAAGAAAACCACTAGAGAACCTGAGAATGGAAAGTTAGCGACTGAAGTGGTTAGTCAAGGACCGCGGAGTCAGAAAAACACATGGAAAGCTAGAAAAGCACGCATGAAGTTGAGAAAAGAACGTGAAGACGCTATTCTAGCTGAGGAACTAAAGCAAACTAAAGCTAGATTAGAAAAACTTGAGAGTCAAAACGGGAAACGAGAGATGAGCCCGGAAAGAACGACACAAAAGAGTATCAAAGAAACAACGAGCTTAAGCTCAGGGGGATCAGTGCTAGTCGACAAGGTACACGAACCATTGGACGCACTAATGAGAGCTTACGAAGCTAGGTTAAAGAACAACCAAACACAAGAACAGAGGTGGATGACATACCCAAACGCAGAATTGGAAAAGCAGAGACTTGAAATGTGCCAGAGAATGATCGAGACTGCACAAGCCTTATTAGAACCACCAAAAGAAACAATGAATTGTGGAAAGGAAAACCCAATTCAGCAAGAGACTATCGTTTCACGGGTAGCTGAAAAGACTCCTAGTGCACAAAAGCCTGAAAATACACAAAAGGATGACCGCATAGTATTGAACATAACCGGTCAGGAGATAGAGAGTTTTCATCCAGTCATACAGAGAATTTACGAAAAAGATGAGGATTACAATGAATTTTGGAAACAAGTGAGAGAGGCAAACTTTGCAAACGAGCTAAGTTGCCAAGCTAATCAGACAAATTGGGAAAAGGACATCAGGAATCCTCCCATAGTGGAATTTGAGGCAGGATCTCAAGTAGACTTGGATTTGCAATCTTACTGGGGAGATGGGGGCTCTGTTAGAACAATGGAGAGCAAACCTCATTCACTGAAAACCTTACCTTCATACTTAGGAGAGTATGAAGCAAAATCCGAGATTAGAGCACTTCCCTCACGAAAAATCTCATCAAAAAAGTCATGGACTCGCAAGGATTGATAGAGATTTTGTCAACACCAGTGACATGTACTATCACTCTAGCTGAGCTTTTGAGGCTAAGACCACATATGTGGACCGCTGTAGGAAAATGCTTGGAGAAATTCGGGATAAAAGATCCAACATCGAGATTGCAAGAAAGCATTGAGGAGCTGAGCAAGCCACAAAAGAACGCTAAGCCTGTACCCTTAAACAAGGTCGGAGAGTATTGTGAAGGTGAAGAGGGGAATACAACCTTACCAGTTGAATTCCAAGGAGTGAACACAATGGCAATTCCAGACAGCGGAGCTGGGGTAGCCATAGCTACAAAAGAAATCTGGAAAAAATGGGGGAAACCAACAATAAGGAAGACTAGGTTGAAACTCCAATTAGCAGATGGACACATGGAGAAACCTATGGGGTTATTAGAGAAAGTTGTAGTGACTTCTTGCGGCATTGAATACGAACATACTTTTGCTATTGTCGATTTCGGCAAGGAGAATAACTATGATATCATACTGGGAAGACCATTCATGAGACAGTTGAAAATGGTCCAAGATTGGGGCTACGATCACATATACTTGAGAAATATGGAAACCACTACACGTGTGAACCTGAAAGACCATAGCTACAAAGATGTGAACCGAACACCGGTAGAGGAGTTTGATTCAGCTACTTTGGCGGGATCCGAATTTCCAGCTTGGTTAGGTAAACCCAAGGAGTTATGGATGTGTGGAGCTTCGAAATGTGGAAGTCTGAAACGAGAAGAATGTGTTTTAGAAAGGGCTATCGAAGACGAAACTTATGTAGGAGAACCCTTTCCAGAGGACACGTTTGAACCATTAGAATGGACACACATTCTAGCAACCCTAGATGTTTGTGCAATTCCGGATGGTCCCACAACGAAATTTTGCGACAAGGACGGGTACGACGTGGTTCCGTATTTCATGTTGAGAACTGTGCTCAAAAATGAAACTGAAAAAAATGATACACTGGAAAAAGAAGATGAAGAAGAGGTGTTTCACGACATTCCCAATCATCCAGAGTGGGGAAATGAAGCAGACAACGAGTCAACGGACAATTCAAGCGAAAACGAAGAAACTATAACGGATGTCCGATTTTATGATTTTCCGAACCAAACTAAACAACGCCAGAAACACTATAGAGCAAAGAAAAAAACAAAAGGGGTTAGAACCAATCCGATGCCTAGAATAAGAGGAAAAAATCAATTCCTAATGCTAGTAAAGGCTGGAGATTGTGTTAAGGATAAGATTTCTGGAAGAATGAGAGGCAGTGATCAAAAGAGCTTACGAAAAGACAAAAGAGGCTCAAGAAATCAAATTCAAAATAATGGAACGAAAACTGAAACAGAAAAATCAGAAAAGAACAAGCGCAACAGAGAATACACGGAGTCCAAGTTAGAACGTAGAAACAAGTACAGAGAGCTCAAGAAAACTCTGAAGGAAGTTTGGACAACTGAAATTGAGAGTGGAGAGGACGAAAACGTCAAAATCAAGGAAAACATGGATGTTCCCTCTCACTATAGGAAATTCACAATAGAGGATAGGAAGGTGATATTAACCCCACCTATTCGAGAGAGGAAGGAGAACGAATCTTATGACGGACCGGAGGATGCAAAAAAAGTTGATTTAGCAGCTCCAGGTGAGACGCCTAGACCGGTGTACATAGCCACAGATTTGTCTCCAAGCGAGGAAGAGAGACTTTTGAGTCTTCTCAGAGAGTATAGGGATGTGTTTGCATGGTCTTATAAGGACTTAAAGGGAGTTGACCCATCAATATGCCAACACACAATCCCACTGAAACAAGACGCAAAGCCTAGCAGACAGAGACCATACACATATAATGATACGTTTGCTAAGCGAATCAAAGGAGAGATAGATAAGCTAATGGAAGCTGAATTCATATACGAGATTGAACACACTGATTGGGTATCTCCGATTGTGGTAGTACCTAAGAAGAACGGAAAACTCCAAGTGTGTGTCAACTTAAAGAAAGTGAATGCTGCAACAATCAGGGACAATTATCCCCTGCCGATAACTGATCATGTTCTAGAGCGTGTATCAGGGAAAACAGCATACTCCTTTCTTGATGGTTTTTCAAGATATAACCAGCTAGCCATAGCACTGGAAGATCAACATAAAACAGCTTTTGCAACGGAGTGGGGAATTTATGCTTATCGGGTTATGCCTTTTGGTCTAACCAATGCTCCCGCAACCTTCCAGAGGCTGATGACGCATGCTTTCAAAGAATACTTAAGGCTGTTTCTCAAAATATACATGGATGACTTATGTGTACATTCTCTACTGAGAGATGAGCATCTAGAACACCTAAGAAAAGTATTTGAGAAATGTAGGACATATCGCATTTGTCTCAATCCTGAGAAATGTGTGTTTATGGTCCGACAAGGCAGAATTCTGGGACATATTGTCTCACAAAACGGAATATCCACGGATTTAGAGAAGATAAAAGTTATAGTGGATATGCCTAGACCAACCAATGCGAAACAAGTACAAAGCTTTATGGGACATTGCGGATATTATAGACGATTCATTTACATGTACGCTATAATAGGCCAACCACTTTACAGGCTAATAGTGAACTTTGAATGGACAGAGGAATGTGAGGAATCATTCAAGAAATTGAAAGAGGCACTCATTACTGCTCCAGTCTTGAAATCACCAGATTGGGAGAAGATATTCCATGTGCACATAGATGCTTCTGCATATGCAATAGGATGCATTCTGGCTCAGCCAGAAGAAGGAAACATGGATTTTCCTATCTGTTACGCCAGTCGACAGCTCAACCATGCAGAGAAGAATTACACCACAACAGAGCGAGAGGGATTAGGAATGATATATGCTGTGAAGAAATTTCGGCATTATCTTCTAGCCAACAAGTTTCTGTTTTTTACAGATCACCAAGCTTTGCTCTACCTAGTGAATAAACCATGCAATACCGGGAGAATAGTGAGATGGTTCATTATCTTACTGGAATTCGACTTCACGGTAGTAGTAAAGAAAGGAAAAACACATCTTAGAGCTGATCATCTTTCGCGATTAACGAATGGAGAAGACCCTATAGGAGTAGATGACGACATGCCAGACGCGTACTTGTTCAACATAGAAATGATACCTAAGTGGTCTCAAAATGTCGTTGACCTATTAACCTATGGAGGAGAGTTTGATAGAAGAGAATACAACCTAAAACATATTGCTATTCAGCAATCCAAGAATCTTCAATTGATTGCAGGAAGGTTGTATCAATTGGGAAATGATCATGTTTTACGACTATGCATCAATCCTGAGGAATATAGTATATATCTGCGCGAAGCACATGTTCAGGAATGTGCATTTCATTGTTCAAGAAGGAACACATATAGGAATTTGTTACAATTGGGAGTCTATTGGCCAGGAATGAAAGAAAGCGTACATGAATATGTCACTGTATGTATTGTATGTTCATCAAAACCGCCAGCCGAGTATTCGACATTATATCAGATAATGATTGCTCCAGAATGGAGTCAGTATATTGTTGAATATCTCACAAATAGAACTTTCCCAGAAGGAACGTCAAAAGCTCGTCAGAAATCTGTAGAGACAGAAGCTAGAGATTACGCTTTAATAGGAGATCAACTCTATAAGAGAGGTAAAGACAACCAGCTTAGGATTTGCGCATCAGAGTCTGAGTATGTGATAATCCTAGAGCAAGCTCATGGAGGAGTAGGTGGAGGCCATTTCTCAGGTGATAAGACAGCAAAACTTGTCTTAGCCGCAGGAATATGGTGGCCAACATTACATATGGACGCTGAGGAATACGTTAAACGGTGTGATGACTGTCAGCAGACCAAAGTACCACTTAAAAGAGATGATATGCCTCTTAGACCAATGATGGGAGCAAGGGATTTTGCAAAATGGGGGATTGATTATGTTGGACCCATTTCGCCTCCTGCATATAAGACTCATGCACAATACATCATTGTGGCTACAGACTATCTAACAAAGTGGGTCGAAGCAAAGGCAACTCAAAAAGCAGATGCCAGGACCACGGCACAATTTCTATATGAATACGTCTTTGTACGATATGGATTGCCAATAGAAATTGTGAGTGATCGAGGCACACATTTCATAAATGAAGTGATAGAGATCCTTCTAGATGAATTCATGGTAATCCATAGGAAATCAGCCCCATATCATCCACAAGCAAACGGACAAGCTGAAGCAACAAACAAAACCATATGTACGGTCCTCACGAAGATTGTATCTGAGTCGAGAACTGACTGGGACCAAAAGTTACATTCAACATTATGGGCATATAGGGTGGAGTATAAAACATCCATAGGAACGACCCCATATAACATGGTTTTTGGGCTAAATGCTATCTTGCCAATAGAATTCTTGATTTCAACCTTAAGGGTGGCTAAGGATCTAGAGTGGACAGGGCACGAGCTCTCTGATAGAATAGATGACCTGGAAAAGCTAGATGAGCTTCGCCTAAAAGCAGTAGCTTCCATCTACGCTCAAAAAAGGCGACAAAAGGAATTTTTTGATAAGCATGTGCGGACTAAAGAGTTTAAGGTTGGGGACTATGTCCTAGTTTACACTCTGAAACAGCATGCTAAAAAGCTTAAAAAGCGAGGGATGGGACCTCTGGTGATTAAAGATCTATCACCAAGTGGAGCCGTCAAGCTTGCTACATTAGACGGAGAGGAAATGCCCAATTGGATTAGTGGATGCAGAGTGAAAAAGTATCTTTTGCCGCTAACCCAAGACATGCTTCTCAAAATACATCAAGAAAAGTTGCGTGTTCAGAAAAAGAAAAAGATTGAGGAGGAAGCGCAAGCCGAGGCGAAGGAAAGAATGGAGAAAAGAAGACTACTGCGTCAGAAACAGCGCAATGAAGGAGCAATACGAATAAACGCAGTTAGTATAACAGAAATGGGGAATGACAAAGAAGAACCCATCATTGAATGCAAAGTAGGAACCAACCAAATCAAAGCCAGAGCACTAGTGGATTCAGGAGCTCAAGCTAACCTACTGTCACTCAGTTTGTATAGACAATTGACAAATGACACTAAACTACAAACTGCCAAGCAAGAGTTAAAAAGTTACTTTGAGAATTCAATCAAAACTGTCGGATGCACAGTTTTACATATACAGATTAACCAATATGTGTATCCTCATATGTTTTACGTGGTTGAAGACCAAGCTACACAACATCCATTATTGCTAGGACAACCATGGCAGAAGCAATACAATGCAATGATTGACTGGAGTTCTAAATCAGTGCTTATCAAATACGAAGGTGAAAGTCAATCAGTTAAGTTCACCAAAGGAGCAGAGCCAACTCCAAAGGAAGAATCCACGGACAAGGGCAAACAACAAACAGAGGAAAAGAAGAGGCAATGGCAACCAAAAGTTTCTATACAACCGGATTACTCTTCGACGAGGAATTCTCAACAGTGGATAAGGAAGACAAGCAATATTATAACAGCTCAACCTTGGGAAAAAACGGAGTCAAAGATGGTATGGAGACCAAAAAAGGTGGTGCCAGAAAACACAAACAGAGTCTTCAATACCAGACAACAGAGTGATCCCCGACAATCAAGGACAGTGAAACAGATCTGGATTCCAAAGCAGTTCATGACGGCACAAAGCTATAGCAAGCAAATTTGGATCCAAAAGAATTGTAAAAAGGAACTCCCTTCAATACAATCAACGGAAACTCCTAGGTATTTCAAGGCGAGGAAATCAACACACAGAACAAAGCAGGTTTGGGTCGCAAAGAGTTTGTGGCAAGCACAAGCAAAGCTGAAGCAGATTTGGATTGTGAAAAATGACAACAGGGTAACGAAGAATCCATCTACTGATTCTACTACCGAAGTGCCAAAACCAACCCAAAACCCGACCACCAATCCTTCAATCAAACAAAGAGCAGCTTTATTGGAAAGACTGTTGTATCATCGCTCTACAATTACATTGGGAACTTATGACCAAAACAACTACAATGCTTCACCCACAGACACTTCATAGTCGTCCGGGAGGACTCAGACTAGGAGGGGGGGAGGTATACAGGTATACAGGAGTTACAAAGCAGCTACAAGCGCCAAAAACAAAGAAAAACAAAAATTATATTACAAGGGCAGTGTCTTACATGATTTTGCAATTTTTTATGTTTGATTGCGGATATTGATAATATTTATGCCCTTATATACCTTGTTTTGCAACAAAGAAGAGATCAAATGATGAATTTGGGTCTCTAGATGTGTAAATATCACTAAATAAGAGTGTTTTTGGAGCTAAAAAGTGGAAAAAAGTGGTAATCCAAGTCCAAAAATCACAAAGAAGTGTATATTCATATACACAGGGTTACCAGCTATTTATCGTGTATGTTTGGAATTTTTTTGGCTTCAATTTACTATTTTCCTTTATTTTTTATGATTTTCTTAATAAAAATAAAAGAAAAATAAAAAAGCAGGTGAAATGAGATCGGAAAAAAGAAAAGAATAGACGGTGATGATCCTAATGACAAGGGCAACCCATGGTAAAAATGGGGTACAATTCTGAAAAAGTTGCGGAAAGCCCGAAATGACAGAATTTTGGCAAAGTGGACAAATTTCTCAGAAACAGGTCAAACGGAGTCCAAATTGAGAAATTTCAAATCCTAAAGTGCATTTCACGACGAGATAGGAGCACATGTCAAATCTGGTAACAAGTGATCCGGGAAGCCCGAAGTTAAGTATTTTTCACTTCACTATCAAGCTCATTTCCACTATTACCTTCTTGGAAAGAGCAAAGAGCACACAGGAGCATCCGACCTTCTACCGCCTTCTACGACTTCTACGAGAGCTCAGAGGACACCAGACATGAGAGGTAGACTCGTTGCCATAAGCTTTTGATGCTTATCGTTAACTTTTGTCGCGAAAACTCACCAAAACCAAGAAACAAGAGCAGACGGGGAATGGGGAAGAACGCTAGGTAGGGGCACAACCGCCTAACCAAACCTTGCAAGAACTTAGAGGTGGGTTACCCTAGTATAGGAGATGAGTTTCTAGCACTCAAAGCTCGAGAAAGAATGACTGGAAAAACCCTAGGTCAACAGAGCCTGCAAGAGGCAAACAGAAAAAAGTTGTCGGAACGACACAAAACTTCTCAGGAAGCTTAACAACATCGAGGGAAATGCAACCATGGAGTATCTCCGGGTTTGGATCACCAAAAGTAGGTCGGAACAACCGATTCGGCTGCGGACACACAAAGCGTCATTTTGGCATAACGGCTAAAATTGACGACCAAATGACATGAAACTTCACAAGCAGCTTAAAATATACATGGATGACTTATGTTTGCAAGCAAAACCCAAAAGAAAGCTGATTCACTTACCGATGGTGAAAAAGACGCTTTCGGGCAACCAAATGGATAAAGATGGAGAACGGGGAGCCAAAGTCAAGTCCAACCAACTGGGTGGCTTCACAACATATCCAATGAGCTGGAAATGCAACTCTCAAGAAGAAAAGTTGAAGAAATTCAACTCCAAGGCAAAAAGACGACTTCGGAGACTGAAATGCCTATAAGGGGGCTTTTTAGCTAAACTGATGACTTTTTAAGTTGAAAACTAGTTAGCAGGGCTTAGGGCACTAGCACAAAGCATTCTTTGCACAAAAAGACCAACATTTCAAGAAAAGACATCATACGCGTATGATGTCTCACAACATGATTTTCACATCCATTTCAACATTTGAGTGCATAGCCTCATTCCACATGTTAATCACATCCTATGAACCAAGTATCATGAGAATTGGAGTTAGAAAACCCAAGGAAAACCAAAAAGACGCAAAGTAGGCCATAAAATTGATTTTTGGTCCTAATTTTGTCAAAATAACTCCAAACTCATTGAAACTTTGTAGGATTGTTGATTAACACATCTACAAGCTATCTGGAACCAAAAAGCACCATTTTGACACAAAAGACATCATACGCGTATGATGTCTATTTGCACTTACAGAGCCAAAAATGCTCATTTGTCATCATACATCCATTATATATATCTAATACATGCTACATATGAAGTTTGGAACCATTTGGTCAAGTGGATCACCCCATTGGCCCAATTAAGAGAAAATCCTTCATACAAAGCCTATTTTTGTCCCAAATCCAACATATTCAAGTCCAAACCAAGATTTGAGTATAAACAGTCCTTCACTAGCACATGGAGAGTCCACATAACCAATCCCATGAAAAATTGATGAAAAAGACATCATACGCGTATGATGTCTCCAGAGCCATTTTTAGCCTAAAATCTATCCAAACTTCATAAATCCACTGAATAAGCCTATCTAAAGCCAAATCCAAGCTTATAGAGAAAATTGGTCCAAAAATGCACCAAAAGACATCATACGCGTATGATGTCTCACTATGTGATTTTGGCACCTCAGGGCTTCAACCACCAAACAGAAGTGTTCTACATGCCATTTGAAAGTAATCCACCAAGTTTTATCCAATTTGGATCATAAAATCCATTTCCCTTTCAAAATTTTGCCAAGAGCCTGAACTGGAGTAAACTGGCCAAAACTTGACCAAATGGGATCCAAACTCAAATCCAAGCATATGATACTCATGTATACACTATCAGCTACAAGCACAACCAATATGAAGTCATTCTGACACAAAAGACATCATACGCGTATGATGTCTCAAGCATGTTTTTGAGCCAAGTTTGCATATTTTTTCACCTACATTGCATCCTTAGGCCCTGAATAGCTCATGTTTCAATTTTCAAGTCATTTGAATAGTTAAAAGCTTCATTTCGGCTTTCAGTACTAAAAAGACGCTAACTTCTGTAATTGGAGTTACAGGATCCATGGATTCCGCTAAGTCATCGGCAACTAAGAGAAAAAGACCAACCATCAAGGATGCTCTTGCAGAGGCAGAACCTTTTGATATTCCAACAGAAACCCTCAAGCCAACCAAGACTTGGGTGGAGGAAGCAGTACTAGAAAAAGAGGGAATAAAGATCTACCAGGGGACTTTCAGAGATCCTCAAGGGCAATCGGTCGATGTGCCTATGATCCCACGAGAATTAGTGGATTATAGCAGATCAGAGAACATCAGCAGATACCTGGAAAAGGCTGACTTACACAGGTTCTTCACCTCGAGACCATCAGGTGTAGACACAAGAAGAGTGTATGAGTTGGCAACATCCATTCAGAAGGATGGGAAAGCCACGTTGACAGCCATGGATGGAGAAACAGTTGAAGTACAGATCACTCCACAGCTCATTGCAGATGCATTGAAGCTGCACAACAAAGGGAGTTCTGTCAGAGAAAGAAGGGAGGCCATAGAGGTCTATGGATCAAAGAAACAAAATACAACCTACGCAGATATGGCAGATCAACGAGCGGCAACCCTTTGCCGGTTATACAACCAGTTTTTCCATGTGTGCAGTAAAAGACCGCAGAAGTATACTACACCACCCCATGCCATTGCGACAACCATCACATGGGCACTGAAGAGCAACATGCCAAAAGAGGTGAACTATGCTCAATACATCCACGAGCAAGTAATCGCCATGCACAACCAGAAGCCAAAGTACATAGGAGGAGGAGAAATCCTAACAAGAATAGCTTATGAAGCTATTGGAGCTAGGGATGAAGGGCCATAGATTCCCTCCCAGAATGAGTGGCTTAGAGAAGCCGATGAGGAGGAAGAACAGCAAGAAGTATCCAAGAGGGCGTCCACAAGAGCACGCCGAAAACTAGAAATAGTTTCAGAACCTGAGGAGGCCGTGGACGAGCCGCTCAAGAAGAAAGTGAAGAAGAAGGCCGATCCCAAGCAAACAAAAAGTCAAAAAGCCGCAAGAATGGAAAGGCTGGTGGAGCAGTTTAGAGCGGAAAGAGCTCTAAAGGGGGACTTCGAAGAAATGTGGGTGCCAGACCCCAGTAAAGTCGGAACCAGCTCAGCCAGGCCACATGTTGATCAATATGATCAATATATTAGAGCTTATGAGGAGTCGGAGGCCATACTGGAGCAGCAACCTGTCGAGCCTTATACTGAAGAGGAAGTACAGCTTTTAAAAGCTGAGCTGCAAAAGGACGACAAGGGGAAGAAAAAAAAAGATGAGTCTACTGAACCTAAAGAGACAGTAAGGCAAGCAAACAAAGGGAAAGCCAAGGTGACTGAAGACAATCAGCCCTCTTTTACTGTTGTACCAAGCCCGAAGAAGATGGAAATTATTGTGGAGGAAACCACAATAGAAATAGAAACAGAAATTATGGAAAAGCCGGAGGCCGGGACCAAGGAAAAGGAGATAGATCCAGTTCAGCAAAAGAAAGATGATTATGAGGATCTGGTAGCGATCGGATACAGTGAAGAAGAGGCCCTGGAGGCAGTTTATGGGATATCCCTACGGAAACAAGATGATCGGAAAGGGACGAAAGAAAAGACAAAGGGTACAATGGAAAGTGAAGAAAAAATGGTCGAGCTGAAGCCATTGGAGGAGGTGGCACAAAGAGCTGTCAAGTTGACAGATGAAGATGAAAAAGACATGCACATGGTGCATGAACTGCTCAGCAAGATTAAAGAAAGATCCAAAGCAAAGGAAGTAGCACTTGAGACAGCAAAACAAAAGGAAGCAGAGTTGCAGAAGAAGTTAGAGAATGCTATGACTGAATCTGAAAGTCATAAAGCATCACTCTATGACGCAGAAAACGAGAGAGACGGCTTGATACTCCAACTAGCCGAAGCTTCAAGAGAGGTAACAAGCTCACAGGAAGCAAAGGAGCGAATAGAAGATGAGCTGGAGGCAGCCAAGGATGAGCTCATTGAGCTAAGGGAAAGAGTCGAACTTCAAGAAAGGACAATCATGAGACTCAGAACCACCCCTAGAGCTAGCAGGGCAGGAACAGAACAAGAGGGAGCCCTCGTACCAGCTCTGGAAGAGGAGGTCAGAAGTTTGCAAAGAGAGCTGAGGTTAGAGCAAGTACAAAGATTGCACATGGCGGAGGGATCATTGGCTGCAGAAGAGAGGCTCACATCAGAAAACCAAACACTAAGGACAGAAAATGAGGCCCTCCGCAAACAGCTCCAAGACCTCCAAGAGCAACAAAGAAGAGAAACAGAGCCACCACAAGAAGAAGCAGGGGGAGCAGCCATAGAGTTACCTGAAATTGGAGAGGCAACCACAATTGAAGATCCAGCCCCAGTTCAAGAAGTGGCCTCGACTTCAGCAATCTCTGAAGAAGAAGAACAAAGGCTCCAGGACCAAATAGAAAAGTCAACAGAGGAAAGTGCCAAGGCGGAAATGGAATGGGAAAGGAGACTCCTCATCTCCATTAGACTTCAAGGTTTAGACACAAAAGTGCTCCATGAAGAGTGGATGCAACCCAGCCTGCCTTTCCCTCTGATGAAATTTGAAGTGATAAAGACGAAAAAGAGAATAGAGGAGGAGCAGTATGTCGCTCTTTACGAAGGCGACATCACAAAGGATGAACAATCAAAGAAGATTGTAGATTCTCAACCTAGATGGAGGAAAGGTTGGCTGAACAAATACCCAGCCTACCTCATCTACTTGGTAGAGGCTCTAAAGGAGATTCGGGAGGATGCAACCTTCTGCCCGGTGCCAAGAGTCAGAAGTTGGAAAGAGCATGGCAGGATTGCAGAAAAGAAGCCAAATTGGCTTAATTACCCAAGGATGCCAGGACCAAAGGAAGGAGAGAGAATAGGTAAAGCCTACATGGTGAAAACCCTAACGGGCACCATCAAACTCTTTACTGGCTCTCCTGACCTTTCGTGTCAGATGCTAAAGAAAATCTGCAGGACTCTCTTAGCAGGCATTGAAGTGTTCGCGCCAGATAAAGCCACGACCTCGAGTCTACTATCGACGGCCGACACAGTGACAGATATGATGTATGATCTTTCTTTGCAGCCATCACCAAAGGTGTTACATCTCTTATACCAAAGAATTATGTTTTTGCCTAGCTTCCACATGCAAACATTCGAAGAAGCTTTCTACACCGGCTTTTTCACTCACGAAAGCAAAATATTCGGCCCAACCTTGACCATCGGCAACCTACGCTACGAATCACAATTGCAGATGCTCAAGACGACAGGACTCTATTGATCAAGCCTAAAAGTCATGTCAGGGACGACATGAACGCGGAGGGGGGGAGTGTTGAGCCAGCAGAGGATCACACCCGCATTTTTGCTCACACCCATCATTTTGTAACCATTGATTGTAATAAATGTCTTTCCGACATTAATTTTGATTTGAGCCATTCACTAAGTAACGGGACTCAATTGAGTTTCCAGTCTGTAATCCCGACGTAATTTCACCTGCTGATGTACATAATTAGAGATGTTCTCACCTCCAAGGCTGAGGTATATAAGCCAAAGTTTTGTAACCTAAGGGAGATTCAATTATTAATCAAAGAGAGTTTTGGAGCGCCGTGACTGTGGCTGAGAGAGAGAGAGAGAGAGAGAGAGAGAGTCTTATCTCCTTGCTACGCGAGCTACGGGGCCGCCATTGGAGAAGCGACACCGCCATTGTGTTAGCAACGGTGAGAGCTACGCACAGATACCAAGAGTGCGCGCTATCGGCTTCTACGTGTGGTAAGTTCCTACGAGCTTCGGTGTGAGTTTTCTTCTAACTCGTGTGTCGGAATAGAGCGTGCAGCATATCTATAGAACCACAACGAGTAGAGCTACGCATTAGTACCATCGGGGTCAAGTTTTGGTCACCTGTATTTTTCGGCCTGTCTTCATACGCGTTTACCGCACGGAGTGGTTATAGGTTGATTTTGCAGTTCAAGTCTTTAGGGTGTTGTTCTTACCTAGTGCATAGACTTCCCCTTGAGTTTGAGATCGATTCGATGATTCTAGATCCTGTTTCGTATAGCATTCGTTCGTAGTACGGATTTCAGTCACTTGCGTATTTTAGAACTTAGATTTGATTTCCTTAGTAGTGATTGTCATTAGAAGGTCGAGTAGGTGATTTGACACCCACCTAGTTGTTTCCATGCGCCTGCGGGTCAAGCTTCGTCCTCGTCTGACAAATTCTGTTGTTGGTTGAGTTCTCGCTATTTAGCTTCCGCTAGCGGCGTAACCGCCTTAACTCTCTCTCTCTCTCTCTCTCTCTCTCTCTCTCTCTCTCTCTCTCTCTCTCTCTCTCTCTCTCTCTCTCTCTCTCTCTCTCTCTCTCTCTCAAACAGTCTCACCCTCTCCCTTTGCCTCGCATTCTCTCCGTGTAGCCCACTTCCTCCCCATCTCATACAGTTATGGCGATCTATACCTTGCAATCGAATCTGGTAGGTTTACTTGCACGTTCAATGGAAGTAGATGAAGGTAGCAAAAGGGATGCTTTACAGACAATGAATCCGAACTTGGAGGACCCAACTTCTACTGTCATTAGGGATTATGAGACACAAAGAAAGAGAAAACAACGAGAGAAGATTAAACTTAAGCAGGTTTAGGTTCGAGAGCTTGCCTTTGAGGAGGAAAAGAAGAAGAAAATTTCGTCTGAGATTGTGGCACTATTCAAGAGGAGGAATGAAGGAATTAGTACAAAATACAAGCAAGAAATTTGGAATCTAGTATCTCACCATCTTGCCATGCAAGCAGTGTGTCCAGAGGAGTCTATTATTCAAAGTGCAATCATGTGCAACGTTCATAACACCTTGGCGCTTGTGAAGCAGCCAATCTGTAATGAGGATTTGTATTTGAAGCATACATCATTGTCCATGACGTTGAATTCAAAGGAGAACATGCATATGTCAAAAGTCTCAAGACTCCTTAAAGTTCCACGTCAATCCTTGTACAAGGCTAAATTGCGGGTGACATCATCCAATGCTGATGGTGGAATGTTTTCATTGGCTGCATGTCAAAAACATGCTTGTCGTAGCACAATCACATATGAAATGAAAAAGCTAGTTTACACATTTTGGAGGGAAGAGACCCGTGTATCCTCCAACAAAAATATGTTTGTCAAAAGAAGATGGGAG
This sequence comes from Adiantum capillus-veneris, assembly GCF_014529385.1. Classification (NCBI taxonomy): domain Eukaryota; kingdom Viridiplantae; phylum Streptophyta; class Polypodiopsida; order Polypodiales; family Pteridaceae; genus Adiantum; species Adiantum capillus-veneris. The sequence continues at coordinate 15,129,143 of NC_140955.1, forward strand.
AAAAAATTACATAAAGCACCCTGCACACCTCCTTGATGAACCTCAGGTAATTGATCTAACCAAAGCACCATTATTCGAGTACACTAAAAAGCATGTGAAACTTTACAGCTAGCATATTGGTTGTTATTTACACTATGGTTGTTTATGGTATATTCTAGCTAGAACATGCTATACTGTATATGCTAGTTCAAATCTTCAATATGTTGATCACCTTACAGAGTGTGTTATTTATCATATTATTAATGCTAATTAGTATACAAGCCATACATGGAGGCACATTGTAAATGCTAGTTAGCATACGGTCAATGCTAGCTAGCATATGGTAGGTGCTGATTAGTATACTATAAGTGCTAGTCAACATATTCTACGTTTAAATCCCCTTTGTACTCAAGGTGCTAGCTAGCATAATGTAAGTGCATCTTAGCATACTATAATTCTGGTTAGCAATTTGTATGTGCTTACTAGCATACTGTAAGTGCATCTTAGCATACTATAAGTGCAAGTTAGCATATTCTAAGTTTAAGTCCCCTTTGTACTCAAGGTGCTAGTTAGCATAATGTAAGTGCATCTTAGCACACTGTAAGTGTTAGCTAGCATATTCTAAGTTTAAGTCCCCTTTGTACTCAAGGTGCTAGTTAGCATAATGTAAGTGCATCTTAGCATACTATAATGCTCGTTAGCACTCTGTATGTGCTTACTAGCATACTATGAGTGCTAATTATCATACTTTAAGTGCTAGTGAGCATACTGTAAGTGCTACTTAGTATATTGAATGTGCTAGTTAACATAATGAATGTGCTAGTTAGCATTGTTTGTGCTAATTAGAATATTGAATGTACTAATTAATACATTGAATGTACCAATCAGCTAACCAAATGTGCTACTTAGCATACTGAATGTACCAATTACCCTATTAAATGTGTTAGTTAGCATACTGTAAGTGCTAGTTAGCATAATGTAAGTGCTAGTTAGCATATGATTAGTGCTAATTAGCACTCTGTATGTGCTTATTAGCATACTTTAAAGTGCCACTTAGCATACTAAATGTGCTAGTTGGCATAATGAATGTGCTTGTTAGCATATTGTTTGTGCTAGTTAGCATACTCAAGGTGCTAGTTAGCATAATGTAAGTGCATCTTAGCATATTGTAAGTGCTAGTTAGCATATGATTAGTGCTAATTAGCACTCTATATGTGCTTATTAGCATACTTTAAAGTGCCACTTAGCATACTAAATGTGCTAGTTGGCATAATGAATGTGCTTGTTAGCATACTATTTGTGCTAGCTAGGATACTTAATGTGCTAATTATAATTAGCACACTGAATGTAACAATTAGCTTACTGAATGTGCTACTTAGCATACTGAATGTACCAATTAGCTACTGAATGTGTTAGTTAGCATATTGTACATGCATGGAAGCATACTTTAAGTGCTAGTTAGCATACTTTAAGTGTTGATCACATACAGTATGCTTTCGTGCATGGCATGTATACTAATTAGCATAACTAATGCAATAACCGCCTTCTAACTCTCATAATTGCAGGTTGAGCTCTTCTATAGATTCAAAGAAAAGCATCCAGATTGCAAAATAGGTATGAGAATGTTTGAGATGATGAAGCCATTTTTTGTACGGCTGTTGAAAGACCGATACACATGCTACTGCAAATATCATGTGCAGATGTCCTTTTTAAAGGACACATTTAACCATATGCGATCTCAATCATTAGGGCTGCATGGAGCCCAATGCAGATGTACATGCAGTGTTTGCACCAGATGTGATGAAACTAGCATGGGTTGCATGGCTTTATGTAAAACTTTCAAAGGTGTCACACATCTGTGGGAGTTAGTTCTATGTCCGAAGCAGATAGATGATGGTTACCACAACAATGAGTGTTTGATGGGTGAATGTAATAAATGTGGTGTGAAAAATCTACAAACATGCTGCTTAGAGACACAAAGCCCAGGTAATAATATCTTGGTAAAATCGTTTGCATATGTGGAGGTAACAAGTAAGCACGGAGACAAAAAAAAAGAGAAAGATCTTGTGATTAAAGAAATGCAGTTTTGGGAGTTTCTTCAACTCTTAAAGACGAAGCTGAAGGTTTTTATCAAACATAACTATATTGCTCGATGGCAAACAACATTTTAAGGATTATATTCTTAGATTTCCTGACGATGTGGTTGTGTCGGTTGTAGACTTTGCAGAAAACTATGCATTCAAGGAGCAAAATGAGATTCAATCCATGCATTGGCACTCAAGTCAAGTAACCATTTTTGTGCACATAACATACTACCACAGGGAAGGGGAAGTAGTCAAGACAATCCACTTCTTCATATCAGATGACAAAGTGCATGACACATTGTTTGTCTAACATTGTTTTATGCTGCATTGTGGCTGGTTACAGAGAGAAAGTGTCACTCCAAAACGTCATTGGGTCTGGTCAGATGGTGCTGCCTCACAGTTTAAGGCTACTAGGCCTTTTCACCAAAACAACCACTAAGAAAGAAACCAGCAAGGAAGATCATCATGAACCACAAAGGCTAGGATCCAAGAAGAAGATAGGAACTTATCCAAACCCTCCAGAGGAGATCGAGTGGGTCAAGCAATTAAGGAGTTTGGTAGAAGATACCCAAAGGGATCTAGAGCCAGCACCTAGGCAGATCCAAATTACAGAGACAGTGTTCCCTACGCAACAACAACCTCAGAAAGTCCATAGACCCCTAGCCATACCTAGTGTCATCCAAGAAGAAAGTGACTTAAAGTCATGGGAAATTGGGCATACTCACTTCTTGCTGGAAAGAATGTTTACAGAGGGACTACCTGACCCTATCGAAAAAATGGAGATCCCATCTTCCCCACGTCAAGGGACTGAAGCCCAAAAGGGCCCTTAAATATTGCCAAATTGATGGATTTCATGGTTTCAGAGGTTAGAACCACCATCATGTCCAAACTATATGGAGACCTAAGCTATTCTTATCTCTTCCTCGGAGAACTGAAGGTCGGGCTACCATAATTTTCACAGATGGATGGAGTTAGGGAGATGCCAATAGAGGAGGAACACTTAGATCCACAACCCAACCTAGATGAGAACCCTATTATAGAAATACCTGTTAACAAGTTAAGACAATACTTTGAGGGAGATGAATCCAATGCAACCATACCAATCACTACCAAGGGATTAATTGTGAAGGGAATCCTTGATGGTGGTGCTGGGGTTAGCATTGTGACTAAAAATTGGTGGGAAACTATGGGAAGACCTCACCTTGGAGCCACAACCATAGTAGTAAAGAGGGCCAATGGGTCTATTGTTAATCCTATTGGGATGCTAAAAGATCTCAAGATCAAGGTCTTTGGACATAAAATAAGAATTACCTTCATTGTTATGGATTTCTCCAAGCACACTATGGCATCTGAGATGAGCTTAGGACGTCCTTTCCTGAGGGAAGCAAAAATGGTGCATGATTGGTCTAAAAACCCTGTCTACTTGCAGTTCCAAGATTCTATCATTCGATTGGATCTTGTCACTGGTCAAGCACATCCTCTAGAAAACAGGTTTATAATTAATCATAGATCTAACACCACAGTTCACTCGGCCCCATTGCAGTATTGTTATACGTGTAAAGAGGACACTGATGTTGGGGAAGATTCTCCTTATATGGATGTACTACCTAGGATGACTGAGTCAGACAATGTGGATTGGGTCCACCTAGCAGCAATCATAGACACTTGGGGAAACAGGGAGACGACCTAGGTAACACCTGAGGGGGATGAAATTCCACCACTTGTACCCTTAAATATGCTAGAAGCAATGCATATAGCTTCTGATGACCTAGAAGATGAAGGTCTGACTGGCATTGGAACTAGTAGCATCAAGACTATAGCCCACATAATTTGGGGTCAGATTCATCAATTGGAATTGAGTTTGAAGACAAAAAAATGTGAGTTAAATATTAGTGAAAATGTGGGGACAAACCATTCAGGGCCCAGTGGTACCCTAAATGACAATCTATCCAAGGGAGCAAAAGACACAAGTAGTGATTCATCTAGTGACTCTTCACTAGAGATCGTTCGTAATAAAAAATTAGACAAGAAGAGTAAGAGATATAAGAGGCAACGGTATCAAGAAAATATACGTGATAGAATAAAGGAAAAGAAATCTACCACAGACTGGATTAATTATATAGGGGTATGTGATGCTCATCAGAAGTTGGTAGATAACTGGGGTGAATACCTTCAAAGCGTTATGTGGTGTAGTCCACAACCCATTGACATCGCACAAGTAGAGACTATAGAGAAGCCAAAGTTGAGCCGTACTGTAAGGAGACGACAAAATCGAGAGTTAACTGAACAACAAAAGGAATCAAAAGTGAAATCACAGTCCACATAACAATAGAATCCCACAGACTTACACCCTGCACCTGAACATTTCAAATCCTACACCACAAAGGAACATAAAGTTGTGTATACAAATGCTCAAAGAAAACCTATCGATGGAAGAAATAGAGTTTATGACGGTCCCGTGATAGTTAAGGAAATAGAGTTAGCAGACCTAGGAGAAGAATCCAAACCTGTCTTCATTGCCCAAGATCTGATAGAGACTGAGGAGTGTGCACTTAAAGAACTTCTCAAGGAATTTAGGGATATATTTGCTTGGACATATCATGATATGAAGGTGTTCCACCTTTCGTGGTGCAGCACACAATCCCCATGAATAGCACGGCTAAACCTGTTCAACAATGACCCTACCCAATGAATCCTAAATATACAAAGATCGTTCAAGAAGAGATTGAAAAGCTTGTGAAATGCGGATTCATATACCCTATTGAGCACTCAGAATGGGTGTCTCCAATAGTGATTACCAAAAAAGAATGGGAAAATCAGAGTGTGCATGGATCTCAAGAAGGTCAATGCCACCACTAAGAGGGACCATTACCCCTTGCCATATTCAGAACAGGTGCTTGAAAGAGTTGTAGGAAAGTAAGCTTATAGCTTTTTAGATGGGTACTCTGGATACAATCAAATCACAATTGCGCTAAAAGACCAAACTAAAAAAACCTTTATAACCGAATTTGGAGTGTTTGCATTTTGTGTCATGGATTTTGGCTTAATCAATGCCCCTGCTACCTTTCAAAGATTAATGAACATTGCTTTTAGAGAATATTTGAGGGAGTTTTGCAAAGATTTCTTAGATGACCTTTGTGTTTATTCCTCTTGGAAAGAACATCTATCATGCTTACAAAAAGTGTTTGAGAAGTGCAAATTGTATCGCATCTCCTTAAACCCTTTCAAATGCCAATTTTAAATTAAACATGGAGTCAGTTTAGGGCATATAGTGTCCAAAAATGGGGTTTCCACAGATGAGAGAATTATTAGAGCCATTGCTGAATTGCCACCACCTACAAACTATAAAGGAGTTCAAAGGTTCATGGGCCCTGTTGGTTATTACCGACGGTTTATTTTAAACTTTGCCGAGATAGCTCTTCCTTTGTACAAGCTTCTTATTGAGTCCCATTGGACCACGGAATGTGATCATGCTTATGAGTCATTAGAAAAAACCTTGACAAGCACTCCCATTTTACAAGTGCCTGATTGGAATATAATTTTCCATGTGCATATTGATGCATCAAACTTTGATATTGGGTGTGTTCTAGCAACCAGGAGAACATAAATTGGACTACCCCATAAGCTTTGCAAGTCGTCAAATTGAATGATGCCGAGAGAAACTACACCATTACGGAGCGAGAAGGTTTAGCTATGATTTACGAACTGAAGAAATTTTGCTACTACCTTCTTGCCAACAAGTTTGTTTTCTATGTGAATCATCAAGCCTTGTTGTATCTAGTAAATAAACCTTGTTCCACGGGAAGAATTACACAATGGTTGTTAATTCTCCTTGAGTTTGATTTTACCATTGTGGTGAGACCTGGTAAAAGACATGTCATGGAGGATCATTTTTCTCGCATACCCAATGGTGAAGCCCCTACTAGAGTCGATGATGAAATGCCTGATACTTCTCTATTCCTAGTCCAAACCATACTCGAATGGAGTGAGAAGATTGTGAACTTTCTAGTTAATGGTTTTCCACCCAAAGATCTTTGTAAGGACATAGCTCAAAAACTGTTAAAAGAATGTGAACCTTATTCTCTCATTGTGCAGAAACTCTCTATAGGCTAGGGAAGGATGATATTCTTAGACGTTGTGCCCGTGAGGATGAGTATTTATACATATTGCAAGAAGCCCACATGGGTATAGCCGGAGGACATTTCTCAGGGAAACTAACATCTAGAAAGGTGTTACAATCAGGCTATTGGTGGCCTACCTTATTCAAAGATGCACCACTTTTTGCAAAAGGATGTGATGAATGCCAACATTACAAGATCACACAACGAAAGGATAAGATGCTCTTACATCCTATTAAAGTGACTCAACCATTTGAAAGATGGGGGTTGGACTTTGTAGGCCCAATTAGTCCGGCAGCTCGTAGCACTCAATCTCGACATATTATCATTGCCACTAACTATAAGACAAAGTGGGCAGAAGCCAGGGTGACACGTAAGGCTGATGCAAGGTCAACTGCCAAGTTTCTCTTTGAGAACATTATTATAAGATTTGGTTCTCTTTGAGATTGTGAGTGACAATGGCACTCATTATATAAATGGAGTGATAAAAGAACTCACTACCAGCTTCATGATAGCTCACCATAAGTCCACACCTTATTATTCACAATCAAATGGCCAAGCTGAGAGCACCAACAAGACCTTAATCTCTATCTTGACCAAAATGGTGGAAGCTCTCATTGCACAGATTGGGATTTGAAGTTGACTTCAGCCCTATGGGCTTATTGTACTTCTAACAAAGTGGCTATTAATTGTAGACCATTCAAAATGGTATATGGCCAAGAAGTAGTTATTCCATGGGAGTTTGTAATTCCTAGCTTTCATGTAGCTTCACAAGAAGGTTGGGATGGTAACCCTTTAGTTTAGCACTTATATATCCTTGAAAGGTTAGATGAAGAAAGGAAATTGGATGTGCAAAACGCACTTGTGGAGAAAGCTAGGAGGAAGAAATGGTTTGACTGTCATCTATCAATATTCGCGATAAATTCCTTATGTATGGAGTGCGTAACTAAAATAAAAAGTTGAAATATGTGAGAAAAGGACCATACAGAGTATGTGAAATCACCCCACAAGGGACCATTCGTGTGGAGACTCTTAATGGAGTTGAAACCATTGGATTCCTCAATGAAAGAAAATTTAAAAGATACTATGATCCTTTAAGCCAAGAGGAAGTACATGCCATCCATCAAAAAAAGTCAGCTAAGGCACAAACAGAATTGAAGAAGATACAAGCTCAAGCTGAGGCTAAGGAGCCACGAAAACGCATAAGACACCAACGAGAGGCTAACCTTGGAGTTACACATGCATTCCACGTTGAAACCAATGAGGTTTGGTTAAACTCTGACACACCTCTACAATACCCTATTGAGCTAAACAGCGCCTATGGAAAAGTACTATATAACGCCTTATTGGACATGGGTGCTAAGTATAATCTGCTATCATATGGGGTGTGGTGTCAGTTAGGAAAGCCATCTCTATTTGAGAGTATTATCCAAGTCAAGGGTTTCAACAAGAAAAAAAAACCACAATTTTTGGTATCTAGCACACTTATGTCAGTTTTATGACAATGGGGTTTTAGCTCAAGACTTTTTGGTCATGCCTGCTAGAACTATGGAGGGCAACATTAACCTTGGACGCACATGGATGCTGGCAACCAAATGCACTATTGATTGGGGTATTGGTAGTGTCGAAAACTGACTCTTACCCCTATCATTGAAGCAAAGTCACCTACATTGTAGACTCTAGCAAAGTTGCAGGATAGACAAGATGCACAATCCAAAGTGGTTAACTCGTCCTTGTCGGCTACCCATGAACCTAGCATTTCAACACTTGTAGTTGCAGCTCGGGGGGTTCACTATGTGTAAAACTACCATATCACGTGCGTTCAAGACATGTTTGTAAAACCCCTTATCTGTGAATTTTGTTAGGAATATATTATATCCTTTTCTTTTAAAATCTGTTATTTTTTTCAAATTTGAAAAAATAATGCCCTTCTGTATATATATGTCTGTAAGTTTCAAGAACTTTAAATACCCTTCTGTTGAACTCACGTGATAGGTTACATTTTTATTAGGTGACCTCCCTGGGAGTTGCAGCAAGCATTAATATTGCAAGTACTCAATCTTCACGACCTAAGAGTACATATCAATGGGTCCCCAAGGCCTTACTTCTGGATATGTCAACCCTTCCATCCATTTCAAGAGAAATTTATCATGGAAAACCAAGAGCGCGCTCTAGGAGAGTCAAGACCAAATCACGATGGATTCCAAAACGACTATTATAAGCCCAAGGCTACTATGATGGATATGATAAAATTTGGGTACCTAAACGTAAAATGTGTCTTTCCCTATCACCTACAAAACCATGTGAGTCAATCACTGTAACTCCAAAGCCAATGGCAGACCGGGGAAAGGGAAAGATCACAGAATGCTACACACCTATTCCATAGCTAGTTTGGGTTCCAAGGCTAAACCAAATTATTCCACCTAGCTCAGAAAGGGTGGAGTCCCATGAAGCTTCTAGCTCCTTATGTAATGCATCCATAGAGGTAAAAGATTCTCCACATCCTCCACCTACAATAGTGGATCTCCATGAAGCTACAAAGGAATCCACACCTCCCACTGTTCAACAATCACCTGATGAACCACTTCAAGTTCGATCCTGGGGGAGTACCTTACCACACTTTCAACTCGATGAGGCACCTAAGGTAATAGAAAACTACTAGCAAAACCCCTCACCTATTACCAACTGGAACAATTGGTTTCAAAGGGTGACGAGCACATTTCAAATAGTATGACCTACCCAAGGAAGGGGGGAGTCCTCACTCACGTCAATATTTTGGATCCCCATCCTCTTAAATTTTCTTCCTTAACATCTGAACTCTGCAATTGAGGGACTGTATATACATAGCCTTATACTACTTCTAGCAAACAAAAAAAAAAAAAAACAAATAGTAAAAGAGCAAGAGCGACTAGCAACGAGAGATCACCCTATCAGATCCTACACATAAGTCCAAATTCACCATGTCACATCAAGAAACACACAAAAAAAACTCTTATGTTTTAAAGACCTAACCAAATCTATCTATATTCTCAGAGATGGCTAGTTCACCAGAGGCATGCGCTTCTATTTTTTATGAAAGGTACCCTTTTTATTTTTCTCAAGTGTTTTACATCTGCTACCCTGTACTTTCTTGCGAATGGGATTTGGTAGAGAGACTTGCGCGTGAGAGAAATTTTGAGGAGTTATAATGGTTGATACGTCTATGGATAACTAGTGATCACTACCCAATAGCAAATGTTTCTCCATTGGCACATGCTTATTCTTTTGCACAAGATGAGTATCCACGCATAACAAGGTTCTTTATTAACACGCTTGCGCAAGAGGATGATGAAGAAGAAATAATAGAGACCGAGGAAGACTATGGCCTCACGGAAAATGATTTTGTTTATCTAGATGATGAGGATAGAGGCCTAGACTTAGGGATGCCACCCGGTTTGTATAATATCCTCTTTTCTTGATTCTAAAAGGGATGACAGATAGGTAGGTTAGGGTTCTGGATCGTGTTTTGAGTTTGTTTTCTAGGAGTTTTAATTTTTTCATACTGACATGTCTCCTAGAGGTATAGTGCCTTGTTGTTTGATATTGTTATGTAGGACTTATATGGATTTCCATCCACATGGCTGAGGACATCTGCTTCGACAAAATGAGCGACTTCATACCTCCAGGTGTACTACTTTCCATGATTCATGCTGATGGATATGTATAATTGCTAATTGTGGTTTTTCATGGTTTGTTTGAGTGCAATAGTTATGTTTGTTATCTTCCATTATAGATGTATAAATTTGTCTTTGGGGGTATTAGGGTTTTGAAAAGGTTAAATAAGGGGAAAAAAATCAACAAGATCCATTTAAATAGAAGCATTATTTAACCCCACTATCACCCTTGAAAACATAGGGGTCAATATATTATTGCGATGCACAAGAGCTCTCCTTCATTCAAGCTTCAAACGGACCAATAGGAAGGAGCCATAGCCTCCTACATTCTTGTAAATTTCAACTTGCACAAAGCATGCGACCACCTCAAGATTTTATTTTTATTTTCACCCTCCTATTTTTGTGCTATGTCATGCACAACCTAGCTCTAAGACCTATTTTATACCTCCAAAAGTAAAAAACCAAACTACTTTTTCCCAGATTCTCGTGTTAGTCCTAATAGGCCGTGAAATCTACGTTAGACTCAAAAAAGTTCTCAATCAGACTCCGTTAGCTCATTCTGCAAAAATTCACAAAAATAGGCACTAGCGGTCTAATTTATGCCTCCCACTTTTGTTTGTCAGTTTGATTGAAAATTTTTGTGCCTGTTTGTCTTATCCTCCTGATCATTAGCGTATTTTTAGTTTCTCTAACTGAGCTCATTTTCTATTTATTATTAACTTTTGACATGTTTATTGAAAACATCAAAATAGTAAAATGCACTAAAAAGGAAAATTAAAAGATCAATAATTAAGAAAATCCATTGAAAAATGCTATTTTATTACTTTTTGGTGGATTTCTCCATTTTTAAGCTCCAATATCAAGAAAAATTAATGAAAATAAACAAAAAGGGCTATTTTTTATAGTATAAACAATATTTACACTCATCGAGGAGATTTTATCAGCTGAATTTTCCTTGTTGATGATTTTTAAGGGCCTTATTAGGTAATTTTGCAAAAACCTTACGTTAACATCCAACTTTTTTCTCCCTCTTCAAACATTGCCCTTAATTAATGAAGGTTCCTTCCACCCCTCCTAGATGGAGTATTCTAGGACGACTGTGTGTATGGGTTAAACAAAGTGTCTATGCATAGTCGTGGTTGGCTCTACCATGCTTTGAAGGTCAATGCAATTCAAATCAGAATGTGGTGCAAGAGTTGGGTCTTGAGTAGTTAACTCAAGGGTTTTCGTGGTCGGGGTATCTTGTTGATGTTTTCTAAATAGCAGATTTTGTAATCTATGTGCTCTTTGCTTGATTGTACCGTCTGGATGCTTTGGTGCACTGATTTCCTGAGCTATAGGTAACAATGATGGTGGTTATTGAGATTCATTTCTCCATTGATATTGCGGTTTTTGGTTGATAAATTGTTGTGGTGGAGTTTTTTGAGATTTAACTTTCCATTGATTCATCAGCTTTATAGTTTGTGGAGAAGATAAATGCTCCTTTGGTTTCCAAACCCATCTAGTGCTAGTTTCTCTTTTGAAAGATGTTTTTCTCTGTGTTGTTAGATGTGAAACTTCCTTAAGTTGGTAGATGAGTTTTTGCGCATCTGAATTTGAGACGGATTGTCCTTGATTTGTGCTTTTGGTACCCAAATCTGTCTGACTCCTTGCATGCTGCTTGTAGTATTTGCTTGTCTAGAGGTTGATTTAGATTAATTATTCCCTGGTTTCTTTTGTGGGAGACTTATTTTCCATTCCTCTTTTCTCAGTGCAATTGAAACTAAGAGTTTTCCTCCTTTAAGTGATAGCTTGAGTTGATTGGTGTCCCAATCTGGCACTGCCTTGTATGTTCGCATCCATGAGATTCCAAGAATCATCGTTTCATTCATATGCTCATCTGGTATGCATATAAATTGATGAGGGCATGAAATTCCATTTACTATCACATTCAGGTTAACCACTCCCAATGTCGGTGTTGGGTTTTTGTTGCATCCTTTGATAGCAGATATTCTCGATGTTAAAGACTGATCTGTAGCTTTCTTGTAAGTGGAATAATTGACTGCATTCATTCGAGTGCCAGTATCTACTAATGCATTTGTGCTATGATTGTTCAATTGTACTGTGATGCGGAGGTCAATTCAATCCAACCATTCATCATCTATTGATACTGCATCGTTTTGTGATTCCTATTGTGTTTTATCTAGTTCCAAAGTGTTGATGGGAATATGGGTTTGTTAATTTCTGAAAGCACCTTTCCTCTTGAGTACTCAAAGTTGAGCTTCCTCTCGAGCTTCGTCCACAACCTATAATATTTCTATGCTTTGCTGCATGCGTTTGTTCCAGAAAATCATTGGTTAGTGGCAAGTGGTACTTCTTTAAGCGGCATCCACTAATCCAGTTAGCCATTGGTTTACCATCTAAAGTGGACAACTTAACTGCTCCACTTGGAGATACATCTTCAATAACAAATGGTCCATTTTGTGATTCCTATTGTGTTTTATCTAGTTCCAAAGTGTTGATGGGAATATGGGTTTGTTAATTTCTGAAAGCACCTTTCCTCTTGAGTACTCAAAGTTGAGCTTCCTCTCGAGCTTCGTCCACAACCTATAATATTTCTATGCTTTGCTGCATGCATTTGTTCCAGAAAATCATTGGTTAGTGGCTAGTGGTACTTCTTTAAGCGGCATCCACTAATCCAGTTAGCCATTGGTTTACCATCTAAAGTGGACAACTTAACTGCTCCACTTGGAGATACATCTTCAATAACAAATGGTCCATTTTTCTTTTTCTTGAATTTGGGAATGGGTTGCTTAAGGGAATAAACTAAAACTAGGTCCCCTTTTTTGAAGTTTTTTTGTGACTAAATTGAAGGAGTACGAGCGGAAGTGCGACGCGAGAGATAGTGCGAGAAGAAGAGCACGACGATATGGTGAACTCGCTCTACTGTAATGTGTAGAGTATAGTGAGTTCTTATTAGGTTTTAACAAAAGAATATGTGTACATACCTGGCGGACCGCCCACTTACTTGGGCGAACACATTGGGCTTTATACCCCAACAACCTCCCACTTAAAGTCCAATGTGGTACTTTAAGTGTGAGAGAAGCTACTATACAAGCTAATATACAAGAGATGTAGAGAAGTGATGTACTACCCTACACCTAACTGCTTGCGAAAATGCGCAAAGCTCTCTGAGGGAAGTCCTTTTGTAAGTAGATCAGTAGGATTTTCTGTGGTGTGAACTTTGACAAGGTGAAGTTGCTTATCCTCGAGCATTTCCCTGATGAAATGATACTTCACATCCACATGCTTTGTCTTTGAGTGATAAACTGGATTGTGAGCCAATTGTATAGCACTTTGACTATCACAATATAACACAGGAATCTCTTCTTTGATTCCCAAATTTGTTCCTAGTAGATTAAGCCAAATTGATTTTTTGCATGCCTCTGATGTTGCAACATATTCAGCCTCTGTAGTAGACTGAGTAACACAATCTTGTAATCTAGAACGCCATGATACTGTTCCACCAACCAATGTAAAGACATACCCTGATGTAGACCTTCGGTTTTCTAAGTCACCTGCATAATCTGAGTCTGTAAAACCCTTTACACTTAGCTCCTGCCTCCCATAGCATATACGCATACTCTTTGTAGCTTTCAGGTACCTCAATATTCCTTTCACTGCCTCCCAATGTTTCTTGCCTGGGTTTGACATGTATCGACTTACTACTCCCACTGCAAATGCAATGTCTGGGCGAGTAGCAATCATTGCATACATCAAACTACCCACTGCAGACGCATATGGAATCTTATCCATTTCAACCTGTTCTTCCTCAGACACAGGACAATCTTGTTTGCTAAGTTTCACATATGGTGGCAATGGAACACTCAGTGCCTTTCCCTTCTCCATATTGAAACGTTGCAAAACCTTGTCAATATACTCTGTTTGAGATAACCAAATCAACTTCTTTGATCTGTCTCTCTCAATGCGCATACCAAGTGTATGACTTGCCTCACCCATGTCTTTCATGTCAAACGATTTTGCCATCTTTGACTTCAAAGCTGAAATTTCTTCCAAGTGCTTGCCAGCAATCAACATGTCATCCACATACAAAATAAGGATCAGCCAACTACCATCCTTAGCCTTCTTTCTATATAGACAATGATCGAACTCACTACGTTTGTAGCCTTGAGAAAGCATAAACTTGTGGAATTTATGGTACCATGCCCTCAGTGATTGTTTTAAGCCATAAAGACTCTTTAACAACTTGCATACCCAATCTTCCTTGCCTTTCTCAACAAACCCTTCTGGCTACTGCATGTAAATTTCCACATCTAAATCACCATGCAAGAACGCTGTCTTGACATCCATTTGGTGCAACACCAAATTTAATATGGAAACCAATGCAAGAAAGCATCTCAATGTAGTCATCTTGACCACCGGAGAGAAGACTTCATCAAAGTCAATGCCTTGTTCTTGCTTAAAGCCCTTGGCAACAAGCCTTGCTTTGTACTTTGGCTGACTATCATGAGCGGTGATCTTATAGTTGTAAACCCATTTACAAGGTAGAGCCTTTTTGCCCTGTGGTAATTTAACTAGCTTCCATGTCTTGTTTTTGTGCAGAGCTGCGATCTCTGACTGCATGACCAATTGCCAATTCCCGGAGTCCTTCATTTGCACTGCTTCCTTGTAACATGAAGGCTCATTGCAATCAGTCAGCATGACATAGTTCATAGATGGAACAAGCCTATCAGGAGTCGCGTGACACGTCCAGATCTACGCACAATAGGTGGCTAAGGATCAGCCATAACCTGTGGTTCCACTCTATTCTGTCCTTGCTCCTCTTGAGTCCTGACATTTTGTCTTGCACGTGCAGGTCCATCTTCTTGGAAGACAACTCTTCTAATCTCCTCAACCCTCTCTGGTTTAGAATGATATTTGGATTCATTAAAGTGAACATCATTGCTGTGGACAACCTTTCTGGATTCGGGATCCCAAAGTCTGTACCCCATCTCACCAGAATTACCATAGCCTAGAAAGATGCACTTTCTACTCTTTGGCTCAAGTTTGTTCCTTAATTCCTTTGGAACGTGAGTATATGCCTCACAGCCAAAGACTCTGAGATGCTTGTATGAGGGAATTTTGCCTGACCATACCATCTCTGACACTGAATCCTTCTGCAAAACCTTGCTAGGAGATCTATTTACAAGATGAACAGCTGTTGATACAGCTTCAACCCAAAACCCATTTGGCAGTTGTGCATTAGACAACATACTTCTGACCTTCTCTTGTATGGTCCTATTCATCCTCTCAGCAACACCATTTTGAGGAGGATTGTAAGGAGCAGTAAGTTCACGTTTTATACCTTTTGACTCACAAAAGTCCTGAAAGGCCTTTTTAACATACTCTCCACCATTGTCAGTGCGTAAGCATTTAAGCTTCTTGCCACTCTGATTCTCCACAAGTGTCACAAACGTTTTGAAAACACTAAACGCTTCATCCTTGTGCTTGAGAAAGTAAACCCATACTTTCCTCGAGTAATCATCTATAAATGTCATAAAGTAAGAAGCTCCCCCTAGAGATAGGTTAGGCATAGGTCCACACAATCACTATGAACAAGTGCCAACTGTGTATCTCATCTACTGCTTCTATGCTTATGTGGCTGTTGTGTTTGCTTACCATACAAAAAATGTTCACAGAATTCAAAATCATTAAATGAAAAGCCAGGCAAATAACCAGAACGAGACAAGATTTCCATTCCCTTCTTGGACATATGTCCTAAACGGCTATGCCACAAAGAAACGTTCGGCTGCTCGGTTACATTGATTACATTTTTAGAGACATTTGATACATAAATCATGTAAAGCCCTTGAGACTTTACTCCATGTGCTACTGTCATAGAACCCTTGGATATCTTCCACATGTTCTATCCAAAAGTGGTGACGTAGCCAGCATCATCAAGTAAACCAGTGCTGATCAAGCTCTTTGTAATTGCGGGAACATGTCTCACATTCTTCAGCGTGAAAGAAGAGCCATTCTGAAACTTCAATTGAACATCTCCAACACCTAAGATCTCACATGTCTGCCCATTGCCTAGCCGAACATGATCTTTAGTGGTCACATAAGAAGTAAACCACTCCTTGTTTGGAGACACATGAAGTGATGCCCCTGAGTCTATAATCCAATCACTCAGTGCATTTCCATCAGATGCTGTAAGAAGAGCTAAGTCCATTGTATTCTTCAAGAAGTAGATGTCTCCTGACACTAGACTGTCATCCTCTGCAACAGTGTTTGTCACATTTATTTCTTGAATCTTCACTGAGGACTTGTTCTTCTCACCATGGTCTTCAATTTTCTCTTTGCCTTTTTCTGCTTTCCATTCTCTGCAGTCTCTTTTCATGTGACCCTTCTTGCCACAGTGGTAGCATTCTATGTCACTCTTGCCTTTAGCACTGCGGGACTTGCTACGAGACTGATTCCTCTTTCCACCTTTGTACTTTTCTTTGGTCCTTCCCCTGACAACTAAGGCTGTTTCTTTGCCTTTGTCCATTGTCTTTCTATTGGTTTCTTCAGGAAGCACACTTCCTTCTACACCTGCTATGTTCAAACCATCTGGAGGTGCAGAATTACTCAAAGCTGTGCGAAAAGTGTCCCAACTTTCCGGCAATGTGATCAACAGGAACATAGCTCTAACAGGTTCATCAAACTTGACACCTTGAGCTGACAGCTGACTATAGATTGTGTTGAATTCATTTAGATGATTGGACATAAGTGTCCCTTCTTTCATCTTCAAGTCAACAAGCTTCTTAAGCCACTATACCTATGAAGCTGCACTCTACTTCTCATAAAGATCACTCAGCTTTAACCATGCTTGATAAGCCAACATCTCGTCTGCTACATTGAAGTAAACGCTTTCTGCCAAAGTCAGCATAATGGTAGAAAGTGCCAATTCATCCATTTCGCTCCATTCATCTTCGTCTATATCTTCTGGTTTTATCCCCTTGAGCTTTATAGGTTTTATCTGCTTCTTTTGTACCAACATGTGCCAAATCTGCTTTTTCCACAATGGGAAATTGGTTCCATCCAGCTTCTTGATATTGTAAAGAGCAGTGTCCTGTGATCCAGCCATAGCTACGCTTCACAGTAGTTTACTTTCCTGGGAAAAATTCGGCAGAGTTTCCCATGTAAACTGACCTCTGAACCAATATCAACCTGTCAAATGAACCAAGAAAGCTTCAGATTCTGCAGAAATTTTGGCAGAGTCTCCTTTGTAAAATGACTCTGGTGTACTAAAAATAGACCAAAAAACATCTCAAAAAACCACTGTCTCTCTAACACTGTAAGCTGTGGGTAAACCTGTCCTGCACATGTACTATCTCTGACTGTCCTGTAAGCATAGACTGCGACAATGCCTCAACAGCAGTAAAGCAAAGATGCAATCCCAACTGTCTAACTCATAGTCAATACATCCTAGCTGCCTATCTAAGGGTGCTCGAGGGATCGCTCCAAGACCTGTATCACCGAAAGGATCTCAACATTCGAGAATCCCCCAGCTTAATAAAACCTCACTCGACCCTCAACAAAGGCTGCAGTAAATCTGACAGTACATAGACTTCCCACAAAGTCATACATCCACAAATTTCCCATTGTATGTTGTAACCGCTGCGGCGGTTGTTTGCTACGTGACTCACAGCCAACAAACCCTCAACAGACATACATCATCTCTGACAATACATCCCATGTGGAAGTACCTGCAATGTTAGGATGAAATCTGGAATATCAAGCAGCAAACACAAGCTACCTGATGAACTAGTGGATGTCGCCTATAGTCTGTGTGTAGATGCGCCCGTGTCGTATGTGACACACCTCCAAGAACTGTGAGTCGTCCTTCGATGTGTAGACAACCACAAATCAACACTCTGGGAGTGTCAATATCCTCAGCACTTGCAGTCGTAGGCCGAAAACCCCAAATTTGCAGAGTCGGATCTGCACCCGTCGAGACCACGTAGTCAAAAATGGCCTGCGCAGACCTTTGTCGAAGACGAACGGTGGCCAAAATGATTTGGGGCCGTGTCTTCGCCTGTCGAATTTCACTCCAATTTGAGATGGAGACTCTAGCCTCCTGCAGTGCTGCCCCGAGCCTCGATCTGAGCTCTGATACCACTTGAAGGAGTCCGAGCGGAAGTGCGACGCGAGAGAGAGTGTGAGAAGAAGAGCACGACTATTGTTGTTATTATCACTATTTTTTTCATGTTAATAACATATCTAATGTCATGACCTACGAAAACCGGTAGAAAACGTAGAACCGGCGGGACAAACAAGAATCCCGCCGGGCCCGTCATGTACCCCCTCCATATTTGGCGGCTCTATATAACCCTTCACATCACATCACATCACATCACCTCTTCCTCTAAATTTGGTCATCCTTTAAAAATTAGAAGAAAAACTAAAGGTAAAAAAATGAATAGTCTTTAAAAAAAATTAAAACTTAATGTAACTCTGATCATGGATCATTAGTTCTTTTTTGGACTGAACTGATTCTTGAAAGGAGGTAGAAAGGTGAATCTTTGGGTCGGTATCTCTACATTTGGGATGGACTAATCTCATGTTTGGTTCACCGTTATATTTGCTAAATTGATTGCTATATTGATTAGAACTTCTATCATGGGTCATTAGTTCTTTTTTGGACTGAACTGATTCTTGAAAAGAGATAGAAAGGTGAATCTTTGGGTCGATATCTCTACTTTTGGGATGGACTGATTACATGTTTGATTCACCCCGCTGTATTTGCTTGCTATTCCGATTAGAGCTCCAATCATGGGTCATTAGTTCTTTTTTGGACTGGACTGATTCATGAAAGGAGGTAGGAAGGTGAATGTTTGGGTCGATATCTCTACTTTTGGGATGGACTGATCATATTTGATTCACCGTTGTATTTGCTTGCTCATGTTTGAGTAGATTGAGGTTTATTCCCTTCAGGCTTCACTACTACGCTTGTGTGTGATATTGATTATAACACTAATGTTTGGTTTGAATAATACTTGAAAGAAGAGATAGCATACTGAGCTACAGCGGGCCCGGCGGGCAAATAGCTTTACCCGGCGTGACCGCCGGGAAGACTCATTAGCCCGGTGGGCCCGGCGGGCCAACTAATTAGCCCGGCGGGCTACAAGCCGGTCTCCATGTCTCCCTGGAGGTCAAAAAAGATGAATGTCAATTAACAAAATATTTGCTATTTTGCATTTCTATTGTTATTAACCTATAATTATAGTGTGATCACGTCATTTTGAAATCCCTGGAACTTGCGGCTTATCTCCCTCTTGTGTTGTATCGTTTAGTCCTATTTTGGTTCCTTGATGGTGGTGGCAAAGGTTGCACCGTTGGAGGTCCATAAGGTATTTCCCTCAAGTAATTTTGGTTGTAGAAACACTCATTAATCTCATAATTCATGTATTTCTACTCAATTGCTCACCACTTCAATGCTCTAGGTACATTTGCTGCTTATGGTGGTTGCTGTCATAGATTTGGATTTTGTTGATAGATCTAATTCATCCTTCAGATCACTTCTTTAACCACTTGATCTACATTTTGTGTGATTGAAGTAGGATCACTATGATTTTTTGATGACTCGCTAATGGTTGAAGAGGCACTATTGGTAGTGGTGTCAGTGTCTTCTGACACCTCACTGTAGGTTTTATTATTATCAACTATTACAATGCTTCTCGAGTGACCTGCTCAAATGTGGTACACGCCTTCAAGTGCAAATTCTTCTTGAGAGTTTTGTTCATCAATCCCTCTATGAAGAGTACTGACAATTGCTCATCTTGCAACAACTCTCTCATAGGACATCTCTCAATATATTGCTTGAAGCAAAGCAAAACTTCCTTCACCTTTTTGTTCTCTTTTTGCTTAACAATGCAGATTTGGAAAATTGTATTGTGCTTGATACCCCTTTTTGAGAATTCCTCAACAAACTCTCGTAGGAGTTGCTTGATATTTGGTAAATATCTGCTATTCAATGGTTGGAACCAAGTCAATGCTATTCCTCCCAAGGTCAACCAAAATCACTCATACTAAGTGTGAAAATCTCTGACTTGTTCAAATCTTAAGAGTTGCTTAAAAAGTGAAACATGCACATATGGATCCCCCGATCCATTGTACTTTTTGGCAACACATTTTGCTACTTGAGATGGTCGCATCTGTCGTGTTTCATCTACCATTCCGATTCCTCTAGGCTGTCCTAAAACAACATCTCTCACTTCATATCCACCATTAAGAACTCTGATGGAAGTTCTTTCAGTGGTTCTCTCGTAGGTTTGCAAATCTCTAGTTACACACTTGTGTTTTTTGGCCTCGACTCTGAGATAGTTTGTCTATATGTGCTAGGAGTGGCATAGTACGGATGAAGGGGTCCTCCAAGGTATGTATATCTTTTCAACTCCTTTCGATTTATTACAAAGTACCTTTGGCCATACTTATCAAGCATGATTACTTGAGTATCTCTGCCCTCTTCGATGGAAAAAACATGCAAACATGTAATGGAATTTGCCTATTCAATTTGAGAGTAGCGGATTTTAATGAGAGTACTTTCAAGAAATGATTTTGTGAGCATATCGGGTTGACATAATTGAAGATAGCAACATAATCATAGCAATTAGTTAACTTGGCATAGACAATACTTTTGCAAGAGAGAGAGTTTAGAGAACATGACAACAGTTGAGGACCGGATTTATGTGGAGCCGGTCCCCCCTCCAATAGGCATTTGTATTATGATTTCTCCCATAAAGAGAGACTTGTTACAATACAGTCTTTGTGTTCCTTGTGACCTAGGTGATGCCATGAAGATGGAAGGCTTCATGCATCACAAACATAACATAAACTTGAAGAAAGCTTTAACTATCCCAAGCCTCAGTCACAAGACCTCAAACACCTTCGAAGGTGGAGAGAGCTAGCAGGGAATGAAGGTAGGGAAGAGGAAGAAGAAACATTTCGTAGAAGAAAGAATTAGTTCCTCACTTATCATACTCTTGTTGCTAGCATACATAATAGCATAGTAATGAAGAAGAAGAAGATGGCAAGCTTAAGTATTGAAGCATGGCTCTTGGTTGGATTTGCACTCCATAGCCAAGAGTGTTGGTGTAGGCTCTCAACCTCTACTTGCTTGGAGAAGGAGAGGGAGCTCTTGCACTTTGCATAGTACACCATGAGAGTGCTTGTGAGTGTGTGTGGGTGAGTATACCCCCTAAGCACCCCCCTAGCTTGCTTGGGTCGACCCCCCCTTGTAGCTCATGCTTGAAGCTCATTGGACCCCTCCAGGCCTAGCCAATCACAAGCAGAAGCCATTACAAGCAACAGGGATAGCCTTGGGACAAGTGTCCCCCTTTCCCCTTTGAGAGAGAGGACTTGATAAATGCAAAAACAATTAGATAATTCAAGTAATTTATCATTGGACCCCTTTGAAGCCAAGCCAATAGGCTTCAAACAACACATGAAGGTAACATGGGCAGGGACCTGACATGTGTCCTTGTTGCCTCTTCAAGCTGGGGCTTCCCTTGTGAGTGTGAGTGTGTGTTCTCTCTCTAATCCCTAGGAAAAGGGCTCGCCCCCCCTCTTGTAGGGATTCTTTTGACTTTAGGAGCTCAAGCACCTTAGTCATCAAGCATGACAAAGCACTTGGACTAGGGGGTATTCCCACAAGCATCTCAGGCAAGCATGTCAAGGCACCTCAAGCACCTTAATCAAGCGGCAAGTCAAGCACCTCAAGCATGGAGTAAGTCAAGCACCTCAAGCACCTTAATCAAGCACCTCAAGTAGGACAAACACCTCCAGATTGGGCCGGGTTCCCACCTCAAGCTCAGGCCTAGCTAACCTAAGGTCAAAGGACTTTTACACACATTATTGGAAGTCTTCAATGAAGCTAACCCTAAGGTCTTATGCTCCATTGGTTAGCCTTGCTCTTGATAGACCATCTCCCATTTGGGCCCCTTTACAATTGGCCCCGTGTTGAGATAGATCTATAAGCACATATCTATATCTTAACACTTGTTCCCGTTTATTCTCCCACATTAAGTGATCAATTTAATATGAGAAAATCATTTGGGTTGGTTAGATATTAGATTTTATGACATTACCTCTCTCTTGAAATCATAGTCTTCCTCGACTATGAGGTAGAAGAGATAAAGGCTTAGTCATTAGTCAATCGTACTTAGCGGGTAGAGGATCCCTTTTTTACCCTACGACATCTTTCCAAGATGGATGACTAATCCATTTGGTGCTTGGGAGACATAGCTGCCGCAAGCATGTCTGCTCTTTAGTCCATTTCATTCTCCCAAAGTAGAGTGACAAATTCTATTTGGTGTTTGAGAGACGTCGTCATCACAAACATGATTCTAAGCATGCATACTAGTTAAATTTGTGCACAATTAAAAAGAGGACTAGTCATATAAGACAAAAACATGAGTCATTTAAAATAAATTTGTACATTTGCTTAATCTAATGTAGCATTGTAAGCATTGACAAGGTTCATACTATCCTTAAGTTGTACTCTTTGCATCCATCTAGCATCTTCAAAAGGATAATTTTTGAACTTAATAAGATACCGTCGGATTATCTTACCATGTCGTAGTACCTTGTCTTTATGCCGAAGGACAGCTTCGGGTTGTAGCACCTCTTCTTGGTCTTCAATTTCGGGAGGGTCTTCAATAATTGGTTCAATTGGTGGCTCACCTTTGTAGGGCTTAAGTAGGCTTACATGAAAGGCATTGTGTATAAGCCAATGGTTGGGCAACTTGAGTTGATAAGCCGTCTCATTGATAGGCTTCAAGATTTGGAATGGACCATAGTATCTTTTTGCTAGTTTAGCATAATACTTTTGATGGCCCGTAGGATTTTTGCACGTCATTTGCCTTAATCGAGCCTTAGGAAACTTGAGTAAGACCCAATCATTTTCATTGAACATTAAGGCTCTTCTGTGCTTATCAGCAGCAGCTTTTTGCCTTTGTTGAGAGATGGCTATAGCCTCCCTAATCTTTTGAAAAGATTCTTGTAGGTCACGGCTATATTCATCGACGGCGAAGATCTTCCCATGTACTTTGAGTAGCAAGGGACTTTTAGGTCTTCCCTCTATGATCTCGAAAGGTGCTTTCCCGGTAGAAGTATGGACAGTATTATTGTAGGCATACTCTACTAGAGGTAAATACTTTTCCCATTATGAGCGTTGATCTACTTCGGTAACATAAGTCTTGAGTAGATCAAGTATCGTAAGATTGGCTATTTCACTTTGGCCATCCATTTGTGGGTGATAGGCCGAAGAGAAATTCAATCTTGTTCCTAGATTTTCAAAGAGACCTTTCCAGAAATTACTGGTCATTCTAGGATCTCTATCTGACACGATGGATGTAGGTAATCCATGGTGCTTGAAAATGTGAGATATGAAGAGAGTTTCCATTTGATGTGCCTTAATAGTCTTTTTGAGAGGAATAAAATGTGCTTGCTTGCTAAACCTGTCGACTATTGTCCATATTCCTGTATTCCCATGGATAGACTTGGGTAATCCAAAGATGAAATCCATGGATATACTCTCCCATGGTGAATTTGGAATAGGCAATGGCTGGAGTAATCCGGGTTGCTTCCCTCTATCATACTTGGTCTTTTGGCATACTACACATTTTGAAACATACTCTTGTATGTCCACTTTCAGGATAGGCCAATAGAAATACGTCTCTACTCCTCGGAGAGTAGGTTGAATACCTCTATGCCCTGCATATGGAGGAGCATGGGATTCATACATAACCTTCTCACAAAGGGAATGGGTAACACATAGCCTATTTCCGTGGAGAAGATAACCATCCTGCAAGGTGAATGGTTCCTCTTTCTTCCCCAAAGCAAGGGCTGACATTATGTCTCTAAAGTTAGGGTCAGTAGCATACTCATCTATCATAGGGATAGATCATTGTGAGTAGCTATAGACACCGCATTGACTTTTGGTCGTCGTGAAAGTGCATCGGCAACTTGATTGTGCTTACCAGCTATGTGAGCAATATGGAAATTAAATTGCGAAAGAAAATTTGCCCACCTCATTTGTTTGTCGGAAAGCTTGGTTTGCGTCATGAAATACTTGAGACTTTGGTGGTCGGTTCGTAGGATAAATGGAGTCCCCAATAGGTAGTGCTTCCATGTGTCTAGGGCATGTAGAACAGCTAAAAGCTAATTCTCATAAATTCCCAAGACTCGTTCATCACTATTGAGCCTTCGGCTCTCATATGCTATGGCATGCCCTTCTTGAAGCAAAACCGCTCCAAGGCAATCACCACACGCATCACATTGGACCTCAAATGGCTTTGAGAGATCCGGAAGCACGAGGACTGGTTGGGAAGTAATCTTCTCTTTGAGTTTTTCAAAAGAATTTTGCTCCTTAGCAGTCCATACAAACTTAACGTTCTTTTTGGTTAAGTCGTGTAGTGGTCCTGCTACTTGAGAGAATTTTGCTATGAAGCGTCTATAGTATGCACACATACCAATAAAGCTTCTTAGCTCATGTAGATTCCTTGGGTTAGGCCATGATTTTATTACCTCTAACTTTGATGGATCCATACGAATACCATCGTGAGAGATAATATGACCTAGATATTGAATCTCTTGAAGGAAGAATTCACTTTTCTTTTGGTTGAGAAAAAGTTTGTTCTCCCTCAAGGTTTGAAAAATCACTTGGAGATGTTGCTTATTTTCCTCCAAAGACTTGGAGTAGATGATGATATCATCAAAGAACACTCCAGTGAATTTACGATATGGTCTAAAAATTTTCTCCATGAGACGATTGAAAGTAGCTGGTGCATTAGTCAAGCCAAAAGGCATGACTAGATATTCATAAAGACCAAATGTTGTGCGAAACACGGTCTTTAGGATATCTTCATCCACTATCCTTATTTGATGATAGCCACTCTTAAGGTCAATCCTACTGAAGTAGGTAGAGCCTTGTAGCTTATCAAACAGATCTTCTACCCTAGGCACGGGAAATCTGTTTTTGATAGTGATATGGTTTAGTGCTCGATAGTCCACACACATACGGTATGTACCATCTTTCTTTTGCACTAAAAGGACTGGAGAACAAAAGGGAGAGGAACTAGGCCTCACCATCCCTTTGTCTACCAATTCCTGTACTTGCCTCATAATCTCCTCTTGTTGAGCTTGTGAGACTCGATAAAGAGGTTTGTTAGGCGGTGAGCTTCCTGGAAGGAGCTCAATACTATGGTCATCATCCCCTCGTTTTGGAGGTAGGTCCATAGGGATATCATCGATGAACACATCTTGGAATCCTTTTAGAAAAGTAGACAAGTCTAACTCTTCTTGATTCCTATCATTTTCATTTGATGAAACATTATTAGCTTTTAGAGACTCTTTGACATAAATCATGTACGCAAAAACTGAGCTCTTCATTGATTTATCAAAAGAAAGAGGATTTACAAGTGGAATAGTGCGACCACGCTCACTAGAATCTATATACATGTTCTTTCCCCTGTAGGTGAAGTAAATTATCCTTTCAGGGAACTTCATGTTGGCAGCCATGCAATCAAACCATGGTGCCCCTAGGATAACATCCTGATGTTGGAGAGGAGAGATGAAGAAGTCTTCTTTGTCGACATAGCTTTGGACATGAAGCCTCAACTTCCCAATCAAGGGAGTAACGGAGGCTTGTTGTCCCTTGAAAGCTGCATCGGCTGTTACTATATCTCCCATCTCAAAAGCTTGAATGCCCAACTTGGTGGCCAACTCTATTGATATGAAGTTGAGAGTAGAGCCTGGGTCAAACAAGATGAAGGCATCATGCTCTCTTACCTTTCCCCACGCATAGAAAAGTGATGATCCTTTGCAATGACCATCCTCTTTTGGAGCTTCGATGGTGGAAGCCCTAGGAGTCTCATTGCGAGTATTCTTCTTGGGGCAAGAACGATAGCCATGTCCTTGCTCTCCACACTTGAAACACTTATGGTCCTTGCGAAAAGCTTCAAGCTCTTCAAGAGAGAGTTTGTTTTTACCTTTGTAAACTCCCTTCTCCTTGGACCGATTGTTGTTGTTGTTGTTGTTGTTGGAAGTGCCTTGGGAATTACTTTGAGCATTGGATTTCCCCTTTGCATCATTTTTATCTTTGTTTTCCATGGGCTTGACATTACGTCTAGCCCCTTGATGGAAATTAATGCGTGAAGCAACCATGGTGTGGTGGATTACTTCGGTAATAGTACCGGGCCGTTGAGAGTTGATGTATTCGGCCATCTCTTTAGGTAATCCCGCACAGAATTGCTGTCTTTGTTCGGCAAAGTCTATCTTTTGAAAGACAGTAGCTTTGAGATGTAAATCCCAAAACTTGTCTACATACTTGTTGATAGACTCATGAGAGAGAAGCTTCAAGCCGCGCCATTCGGTAAGAACTTTATCTTTAGTATCACTTGGAAGAAATTGCTTCATGATGGAAACTCGTAGAGTTTTCCATGTCTTTGGGGATTCTCCATTGCCACGAAGGCTAGCCCACCATTGACGAGCTGATTTTTGGAAGTGCATAGCTACATGGCATAGCTTGGAGGACTCTGTGAAGCCCTCGTCCCCAAAGGCCGCATCAAATTGCTGGATGAAGGCCAACACTTTCTCGGTAGCACCAAAGGTGCCATCATAGGTGAGAAAAGAGATACTCTTTCCTCCCTCCTTGAACTTCTTTAGATTTTGTGACCTTCGCCATGCAGGAAATGATTTGCGATGTCCTCCCCTCTTGTATTCTCTAGGAGAATAGCCATAACTTTCATCGGAAGAGGAGGAAGGTGAAGAAGAAGGAGAAGAGGGTGACCTCTTCCTAGCCCTTTTCTTCCTTTGTTTCCTCTCTTTCCTTTCAGAGTGATGAGGAGAAGGACTATAGGTTGTTCTTTTCCTCTTGGGAGGAGTAGGCGATCGTCTAGACCGCCGTCTTCGTGGAGCCACATCTTCATAAGAACTTAGAATATCATTGCTTTTTTTCTCTTTGGATTCCTCCTCTCGAATGGGAGAGAGTCTTCTTTTGGGGGTCTCTTCAAGAGGCCTCCTAAGCTCTCTCCTCTGGGAGAGGAAGGGAAATTCCATAAGCACGAAGTTGTTGAGTAACTTCGGCTTGCAAAACAGGGTTGCCCATAGCTTGTTGCAACCTAGTGACGAGATAATTCACAAACATGGGAGCATCATCATTAGCACCTTCATGTGCAAAATCAAAGCTATCAATGTTCATTCTACTCTCTTGATTATTGTCAGCCATGTTAACAAAATTTATGTTTATACTTAGTATATGCTTTGGCAATACAAAACCTTAGTTGCCACTCCTCTTAGCCTTTGAAAATCGGCTCTTAAGTATCTACACCCACGGCTCAAAGTGGTTAATTATAGAGAG
Source organism: Adiantum capillus-veneris (assembly GCF_014529385.1). Taxonomy (NCBI): domain Eukaryota; kingdom Viridiplantae; phylum Streptophyta; class Polypodiopsida; order Polypodiales; family Pteridaceae; genus Adiantum; species Adiantum capillus-veneris. Next base: position 15,156,360 of record NC_140955.1, read on the forward strand.
TAGAGAAGTAGGTCTAACATAGCAGAGTTACCAAGGGTTAGCTCCTTTCGGACTTCTTATGGCTCAATAATGGTAAAGCCATAGGCAAGTTTAGAAAGACTCCATTATTAAGTCGAAAGCTCCCGAGGTGTGCACCATCCCCCACATAGTGGGCTCAACAAAACCGATAATAGATCCCAATTCCACTAACCCTATTATAATTAACAACATCAACCATTTATAGGCTACTTAAGGACCTCGCTTCTTAAGCAAGAAAAGAGAAACCAAATGCTCTGATACCAATGTAATGGAATTTGCCTATTCAATTTGAGAGTAGTGGATTTTAACGAGAGTACTTTCAAGAAATGATTTTGTGAGCATAGTGGGTTGACATCATTGAAGATAGCAACATAATCATAGCATTTAGTTAACTTGGCATAGACAATACTTTTGCAAGAGAGAGAGTTTAGAGAACATGACAACAGTTGAGGACCGGATTTATGTGGAGCCGGTCCCCCCTCCAATAGGCATTTGTATTATGATTTCTCCCATAAAGAGAGACTTGTTACAATACAGTCTTTGTGTTCATTGTGACCTAGGTGATGCCATGAAGATGGAAGGCTTCATGCATCACAAACATAACATAAACTTGAAGAAAGCTTTAACTATCCCAAGCCTCAGTCACAAGACCTCAAACACCTTCGAAGGTGGAGAGAGCTAGCAGGGAATGAAGGTAGGGAAGAGAAAGAAGAAACATTTCGTAGGAGAAAGAATTAGTTCCTCACTTATCATACTCTTGTTGCTAGCATACATAATAGCATAGTAATGAAGAAGAAGAAGATGACAAGCTTAAGCATTGAAGCATGGCTCTTGGTTGGATTTGCACTCCATAGCCAAGAGTGTTGGTGTAGGCTCTCAACCTCTACTTGCTTGGAGAAGGAGAGGGAGCTCTTGCACTTTGCATAGTACACCATGAGAGTGCTTGTGAGTGTGTGTGGGTGAGTATACCCCCTAAGCACCCCCCTAGCTTGCTTGGGTCGACCCCCCCTTGTAGCTCATGCTTGAAGCTCATTGGACCCCTCCAGGCCTAGCCAATCACAAGCAGAAGCCATTACCAGCAACAGGGATAGCCTTGGGACAAGTGTCCCCCTTTCCCCTTTGAGAGAGAGGACTTGATAAATGCAAAAACAATTAGATAATTCAAGTAATTTATCATTGGACCCCTTTGAAGCCTAGCCAATAGGCTTCAAGCAACACATGAAGGTAACATGGGTAGGGACCTGACATGTGTCCTTGTTGCCTCTTCAAGCTGGGGCTTCCCTTGTGAGTGTGAGTGTGTGTTCTCTCTCTAATCCCTAGGAAAAGGGCTCGCCCCCCCTCTTGTAGGGATTATTTTGACTTTAGGAGCCCAAGCACCTTAGTCATCAAGCATGACAAAGCACTTGGACTAGGGGTATTCCCACAAGCATCTCAGGCAAGCATGTCAAGGCACCTCAAGCACCTTAATCAAGCGGCAAGTCAAGCACCTCAAGCATGGAGTAAGTCAAGCACCTCAAGTACCTTAATCAAGCACCTCAAACAGGACAAACACCTCAAGCACGACAAGCACCTCAAGAAGGACAAACACCTCGAGCTTGGGCCGGGTTCCCACCTCAAGCTCAGCCCTAGCTAACCTAAGGTCAAAGGACTTTTACACACATTATTGGAAGTCTTCAATGAAGCTAACCCTAAGGTCTTATGCTCCATTGGTTAGTCTTACTCTTGATAGACCATCTCCCATTTGGGCCCCTTTACTATTGGCCCCGTGTTGAGATAGATCTATAAGCACATATCTATATCTTAACACTTGTTCCCGTTTATTCTCCCACATTAAGTGATCAATTTAATATGAGAAAATCATTTGGGTTGGTTAGATATTAGATTTTATGACAAAACATTTCTACTTCGATAACTACGTGTTGGACGCATTGCAATTATAGTAGAGCATTTTCTCTCTATTTTCGTACTTGTACAAACCCACATGTGTATTATCTATGTTGGTTCAAGTTGTCATATTCACTCGCCTAAGCTTTGCATTAGGAATGTCTAGCTTTGGTGGCTTGTCTTCAGGCTCGACATCAACCTTATCCTTGGTGCCTGTTAGCCCCCATTTTCCCACAATATAGGGATTATACACAACTAAGTGCATGGTACCCTCATTATTGAAGCATTGATTGCCACTGTAGTCCACAAGCACTATGTCCTTGAGCTCACTAGGTCTTTCTTCTAACTTCACATAGTAGCAATCCATACCATCTTTGTAAATTTTTGCACATTCATTTTCAAATTGATATTTCAAGTGCAATAACTTCATGGTTGGTGTGGGTTGGGATGGTCTTGCTCCTCCATGTTTGTTCCCTCTGTGAAACTCACACTCTTGGATCCTTCAGCCATGTTAGTGTAACTCTCAATAAGTATCAAAAGGACTCTCTTCTAGAATAGGTTCTAAGGTCGAAAAATGTCCTTAATTGACACTCTCTTCAGTCAAAATGTGATAACTTGATCTCCTTTAGTAGGGTTTCTACTCTGATATAGTATACTTAATTGCAAATACATCAAGAAAGCATTGTTGCAAAACCGTAACCTGTTACCTTGGTTAATGCATCCAAATCTTTTGATAGAAAGCACTTTGAGCCGCACAATCTAGTTCTTGAAATTTATACAAAAAAACACTTGGTGGCTATTGTCATAAAATATAATATCTAACTTTACCAAATGATTTTCTCATATTAAAATGATCACTTAAATGTGAAGATAAAAGGGGAACAAAAGTTAGTATATTTATATGTGCTTCTAGACCTATCTCAACAGGGGACCAAAAGGAGAAATGGTTGCATCTCAGTAGGGGTCCAAAAGGAGATGGTCTACCAAAGAGAAATGTGCAATAAGTGCTTCTAGATTTACCTCAGCAAGGGACCAAGAGGAAAGATGGTTACATCTCAAAAGGGGCTCCAAACGGAGGTGGTCTATTAAAGAGCAATGTGCATCTAATAGAGCTTAAAGGACCTTAGGGTTAGTTTTATTAAAGACCTCCAAAAGTTAGTGTTAAAAAGTTATTTGACATTACGTAAGTTAGAACTAACCTCGAGGTGGGAATCGTACCCAAGCATGAGGTGCTAAGACACTTAAAGTGGTTGTGGGAACCTTGCCCAAAGCTTGAGGCGTTTTTTATGCTTAAATGACTAAGGTTTTTGAAATGCTAAATTCTCAAGAGACATGAACGCCCATGCTTGATTGACTAAGGCTTGAAGTATTCAATTTAAAAAAAATAACTTAAGAAGTATAAAAGACACACGCTTGCTTGATTGATTAAGTCCTTGAAGTATTCCATTCAACCAAATGACTTAATAAGCATAAAAGACATATGTTCAAATGATCCTCCACATGTGGCCCTCATGATGTGCTTGAAGGTAATTGGTTAGGTTTTAAAAGGGGTCCAATGATAATTTAGATACACAAAAATAAATAATTAAGTTCTTTCTCTCAAAGAGAAAAAAGATGACACATGTCCAAATGAAATAATAAAATAATGAGAGAGAGAGAGAGAGAGAGAGAGAGAGGTGTGGACCAAGCATGAGAGGGGGGCATACTCTCCCACACACACACACACACACACATTCTCTCATTGTGTGGAGTGAAAAAGGCAAGAGCTTCATCTCCTTCTCCAAGTTTGTTGAGAAGTGGAGAGCCTACACCAACACTGTTGGCTACGGAATGCAAATCCAACCAAGAGCTATGTTTCAATGCTTAAGCTTGCCATCTTCTTCACCTTCATTACTATGCTATTATGCTATGCTAAGCAAGAAGAGTGATTATAAGTGAGGAACTATTTCTTTATCCTATGGAATGTTTCTTCTTTCTCTTCCCTACCCTCATTCCCCACTAGCTCTCTCCACCTTCGAAGGTGTTTGAGGCCTTGGGAGTGAAGCTTGGGATAATTAATGGTTTTTGCAAAGTTTATGTTAAGCTCGTGATGCATGAAGCTTTCCATCTTCATAGCATCACCAAGGTCACAAGGAACACAAAGATTGTATTATTGTAACAAAGTCTCTCTTGACGGGAGAATCTATAATACAAACGCCTTTTGGAGGGGGGACCGACTCCAAGTAAATCTGTTCCTCATCTATTGTCATGTTCTCTAATTCTCTCTCTCTCTCTCTCTCTCTCTCTCTCTCTCTCTCTCTCTCTCTCTCTCTCTCTCTCTCTCTCTCGCAAAAGTATTTTTCATGCCAAGTTAATTACGTACTATTTTTATGTTGCCACTGAGACGGGAGCAAAGCGAACCCCGAACCCCGACGGCCTCTAAAACGCCGGGGGCCGAATGGCGCGCCTCGAGTCTATCACGGTAAAGCGAACAAGGGGCACCACCTAGCTTTGAGCGGCTAGGACGTAAACAACACACCACCATAACAAAGTTTTCATCCAAGAGAGATGGATGCTTGGGAGTAATGGTGAAGAGGAAGGGGAATGAGATCAAGTTAGAGAGAGAGAGAGAGAGAGTATAGCGGCTTAGTACTTAGGCACCACAGAAGGATGGCGAATTCACACACCCTTCACACATACACAAACTCACTCCAAACACAAGACTAGGTGGCGATTCCGCACACCTCACATGGAAAAAACATTGCAAGAAACATACTCACAAAACCTCAAGCTTTATTTAGAGAATAAGGCGATGAAATGGGGAGCATAGGGTAGGGGAAAGAGAAGGGAGAGAGTGGTAGAGCACATGGCGGATAGGTGGGAGCTGATGGCGAAAACTCACACAAGGGTTATGGCCATCATCCTTCATTTAGCTGCCCTTCATCTTCCATTGCCCAAGGGTGTAGAGGTCATGCTCAAGTTGAGCATGGTGACTGCGGTGATGGTGTGGGTGTGTGTGTGTGGACACAGACAGTGCATAGTGTACTCTTTGGTGATGTTGTGTGTGTCCTTAGTGTGATGGTGACCCCTCTTTATATAGGGAAGGAGGGGGGAGAAATTCTAGAATTTAGAAATGAAGAAATCATTATCTACACAGGCCATGTGACTATGGGCCCCACTTGTCTGGCTGTGTGTATATGCGCCAGAACAGCAGTCTCATGAGAGAGAGACTAAGAGAGAGAGATGGGTTGATGAAAAAAGTGAGAGGTTACATAGAGAATAAAGTAATTACAAGAGAGGAGAGAGGGGAGTGTGTTCATAGGTGAATCTGTGTGCAGATGTGTGTGAACACAAGAAAAATCAGGTAACCACCGGTGGGGATGGGTCTATGGGCACCTTTTTCAGTGAAACTGAGTGTGTGTGACTGTGGGGGAGGTTATCTGGCTACAGGACAAGAGACATGGCACCCTTTAGAGAGAGAGAGGGGGATATTTGGGTCATGGGATATGATAGGAGAGAGAAAAGGGGGGTGGGGTATACTGTTTTGGAAGATAGGAGAGGTGGCATGTGAGTTAGGGTGCATTATTGGTAAGGACAGGGGGTGGGGTAGCTTGAGGGGAGAGAGAAAGGAGAAAGAACAAGGGCCAGAGAGAGGGGGTTGACCTTTCAAGTGGAGGAGAGGAAAAGGGACACACAGTGGGAAAACAATGAAGAAAAAGGAGGCAGGGTGGGAATGGGTTGCCCCGCAGGCACGAGGTGGCCTATTTTACTTTTCTCACTTATTTACATACTCACACTTTATTTTTTTTCTTACTTTTCCAGTGCCTTTTATCACTCCCTCCCTAAGAGGGGGTTTCCATGGGGTGGGGAAGAGAGAATAGGGGTATGGGAGTGTGGCTTGTGAAAAGCCCCCATCATTAGCCCTCCTCTTTTGGCTAGAGGCATTTATGTCTCTAGCTCATATGTTTGATCATTATCGTCGGAGGTGGCGGCTGATGGTGTGTCCTCATCTGGAATTTCAATAGGTGGAGCCTGGTCAAATCGAAGAAAATAAGGTTTAAGTCTCCAACCATTTACCCTGGTTTTATGAAGTTTTCCATCAGCCTCATAAGCTGGTAGCTTCCATTGGAATACTTTTTCCTGATGATGACAGGGCCTTCCCATCGGAGTAGGAGTTTCTTATCCTTGCGCGTGTCGAAGCGATTGTCGTAGCGGAGCACCAACATTCCTTTCTTTAATTCTTTTTGCCAGAGATGCTTGTTAAAGCTAAGCCATCTATGCTCTGCTTGTGCCGCATAATAATTTATTGCTTCTTCTCTGTCCAGCTGCAGTCTTTCCAAGTCGATGATGTGATCTCTCAAATGCATGTTGGGCTGTTGAAGTTGGCTTGTCATTACTATGAGACTTTGTAGTTGCACTTCAATGGGCAAGATTGCTTCCTTACCAAATACTAAATGATACGGTGTGAATCCCAAGGATGTACGGAATGAAGTTCTGTAGGCCCATAAAGCTGGTAGTAGGTACTTATCCCAGTCTCCAGGATGATTGTTTACTTGCTTGGTAATAATTTTAGAAACCATTCCATTTACCTTGTCAACTAGGCCATTACATTGAGGGTAATATGGTGAAGAGTGCCTCCTTGTAATGACCAGTTTCTACATTAATTCTCCTACCAAGTCTGCTCTGAAACCTGGCCCTCTATCAGAGATGATCTCTAAAGGTGTGCCAAACCTACAGCATATGTGCTCGTAGATAAATTTAGCTACCTCTACCACTGTGATTCTAGTGGTGGCTATAGCCTCTGCCCATCTAGTCATGTAGTCGACCCCCATGATAATGTAGAATTTTCCTAAGTTGGCCCTAGGTAATGGCCCAATGGCATCGATACCCCATTTTTCAAATGGGCCATATGAGAGAATAGGTGTTTGTGGTTCAAGCATAAGTGACCTAGTGCCGGCCTTTTGACACAACTTACACGTTTTGCACCAGTGGTGTACATCACGGTTGAGGCTAGGCCATATGAAGCCTGCCTGCAAGATTTTCCTACTTGTTATGTCTAGGGCAAAGTGACCACCACAAGCCCCGTCGTGACAGCTAGCAATTACTCCCGTGATTTCTTGAGAGAGAGGGAACTTCCTGAGTATTTGGTCCTTACCCTTACAGTACAAACCGTCATTGATGAGTTGATACCTTGTGGCCTTCCGCATCAGCCATTGCTTCTGTCCCTTTGTTAAATCTGATGGGCACTCCCCTGTTTCCAAAAAATGCATGATGTCAGGCAAGGCGTCACTGCCTTGAAATAGAGGGAGATTTAGCTTTATTGCTCCAACCACCACTTCCTGTAGTCTTTCACTTGCTAGGGCATCTGCTTCTTGGTTTTGAGCCCTTGGGATATGGTGTATTTGAACTTCTTCAAACTTACCCAACAAGGTTTTTACACCACTTAAGTGAGTCCTTAAACTAGGATTCTTGCATGTCCATGCTCCATTTACTTGCCTTACCAGAAGTAGAGCATCCCCAAATACATTAAGGCGTTGTACACCTTGCAAGATGCACCATTGTAGACCGGCCTTGGTTAGTGCTGCATACTCAGCTTCATTGTTAGAATGTGAATCTAACAAATTGGCCCAATGAAAATACCTTTGTCCCTTTGTCATCAAAGACCACTATGCCAACAGCTGCTTTGTCGGACGCTCGCTTGTAGGCTCCATCAAAGTAGAGAGAGTATGCTCCTTCTACCATCGGTGGTACTGGAGGTAATCGGACTTGTCCTCCCTGAGATTGCTTCTCCTTCCTTTCAAAGACTTGGTAGGTCATGAGTCCCCCCAAACTTGCCCTTGTCGTGATTTCTACCTGTACCGTGTAGTCAAACTCATGAAAGATGTCGTCGTATCCTTTTGGAGTAGCACAGCCCCCAATGAGTCATCACCAACACTTGAGGTGACATAGAATTTTTCATCCCACTTAGGTGGTGAGATAGTTGGCAGGGTGGCTAAGACCTCCTTTACCTTGTTGTAGTGATGTTCGCTTTCCTCGTCCCAAGTGAAAGTTGATCTTTGAGTGAGTTTTTGCAGTGGTAGAACAAGTTGTGATAGTAGATGTATGAATCTACTTAAGTACCTCACCTTCTGTAGAAAAGAGACGAGTTGACATGCGGTTGTTGGTGAAGGTAGGGCTATGAGTGCGGACACCTTACTTGGGTCGGCGTTGATACCTTTTGCTGAAATTTCATGGCCTAGTAGAATGACTTTACTCTCCCCAATGTGGCATTTATCCACATTTAATTGCCCGCCTAGGCTCTGCAACCTGGCCAAACCTTCAGTTACCTTTTTTAAATGTGAAATACGGGAGCTATATATACAAAAATCATCAATGAACACTCTTATGGATGTTACAAAGAACGGTTGAAAAACATATGTGACATATCTTTGGAATGTGGCAGGTGCATTTGTGAGACCAAATGGCATAACCCTGTATGCAAAACAACCCCATGGCGTGATAAAAGTGGTTTTTAGCTGATCTTCCAAGGCTATGCGTATTTGAAAGTATCCAGAATAACCATCACAGACCGTACAGCAATCAAAACCCGCTACTTCATTCAGAATTTCATCCAAGAAAGGAGAGGAAAGTGGTCTCTCTTTGTAGATGCATTTAGTGGTTTGTAGTCAACACAGACCCTCCACTTGCCATTTTTTTAAGGCGTCACCACTACGGGTGACACCCATTTTGAGTTTTCTACAAGATAGATGAATCCCGCCTCCAGCAGTTTCCTTGCCTCAGCCAAGAGTGCCTTTTCTTGTATGACCCCCAGTCGTCGTAGCTTTTGCACAACTGGTTTTACCCCTTCCTTCAGCTTAATATGATGTTCCACCACTGTAATGCCTGTGATTCTTTCATAGTTGTCAAGGAACAGGTTAGGAAATCCCATCAACATTTGCAAAAAACTATCTTTCTCCTCAAGTGTTAATTCCGTAGACAATATACCCTTCAACCTACTTCCTCCTAGGCCAGGTGATTTGCTCTCCTCTTCATTGGGTTGCCCTTTTGGTGATGGATCACCGTTTGTGCTTACCCTTTGCGGATCCTTCAAAATGATACCCATCACATCAATGGAACTGTCACTTTCGTCGGTGGATGTGGTCTCCTCCTCAGAAGTGGAAGATTCGCTAGTGGTTTCATCTGCCGATGTTTCCAGATTCATTTGCTACCGGTCATGCGTAGAAGGCCAATACCCCAGTCCTGTTTTGCCTTCATGGCCATCAACCATGGCCTTCCCAAGATTAGTGGATAGCCCTCCCCCTTAGTAGGCATTACAAAAACATCTACCTCTACCTCAATGTTGAAAGCTTTTATTTTCACGGCACTTACCACACCCACACACTTTACTTTTGTGTTGTTTGCCATCTTTGCCTTGCATGGAGAAGGCCTGTCAACCTCGAGCCCTAATCGAAGAATCATAGCTTCGCTCATTACACAGATTTGTGCACGTCCATCAATGTAGGTGTTTCCAACCCTCTTTCCTTTTATGTTTACGTCGACAATTGGAAGGATGTCGTCCATGTTGCAACCTGAAATTTCTCCGGCTACCTTTTTTTTGGAGCGTCTTGTGCTTACCATTTTGGACCATTGTCGCCTTACTTTAGGTGCAAGATGTAGCAGCTGTGGCCATGTAATCTTCGGTCCTTGCTGTGCCACATCCAATGTTAGATCATAGGGCTTAGAACTTTCCCCTAGCTGGAAGTCGGTGATGCCCAATTTCCGTCGTGGCCTGGATGGCCTCTTGCTAGTCTCTCCTCTCATGCTTCTCTCATCATCTGATTGTGTAGCTTTCTCCCTCCTAGCTCTTTTCACAGTCATGGCTTCAAGTGGTTCTAAAAAGGTTACCTTCTCCTTACCCTTGTCCCTCTCCTTTGCTCTGGGTGGATCCACTACTACGGCTTTTCCTTTCTCTTCTAGCCTTATGATGTTTACAGGGCGATCGGGTGGTGGTGCTGGTGGAAGAGGTGGGATGGATGCTTGTGGTGGTGTCTGGGGTGGACGTAGAATTTGTGTTGGTGGGACTGGTGATCGGGGTGGGGGTGTTCTTTCTCTAGGGGGTGACAATTGGTTCCTCCTACCTCCTCTATTATAGTTTTGTCGTGGTTTGGGACAGTAGTACATACCGTGACCGTCTTCTCCGCAGTTGTAGCAGTGATACTCCCTGTTTTGTTGTCGTGCTCCTCCAGGGTCTTGATCTCTTTCTTGACTCCTCCCTTGCTGTATTAAGTGGATAGACAAATTCTGCAGTTGGTCAGTAATATGGGCTAGCATATCTTGTTGGTCATCTCTTACCCCAAGAGCTGGTGGTGGTGGTGGAATGGTGATTGTTTGTCGTAGTTTCTGGTCGACGGGATGTTCCTGCTTCTGTTGACTCGGTTTCTTTGTCTTTCATTCGCAGCTTCTTGTCCTTAAGGTGAGCAATCTCAATGGCTAACTCGTACGTTGCCGGGAATCTACCTTTCACCTTCTCCTTGAGAAGCAGCCATAAGCCATGCGTGAACCAATATTTTTTTAGGAAATCGGGTGCAGCTTCCCCCCTTGCCAGTGACTCAACCTACCGTTCCCACAAATCCAAAAATTTGGACTCATAGGTGGCATATTCTAAAAGACCCTCCTGCTTCAAGTCTCTCAACTTGTCCCACAAATTTTCTGAAGTGGTACCTCCCCCAAAGCGCCTCTTAAAAGCGGTTTTTAAGGGCTCCCAGTCATCCTTGGTTGCTTGTGGAAGTGCATTGTACCACGATCTAGCTTCTAGCTTCATGAGATGCTTAAAGATTCTAACCCGGGATTCATCCGTATCTTTGTTGCTCACTACACATGCTACTTCAAAGTCATCTAGGAAGTCTGTTACCAAATCCTCCCCCTTCTTTCCTTTAAATGTTGGAAATGGTACACTTGCCATGATTACTGAGAGAGAGCTAGAAAGACACACTGCTTAACTTGCAAAAAGTTTTTTTCTTCTTTACAAGGAGGCGTGCATACCCTCTTATACTAGGACATAGATTAAAACTTCAAACGGTACATTGCATTGTACCAAAGGTAAGACAAATGGCTGATCTGATGCCAGAACCTCAAAAAACCGCTCCCCACCCAGCATGGTGTCGATGACGTGTTGGTAGTGAGCCTTCAAGTCCAATATTACCTTGATTGAGTGTACACGTGTTGGTATGTGTGATCTGTCTTGAGGTAGGTTGCACTGATTCATGTGAAGCTTAGAGGTGCTTAGTCACTGTCCAAGCTTGTGGGAGAGGGTGGTGTTCTTTCCTGAAACAAACTCAGTAGATCCCTAGTTTCTCTAGTGAGAGTGTGAGCCAATGCTTCCGTTATTTGTGTTGCAGCATCAGGTGCGACTTGGAAACTGACTGTGATAATTACCTCGGTGACTTGAGTTACCTGATTCTCAAAGTAGAATAGTGTTGAGTTACCCGATTCTCAAAGTAGAATAGTGTTGATTCTCTATTGTGCAAAGCTCCTTCCATCTTGTTGTTGTGGGTTGGTTATAGGTTGCGGACATGGTTTCGACCTTCTCCTTCTTCTTCTTGGCACTCGGCCTATGTATATCCACTGGGTTTGGCATGTTGGTTGACTCTCCCACTGCAAATCGATTACCTTTATGCTTGGCACTCGAGCTTCGATGAAGATGCGGAGTTCGTCTTGTTGTGCTTGGAGATGTTCTTCTTCTGTCGTCCAGTTAGCAAATCCTGCTAGCCATTCATCCATTCACAATAGTTTAGGGGTTTCAGTCTTATAAACTGAAGGGTTTCATGAAAATATCCTCAATGGGGGCACCAAATGACGGGAGCAAAGCGAACCCCGAACCCCGACGGCCTCTAAAACGTCGGGGGTCAAATGGCGCGCCTCGAGCCTGTCACCGTAAAGCGAACAGGGGGCACCACCTAGCTTTGAGCGGCTAGGACGCAAACAACACACTACCATAACAAAGTTTTCATCCAAGAGAGATGGATGCTTGGGAGTAATGGTGAAGAGGAAGGGGAATGAGATCAAGTTAGAGAGAGAGAGAGAGAGAGAGAGAGAGTATAGTGGCTTATTACTTAGGCACCACAAAAGGATGGCGAATCCGCACACCCTTCACACATACACAAGCTCACTCCAAACACAAGACTAGGTGGCGATTCCACACACCTCACATGGGCAAAACATTGCAAGAAAAATACTCACAAAACCTCAAGCTTTATTTAGAGAATAAGGCGATGAAATGGGGAGCATAGGGTAGGGGAAAGAGAAGGGAGAGAGTGGTAGAGCACATGGCGGATAGGTGGGAGAGCTGATGGCCAAGACTCGCACAAGGGTTATGGCCATCATCCTTCATTTAGCTGCCCTTCATCTTCCATTGCCCAAGGGTGTAGAGGTTATGCTCAAGTCGAGCATGGTGACTGCAGTGATGGTGATGGTGATGGTGTGTGTGTGTGGGCACACACAGTGCATCGTGTACTCTTTGGTGATGTTGTGTGTGTCCTTAGTGTGATGGTGAACCCTCTTTATATAGGGAAGGAGGGGGGAGAAATTCTAGAATTTAGAAATGAAGAAATCATTATCTACACAGGCCATGTGACTGTGGGCCCCACTTGTCTGGCTGTGTGTATATGCGCCAGAACAGCAGTCTCATGAGAGAGAGACTAAGAGAGAGAGAGATGGATTGATGAAAAAAGTGAGAGGTGACATGGAGAATAAAGTAATTACAAGAGAGGAGAGAGGGAAGTGTGTTCAGAGGTGAATCTGTGTGCAGATGTGTGTGAACACAAGAAAAATCGGGTAACCACCGGCTGGGGATGGGTCTATGGGCACCTTTTTCAGTGAAACTGAGTGTGTGTGAGTGTGGGGGAGGTTATTTGGCTACAGGACAAGAGACATGGCTCCCTTTAGAGAGAGAGGGGGATATTTGGGTCATGGGATATGAAAAGGAGAGAGAAAAGGGGGGTGGGGTATACTGTTTTGGAATATAGGAGAGGTGGCATGTGAGTTAGGGTGCATTATTGGTAAGGACAGGGCGTGGGGTAGCTTGACGGGAGAGAGAAAGGAGAAAGGACAAGGGGAAGAGAGAGGGGGTTGACCTTTCGAGTGGAGGAGAGGAAAAGGGACACACGATGGGGCAACAATGAAGAAAAAGGAGGCAGGGTGGGGATGGGCTGCCGCGCAGGCACGAGGTGGCCTATTTTACCTTCATCTTGTTTGACCCTAGCTCTACTCACAACTTCATATCAATGGAGTTCGCCACCAAGTTGGGCATTCAAGCTTTTGAGATGGGAGATATTGTAATGGCTGACACAGCTTTCAAGGGATAGCAAGCCTCCATTACTCCCTTGATTGGGAAGTTGAGGCTTCATGTCCAAAGCTATGTCAACAAAGAAGACTTTTTCATCTCTCCTCTCCAACACGAGGATGCTATCCTAGGGGCGCCATGGTTTGATCGCATGGCCGCCAACTTGAAGTTCCCTGAGAGGAGAATTTACTTCCCCTACATGGGAAAGAACATGTATATAAATGCTAACGAGTTGGGGAACACCATATTCCTGGTAAATACACTTGCTTTTGATAAGTCAATGAAAATCTCTATTTTTAAATATATGATTTTTCTTAGAGAATCTGTAAATGATTCTAATGTTTTCACAAGTGTCAATAAAGGGAATTAAGAGGAATTAGAGTTGTTTAGTTTCCTAAATGGATTCCAAGATGTTTTCAATGATGACATCCCTAGTGAGCTACGTCCAAAACGAGGGGATGATGACCATGCAATAGAGCTTTTACTAGGAAGCTCGCCGCCTAATAAACCTCCTTATTGAGTTTCACGAGCTCAATAAGAGGAGATCATGAGGCAGGTGCATGAATTGGTGAAAAAAGGAATGGTGAGGCCTAGCTCCTCTCCGTTTTGTTCACCACCAGTACTTTTAGTGCAAAAGAAAGATGGCACATATCACATGTGTGTCGAATATAGAGCACTAAATAGGATCGCTATAAAAAATATATTTCCCGTGCCGTGGGTAGAAGATCTATTTGCAAGTTTTGGCCTGACAAATACTCTAGCTGCATTGAAACTCACGATGGACAAAAATCTTCAGGCAACTCAAATTCTCTTGAGGAGTACAAGTGGAACCTCCAGATAATCTTTCAAGTTTTGAGAGAGCAAAAGAAAATTGAATTTTTCCTACAAGAGATTCAATATTTAGGTCACATTATCTCTCAAGATGGTATGTGTATGAATCCATCAAAGTTGGAGGTAATCAAAGCGTGGCCTAATCCAAGGAATCTACATGAGCTAAGAAGCTTTTTTGGTATGTGTGCATACTATAGATGCTTCATAGCAAAATTCTCTCAAATAGTAGGACCATTGCATGACTTAATAATGAAGAACATTAAGTACTCATGGACTGCTAAAGAACAAAATGCTTTTGACAAGCTGAAAGAGAAGCTTACCTCTCAACCAATCCTTATGCTTTCGGATCTCTCAAAGCCATTTGAGGTCCAATGTGATGCTTGTGGTGATTGCCTTGGAGCAGTTTTGCTTCAAGAGGGGCATGCCATAGCATATGAGAGTCGAAGGCTCAATGCCGATGAACGGGTCTTGGGCATTTATGAGAAAGAGAGTTTAGCTATTCTACATGCCCTAAATGCATAGAAGCATTATCTCTTGGGGGCTCCATTCATCCTACGAATGGATCACAGACTCTCAAGTACTTCATGACAAAACCAAGATTTTCGACAAACAAATGAGGTGGGCAGATTTTCTTTCACAATTTAAATTTCATATTGCTCACATTGCTGGCAAGCACAATGAAGTGATAGATGCACTTTTACAATGGCCAAGGGTAAATGTGGTGTCTATAGCAACTCACAATGATCTATCTTTTATGATAGATGAGTATGCTACTGACCAAGACTTTAAGTAGGTAATTACAGTTTTTGCATTAGGGAAGAAAAAAAGAACCATTCACCTTGAAGGTGGTTTATCTTCCAAACGGCATTTTGCTATGTGTTACTCATCCATACAATAAGAAAGCCATGTCTGAATCCATGCTTCTCCTTATATGGGACAAAGAAGGATTCCATAATCACTCTTCAAGGAGTAGAAATGTATTTCTATTGGTCTACCATGAAAAGTAAACATACAAGAATACGTTTCAAAATGCATAGTGTACCAAAAATTGAAATTGATCGAGGGAAGCAAATTGCATTTTTTCAGTCGATAGGCTTAGCAAGAAAACACACTCTATGCCTGTCAAAAAGACTATTAAGGCACATCAAACGGTAACCCTCTCTAGATCTCAAAATTTTCAAGTATCATGGCTTGCCAACATCCATAGTGTCAGACAAAGATCCTAGAATGACCAATAATTTTTAGAAGGGTCTCTTTGAAAATCTAGGAAGTAGATTAAATTTCTCGTTTGGCCTATCATCCACAAACGGATGACCAAAGTGAAATAACTAATCTAATGATTCTTGAATCTACTAAAAGCCTATGTCATGGAAGTAGATCAACGTTCTCAATGAGAGAAGTACCTACCTCTTATAAAGTATGAGTATAATGACATTATACATACTTCTATGGGGAAAGCACCTCTCAAGGTTAAAGAGGGAAGATCCAAAAGTCCCCCTACTACTTAAGGTATATGGGAAGATCTTCGCTGCTAATGAATATAGGCGAGACTTACAAGAATCTTTTCCAAAGAGTAAAAAGGGTTATATCCATCTTCCAGCAAAGGCAAAAAGGGTTGCTACTAATAAGTACGGAAGAGCCTTAGCCTTTAAGGAAAATAATTGGGTCTTTCTAAAGTTTCTTAAGGCTTGTCTAAGGCATACTATGGGCAAGAATCCTACGAGCCGCCAAGAGTATTATGCTAAACTAGAAAAAAGATACTCTGGTCCTTTCTTTTAAAATTATTAAGCCAATCAATGAGATGTCTTATTAGTTAAAGTTGCCCAACCATTGGCTCATTCACAATGCTAACCATGTGAGCCTACTCAAGCCTTACGAAGGAGAGCCACCAAAAGAACCAATAATGGAGGATCCGCCAGAGATCGAAGATCAAAAAGAGGTGTTGCAGCCCGAATTGATTCTTTGACATGAAGACAAGGTACTAAGAAATGGTTATCCAATGATATCTTGTTAAGTTTAAGAATTATCATTTTAAAGATGCTAGATGGATGCAAGGAACCTACCTTAAGGATAATATGAACCTTGTCAATGCTTACAATGCTAAACTAGAGTAAGAAAATAAAAATGCACTTTAAATGAACAACGTTTTTGTCCTATAAGACTCCTTCTCTTTCTTTTATGTGCACAAAATTTAAGAAGTATGCATGCTTAGGATCATGTTTGTGGTGACGACGTCTCCCAAACACCAAGTAGAACTTGTCACTGTACTTTGGAAGTATGATATGGACTAAAGAGCAGAAATGCTGGCGACAGCTAAGTCCCCCGAGCACCAAATGGATTAGTCATCCATTCTGGAATTATGTCATAGGGTAAAAAGGGATCCTCTACCCGCTAAGAAACATGAACTAATGACTAGGCCTTATCTTCTCTACCTCATAGTCGAGGACGACTATGACTAGGCTTTATCTTCTCTACCTCATAGTCGAGGACGACTATGATTTCAAGAGAGAGGTAATGTCATAAAATATAATATCTAACTTTATCAAATGATTTTCTCATATTAACCTGATCACTTAATATGGGAAGATAAAAGAGGAGCAAGAGTTAGTATATATATGTGCTTCTAGACCTCAACAGGGGACCGAAAGGAGAAATGGCTGTATCTCAATAGGGGTCCAAAAGGAGACGGTCTACCAAAGAACAATGTGCAATAAGTGCTTCTAGATTTACCTCAGCAAGGGACCAAGAGGAGAGATGGTTATATCTCAAAAGGGGTCCAAATGGAGGTAGTCTATCAAAGAGCAACGTACATCTAATAGAGCTTAAAGGACCTTAGGGTTAGCTTCATTAAAGACCTCCAAAAGTTAGTGTTAAAAAGTCCTTTGACCTTACGCAAGCTAGGACTAACCTCAAGGTGGAAATCGTACCCAAGCATGAGGTGCTAAGACGCTTAAAGTGGTTGTGGGAACCTTGCCCAAAGCTTGAGGTGATTTTTATGCTTAAATGACTAAGGTTTTTGAAATTCTAAATTCAAAGATAAATTCTCAAGAGGCATGCACTCGTGCATGCTTGATTGACTAAGGCTTGAAGTATTCAATTCAAAACAAATAATTTAAGAAGTATAAAAGACACATGTTTGTTTGCTTGATTGATTAAGTCCTTGAAGTATTCTATTCAACCAAATGACTTAATAAGCATAAAAGACACATGTTCAAATGATCCTCCACATGTGGCCCTCATGATGTGCTTGAATGTAATTGGTTAGGTTTTAAAGGGGTCCAATGAGAATTTAGATACATAAAAATAAATAATTAATTTCTTTCTCTTAAAGAGAAAAAAGAGGACACATTTTCAAATGAAATAATAAAATAGTATGAGAGAGAGAGAGAGAGAGAGAGGTGTGGACCAAGCATGAGAGGGGGGTATACTCTACCACACACACACACACACACACATTCTCTCATTGTGTGGAGTGCAAAAAGCAAGAGCTCCATCTCCTTCTCCAAGTTTGTTGAGAAGTGGAGAGCCTACACCAACACTCTTGGCTATGGAATGCAAATCCAACCAAGAGCCATGTTTCAATGCTTAAGCTTGCCATCTTCTTCATCTTCATTACTATGCTATTATGCTATGCTAAGCAAGAAGAGTGATGATAAGTGAGGAACTATTTCTTTCTCCTATGGAATGTTTCTTCTTCTTCTTCCCTACCCTCATTCCCTGCTAGCTCTCTCCACCTTCGAAGGTGTTTGAGGCCTTGGGACTTAGGCTTGGGATAGTTAATGCTTTTTGCAAACTTTAAGTTAAGCTCGTGATGCATGAAGCTTTCCATCTTCATAGCATCACCAAGGTCACAAGGAACACAAAGATTGTATTGTAACAAAGTCTCTCTTGATGGGAGAATCTATAATACAAACACCTTTTGGAGGGGGAACCGGCTCCAAGTAAATCCGGTCCTCATCTATTGCCATGTTCTCTAATACTCTCTCTCTCTCTCTTGCAAAAGTATTGTTCATGCCAAGTTAATTACGTACTATGTTTATGTTGCTACCATCAATTAAGTTCACCCTCCATATTCTCAAAGTAATCTCACAAAAATGCTCACTCTACTTCTCTTAATTCTGCTATTCTCAAGGTTCATAGGCCATTTTCATTACAACTATGAAATTATAGCCGCTCTGTTAGTCAAGAATCAAAGTCGACAAAATTTTATCACACTCTTGAGAGAAATTCTTGTTTTGCTTGTAAAATCCACAAATCAAGTCCAAATTCAAATTTGAAAAGACCAATATAATCTTTCTGACTAGCTCTAGCTATAGTACACGTGTGGACTCAATCTCTGAAAAAGGAACATGGATCGCGATCTATGTACGTTTGTGTCAGATGTTGATGAAACTTGATACACAGCTTTCTTTTGGTCTACTGCTCCTAGCTATATGCTTTTTGTTATGATTTGGACCAGTTTAGGTCACCCAAAAGTCAAACCCTATGTCTACTTGGCAATTTTTGGTCTAAAAATGATTTTGCTCACTTTTGACCTACTATTTGAACTTTTTTGGCTACCGTCCTTTGGGAAGTTTTGTTTGATATGTTCTCTGTTACAATTTGGTAATATCTCCATTCAAAAGATTAAAAAAGTACATGAATCAAATTTGGACCCTACATTTGGCATGTCTGTTACTTGTGGTGTCGATAATCTACTCCCAAAAGTTTTTTGAATTTGGAAAAATCTTTGCTAATCAAAAGCAAATTTTTGTATCTGGTTTGCGATTTTTTTTACTAGCTCTTGATGTTTTGCTATTTGACCAACTTTTTGTACTTTTTTGCTATTTCAAATGGTATACGCTATCCATTGGTCAAATCTCAATCCGAAATGATCAGAAAGTACATAGATCACGGATTGACGTTTGATAGCATTTTTGCATGAAACTTGTCTAACTAGTTCTTTATGCCCTGTATAGGTCAATTCTCAACCTTTTTTGAATTTAAAAAATCTCAATTTTTTGTTAATCTCCCTAAGTTTTATCCAATTTCTTGATTTTGAGTGTGTTTTTGGTGTCAATTTCACTTCAAAGTTGTGGATCCTATTGCTATAAAGCACTCATGAACTTGTGGTATCAGTTTATGGTCAAACTGCCTTTGAGGTACATGGATCGCTATCCATGTTCCTCTAGCCATTAGGCTGAAACTTTCCAGTTGCTTCTTGTGAGTTTGATAATCCCTTTTTGTACCAAATTTTTGAGTTTTGATCAACTTTTAAGCCCTGATCATCAAACTTCTTGGTTTTTAGAGTTATGGTTTCTTTTGCCAAAATATGGTTTTCGATAGTTTTTGCTATGAATCTTTTAGCCCAACTTGACGGTAATGGTGGTTGTTACTTACCCTACTCCTAGGTACTGAAATGAATCTATGAACAAAAACATACAAACCAATGAAATTTGAAGGTGAAGTGGATAATGGAATAGTACTTTCAAAGCATCAAGAAAAATGTAGAACAAAATGCTTTTCGTATCTCACTCACAACTCCCTATGCCTGTCAAGAGTAGATCTAGCAAGTCCTCAACTTTTACTTCTACCAAGCACTAAACACCGAGTCTAGTTGCTTGACAGCTAAGGTGTAAACAGAATGGGTAACAAGATCTACGGAAAAGTAGGTTACTACTACGACTAGGTCACACACCACCTAAGATCACTTCTCGACAACGGTGCCAATGTTAGTGGGTTGCCAGGATCAAATGTCTATAGCATAAATGTCTGGCATTAACATAATGTCAATACTCAGGGAAGCGACTTGAATGGGGAATGGGGACTCTTTGAGGGTGTCAATAAGTGAACCTACAAAACTAAGCTATGATCAACACTAGCAAATCAATCACTTTCTACTATGAAAATCTAGCTATTTCCTGTTTCATCGCTTTAGGACATCATGATATTTGTCAACCAAATGATCTCGAAATGCAATGAAACTTACAAGGAGGTATAATAGGCTTAGGGCACTATCATATAAAGTCTCAAAGTCATCCCCGACATGGTACCAACATCCCGATCCATCATGGTCCAAGTCCTGAAAATTGCAATAGAACTATCCAGAATGGTTTCCCTATGGTCTATGAATACTCTCCTAAGGTCAAAACATAAAAATGAACCATTTTTGCACTCAAAATTGCAGATTTAGCTCTTAGATAAGTAGTCACAAACTACAACAAAATTGATGCTTGAATGAAAGAACAAGAGACAAGGAACACATGGAATTTTTGGAATTGAATTCTGACTACCAAAGATTGAGAAAAATTAATTAGAAGATGTTGTTGAGTTGTTGCTCTCAATCTATGTACATAGCTCTTCCAAAAAATTTAGATAATGTTACAGAAGATGTGTTTAAACTAGAAAAATTGAACTTATACCTAGGGCTCCTCATTTGTCCAATGGCCGGCTTACAAGATTTTTTAGTCCAATACAAAAGAATTATAGCTCAGCGTATACAACAATGCGGCTCAATAATTATGACTCTTCTTTTATACAAGTCTTTCTCAAAAAAATAATAGAGTACATCAAAACCATGGATTTATGGTAGTGTAGCTGAGTAGAAGGATGCCCGTTAGGTAAATCTACCAACACGACCCCACTAGAAAAGAACTCTCAAGTAATTTTTGCAAGGCTTGAACCATATTTGCAACACAAGTCATGCAATTGCTTAGTTCACACACACACACACACACACACACACACAATCATGTGCAGACTTCAAGGCAGTCCACTCTTGCCTTAGGAGGTGGACACTAGGTCCCTATGGGGGCCTAGTGCCCCCATAGGGACCCCATTAGTGGGCTCTCCTACAAACATCAACAACCTAGCATAAAGAGGAGGGTTTATTCCACACAAATCCATGGTGCCTAAGAATAAAGCAACCATTGGAATTTTTACCAACCTTGGCATTTTTTTAGTCTCTTTGAAAAATTAACAAAAGGGAGTGTGTAAATATCATTAATGAGATACGCAGAGAACCTAAACCTTAGGTAAATGAGGTAAGCTGCACCATATGGAAAGCACCTCTTGTCACATCCACATGCTTCCACTAACCCACTACTCTAGGCTTACACCCCTTCATGGCGGGCACAAAGGGTGAGCTCTTTCAAAAGGGGAAACCCCACCAATTCTCCCACGTCGCCCATATCCCCACCACCCCACTCTGCAAGAAAACTGACTAATCCCACCTACTACTCTTTCAAATGGATAAGCTACCTATATATGTGAAGGTTGCTGTGTGGGACGCTGAGAGCTTGAGCTTGCAAGACTTCTTGATAGGACCTTACTTCACCAATCAACTTCACATGGAAGTTCCTACTCAAGTCCGGGCGGGCATCACAAAATACTTCCTCTTTCTTTCTTTCTTTCATTTTGCTTTTAACTATGGTGGACATCGATAACAAGTGTCCTTCATTGATGACACCTGCCTTCCACTACTAACTCCTCTCTTTGTTGTTGGCTGTGATGGTGGCAGGTAACATTTGAAGGAATTGCCATATCTTACATGCAAATGGAATATTGAGGATGGTTTTTCTTTGATTGTACTTTGCCCACATTTTCACATGATAAATTGGGATTTTTTTGGCCTTCCCTAGTTCTTAGTGGATGATTGTCATCTTTGTGCTCTGATTATTGAATTCCTCCTACACACACACACACACACACACACAGAAAGAGTACATGAGTCATGCTCTCCCTTCCCTGCATGCATGTTCTTTTGCATTTGGGATCCTTGAAAGTCAGACAGCTCCACCCTTTTGCGGGGCGAAGGAGAAGCAATAGAAATTTTTTCCATGAACTTTCTTCTTGGTGGAGTGTCAAGAGAGTTGTTGGAGGTGGGTGGTTGGTGTGCCGAGCTATTCTCCACGTGGGCAGTGTGGTGAGCTGGGATTGAGATACTACTTGCAGCTTGCAATTCCCTCCCCTCCTCTCTCCTACATGTGGCCCCTATGCCATTCTTCCCTCCATGCATCATGACTGCACCACACCTTCAAAGTAACATCTGAACAAAAAATTTCAAGCATTTAAAAGCACAATATATTTTGGTAATTATTAAAAAACACTTATACACTTTACAGAGTTTATGATGGAGGCCTACACACTTGAAAGACAACACTGTCCTTATGCTTACAAGATATGTTTGTTGCCTATACTAACTAGCACAAAAAGCATGACACATTAACATGCTTTCACCCATATGTGTAGTGATTGCAATTAGTCTATGGTAACAACTGTTAATGTAATTGTACAAATAAAAAATGGTGCATCATCTTCTTTCATTCCCCTTCTATAATTTTGTTACATGACAAAGATAGAGAGGAATTGAGAGCTACTATTTGTGTTTTGGCAAGAGAGGAGAAACAATAAACCAAGTGAATTAATTAAAAGAAAATCTAAACTAGAGCACACCACCTAAAGTTTATGCTGAATAGCTAGTGAAGACCTAGGCCACCTTTTCATGGGATGCCAGGCAATCAGTGGCATGGCTCGAAAATATGCAAGTGGATTTAAAGGATATGGAAAATCAAGTTCTTCAAGACTGATCTTGCTGCAGCCAAGAAAAGCATGGCCATTGGGTCACACACACACACCCACACACATGTTTGTAGGTGTGGATGCCAAGAAAAGCATGGCCATTGGGTCACACACACACACCCACACACATGTTTGTAGGTGTGGATAAGTGTCTGTATGCACACAAGTGGAGAGAGTGGATCACTCCAAAAAGATAATTCTCTCTCTCTCTCTCTCTCTCTCTCTCTCTCTCTCTCTCTCTCTCTCTCTCTCTCTCCCTTTTTCCTTGAAATAGTATGTAGTTTCTTTAGAAAGATTTCTAGTTTGCCAAGGAATCTCTCTCTCTCTCTCTCTCTCTCTCTCTCTCTCTCTCTCTCTCTCTCTCTCTCTCTCCCCTTTTTCCTTGAAATAGTATGTAGTTTCTTTAGGAAGATTTCTAGTTTGCCAAGGAATCTCTCTCTCTCTCTCTCTCTCTCTCTCTCTCTCTCTCTCTCCTTCTCCTTTTTTCTTGAAATAGTATGTAGTTTCTTTAGGAAGATTTCTAGTTTGCCAAGGAATCTCTCTCTCTCTCTCTCTCTCTCTCTCTCTCTCTCTCTCTCTCTCTCTCTCTCTCTCTCTCTCTCTCGTGTTGGTGTCCCATGCATAGGTGTAATAAATTTTTGATAGGTGCACCTCTCCTCTTTGTGCATAGCTTGTGCTCAAGGTCGTGAGAGAGTGATCGTGGATGTACTAAACATGCATCTTTTCAGTGCCTCTTGTGCCCTTCCATTTTGGGTATGTTGGAAACCCATGTTTACAAAAAGAAACAGAGTTTAATGTACCTTCAACCGGCTAAAATTATAAAACCTGGGCTACACTCCAAGATTGCCTTGAAGAAAATCAATAAATTTTGCAAGTGTTAATGTAGATACTGATGATTATTCAAGTATCGATGTTACGGACAATTCTTCATATTTAATCCTAAAAATTGGAAGAGTTTTATTTTTTTCCTTATTTATTATATTATTTCAATTAGGAAGAATAGGATAAGTAGATGAAGCATTTCATATCGTAGAATTGGCTCCCATTTTAAAAAAAAATATGTAATTACTTATGGAGGGTTTCCAACTTGTTGAGAAAACTCTCTCTCTCTCTCTCTCTCTCTCTCTCTCTCTCTCTCTCTCCCTCATGCTAGTGTCACATGCGAGAGTGTAATAGATTTTTGACAGGCTTACTTTCCTCTTCATGCATAGCTTGTGCTTGAGGTGGTAAAAGAGTGACCGAGGATGTACTATACATCCAAGTTTTTAGTGCCTCTCATACCCTTCCATTTTGGGTCTATTTGAGACATGTGTTCACAAAAAAAAGGCTTGGTGTATTTTAAACCTGCTAAAATTGAAAGACCCATGCTACATTCCAAGCTTGCCTTTAAGAAAATTGGCAGTTCTTCAATAAAAGCTAGAAGAGTTTTGTTTGTGTCCTTATTTATTAAATTACTACAATCAAGAAAAATAATATAAGTAGATGAAGCATTTCTTATCATAAAATTGACTCCCTTTTTCTTGAAATAATATGTCATTGCTTTTGGTTGGCTACCAGGTTGTTCGGGAATCTCTCTCTCTCTCTCTCTCTCTCTCTCTCTCTCTCTCTCTCACATGTCGGTGCCTCACGTGAGGACGTAACAAATTTTTGCTAGGTGCATGCCTCCTTTTGTCACATACTATCCTAGGGTGGTAAGAGAGTGAAAGTGGATGTATTGAGCTTCCAGCTCTGCTTCATTCATCATGCCCTTCCATTTTGGGGCTTTTTGAGGCCCATATTTACAAAAAACCAAGGTTTAGCATATTTGTAACTGGATAAACTTACAAATTTGGCCTATATTCTAAGCTTGCCTTCAAGAAAACCGGAAAATTTTTCTAGTTTCCAAGCTTGTCTTGAAAAAATTGAAAATGTTTACAAGTTTTAGCGGTAATTTCTCAAATTTTGGTATAAAAACAAAAGTTTTAATTGTGCACTTCTTTACTTCGTGTACGATTTTTTTTTAGCAAGCCTAGAAAATTAGTTCGATTAGGGCAAATGTTTTTGGTAAGCAATATTTGAGACCTCACATGTGACATGCTTATGTTGTCCCATGTGAGGCAAAAGTGGTGCCAACTCGACTGCTAGACAATCCGACTTTGCCTCTTTGGGTGAAGTTGTAACATGTAGTGTGCACGTCTTCGAGGTTAGTAGAATAGCTATGTATTTAGGTGCCAATCACAAGGTTTTTGTTCAGCATTTCCTGACATGTGGAATCATGGAGAGCTTAGCATGTGCTATTCTAAGGACTTCTTCTCCTTTTGCTTTGTATGGTTCATGGCCCATGTTCATATTGGCACAATGTTCCTCAATGTGATGAGATGGCCTTGTGATGGCACCAATACATGTACCTGGTTATGGGTTATGCTTCCTTGTAGATAGCTTTGTAAACTCGTATGGTCAGTTATTCTCCTCATGGCAATGGAAATTTCTTGGCATGAGGCTTATTTATCGGTGGTGGTTTTAATTATTAACCCTTGTGAGTATTGCTATAGATATTTAAAATAATAAAATATCAAAATAGAGTCATCCTTCAAATTTGAGAGCTCTATGTGGATTTGTGTAGAAAGAAAAGGGGGGTTTCTTTAAAGCATTCAAAAGAAAAATTAGAGCCACGCTTCAAATTGCCTTTAAGGGGAAAAATAGAGTCACCCTTCATCGAGCATTGTTATGCTTCCAAGGCTCCTCTCTCTCTCTCTCTCTCTCTCTCTCTCTCTCTCTCTCTCATGCTAGTGTTGCACGTGAGGATCTAAAAGATTTTCAGCAGGGACTTTCCTCCTCTCTTCGTAAAGCATGTCCTCAGAGTGGGGAGAGTAAGCTTGGATGTACCAAGCATCCAACTTTTCTACGTCTATCGTTCCCTTCTATTTTGGGGCTATTCAAAATCAGTGTTCACAAAAAACCAAGGTTTATTATGTTTTTAACCAGATTAAATTGTAAAATCCCAAACAAATTCCAATCCACGAGGGTCATGACAATAAAAAAATACCTATCATGTGGGTTCAACATTGTGGATTACTTTTTCACAGTTTTATATACAAAAGGGTGTTGAAAAACTATTCTTGAAAAAAACTTTACAGATTGAATAGAAAAATGCTCCCTTTTATTGGTGAGAAATTAATAGCTAAAGGTTTTATAAATAGTGCTTGAACACACGTGTTATAGGTTTTACATATAGTGACCTTCCCTCGAAGATTTCAAGTTTACCTTTAAGAAAACCAGCAAAATTTTGTATAAATATCATAAATTTTTCAAACGAGCTTTTAGTGTGTCCCTTATTTACTTTAAATTGTTCGATTGAGAGAAAAGATTTGGTGCCCTCTTTGAAACAACCCCCCCCCCCCCCCCCCCCCCCCCCCGCCGGCCCCCCCAACACACACACACACACACACACATGTCCTTTTATTTTGAGACTGTTTGAGTTTGGTGTTAGATAAATGTGGGTTTTAGTATATTTTTAATGATCTAAAATTTCACAATCCTAGTTACATTCCAATTTTGTCTCGAAGTAAACAACTAAAATTTTGCTAGTGCACATCGAACAATTTCTTAAATTTTTTATTTTTATAGCCATTGGCCTTTGAAAAGCAAAGTTGAGCCACCTAAAATTGGCTTTCACAAGGATAAGGAAAGTATGCTTTAAAAGAAAAAGTAAAAGTAAAGTCAATCCTTTTTTTTTAAAAAACCTTGTGGGGTTGAAAGCTGAAATGGTTCAAAGGTTCACATAAATGAAACATTTTGCAAAGTTTTCTTTGAAGTGGACCTAGGAGTGATATGTCATGCCTCTCCTAGCTTGAAAAATTCAAGCTGCATTATATATAGTATAGATATAGATAGGAAAATTTCAAGAGTCCTTTACACGTTGCAAACATGGCTATCCTTAAGAAAAATGAAAGGATGGTCATAGTGATTAGGGTGTTTGCTTGCATACGATACACTGGGAGTCAAACATACCTTATGTTAGATTGTCAACATATGCAACAACTTTGGGCACTTCGCCAAGGATGGCCCCATGAAGGCTAATGGTAATGCAGCTCCAGCAACATAGGTCCCAGTGAAAAGGAAACCCTGATGGAAGGGTTGGAGAAGCAAGGAGGCAGTAACAAAGGGGCAAGTGTAGGGAAGGATAAAGAAGATATGGTCTGCGACAAAATGGATAAAGATACAAGAAAATATTGTGGAGAAATAGATTTCCATGCAACGAATCCTAGAAGGCTCATGCAAGGATAATGTAATCATTACTCCCGTTGCTCCCTTGAAATTTATGACGGTCACAATGGTGACAATTGTTCAAGTCCCTAGTCTGAAAAGAGCCAAAAGGGTGAAGGCAGTGGCAAGAGACTCCAAAGTGCTCAAAGTCGTGAGAACACTAGAGGGGAAAGGATCTTCTCCATCCTCCACCCCCTTGCAAGGAGGAGGGTACACTATCTCACTTCACAATCCATTTGCAGCACTGTAAGAAAAAAAAACCCCTCACCTAAAACCCCCGGATTCTCCCGAGACCAACTAAAGGGAGTGTGCGCACAATTCGGATGCTAAAGAATTCGTTCCTCTATCCCAATGAGCCCTCAGTAATTATGGAGTCTCTCACTATACAATCTTGGAACGTAAAGGGGTTGAAGACCCGAAAGAAGAGTACCCTTTTCTGGGAGGAGATAAAAAAGTTAAAGGCGATCAACTGCTAGGCCATCCAAGAACACCACTTGGACACTCATAGCAAGAGAAAGCAGGCTCTAGGAAAGAAAATTGTTTTCTCTGGAGAAGGAAGTAACGGTTTCAGTGGGGTCCTCAGTATTGTGGACAGGGAATTGGAGCCGAAACTGGTTCTGAATCACCCCTCCGACAGAATCCTGAGAATTAGAATCAGATGGGAAGGGCATCCCTTCACCATTGTGAATGTGTACGGCCCTTGCAATGCAAAAGATAGAGCTAAACTATGGATGCAACTTAGAGATACTCCTATTGAAGGAGAGTGGTTGTTAGTTTGCGACTTCAACATGGTAGAAAAGAGCAAGGACAGAACAGGATCTTCTAGTATGTTGGCTGGCTCGCAAAGGACTAACTGGAAAATTTTGTGCAAAAAGTGGGCGATGATCGACTTATGGAAGGTTGGCCCATGGAACAGCATGCTAGGTTTCACCTACACAAGTCTCCATTATGCCGCACTGCCTCTAGGCTCGACAGATGTTACTGCTCATACCAAGCTGACTGGATACCGTCGATGCTAGAGATGAAGGTAGTCCCAACAAAAAGCCTTTCGGATCACCTACCCCAGCACATACATTTTAGGAAGAATAAAGAGGAGGACCAGACCCGAGGAGGTAGGAAAAAACTTCTAGTTACAGGGGCACACCTATTCAACGACCCTCTTTTCAGGAATTTAACGAAGAAAGCATTTCAGAAAAGATGTCGATCTCAACAAACACAATGCGTGGGCCCTATTCTCTCAAAGTATTCAGAAAGAAATCAAAACCTCGGGCCCCCGGTTTAAGAAATCTAGGGAGGTGCACCTTCTTCATCTTACAGGTGAGGTACAACGTCTTACCTCCACAAAAGCCAATGGGCTTGCTACTGAGGATGAGCACAAGCAATGGCTTGAAGCCAAATCTTGCTTGGCTAACGAGCAACTGGAAGATATCAAAAAGGCAAGGATTCTCTCCAGGGAGACTTTCCTACAACCAGAAACCTCTAATCAAGCTCAGTTTTTTAGGGCTTTAAAAATCAAGAAGAGTCGGGGCCACGTCCACTTGCTCTATGATGAGAAAGGGATAGCAGTGCATAACTAAGATTAGATGGGCGGTCTGATGTTCAACTATCTTAGCCAAATCATTGGACGATCAGAAATCCAGTCCCTGGAAGTAGATGAAGCCAGAAGGACCTTACTTCAGAGTGTTGAGAAGAAGATTCCCCAGTCAGAAGCTAATATCCTGGAAGGGGCATTTTTCAAAGACGAATGTTCACTAGCATTGCAAGCCCTTGGCAAGGAGAAGTCCCCTGGTGGGGATGGGATGACAACAGAATTCTTTAGAGAATTCTGGGATGATCTGAAGGCCCCAATCACAAGTTTGGCCAACAAAGCCATTGTCGAAGGGTCGCTAGAGATAAGTGTAAAGAGAGGTCTTATCAAACCCATCCCCAAACAATTTTGTTGTTCTCAACTGAAACATGGGCGTCCTAAAACGATGATGACGGTGGCCTACAAAATTGTTGCCAAGGTAGTAGCCCTCAGAGTAGCCCCCTTACTTAACAAGATCTCTCTCTCTCTCTCTCTCTCTCTCTCTCTCTCTCTCTCTCTCGCATTTGTAGGACGGGTCACTCATTGGTTATAGAGGAAACTTGTCCATCTAGAGGATGGCTAGCCTCTTTTTTTTATGGGATGCAGAGAGGTGACATATGAAAGGGTGCCTTCGTCTAGCATTTGTGCTCCCCTCCCACTAAAAGGGTCCCCCCAAAAACGTCTGGTATCAAGCTTGTGTGGTGACACCCTAAGTGGCAAGAAATTTTATTAGCAAGAAAGGAGATGATTAGAGGTAAAGTAGCACTAGAGAAACTTGTACCTCAGTTGTAGGTGGCTTGATTGTACCTCAGCCCATCAACATATATCCTTGCATTGATTGAAGCATATGAACGATGAACCAACGCCCTTGGACCTAGTTGTAGGTGGCTTGATTGTACCTCAAGCCATGAACATAAATCCTTGCATTGATTGAAGCATATGAACGACGAATCAACAAACACCCCCCCCCCCCCCCCCCCCCTTTTTTTCCTTCAAAACCCAAAAAAGAGCAAAAACAAATGAAAGGCAGGATCTTTTTCCAAAAGAAGAAGAGGAATATAGAAAATGAACTTATTGTTAAGGGCTAAAGCACATGGTATGAGTTTCTAAAAGCTCTACTAGGCGTGAAAATATAGTATTCTAAGGACACACATTGATGGAATTCTACTAGGTGGGTCAACCATGTGCAACATAAACGCACATGGGGGAAACACCTTCCTATAAGGTCACCCATTCCAACATTGTTCCAGTGAATATGCACTTAACTATAATGTTCGACAAATTGGTGTGGTCATCCATTCACCAAAGCATTAATGTGTAAGGGATCTCCACACAATTGATAGTTCATAAGTTGGGCTTACCTTAATAACCACCCCCCTTAACCTACACTTGGGAATTCTTCTCTTATCCTTTTTTATTTTTGCCCCCCCCCCCCCCCCCAAAGAGCGACGTCCGATGCCACCATGGGAGGAGTCTCTACCACAGACGTCCACCATGCTAAAAGCCCCAAACAGAGACAAATGCCTCATCAATATCGCCACCACCTGAATAGGCCAAGGTAGCCACGAAAAGTCATTGATAATCCGCCAAGAGAACAACCAAAGCTAGCAAGTAGCACCGAAGACAACAACACATCCGTTACCCGAAAGCACGTCCAAGCACCACACCACGGTCTCAAGACTTCCGAAAGCACAACATTAGCGGCTCTTCTACAAAATCTCATTGGCCCTGCACGCTCGATCTGCACTTTGAGAGGTGAATGCCCATACAGTAGCTTGAGAACTTGAGAGGAAAGTGCATGCTCCCTGCAAAGGGTCATATCCCTCGCACACAACTCTCCCACAAGCCAAGGTGACAGAGTCGAGGTTCCCTACTGAGGCGCAAGAGGTCCCCTTGGGGCCTTTGTTTCCAAAAATCAAAGCTGCGATCCAGGGTCCCCCCCCAAGCCATGAGATGCTCCACAGGCTGAAACCCTAACCTCGCAAGCTCTTCTCTATCCTACTTATTAGTACCAATATAGGTCCACTTTCTTTTGGCATAGAGGTTAAAGTCATTTACAGCTGACGATTTTCCAACATGTATGTATTCAACAAATGATTAGCTAGAATTGGGTTGCTATGTCACTGTATCTGAAATATCATTCCTCGTGCTAGCCCTACTTTGTAATTGCAAATTGGATAAGGTGTACAACAATGATATTTTTCCTTTTCAAGATTCGAAAGATTAAACTGATAGAT
Source organism: Adiantum capillus-veneris (assembly GCF_014529385.1). Lineage (NCBI taxonomy): Eukaryota > Viridiplantae > Streptophyta > Polypodiopsida > Polypodiales > Pteridaceae > Adiantum > Adiantum capillus-veneris. The sequence goes on from NC_140955.1 coordinate 15,187,000, forward strand.
GAATATAGCATACTGGGTCTATTAGTAGTCTTGTTAGAAGCTGGACACACCCTACGGAAAATGACTGCTCGGTGAAAGATTATATTTTTGTAATTATTCATTTATTGAGAAAACCCGACTTTTCACCTTTGTAAATATTGGCGCTTAGAGAAGTTTCCAGATTGTATCCCAGTTTTGACATTTAGATTGAGTAGATGGTTAAATTGGAACATTAGGGTTTGAGATTGTAAGGTATTTATACCACTTTTTGACCTTAATGAAAAAAACCTTTTGTCATTTTAAAAAAGTTTTGAAGTCTGTGAGTGAGCGTACTGTGTACGAGAGAGAGTGAGAGCTTCATCTTGACGCTACGCGTGCACCGGTGGTCGATATTGAGTGCAGAGAAGTGCAGCGTATTGCCCCTGACGAGAGCTACGTGCCAATACCTACATTGTGCGCGTACGGTTTGGTTTTGCAAGCTCCATCTACGAGCTTCATCTGGTGATTCGGTGAGCATACGTTGTCTGTTTTTGCATTTTAGCTTATCCACCCGTTCGCATTGAGTAGACCTACACATTAGGTACTTTAGATTTCGGAAACGACGGCCTGCAAATTTCGGCCAGACATCCTATGTGATTTTGCACCAGGTGTTTTGGGTTGGGATTTGGTTCATAGACCTTAGGGAGAGCGACCTATTGGTTTTGGTAGGGTCTCCTTCAAGTTCTGTGGCGTTTTGAGATCGTTTGATGGGTATCCGGCTCTAGAAAGTGTTGTATAAAATCTCCTCTTATGCACTCATGAAGGCTGTAGCTTAGACATTGGGTAGAGACCTCTTTAAGAATTAGTTAGGAGTCGGAGTGTAGGTTGACACCCTATGCTTGCTTCCACGCGCCTGCGGGTCGAGCTTCGTCCTTAGTTGACAAATCTTGTTAGGTGAGTTCTCGCTGTGCTGACGTCCGTCGCGGCGTACCCGCCAACATTGGCGCCGCTGCCGGGGACAAAAACCCTAGGTAGGTGACCGAGACTAGTCCTTGACGATAGGTATTCTTTGGCTTGCCAAGAGTCTCGTTTTACATTTAGATAGGATCAGAGGGTGGAGGACTCTTTAGGTCTTAGAGGGAGTCTAGGGAGCGTGTGTCTGGCCTAGATCATTCGACTTAGGTAGACTGAGATAGTTTTAGATCTTAGTTGAGTTGAAGAGTAGGAGTTGGAGTGGTAGAAGCGGTGAGAGGAGAGCTTGAGAGTCTGGAGAGGCCATGAAGCAACTGAAACACCATTATCACCATTTCACATGATGAGTAGGAGAAGGGTAAGTAGGACATCATGATTCATGATCTAGAGCACTTCATGCATGTATACTTGTTTGTTAGTGTTAGGAAATAAGACGTAGCTAAATGGATAATTGAGTAGATTACTTAATGGAGAGAGACAGATTTACATACACGAGATTATAGATTAGAGAGAGAGAGAGAGAGAGTACACACGATATACGTGGTTTACCCAATGTGGGCTACGTCCACGGGAAAGTGGCCACTCAATGGCTTTAGTACTTCAAAACAAGAAGTAGTTCACAAAGGGATTATACCCTTAATGGAGCTCCCGCCTTGCTTCACTCTCACCACCTCACACTCACCTTGTTGCATCAACTTCACACTATGAAATGTGTGTAGAAATGGCCTCCTTTTATAGGCCAAAAGGGCTGCCTTCTCTCATGAGAGGCAGCCATGTGTAGCCGCCCTTGTGTAGATAAGTCCAAATCGGACCCTCCAATCCGCCCATGTGTGGCCGTCCTTGAGAAGACAAGTCCGCTTTTGAATTCGGCCACCAGCCACCGGCCATTGACTTTCGACCACCGGCCATCGGCCATTGACTACCGGCCACCGGCCAACCGACCGGTTGTTTTCCGACCACTTTTCGGCCGACGTCCGACCATAATATTCCGGCGAAAAGAAAATTACAAGGGTAACTCAGGCTCCAACTTAACAGTTAGATTCATCACAAGGTTGTAAAAAATGCAAAAGTGTGTATGAAAGCTGAAGTGAAGTCCAAAAGTTGCTGTGAGTGTTTCTGATAGAGCTGCAGAGCATCAGGAGCATTTCTATCACGAAAAAATTTAATTTTAAGCCAAGAGACATCCTACCCGTAGAATGTCATCTGTGTGATTTTGCACTCCAAACTCAGTTTTGAGCATACCAAAGTGATCAGCACCTTAAGGAGAGTTTGTGCTTTACATTTGAAGCCATATTGAGCAAAAAGACATGCTACGCGTAGAATGTCTTTTGCATGAAATTCAAGCCAGAAACTGACTGTGGGCATAGCAGGGTGTTGTATAGCCTAAGGCAAGTCTCCTAGTCAATTTTGGTCTAAATTGGAGTTGATTTGACTGATCAGACCAACATATGGCTGCTGGAACAGATTTCTGATCAATTGACCAGCTTATAGGTGTCCAAATCAAAAAGTAAAAATAGCTGTGGACTCAGCACATCAAGGGGAATCCATAGTGCAAAAATCCAGGCAAAACAGAGCAAGAGACATCCTACGCGTAGGATGTCTACTAGGGCTTAGGAAAGAGAAAATTTGACTGAGGTTATACAATGAGGTTCCATTTGACTTAAGGGTTTCAGAACTTCTTTCAGAAGTGAATTTGGACCTTGTTTGACCTTTTGACGGAGCAAAGACAGAATTAAGACTTTTTCAGGTAAATTATCCAAGGGAAGTACAATTCCAGATTAGCAGACCTAATCCAGAACATCAAAAGTGTATAAAATACAGTAGTGGTTGAGGTTAACTCTCTAGTTATACCAATCATTACTAAAATCACCTCAATCGGTTAGATGCTTTGATTCGATTGCCGAAATTAAATGCTTGTGTACAGGTATATTCAGCGGCAAAGCAAGAAGTTGTGCAGAAACTGACCCTTTGCCAGGTGAGTGGTTGGATTTGTGATAAATCGCATTGCTAAGTTTGATGAATTTAAGATCAGGAAGATACATTTTTAGAGACTAAAAGGTGGTAGGTGACCAAGATAGCTTAGTGTCCACCGAGGAGAGTGTAACTCATGCAAGGTTAGATCCACTAGCACTGATTATTGAGGAGGGTAGTGATACTGACACTTCATCAGACAAATCCTTCTTCATGATGGGTAGTCAACAACGAGGAGGTTTCACCTATGATGGACCAATGCTAAGGGGAAGCACCTCCCTAAATCCTTTGAACGATCCCAAGTTCACTGTAATCTTCTTAGAAGGAACAAACTCAAGGGGAGCCCTAGTTTATTCTGACTATCGAGGACGCAAGTGTATTTGTATTGAAGAAAGACCGGCTCAGAGACTGGAGATAATTTGAGTCTATGATGATGGATATAGATTCCGAGACGAAAAGGGGAACACTATCTGATAGTTAGTAACCCAGAGGATTACAACAGATATGGAGATAACGTGGCAAAAGAAAAAATGGTTTCAAAAACTCAAGAACCACCTCCAAACATTGATCGACCTGGAGCGCTTTTTATGTATGATAAGAAAACAACGAGGGTTTCAACTTATAATGAGAATGTGGGGATTTACAAGCATGAGAGCGAGGGAATAGTCTCTTACTTTCGTTGCAAAGAACCCTATCCAAACGAATTAAGAAAATACAAGGTTCTTTACTTATTCTCTTATGAAATTGCTATGGGAAAGGATATCGTTTTTGTTGATAGGTACGGGCGAGAATACCAATGTATTCTCCCAGAGGAGGTAGAAAAGGCAACAGTTCCACGGCATCAACATATGACCCCGAAGAAGTGCCAAGAGCCACCATAACCCCTAGCAAGTCGCCAAATCCCTTTTCAGAAGAGTATGATGCAACGTCACATTCTACCCGACTACAGACATGCAACAACCAAAACCAACCAGCAACTCAGCCATCATTGCAAGCATGGCTTCGACATAGTGCAACATTAGAGCAAGACCGAAACTCAGATGGTTATCAAGCCGTACGAGGGCTATGGGATTTACAAGAATTGCCACTCTATTCATGGTATCAAGGAGAGAGTAAGTCAAAAACTCAAGAGTCAACAGAGCCTGGAAGACCACCCATCGAAGAGATGAACCATCTCTTGCAAGAACCGTCAGAAATTATGGCTTAGGAGCACCATTGGGAGAGGAACTAGCCTGCTCTATAGAAGGCCAGAGGAGATATATTGATTAGGACGAGGAGATCCAATGATGATATTTGTAGACCATCGTAGAATTAGACCTTCTCAAGTGCAAAAATGGGTAAATAAGAAATACACGGGAAACAAGATCCTAGAGATCATGTAGCAGCCTTTGTGCGTGTAATAAGAGCTGAAGAGGTGTTAGATTTTCCTATCCAATTTGCAGGGTTTGAACTAACCCTAGAAGATGACGCTACTACTTGGTTTGACTATGTGGAGCGTAGAGACTTTGAGTCTATGGAGGAGGTGTTTGACGAGTTTATCGAGGAATTCTCACAAAGGGAGATAGCTCATAATACAGTCTCACAAATCCATAAATTCAAATAGAAAGACGGGGAATCTGTGCAAAAGACAGCCCTACGACTAAAAAGATATGTTAAGTTCTGCCCTGTGGAAGAACTGCCAACTCAGTCCAGACTTATGCTTATATTTATCCAAGGAATAAGGAATGCAGATCTCTAGAAGGACTTACATATGAAGAGGAGCACTATGTTAAATGAGTTAACTAAGGAGGCTCTTTACCTTGTAGACAATTGTGCGGTCTACAAAGAGGGTGAATTCAAGGATCTTGACAATGATTCATCCTCACAACAAAGTGGAAGCAAGTCTTCTAAGACAACACCGAAAGGAGAAGTAGCTGTAAACCAGGAGCAGCTTGTAGAGGAAGTGCTAAAAAATATTAACCTGTACGCCAAACCACAGCCTAAACAGCCCAAATGGTGTGCTATTGAACAAAAATGGACAAACCATGGGACAGAGGAATGTTATTATAAAAAGGGGTATGTGAGAGAACGACCGTATGCTCCCCAAGCTCAGATAGCATCTCCTCAACTTCCACCGATGCCTAGGTATCAAGCAGGCAACCTACCAGGACCTGTAGGTGTAGAGAGACCACAACCAGTGTTGGGGTAACAATCACCCCTACCAGGATTACGACCAGTCGACATAAGGTACACATCAACAGTAACCGAATCAGAAGATAAGGCTTTGGTGCCTATGCATGCATATTACGAAGATCCCAATGGATATGCTGCAAATCCTACCTATTATCCACCGGAAGAACCCTCAACGCCAGAACCATAGAGTATGATGGGAGGTACAGGGCCACCAACCACTACACAGGCAATAGGAGAAGGTAGATATAGCTTGGATGAGCGAACATTGTTGTTCATAGCCAACGGAGGCATGGGAGGGCATAGACATGCATACCAACAAAGAGGAGCTCAAGGAGCACCTCAACAGCCTAAAGGACCCTGCTACAAGTGTGGCGGAGACCATTGGCTAAGAGACTGTCCTCATGATGAAATCATTAGAGTCAATGCATATTGCACCGAGTATGGAGTTACTCATTTGATTCCTGATTGCCCTAAGAACCCGAGCAAAGGAGCAAAAACTACCTTGAACATGGTGGAAGCAGTGCCTTCCAGTGGAGGGTCAGATAATGAGACAATAATACATATTCAGACAATAACACGAGCCCAAGAAAAAAGAAATGACAAACCAACCCAGAATTGAAGAACCAAAAACCGATGCCCCAAGTTCAGAAACAAAAAATCAGAGAAGCACTTGGAAAGCTAGAAAGGCGCATATGAAAGCCAGTAGAGAACGAGAGCAAACGGCTCTATCCGAGGAGTTAAAACACACAAAGGATAGATTAGAGCAGTTAGAGGATCTAGCTAGCCTAAGCTCACACACTGCGGCAACCATAGCAACCAAGGAAATAGCATAACCAAAAGTGCAGGATAAGGAGGATCTGTGCTGGCAGAAAAGTTAAATGAGCAGTTAGATGCACTTCTAAAAGCTTACAAATCCAGACTCAAAAAGAACCAAACCCAAGAGCAAAGATGGATGACTTATCCATATGTTGAAATAGAAAAACAGAGGTTGGAAATTCCATAGAAAGATGATTGAAACAGCCCAATCCTTGATAGAAAACCCGCTTGGTAAACCTGCAAGTTGGCATGAAGCACTAGCTCCAACCCCTATCAAACCAACTTTAGAGAGATAAGTAGAAACGAAGGAAAGACTCACGAATGCCTCTGAGTCTAGGGGAGAACCTATCATAGTGCCAAACACAACCGATGAAGCAAGTGAGGGATTCCAGCTTAAAACATTGGTAGAAATGGGTAAGGATTGTAACGGTCTAGATGACCTGTGGAAGAAAATCCTTGATGCCAATGAAGCTAACAGGGTGAGTTACCACATGAACAACACGAGAAAAGAGAAAAATGAGATCTTATCTCCTATTGAAGAACTCGAGGCAAGATCACAAATGAACTTTGATATACATTCACAAGGGGGAGACCAGGGATCAATTAGTTCGGGGCACAGCCAACCAGACTCGCTAAAAACTCTACCCTCTTACCTAGGAGAGTATGAAGCCAAGTGTGAGGTGAGGGCAATCCCATCTCAAAGACCTTCTTCTAACAGAGTGATGGATTCACAAGGGTTGATTGAGTTATTGTCCACCCCGGTGGCATGCACAATCACATTAGCCGAACTCCTAACGCTACGACCAAACATGTGGACCACCGTAGGCAAATGCTTATAAAAATTTGGAGTGAAAGACTCCACCTTGAAGCTTCAAGAAGGGATCAGAGAATTGGACAGACAGGCCTCAACTAAACACTAGGCCAATACCTTTAAACAAGGTTGGAGAGTATTGCGAGGGAGAAGATGGAAACACCACGCTACAATTAGAATTCCAAGGAGTAGTTTCCAAAGCTATTCTTCACAGTGGAGCAGGAGTTGCTATAGCCACCAAGGAAATCTGAAAAAAATGGGGAAAACCGGCTTTGAGAGCTACAAGAATGAAATTGCAATTGGCAGACGGGTTCATGGAAAAGCCTTTAGGACTTTTAGAAAAAGTAATTGTCACTTCGTGCGGAATCGAGTATGAGCATACATTTGCAATAGTTGATTTTGACAAAAAAAAACAATTACGAGATCATCCGGGGAAGACCATTCATGAGACAATTAAAGATGGTCCAAGATTGGGGTTACGACCACATATACCTCAGACATGGTGAGACTACAACCAAAATCCACTTGAAAGACCATAGTTACAAGATGTGAACTAGACACCAATAGAAGAGTTTGATTCAGCTACATTAGTAGGGTCTGAGCTCCCAGCATGGTTAGGGCAACAAAAAGAGCTATGGATGTGCAGAGCTTTACATTGTGGGAGCTTAAAAAGAGAGGAATGCGTCTTAGAAAGAGCGATTGAGAACAAGGATTATATTCCGGAACCTTTTCTTGAAGATGCCTTGGAACCTCTAGAATGGGAACACATACTAGCAACATTGGATGTTTGTACCATTACAGATAGCCCAACGACAAAATTTTGCGATAAGAATGGCTATGATGTGCTACCCTATTACATGGTAAGTATTATACCAGGAGGAGATGAGTTTGTAGAACCACCAGAACAAGAAGAGTTTTATAAATTCTCTAAGCATCTGGAGGTAAATAACGATGCAGATAACGAGTGTTCAGACAACTCAAGCGAGCGTGGGGAGAAAGCAGAGAATATCAAGTTTTATGATTTTGCCAATCAGCACACTAGACGCCAGGAACGCTATAGGAAAAAACGAGCAGAAAACAAAATGAGAGAAAATATGATGCCCAAGATAAAAGATAAAACTCACTATCTAATGCTTGTCAAAGCAGAGGATTGTGTAAAAGACCATATATCAGGGAGATTCTTGAGAGTGTGAAGGGAAAGAACGCAAGAGGAAATAAAACTAGTACCGAAAGCTAAAACAGAAACAAAATCTCAAAAATAAAAAAAAGAAACAACAAAAGACCTAGAGTGGACCAAATTGGAGCGTAAAAAGAGATACCAGAAACTAAAACGGTCTTTACGAGAGGTATGGACTACTGAGGGAGATAGTGATGGTAAGGAGGAGTCAGAAAAAGGAAACATGAATGTACCATCACACTATCGGAAATTCACCATCCAGAACAGAAAAATCATCATGACACCACCAGTCAGGGAAAGAATAAACAGGAATCTTACGATGGGCCGGAAAATGCAAAACGGATAGACCTCGCTAAACCAGGTGAGAAGCCTCATCTGGTCTATATAGCAACTGATTTAGAGCCTGAAAAAGAAGAACGACTAACACAACTTCTCAAGAAGTATAAAGATGTGTTTGCATGGTCCTACAAAGACCTCAAAGGAGTTGATCCCTTGATATGCCAACATACAATTCCTTTGAAATCAGATGCCAAACCTAGAAAACAACGTCCTTACACATATAATGACACATTTGCTAAACAAATCAAAGAGGAAATTGACAAGCTGATGGATGCTGAATTCATCTATGAAATCGAGCATACAGATTGGGTGTCGCCCATTGTGGTTATCCCCAAAAAGAACGGAAAACTGCGAGTGTGTGTGAACCTCAAAAAGGTAAATGCAGCCACCATAAGGGATAATTATCCCTTACTGATCCAGAACATGTACTTGAGAGGGTGGTCGAGAAACGGACGTATTCCTTTCTAGATGGGTTTTCAGGGTATAACCAACTAGTAATTGCAATAGAGGATCAATACAAAACAGCGTTTACCACAGGATGGGAAATATATGCGTATAGAGTTATGCCTTTTGGATTTACTAATGCCCCAGCTACCTTTCAAAGGTTAATGACGCATGCGTTCAAAGAATACCTGAGAATATTCTTAGAAATATACATGGATGATCTTTATGTGCACTCTCTTCTACTTGAGAAACATATTGACCATTTGCAAAAGGTATTTGAGAAGTGCAGAACATATCGAATCTGTCTTAACCCGGAAAAGTGCATTTTTATGGTTAGGCAAGGCCGCATCTTAGGACATATTGTCTCAAGAGATGGCATAACCACTGACCTAGATAAAATCAAAGTCATAGTAGACCTGCCCAGGTCTACCAATGCGAAACAAGTGCAATCCTTCATGGGACACTGTGGATATTATCAAAGATTCATATATATGTACGCAGTCATTGCACAACCTTTGTATCGTTGGATAGTCAATTTCGACTGGACTAAGGAGTGTGAAACTTCATTCCAAAAGCTGAAGGAAAACCTTGTATCAGCATCGGTACTTAAAAAACCAGATTGGGAAAAGCTATTCCATGTTCACATTGATCCATCTGCATATGCAATCGGGAGTATTCTGGCTCAACCGGGAGACGAAACAATGGATTTTCCAGTTTGTTATGCAACCCGACAGCTAAATAGTGCAGAGAAGAACTACACAACTACTGAAAGAGAGGGGTTATGAATGATTTATGCTGTAAAGAAATTTCGGCATTATTTGCTCGCAAAAAAATTTGTGTTCTTCACAAATTATCAAGCTCTTTTGTATCTGGTAAATAAACCATGTAATACAAGGAGAATTGTACGATGATTTATTATATTTCTAGAGTTTGATTTCACAGTGGTGGTCAAAAAGGGTAAAACTCATCTACGGGCGGATCATCTTTCAAGGATACAAAATGGGGAAGCTCCTGAAGGAGTAGATGATGACATACCTGACGCTTATCTTTTCAATATTGAAATGATACCCAAATGGTCTCAGGAAATTGTTAGCATTCTTTCCTTTGGAGGCAGATTTGATAACCAGGAAGACACATCCAAACAACAAACAATTCGACAAACAAAAAACTTCCAGTTGATTTGCAGGACGGCTGTATCATCTAGGATCGGACCAAATTCTACGATTATGTATAAATCCAGAGGAATTCGAGTGTTATCTTGAATAAGAACACATCCAGGATTGTGCATTTCATTGTTCAACAATGAAAACACATCAGAGACTGAAATAGTTGGGGGTTTATTGGCCAACGATGTATGCTGACACACATGCTTATGTTAACAATTGTACTATATGTAGTGCCAACCGACCAGTGGAACACACGACATTGTTTTAGGTAAACATTGCACCTGCATGGAGTCAATATATCATTGATTTCTTAACCACAAGGACGTTTCCTGAAACATAACAAAAGCACAGAAAAGAGCTATAGAGCTAGAGGCTCGCGACTTTAGTTTAATTGGGAACCAACTCTATAAGCGAGGAAAGGACAATCAACTTAGAATCTGTGCAAGTGAAAGTGAATACCTGCTGATTCTAGAACACGCACATGGCGGAATAAGTGGAGGCCATTTTTTAGGCGATAAGATGGAAAAAATTGTCTTAACCGCAGGAATATGGTGGCCTACATTGCATATGGATGCTGAAGAGTTTGTAAAGCGTTGTGACGCATGTCAGTGCACCAAGGTGCCGATAAAGAGAGATGAGATGCCACTACGGCCAATGATGGGAGCAAGGGAATTTGCAAAATGGGGCATTGATTTTGTGGGGCCTATTTCACCCCCTGTATATCGCACCCATACCCAATATATCATTGTGGCTACGGACTATTTCACAAAATGGGCGGAAGCCAAGGCAACACAAAAAGCAGATGCAAGAACCACTGCACAATTTTTGTATGAGAATGTTTTTGTAAGATACGGATTACCAATAGAAATTGTCAGTGATCGAGGTACACATTTTCTTAATGAAGTCATTGAATATCTACTAGACAAATTCATGGTCATATATAGAAAATCTGCTCCATATCATCCACAGGCAAATGGACAAGCTGAGGCCACAAATAAAACACTATGCACGGTTTTGACTAAAATTGTATCAGAGTCAAGAACAGACTCGGATCAGCAACTACACTCAACACTATGGGCATACAGGGTAGCTTACAGAACATCAATAGGAAGGACACTGTACAACATGGTGTTTGGCCTAAACGCTATATTACCCATAGAGTTTTTAATTCCAACTCTACTAGTAGCGAAAAGCTTAGAATGGACAGGACATGAGATCTCTTCAAGAATAAATGATCTTGAAAAGCTAGATGAACTTCGCTTAAGAGCCGTGGCTTCGATCTATGCTAAAAAGAGACGACAAAAAGAGTTTTTTGACAATCATGTGAGCATGAAAGAGTTCAAAACAAGTGATTATGTACTTGTTTATACCTTGAAACAACATGCCAAGAAACTTAAAAAGCGAGGGATGGGACCCTTTGTGATTAGTGACCTATCACAAAGTGGAGCTGTCAAGCTTGCTACATTAGCAGGTGAAGAAATGCCAAATTGGATTAGTGGGTGTCGATTAAAGAAATATCATTTACCACTAACCTAGGATATGCTTCAACAAATACATCAAGAAAAACAACGGATGAAGGAGAAACAAAGGGTACGAGAAGAAGATCAAGTAGAAGCAAAAGAACGCATTGCAAAAAGATGGCTTGTACGACAACAACAACAGTGTGGATCACCATTGCGAATAAATGCTATTCGACTAACGAATTTTGATGAAGACACAGTGGAGCCAATAATTGCAGTCAAAGTGGGTAGCAACCAAGTTGAATCGATGACATTGCTTGATTCTGGAGCTTAAACAAATCTAATCTCTTATAAATTATACAAACAGCTCAAGCCCACAGGTCAACTACATCCCACTCCACAAGTGCTGGAAAGTAGTAGATCACATTCACTGAACATTGGGTTGGACTGTATTGCATGTACAAGTACATCAATATATTTACCCACACAAATTTTATGTGGTCGAGGATGAAAGCACACAACACCCCATGTTGTTGGGACAACCTTGACAAAAAGATTATAATGTGCAGATAGATTGGAATGCGGATGTAGTCAAAATTCAGCATGGTAGCCTTTGCTCAGCAACTCCGGAAGAATCAGCTGCCACCAATGCAATCACTGGATAAAGAGCCAAAAGGATAAATGTCACAAAAGAACAACATGGCGAACAAATAGGGGACTGCCGACCATGTTCACTACAAGCATAAAAAGACACTGACCGTAGTGAAAAGATCAAGGTTAGAAACACAAGAAAAACAAGTATGGGTGTGGAAGGATAGAGGTGACATGGAAGACAAACCACAATACAACAGAAGAAGTCAACAGAAGCAGATAGTTCAACCAAAAACCAAGGGAATAAAACAGATATGGATCCCAAAGAAAATACTCAGCAACAACTTAAATGCGCCTCGCATTTGGCTCCCGAAACCGAAGCAAAAGGAACTCCCTTCAGTACAAGCAACATCGGAAGGCAGACAACTGCATATGAAACCGGAAAACCGACTTATGTGGGTGCCCATCAGCAGCAAAACAATGACAACCGCGTAAGTAGCAATAAACCTACAAACACCGGCAAAACAAAGCTACAAATGGAAAGCAAAAGAGATAAGGTCTACGGCCATTTTGGCCAAGCCAATTCTCTCCAAGAAGACAACCATGGCCATATCAACGGTAACGGCAAAGCAAGCGACTTTTGCAAGAAAGACAATCAAACAAAGAGCAGTAGAGTTACAGCTTTTACTTGCAAAGAAAATCTGTCGACCAAATCAAGAACAAACAGGAAACTTCGACGGCGAATGCCAATAAGCATCTTGCTTATACCCTTCTCTTGCACAACATTAATTTTTCCATGCATTGACCGAGTATGCATAATATAGGGCCACATTACACGGCCATACATTAGAAAAAAATTTTCAACCCATGCACGACACATACTCTGAGGCGATACCTTATCGTCCGGGAGGACTCCGGCTAGGAGGGGGGGAGGCATTCTCAAATGCGGACCCAATGGAAAAAGAGCAAAAAAGGACATGTTTTTCGACTATTTTTAAGGATTGTCATTTGATTGCGAAATTTTCTGGACTAACCCAAGTACATATGCCATTATATAGCATGAATAGACAAGTATATGGGCCCAAACGCCAAATCAAGCCCCTAGGTGTGTGTATATAAGTAAAAATAGTCATTTTTTGGGAAAAATATTGGTAAAACGGAGAAATCCGGCCATAAAAATTGCATGAGAGTGTATATAGTGTTTTACGGTGATGTTTTTTATTTATCATGATTTTTGGGGATTTTTTGGATTTAATGTGCTATTTTCCTTTTAATTTTACTAATTTTATGCAGAAAAACTTCAAAAATAAAAAAAGTAGGTGAAAAACAGTCATAATGAAAAACAAAAAATATGGGGATGATCAGTGGCTAAAGGAAAACCTATGGTACAGTGGGGGTGCAATTATGTGAATGGAGCGGAAAGCGTGATTTGGCCAGATTTTGACCGAAATGTCAAATTTCTCGGAAACTGGGCAAATGGAGTCCAAATCAAGAAATTTATAAGCCTAAACCGCATCTTGCAAGAAGTTGGGAGCACATGTCAAATTTCATGAAAAGTGGTTCGGGGACCCCCATTATAAGAAATTTTCACTTCATTTTAAGCTCATTTCCACTATTGACTTTTGAGAGAGAGCTTTTGCCACCTAGAGCGAACGAAACTTCTAGCAGCTTCTATGACGCGCACAACTACCTGACGGGCTCCAGACATGAGAGGTAGGCTCACCACCTTGAGCTTTTCGCGCATGATTGTCATTTTGTCGCGAAAACTAGCATAGGGTTCACACAGAAAGCGAGCAGTAGAGACCTACAAGTAGAAGTGACCACCTAACGGCTAACCCAAAAGCAATGAGACTTCATCGGCAGCTTACCCTAGCATAGGAGACCACTCTTGGATGCCCAAAGGCAGTAGAAAACCATCGGGAAAAACCCTAATTCCTAGAACCCTGCAAGAGGCCACCAAATGGGAAATCGGCGGAAAGGCACCCAAATGCTACCAAAATTCATGGGTAGGAGTATCTCGACACGCTTGACAAGTCTAGGTAGCCCACATGACCAAAAGGTGACCTAAAGCGGCACTAAAATTCAGAAACGACATCAGACACACAAAGCGTCAAATAGCTCTCGCGGCCAAACCGCATGTTCCTTTGCCACCAAACTTCATGAGCGGCTTTCCTAAACCATCAACAACCAAGTCCTATGGTGGTGGACCACCACAAGTCATCGAAGACATGTAAACGCAACCACGGGTGCTTCTAGAGCGACAAATCGTCAAACGGAGCTCTAATGAAGCCAAAGTCGACAAAAACCATACGGCAAGGACCCCCAAGGGATCACGAAGCTATGGAGACCACCATCAAGAAAATTCATCGCCAAGCACTCCAAAAGTCAGGAAACGGTTCGGAGGCTCTGAAATCCACACATGGAGTTACTTTCTATCTATTTGACTTTTTTGTTGAAATAGGGGCTTAAAAGGGACTCAGGGGGACTAAGGGCAGGTACCAGTAGCAGTCTCCACAAAAATTTCATCAGGAATTTTTGGGCACCAAACCTAACAACTCTTATCACCCACATTTTCTGAATGGCCTTTACATGCTAGCCACCAAGTTTCATCACATATGGACAAAAATTGACTTCATATGCATGAAAAAACGCAAAGTCAAGGCATAGAGGCAATAATAGACCATAGACCTACCAAAAATTGTCCGTTCATGAGCACATTGCCAACCAATCTGTGTGGTCACATGCAAAAAATGATGAAATAGACATCCTACGCGTAGGATGTCTAAATGACATTTTTGGCCCACAGGTGGTGTTTTTCAATTCCAGATCTCTTCATATCACCTTCAAGAGCTCATATATCAAGTTTCAAGCCATTACCATCACTTTTGGCCCCCAACACCTCAAAGATACACTTTTTGAGCCCAAAAACACTACACATGGTCTTACCAACACCAATTCTTGTCCAAATGAAAATCCAAGAGCAATGCCATGTTCCACATGCCAAGGGCCACCCACAGAACAAATCCCAAGCAATTTTGATGAAATAGACATCCTACGCGTAGGATGTCTCCAGCATGATTTTGATCTTTTGCGCAAGAAATGACATCATGAGAGCCATTACCATGGTGCAAGGAGTCCATATATCAAAATTTCAACCCATTTGAATATCATTTGCCACCTGTTGTGGACATCCTACCCAATTTGTGAGCCTAAAGTCGGAATCTGCCCAAAAATGCACTTTTTGATGCCCAAATCCAATTCCAATCACATAGCCATGTTCAACAGGCCAAGGAACACTAGCATGCCAAGTATCACCAAAAACTGATGAAAAAGACATCCTACACGTAGGATGTCTAAATGATAAATTTTGGCCAAAATGACACTGTGAGCACATGCACAGTTTTCCAAGTTCCTTTTAAGTTTTATTTTCAATTTTCAAGTCATTTGGATAGTTAAAACTCAGTTTCTCAGCTAATATGGAAAGATGCTAACTTCGGACTACTGAGTGCAACAGGATCTATGGCAGCCGCAAAATCACCGGCAAAGAAGAAGAGGATGACCATAAAAGATTACTTGGAAGAAGTAGAGCCGTTTGTCATCCGAGAAGGAACTCTGAAGCCAACCAGCACGTGGATTCAGGAGGATTTGCTAGAGTCAAATGATCTAAAGATCTACCAAGGTGTGCTCAAAGATATTGAAGGAAATGTAATAGAGCTACCCATGCTACCGCGGGAGCTCAATGAGTTTTTCAGAAGCAAGATGACAGAGTACCTGGAGAAGATAGATCTCCATAACTATTTTGAAGCTGTGCAAGCTGGAATTGACATGAAAAGAGTATGGGAGTTTGTGACCACTATCAAAGAAGATGGAGTGGCCAGAGTTACTGTGATTGTAATCACAGAGAGAGTAGTAGCAGCAACACTAGACCTCTCCAACAAAGGGGATAGTGTAACCAAAAGAAGAGATGAAGTCAAGGTGTACACCGAAAACAAGAGCAACTACACCTTTGAAGACATTGCAAACCCTAAAGTGGCTATCATGAGCCAGGTTTATAACCAGTATTTCCATAATGTGTACAAAGCGGACACAAAAGTACAGAATGTCACTGGGAGCAATTGTCACAACCTTCACCTGGGCAATGCAGAAGAGCCTATGAACCAAAATCCCAACCCAAAACACCTGGTGCAAAATCACGTAGGATGTCTGGCCAAAATTTACAGGTCATCGTTTCCAAAATCTAAAGTGCCTAATGTGTAGCTCTACTCAATGCAAACACGTAGATATGCTGAAATGCGAAAACAGACAACGTATGCTCACCGAATCACCAGAGGAAGATCGTAGGTGGAGCTCGAAAAACTAGACCGTACGCGCGCAATGTACGTATTGGCACGTAGCTCTCGTCGAGGGCAACACGTTGCACTTCTCCGCACTCGATTCTGACCACCGGTGCGCGCGTAGCGTCTAGATGAAGCTCTCACTCTCTCTCGTACACAGTACGCTCACTCCAAGACTTCAAAAAAAAAAAATGACAAAAGGTTTTTTTCATTAAGGTCAAAAAGTGGTATAAATACCTTACAATCTCAAACCCTAATGTTCCAATTTAACCATCTACTCAATCTAAATGTCAAAACTGGGATACAATCTGGAAACTTCTGTAAGCTCCAATATTTACAAAGGTGAAAAGTCGGGTTTTTTCAATAAATGAATAATTACAAAAATATAATCTTCCGCCGAGCAGTCATCTTCCATAGCCTTGTGTCCAGCTTCTAACACTCTCCCCCTCCTTGTTCATGTCGTCCCCGACATGGCTGTTGAGCTACTTCTTCATCGTAGGCTTTCTCTCATCTTGAGTAGTGACTCATATCTTGCATGTTGAGCTAGTAACGTCGGGCCGAATATATATGTGTTGATTGTGAAGAAGCCGGTGTAGAAGGCTTCTTCAAAGGCCTGGAGGTGATAGGATGGCAAAAACATGATCCTTTGATACAATGCATGTATCACCTCCTTGGAAAGCTGACCTAACAGATCGTATGCACATCTGTATGTATCTTGAAAGAAGAAGATACTGTCTGTCGCCTGGCCTGGTTTGAACGTCTCGAAGACTGCCAAAAGGGTTTTGCAAATATTTCTCATCATAATGCAAGATAGGTCAGGCGAGCCAGTGAACAATTTGATGGCACCCGTTAGGGTTTTCACCATGTATTGCTCACTTATTCTCTCGCCTGCCTTTGAGCCTGACAGCTTCGAGTAATTTAGCCAAGTAGGTTGGCTTCTTTGCAATAGATCATGTGCCTTCCACGTCCGCATCCTTGGTAATGGGCAGAAACTTAGGTTATCTCTGATGACTTTAGGTGCCTCTACCAGATGGATTAGATATTGTGGATGCTTTGTCAGCCATGCCTTTCTCCACGTGGGTTGAGAGTCGACTATCAACTTTACCCCTTCAGGCTTAAAGATGTGTGCTTTGTACATTGGCACTGTTGGCTCCTCTCTGATTCGCTTGTTGATTGTGGCAGCTTCATATTTCAGCAGAGGATATGGGAGAGAGGGCTGTAGCCATTCACGTCGAAGATTGTTGAAGTCTATCTTCTAAATAGTCATTGATTTAAAGACCCTTTGCTCCCATTCCAAAGCTTCTCTGGCTGTGTCTTTGACTACTGCTTCTATTGCCTTTTGCAGCTTCTCTTCTTCTTCTTGTGTCAGATCTTGTGGCTCTTGAGAGGGTCCTACAAGGATTTCCTCTTGCATGGTTGATCTGCCACATTCTCTAAGTCTATTCCCTCCATGGCTGTTGGACCGGTGCTAAACTGCTCTTCTGTTTGCTGTTGGCCTCTCAGCTCTTCTATTTGCTTTTGGAATGTCTTCTTTTCTGCTTCAGCTTGCTCTCCCATATTCACAAGGAGGTTGTTCATATCGGTATTTATCTTCTCCGCCTCTTTGAGCTTTCTCTTGATGGTTTCTAACTCATTCTGCATTGCTTTGTGCTCTTCTTCCATGCATTTTTGCATGACCACTGACCCTTGGCCATCATCAGCCTCTGCTTTCTCTCTAAGATTAACTCCTTTTGGAGCTCTTTCATTTGTTCTTCATAAAGTTGATTCTATGAAGTGGTGTGAGTGGAGCTAGCAGCTCTGACTCTGGCAAGAGATGCCCGTAGCCGTTGGATGGTTTGATCTTTGACTTTCATCTGGTCTTTAAGATCTATTACCTCATCCTGGCTAGCCTCAAGCTCAATCTCTGCCTTTTCTTTGGAATTTCTGAGTGCTTCGAATTCTTTGGATTCTTCAGTAAGTTGCAGGGTTAGGTTGTCCCTTTCCCTCTCTGCATCTGTCAATGTCTTGCTGAGTTTTCTGTATTCTTCTTCAGCTCTTTGTAGTCTTTGAGATGCTGTTTGATTCTCTCGTTCCATCTCCTGGCATCTTTGCAATGTCGTGGACAAACTGGCTTGCAGCTCTGCTTCTTTCTCTATGTGCTTTTGGCTTTGTTTGTGTAGAGTGTCGACTTCAGATTTGATCTGCACTTCAGTGGTTTTGAGATTAGCAATCTCGCTTTCAGTGGCCAATGATTTTGCCCTGATCCCGGTTAGCTTGTTCATCACCACATCCCAATCATTGGTGGGTGGCTACAGGTCCACTGTATCAGTGGCCATCTCTTTTAGTTCCACTAGCCGCAGGCTCTGCATCTGTTCTTTGGGCCCTGTGCTTGCCAAGTCAAATGCTAATGTGGCTGCCTCCTCTCTTGAATATCCCGCAGCTAGTAGATCACGAAAAGTGTTAAACCTTCTTTCCTCTGGATCTATCTTCCTCTTTCTCTTCATCTTCTTCTTGTTGCTCTTGCTCTTGGATCTTTTCTTGCTGAAAATCTTCTTATTCCTCCTCCTTTTGTTGGGTTTGTGGAGGGCTATGAGGATATGGTGATGGCGGTGGGCTGGACTTCGGGCTTGACAGTGGAGTTGGTGGTTTCTTCTTGAAGTCCTGGTCCGCCTTGGTCTTCCGCTCTCTTTCCTGGCCTTCCTGCTCTTCTTGCAGTTGCCGTCGTACTTCATCCACTTCTTCTTCTGTAAATGGGATGTTAGGGATGTTTTCAGCCGTAGCATCCATGATCTCCAAATTTTTGGTATAATCTTCAAACCTATCTCTGTGCACCCTTCGGGATGATCCCGACATGGCTTCCAGGGACGGCTTCCATAGCTCACTCAAATATCCCTTGAGTGCTCTTTCCACTCTGAAGCTTTCCATTAATCTTTCTAACCGTGCCGCTTTCGGTGATTTTGTCTCTTTGATCGGCACTTGTACACTCTCTTTCTTTCCTTTCTTCAACTCTGGCTGCTCCTCTTGCACGGTTTCTAACCGGCGCTTCAATCGTGTGGCAACTCTGGGTGCTTTGGGCGGTTCATCCTCTTTATCTTCCTTGAGCCTTAGCCAGTCATTTTGTGATGGAGGGTCAGGCCATCTTCCCTTGGCGTGAAATGCCCCATAAATCATTTTCGTTATCAACTCACCCGGCACAATGTAGGTGGGGTTCTTGTTGCCCATCTTCACCAGATTATCATGGATATAGGTAGCATCGACCTATTAGTGTTGGTAGAGTCTCCTTCAAGTTTTGTGGCGTTTCGAGATCGTTTGATGGGTATCCGGCTCTAGAAAGTGTTGTAGGAAATCTCCTCTTATGCACTCCTGAAGGCTGTAGCTTAAACATTGGGTAGAGACCTCTTTAATAATTATTTAGGAGTCGGTTGAGTGTAGGTTGACACCCTATGCTTGCTTCCACGCACCTGCGGGTCGAGCTTCGTCCTTAGCTGACAAATCTTGTTAGGTGAGTTCTCACTGTGCTGACGTCCGTCGCGGCGTATCCGCCAACAAGTCTCATTCATTAATTAGTCCTCGAGATGCCTTTTCATTAGTTTGCAAAACCATAGTCTGGACTGTATCCCCTGTTCTCACGAAGATACAGAGCCTCTGCTTGTCTGACCTCAGGGTTTTGGTGCCTCTCCTGCAGATGCACTTGGAGCATCCCGCTCGCATCAAAGCTCTCGCTTCTCAGTTTGGTTTTCGCACTGTATGTGCTTTCATACACAAAAACGAGCAGTGCCCTGGACATGCGCGTGTGCACACACACACACACACACACATAGAGAGAGAGAGAGAGAGAGAGAGCTCTACGCAGAGATGTGCCTTCCTCCTCTGGATGTGAATCTTCTCTCGCGTATGCAACCTTCAGCTTGAAGTTGTGCACAGAGTCAGTAGATGTGGTGTGTCCACTTGTGCATCTCTCCTGTTCCGCATGGTGCCTTTGGCTTGGACTCCCTGCACACAGTCAATGAATGACGTATGTGCGCTGCTTGCCTCACGAGCTCACTTCAGGGTCACACGCTTACCCTCTGCAGAGTATAGATCCTGGATGGCTGCGATGGCGGCAGTGTCTGTCTTGCCTCCTACGGACCTACAGAAACGCCCAGATGAGGGCCTTCACGATGCTACAGCAGCACTCTCTACTCTCTGGCAAAAGGGGCTCACAAATCACGATGACGTGTACTCTGACAATGTACAACCTCCTTGGCTAGAAAAATCTCCTTGAGTCCTCTCTCCATGGGAATTCTGACACAAGGCGTCTCTCTCTCTCTCTCTCTCTCTCTCTCTCTCTCTATACACGTGCCTCCCCCATGCTTCTTTTCCTTCAAAGCTACAACAACATCTACTGAGATTCTCGTCAAAACAAATGCAAAAAAGATTAGAGGGACATATTTGGCTTTACAATGTGATGCAACAATGGGCAATAATGGCATTATCTAACATAAAGAGATTTTTCATGCGGCTTCACTAAAGAGCATAAGGTAAAAGTAAACAAAAACATATATTGAATATATGTCCCAACAATCTTTTTCCCATTTCTTTTAAAGGGAATCAAACGAGATGCTGTTTGAGTTGAGATCCGTTTTTCACTGCTTGATTATGTCTAAAATTAATGAAGCAATGCATCTTCAAATTCTTGCATCTTCAAATTCTACGTCAGCAACTCTAGTTAGTATCATCTAGGTATTTTGGGAATTGAGGAAAATTTGATGGGGATTTTGGAAATTAAATGCGAAATAGCGAAGACCTCTGGGAATTTCAAATTTATACGTCTGTCATGATTGCGAAGGAAATGAGAGAGAGAGAGAGAGAGAGAGAGAGAGAGAGAGAGAGACGACGACGACGTTGCAAACAAATGACGTATAGAGAGAAAGCCATGCTCTCAGCACAAAGACGACTGGATGAATTTCGAACGCTCCTCCAACGTGGTAGGAGGGCGCCCGTTCCCACCAATGAGCTCACAAATAGAGCTAACTGTGTTAAAAAATGATGAACGATTTCATTTGAAGAGCCCTCAATACTATCTTAAATCTTAGTTTTATCATCTTCTATTGAGGAGAACCAATATCCAGATGAAGAGTTGCAAAAAAAATTGTTTTTAGTGATGTTTGCAAGGTCTTTTTTTTGGGTTTTTTTTTTTTTTTGGGGGGGGGGGGGGGAGGGGGAGGGGGAGGTAGAAGGTCGTGGGAATGGCACAAACAGTCGCCAGTCAAGGATTCCAGTCAAGTACCCTACTGTAGGATTTTCACGACAAGGATGGGATAATTTTACAATAGTTTGATAATTTTATGTTTTTTTAATTCTAAATATCGATATTTAGACTAATTACCTCACAGAGAAAGGTAATTATGTCTAAAGATAATGAAGTATTTCGTCTCAGAAGCGTACAATATAATCAACTCAAATTCTAGATTTAGCATCTTGTATTGATAGACAATGAGTCTTCTTACTAAAAACTACAAATTTTTTACTCTTTGGAGAAATTTAATTTCACAACAAGGGATATTTTAGGGATTTTGGAAAAATTGAAGGGCGTTTTGGGAATCTATGACAAAAGATTGGGGGTATCTTGGGAATTTTTAAGTATTTTGAGAATTTTGACAAATTTGAGAGGTATTTTGGTAATTTTCCCTTATGAAACAAGTTGAGGTCTTACTAAGGCTCGCCGAAACGTTTTTCCTAACGAAAATAAGGGTGATAATAGATTCTCTCTCTCTCTCTCTCTCTTTCTCTCTAAATAAAGTGTCGAACACTGTCGGCATCCTGGCCTTTTGTACGAAGGAGCGCCTACAACATCGATCTGTGACTAATTAGCCCGTGCGACAGTACAACAAACAATGCTTTTGGCAAGCAGGCCAGCCACACTAGCAAGCATGCTAAGGTGGCAACGGGCACCCTCCTACCACGCTGGGGGAGCGCTCAAAATTTATCTCCAGCCCACGAAGGCGAATGGGGACGAGAGTTTTTGCTGTCTCCAGCTGTGCAGAAGTCCAGTGGAGCAACGGCTGATGCAGGTGGAAGAACTGCCATCTCTCTCTCTCTCTCTCTCTCTCTCTCTCTCTCTCTCTCTCTCTCTCTCTCTCTCTCTCTCTCTCTCTCTCTCTCTCTCTCTCTCTCTCGCATCTACAGCATTGTGAACGTGAGCAAATGGGAAGGAGGCGCAGATGATGGTGGAGGCCAACAACCACACGGGCGGAATTTTCCTATCTCTATGTCCCAATGCATTCGATGGAGAGGAGGACGAGGACGAACATGCAAGGGGGGACTACAATCGTGTTGTGTGGTTGTTTCTTTGCCCTCTGAGATTGGGGTCGAGTATTTGGACAGGTCGGAAGACTTCACAGCCAAGCAGAGCGGGGTGGGGCGGGAGGAGAGCGAGGCAGGGGGAGAGATGCAGAGTGTGTGAATTGGCTCCAGTTGAGCAGTTAAGCGTTACTTTTAAAACTTCAGATGTTGTGGAATTGTGCTGGGAAATTACGAGAAACATTTCTCCATTCCAAGCTTACTAGTCCGGTCGGTCGCGTTTGGCGGTCTCTCTCTTTTTTTCTCTCTCCCTCTTTATTGCATGCACAGGGGCTTCTTTCAGTTTTGGAGTTTAACCTTCATGTCGTAGATTTTGACATGTGTAAAGGACACGTGATAGATCTATTGCACCAAGCGCCTTCGCTATGGGTCAAGGGAAGTAGGCCAATCAAAGATTTCACAGATATGATATTTTCCACTTGGACTCCCTCCACGTTGCTGCTTGGACGTTTAGAGTGCTAATATTGCAAATGTGGATGGCAGTAGAGGTCTTCTTCTTCTTCTTCTTCTCTCTCTCCTCGTCGGCTAGATCTTTAAGGTCTCTTGGGATAGTTTCCTACGACGTTAAAACTCTCTTCTTCTTCTTTCTTCTTTTCTCTCTCTCTCTCTCTCTCTCTCTCTCTCTCTCTCTCTCTCACCCTCTAGTGTTCGGGGAAAATATGTCTCAACTTATTATTGTGCCCTTTTTCCACTTTCAAAAATGCCGATCAAGAGCACCGGGAAAAGGAGAAATGACACCACAAAATAGAGAAAAACAGTGCAAAAATATTAAAAAAACCCTATTTTCTAAAATTTCCTATTTCAACGAAATGATTTATCCTGAACACCGCGAGTCACCCCCATCAAAAGGCATGTGTTGAGGCATTCTCAATAATTTGAGATATACTACACTTTCAGCAATGACAACTAGGTAGACCCTGTTTTCTAAGGGTTAATGCACCTTGCATTTGGGGTTCAGAGCGAGCAGGGAGGAAACCTTTTTTTGGGCCACTGACCACAACTCAATTAGCCCCTTCAGAAGGGTCCGTTATATGTGTGTGTCTGTGTGTATGTGTGTGTGTGTGTGTGACAGAGAGAGAGAGAGAGAGAGAGAGAGAGAGAGAGAGAGAGAGAGAGAGACCTCGAGGCTGCTGTTGTAAAGTGGTGCCACAATGGTCCCGTAGTTTGCTACTGTATTGCTAGCTCTACTTTCTTGGCACTGCTCCACGACCCTTGTATAAATGTTGAGGTGTCGACTGAGCTCCCATTTGACCTTCTCCCACTAAGCCACGTTGCCAGCTAACATGGAGATGATGGATATACAAAGGAGTGAGCTCTTGGTTGCATGGATTTGTAGCCACGTGGAGCCCACTCCTGTCTTTTTAATATAAACTAGTGTGGCCGGCGGCCTTCGGCCGCCTCTCTCTCTCTCTCTCTCTCTCTCTCTCTCTCTCTCTCCCCCCCCCCCCCCCCCCCCCTTGCGTGCGCACTATCCTCACTGTAGCCGGATAAAGCAAATTGCGACACGTAGCACTGGAAAATCAGTCTCCTTAATATATAGTATAGATATAAATTACCCATTGCTTGGGCTTCACTTACTATCTTGTGCTTGTGAGTGTTGTGTGTGTCTTCGTGTGTGTGTGTGTGTGTGTGTGTGTGTGTGTGTGTGTGTGTGTGAGAGAGAGAGAGAGAGAGAGAGAGAGAGAGAGAGAGAATTGCTTAAAGTATAAAGTAAAAATCACAATCATCACACGCTTCCCAAAGATAATGGAAGTAAAATAAAGTAAGAAGATTTGAGTGAAGGCCATCTATACTATATATATACTATATATAATGGATCTTAAAATTTTAAAGGAAGGAGAGAGCGTCCATATGTCCACATATCACACTTTGGTTCGTTTAAAAGAAAACTTTAAAAAACATTTAATTTGAAATTCAAAAGTGAAGGGTAAGTACTCCGGTGAAGGATAAGTACTACGATGGTAAAAAATGAAAAGATGTTAAGTTATGAGTTTTGCAAGTCTCGAAAAGGATTCAATGGTGGCTTAGTTTTCTTTCTGTGGGGAGTGGGGCCTGAGGAGATTTGGGCTCTTGGTGGAAGCATAGCCCGGATTGTGGCCTCCTCGGGCCTCTCTCCTCTCCCTCTGAAGGTGGGTGGTCCTCCTTAAAGGCTTGCTTCAATGGTAATCTCTTCGTCCTCTGCATCGACTTACAGGTGCATCGGCTTTCCGTGGTGATGGAGCATCCGAGCTCCCCCTATATGCGGGTTTATCCCCTTTACTTGGCTCTGCTTGCAAGGGTGCCTGTCTAGTCGATGTCTCTATCTGGTCCTTTTTGGTTTGCTATGGGTTTGTGTCTCCTATTGTACTGGGTAGGGCTCCATGTAATAGTCTATGGTTGTATCTTTGATCATCTTGAGGGGGTTCCGTTGGGGGTGGCAGCTATATTGAATTCCGTGGCGGCCTCTTGATGGTATCCTTTTAGTATGGCTATGTTGGTTATATATGGTTTGTTGGATACTTTGGTCTGATGAAAGCCCTAGCTAGATGTGTGAGCAGGGCTTGGAATGTAATTAGTACTCTATCTATATTTATAATATTTATAGTCCTTGGGAAGGCCATGAAGTTTTTGAAAGCCATTTGAACAAGGCTCTACTCTGCATTTTGAAGGCCATAAAGAACTCCCCTTTTCTTTCTACACAAATGCACACCTAGCTTGAAATTTTTACTTGAGCTTCAAAAAATGCCCAACCTTCGAAGCTTCCATGCATCGCATTATGTTGATCTAGAACCATGCACTTGACCTCTATTTATCATTATCCTTCTAGACTCAAGGATGTGCACATTTCATATTGTAGCTTTGTACAAAGGGTCAGAGTCGGATGTTATCGGAGTCACAATTGGCACTACGTATACCTAATGTGGGATAAAATGAGCAGATTGAGAGAGAGAGAGAGAGAGAGAGAGAGAGAGAGAGAGAGAGAGGGGGGGGGGGCTTGCCAAAAGAAAAAACTAATCAAAGAACTTTTAAAATAAATAAGGTACGTAGAACTCTTGTGGATTATAAGCCAAAAAATTTAGGTCAAAATTTGAAGGATTGATGGTATTTACACTAAAATTTGCAAAATTTACTGATTTTCTTCAAGGCAAGATGGGAATCTAATAGGAAATTTGCAATGTTAGCAGTAAAAATACACCAATCCCTAGTTTATTGCAAACATTGGGAATCTCAATTAGCTCCAAAATGGAAGGGCATAGAAAAATTGAATGGCCCAATCATTCACGATCACTCTCTCACCACCTCAAGGACATGGTATGCCAAGAGAGGAGGGACACACCTATTGAAAATTGATTACAATCTCATGTGGGGCACTAGTGTGTGTGTGAGTGTGTGTGTGTGTGTGTGTGTGTGTGTGTGTGTGTGTGTGTGTGTGTGTGTGTGTGTGTGTGTGAGAGAGAGAGAGAGAGAGAGAGAGAGAGAGAGAGAGAGATGTGCCTTGGAGGCATCCATGTGTCATTTAAAGGGTGACTCTACGTTTTCTTCTTAAGGCCATAAAGAAACTCCAGGTTTCAAATTTGATGGCTGACTCCACTTCAATACTTTATCTTAAAGAGCATTAGGAAATCCAAGCTCTCTACGCTTCCACACATCCTGCAATGGAGAGAGAGAGAGAGAGAGAGAGAGAGAGAGAGAGAGAATTCCAACCCACCCAAAAAAATAATTCCAACAGACTTCAAAGATCCACTTGGCAAAGACTAGAAGCTATAGGGGGAGAGAGCATATGAACACATCAAGCAATGGTTGACTAGTAGTTAAGTGGGAACCATGATAAGTAATATACCACACTCAAAGATTATTATAGTTTCCTCTTCTTATTTTCTCCTGACTTTGAGAGACCTGAAGAAATGAGTTTGGTTAGCCTCCTCTGGATGGAGAAATGTTTCTCTGGATAATATTATGGCCTTCCTCGAGTTCTTGTTCCGCCAAGTCACACTTAGGTTCAAGCCACCTTTTATGCTCAACTTTAGAGGCTAACCCTTCGTATGTTTTAGAGGTTAATAGCTCAAATTTGTCAGCAAGCAACTTTAGGCGCTCCTGGTGGTACTTCTTTCTTCTAGATCTTGCAATTTTGATTGCTTTTTGAATATTCTTGGCAAAGATATCCCACGACCTAGGGCTTGCCGAGTCCACATCTTTACAAAGCTTGCTCATAGCTTTCAAGACCTAGATTTTGATGAGAGATTCTTTGAAAAGGTGAGCCCTTGTCATAAGTAGCTTCTTAGAACCTTGGGGGCAATGACCTTCTCCTTTGGTCTTTTTTAGTTTCATTCTTAACAAAAGGTGATTTGACAAGCACTGTGAAGTCACCACCTTCATTTCAAGCAATGATGGTATCCAGTTGGCTTGATAAAAACAACAGCATTGATCCAGCTACGATGCCGTATTGACATAATGCAGACTTGTGTACGTGAACCCTAATGTGCTACTCCAATGTCCACTATCGCCCACTTCTCACATAGACTTAGCCATTTGGATCTTTTGGATCCATCTAACATGTTCTATGATCCTGTTTTGTCCTTTCTCTTCTCCACCATATCAATGTCTCCCACTAGGAGCCAGTCCCCTTCAACATGGATGCCTTTTAGGTGCTCCCATAGCTTTTCTCTTTCCTTTGTTGAGCAGGGTCCATATATGTTGATGATGGTGATATGATGATCTTGCCACTCGATCTTAACTCCTATAACTCTATCAGAGGGATGATTGAACACCACCTTTGGCTCTAGATCCCTATCCACAACAGAGAGGATGCCACTATATCCTTCTCTCCTATATCTTGAATGCTAGCTCTATCATGATTTAGAAACACAATCTCTAGCTTCTCCTTTCTCCTCTGGTTGGTTTATTCAAGGTGCAATAAATGTTTTCTAATTAATATAATTATTTATTTTTATGCATGTAAATTCTCATTGGACCCCTTTAAAGGCCTATCCAATAAGACATCATGTTTGGATTGAACAAACACTTCAAGCACCTAGTAATTTAAGCATGGAAACAATTTATGCCTCTTGAGAGTTTATGTTTGAATTGAACACTTCAAGAACCTTAGTCATTTAAGCATGAGAAGCACCTCAAACTTGGGCAAGGTTCCCACCAACACTTTAAGCACCTTAGTTAGCAAGCCAACAAGCACCTCATGCTTGGGTAGGATTCCCACCTCAAGGTCAGACCTAGCTTGCTTAAGGTCAAAGGACTTTTTAACACTAACTTTTGGAGGTCTCTAACAAAGCTAAACCTAAGGTCTTTAAGCTCCATTAGGTAGAATTTCTCTTTAACATACCATCTCTCATTTGGACCCCTTCAACCTTGGTCTCATGTTGAGACAACACATGTCTATATTCTAACCCTTGTTCCCGTTTATTCTCCCACATTAAATGAAAATTTTAATATGAGAAAATCATTTGAATTGGTTAGATATTAGATTTTATGACAGTTAAACTTTCTCTTTAAAACTGCATAGCTTAAGAGTATAGTCTTTTGCTGTGTAGAGGTAGCTTGGGAGTAGATTGATTTGCTAAGTACCTTGTAGGATTGTAGGATTCTAGGATTATAGGGTTAGGTTGGGATTTTGAGAATGATTGATGGACAAGATAAGTCTTAAGATCATTGCTCAGGAAACCATAAAAAACAAGAAAACAAGTGTTTGTGGACACCTTCCACAACCCAATTACAGTAGAACTTAGGAGTAGGGTAAGTAGAATTCGAGGTGGGATATCAAATCATTGCTCACTCCAAAATAATCCTTTGTGAGTTGTTTATGTGAAGTTACAGAATTTCGGGTCTACGGCTTGAAACAGCAGTGGGTAAGCATAAGGATGCATTTGAGGTAAATTTTCAAGAGTTGGAAAAAACTCAGATTATTTAAATTTTTCTTGAGAATTTCGGCCAAATTAAGTTTTGCCTTGACTCATAGTCTTAAAACATGTCACAAAAAGACTGACCATTGCAAAAATTGTTCATTTTAGGCTAAAAGTAAATAATCATGATTATTTACACTTGGCTCAAAATAGATCAAGGTTGATACCAGAGACTCTCTGCATGATTACAAACATCTTTTGTGAAGGCTCATAGAGTTTGGATCACAAAACAGACCAAAACCTTGGAAAAAATTGAAATTTGCTGATTGTCGAGACATTGAGTTTGACTTGATAAATCTTGTTTAAATTTTATGAAACTTGACTCAGAGGCTTAGTTTAAAGTGTTTAACATGTGTGTATACTCAAATGATAAAAAATATGCTAAAAGTTGACAATTGTAAATAATTGTAATTATTTACGTTGTCCAATTTTCAAGTATTTTTGGCCAACCAAGCATACCACAGATTCCATCATGTTGTATTGAACATTATATCAAACTTGGTGAAATTTTGATCTATAACATGAAAATTGTGGCCAGTTTTGTAAAGTCTATCTGCAAACAATAAACAGTTAAGAACTTGGATAAATCTTGTTCAAACTCAGTGGAAGTTGTCCAAAGATTACAAGGTGTCTATATTGCGATTATTTACTTTTGAGTCCCAAAGCAAAGATTTTGGACTTTTGAACTTGTACAGTGTTACAACAACATAATACAAGGTCACTGGTCAAGTTTGGGTTCCATCGGATCCATATTGGTACATGTTCATTAGTTTCCAGGTTGCAGATTAGTCCTTTAGCTCTTTGTAGGGTGAAATATGGAAGTCTCATTTGCTGACTCACTTAGCTTAGATTGAAGTGATATACACAAACCAATCACAATAGTTGGCAAAAATTGTACAGTCTTTGAGAGAAAACAGTTAACTTGGTAAAAAATGACATAGAAACCAGGTTGCAAGCAAAGAATTGGGAGCTTGATGGGAGTTGAATTCAAGTCAAGTGGAAAAAATGAATAACAATCCAATCTGCCGGTAAGTACTCTATTCAGGGCTTAGCAAGTCTATATGAACCTTAGATCTGGTCGTACACTAGCAAATCAAGGCATACTTGGGAGACCGCTAGTAGGGTATCCACCGAAGAGAGTGTGAATCAAGGAGATCAATTGGGCACTATCTTTGAAGAAGTCCCAGACACTTATTCCGACTCAACATCTGAAATGTCTTCCTATTCAACTCAGTCAGGAATCGGAACAACAGTGCGATACAGACACATACTCACCTTTTATAAGACTAATGTCCATGGAGCTCATGTTTACCTGGATCCTAATGAAGAGTATGCCCTTCACATTGATGACCATGACATAGAGTTTGAAGAGGAAATAAGAGCAAACAAACAAGGAAAAATGTATATGGATAAAAACGGGACTGAGCATGTAAAAGTTGAATATCTTGATGTGATAGACAAATGGGGGTTAGAAGTTAATACAATAATACAGATATGGCAGCAAAAGGAGGTCCACCGACTTTAGAATTTGAAGGAAACGATCAAGTTGATGTGAGATCTTTGAAATGGCTTAGCACTGAAATTGTAGGATTGGAGTCTATTGTTGGGAGGATAGGAATGTCAAGGATCTTTTATGGGCCTCTCATGCCAAACCAGGGCAGGTAACACCCTTGAAGATCATCTATATCGTCAAGATCAAGGACAAGGGTTCAACAGATCTACCATCTTACCTATTTAGGAATTGTTATAACAATAAATTTGTTATGATGAGTCCCGAGGAGGTAGAACAGACGAGATACCAAGGATACTCTATAAGAGATTGGATATTGGGGCAAGGACCTCATCCTATTCCAAGAGGGAAACTTCGCAAAAAATCTTTTGGGGCAATGTTTAAAAACCCAAACCTACGTCATCATGGAGAAAACCGAGTGACATTAGAGCCAGTACAGGGCTACATGAGTCACTATTTCCAACAGATTGGTTTGAAGGACTCGAGACAAGACCAACTGCCATAAGAGTCGGGACTGAGCCAAACAGACGTGTCAGACCAGCTGATTTACAAAAATGGGTCAAAAATACAATGGATCTTGGGTTCCATGTGACCACTTAGCTAGCTTCAAGCAAGTGCTAAGAGCAGTATGTAACATTTAATGGTCTAAAAACTTATGTGTAGCGGAAATTAGCATGAACATAGTGGGAATTTCATTAGAATAGATTCCTAACGAGAATTACAAGAATGCTTGGGTGGAGAGAGCAACAAAAAGCATAACACCTAGTTAGATAGCATCAACAATACTTTCAAAAGAGAGAGAAATTAAGAAATTGACAACAGTTGAGGACCGGATTTGCATGGAGCCGGTCCCCCCTCCAAAAGGCTTTGTATTATGGTTTCTCCCATCAAGAGAGACATTGTACAATACAATTCTTTGTGTTCCTTCAAGACTAGCTAGTGCAATGAAGATGAAAGCTTCATGCACTAAACAAAACACTTAGCAAACACAACTTTAATTATCCCCGTTCTCAGACCCAAGACCTCACACACCTTCGAAGATGGTGAGAGCTAGCAGGGTATGAGAGTAGATTGAGAGGAAGAAGGAGTATCTTACGAGAAAGATGTACATCTCCTCACATAATCACTCATATTAGCATAGCTTAGCTTAGTAATTAGCTTGGTAGAGGAGATGAGCATGCATTGAAGCTTGGCTCTTGGTTTGATTTGCATCCACATGCCAAGAGTGTGTCGATGTAGGCTTCTATCTCACAAGCTTGGAGTAGGTGATGAGCTCTCCATTAAAGCTTGGGAAGAGACAGTCTTCTCTTTCTTCACACATGAGATTGTGTGAGTGTGTGTGTGATAATGCCTTGCAAAAATCAGCCCCCTCTCTCTCTCTTGGGCAATCCCTCTTGCTATTTGCTCTTGATCAATCCTCATTGGCCCTCCCCAAGTCAAGCCAATGACAATTAAGCAGCATAAGTGATAGCCTTCTGACATGTGTCCCCTTTTCCCCTTTTGTGAGAGATTTAGGTAATTTAATAATTAAACTAAACTCTCATTGGACCCCTTTGCCTCCTGGCCAATAGGAATCAGGCAAGCCATTGGGCTGCTGACTGGACTCTAGCCTAATTCTCATTGGTACACCTCCAAGGCCATCCAATAGGAATTGGGTACACCTTGTGGGCATCTGGCCTAGGGAGCTGACATGTGTCCCTCATTCCCTTTGTGTAAAGGGAGCTTGTGTGTGTGTGTGTGTGGCTTTCTCTCTCATCCCCTAGAAGAAAGGCTCGCCCCCTCCTATGTAGGGATATGCAAGACTTTTTTTGGTCACACACAAAGCATCCAATTCCTTAAGGTTGACCGTTGGACATAACCTTTGAATTTTGGAACCTTAGCATTTTGGAAGTCTTAATGGGCTGAACCTTAGGGTCTTTTTAGCCCATTGTTTCACATGGATCTTTTGCAGATGGCCCCCCCTTTGGATCCCTATTTTCCCTCCTTTGAATCCCTATTGTGGCCGGTCTGCTAGCTTAACCAATATTCTACCTTTTTCTCCCCTGGCACTTCCCCACATTAAATGATCAGTTTAATATGAGAAAATCATTTAGGAGAATTAGATATTGATTATTATGACATTACCTCTCTCTTGAAATCATAGTTGTCCTCGACTATGGTGTAGAGAAGATAAAGCATATTCATGAGTCCTTTTCTTAGCGGGTAGAGGATCCCTATGTTACCCTACGACATCATTCCACAATGGATGACTAGTCCATTTGGCGCTTGAGAGCCTGAGGCTGCCGCAAGCATGTCTGCACATTAGTCCTATCAATCTTCTATAGTAGAGTGACAAGCTCTACTTGGTGTTTGGGAGACGTCGTCTCCGCAAACTTGATCTAAGCATGCATACTACTTCATTTTTGTGCACAATAAAGAAAAAGAGAGTCTTATAAGACAAAAACTTTGTTCATTTTTAACATTTTGTACATTTGCTTACTCTTGGGAAGCATTGTAAGCATTGACAAGGTTTAGGTTATCCTTTAATTTTATGCCTTGCATCCATCTAGCATCTTCAAAAGGATAATTCTTAAACTTAATCAGATATCGTCGGCGGATAGTCTTACCGCCTCTGAGTACCTTGTCTTCATGTCGGAGAATGGACTCGGGCTGCAACACCTCCTCTTGGTCCTCGATCTCCAGTGGGTCTTCAATAGTTGGTTCTTGAGGTGGCTCTCTTTTGTAAGGCTTTAATAGGCTCACATGGAAAGCATTGTGTATGAGCCAATGATTGGGCAACTTGAGTTGATAGGCCATCTCATTGATTGGCCTAAGAATCTGGAAGGGACCATAGTACCTTTTTGCTAGCATAGTACTTTTGGTGGACCGTAGGATTCTTGCCCGTCGTGTGCCTCAATCGAGCCTTGGGAAACTTTAACAAGACCCAATCGTTTTCTTTAAAGGCTTGGGCTCTTCTGTGCTTGTCAGCAACAGCCTTTTGCCTTTGCTGTGAGATAGAGATAGCATCCTTAATCTTTTGAAAAGATTCTTGTAGGTCTCGGCTATACTCATCTGCCACGAAGATCTTCCCATGTACTTTAAGTAGCAAGGGACTTTTTGATCTTCCCTCAATTACCTCGAAAGGTGCTTTTCCTGTGGAAGTATGTACAGTGTTATTGTAAGCATACTCCACTAAGGGTAAGTACTTCTCCATTGGGATCTTTGATCTACTTCCGTTACATAGGCTTTTAGTAGATCGAGAATGGTTAGGTTAGCTATTTCACTTTGGCCATCCGTTTGTGGATGATAGGCCGAAGAGAAGTTTAGACTTGTTCCTAAATTCTCAAAGAGACCCTTCCAGAAATTACTGTTCATTCTAGGATCTCTATCCGACACTATGGACATTGGCAAGCCATGGTACTTGAAAATTTGTGAAACGAAGAGGGTTGCCATTTGATGGGCTTTGATATTCTTTTTGACAGGTATAAAATGAGCTTGTTTACTGAACCTGTCTACTATCGTCCATATTCCCGTATTCCCATGGATAGACTTAGGCAATCCAAATATAAAATCCATGGATATGCTCTCCCATGGTGAATTAGGGATTGGCAAGGGTTGAAGCAATCCAAGTTGCTTCCCTCTATCAAATTTTGTCTTTTGGCATACCACACATTTAGAAACATACTCTTGTATGTTCACTTTCATGGTAGGCCAATAGAAATATGTTTCAATTCCCTTTAAGGTAGACTAAATCCCTCTATGCCCCACATACGGTGGAGCATGAGATTCATACATTACTTTCTCACGTAGTGAGTTAGTAACGCATAGTCTATTTCCATAGAGAAGATAACCATCTTGTAAAGTAAATGGTTCTTCTTTCTTCCCTAATGCAAGGGCTGAAATCACATCTCTAAAATCGGGATCAATAGCGTACTCATCTATCATTGAAGATAGATCATTGTGAGTTGCTATGGAAACCGCATTCACTTGTGGCCGTCTTGAGAGTGCATCAGCTACTTGATTATGCTTGCTAGCAATGTGAGCAATATGAAAATGAAATTGCGAAAGGAAATTTGCCCACCTCATTTGTTTGTCGGAGAACTTGGTCTGCGTCATGAAGTACTTAAGACTTTGGTGATCCGTTCGCAGAATGAAAGGAGTCCCCAATAAATAGTGCTTCCATGAGTCTAAGGCATGTAGAACTGCAAGGAGTTTCTTTTCGTATATGCCTAGAGCTTGCTCAACAGGGTCGAGCCTTCGACTCTCATAGCCTATGGTGTGCCCTTCTTGGAGCAAAACAGCTCCAAGGCAATCACCACAAGCATCACATTGGACCTCAAATGGTTTTGAGAGATCCGGTAGTGTAAGCACAGGTTGAGAGATAAGCTTTTCTTTAAGCTTTTCGAAAGAATTGTTCTCCTTAGCAGACCATGTATACCTAACGCTTTTCTTTGTTAGGTCATGTAATGGTCCCGCAATTTGTGAGAACTTTTCTATGAAGCGTCTATAGTATGCACACATACCTATAAAGCTTCTTAGTTCATGAAGATTCCTTGGTTTAGGCCATCCTTTTATTATCTCTAACTTTGATGGATCCATTTGGATGCCATCTTGAGAGATAATGTGACCTAAATACTGGATCTCTTGCAAGAAAATTCACTTTTCTTTCGATTAAAATAAAGTTTCTTGTGTTCGTCTAATGAATTAGAGTAGATGATAATATCATCAAAGAACACTCCAGTGAAGGTTTGATGAGGCCTGAACAGCTTCTCCATCAAGCGGCTGAATGTGGTTGGTGCATTGGTCAAGCCAAAAGGCATGCCAATGTATTCGTAAAGACCAAATGTGGTGCGAAATGTGGTCTTTACAATGTCTTGATCAACTATCCTTATTTGATGATAGCCACTTTTTAGGTCAAGACTACTGAAGTAGGTCAATCTTTGTAGCTTATCAAATAGGTCTTCTACCCGTGGAACGGGAAACCTATTCTTGATAGTGATCCTATTTAGTGCTCTATAGGCGACACACATACGATATGTGCCGTCTTTATTTTGCACTAATAGCACAGGTGAGCAAAATGGAGATGAGCTAGGCCTAACCATGCCCTTCTCAACTAACTCATGCACTTGCCGCATAATCTCCTCTTGTTGAGCTTGAGAAACTCTATAAGGAGGTTTATTAGGCGGTGAACTTCCTGGAAGAAGTTCAATTGCATTGTCATCATTACCTCGTTTAGGAGGTAGCTCACAAGGGATGTCGTCAATAAAAACATCTTGAAACCCCTTGAGAAAACTGGATAACTCTAATTCCTTTTGGTTGCTTTTATTTTCTTTTGCTAAAGCATTAGGTTCATTTTGAGAATCTCTAACAAAAATCATGTACACGGAAATAGAGTTCTTTATTGGCTTGTTGAAAGCGGGTGTATGTACAATGGGGATAGTGTTACCCATTTCCTTAGCGTCTATATACATGTCTTTTTCCCTGAACTTAAAGGAGATTCTCCTTTCAGGAAATTTAACATCGGTAGCCAGGCGGTCAAACCACGGTGCCCCTAGGATTACATCCTCATGCTTGAGAGGAGAGATAAAGAAGTCCTCTTTGTCCACATAGCCTTGGACATGAAGCCTCAATTTCCCGATTAAGGGAGTGACTGAAGCTTCTTGCCCCTTGAAGGCACTGTCTGCGGGTAGCACATCTCCCATCTGGTAGGATTGTATGCCTAGCTTGGTGGCCAACTCTATAGATATAAAATTGTGAGTAGAACCAGGTTCAAAGAGAATAAAAGCATCATGTTCTCTTACCTTTCCCCAAGCATGGCATAGAGGAGATCCTTTGTGGTGAGTTTGGTGAGTCTTCTCCTCTTGGATTTCAACCAAGGAATCTCTAGGAGGATCTTGGTGGTTGTTCTTTTGGGGACAAGCGCGGTACGCATGCCCTTGTTCGCTACACTTGAAACACCAGTTATCCTTGAGATAATGTTCAAGATCTTCAGGAGAGAGTTTGTTCTTACCTTTGTAAACTCCCTTCTCTTTAGCTTTGTTGGAGTTGCCCTTAGGAGACTTTTGGACATTGTCCTTCCCCTTAGGCTCGTTGGAACCCTTGTTTTCCGTGGGCTTATTATTTCTTTTAGCCCCCGTTTGGAAATTGATTCGAGAGGCCACCATAGTATGGTGTATTACTACCGATATGGTACGTGGCCTTTGGGAGTTGACATACTCCGCCATATCTTCGGTTAAGCCCGCACAAAATTGTTTCTTTTTCTCTCCAAAATCCAACTTTTTGAAGACAGTGGCTTTGAGTTGTAGGTCCCAAAACTTGTCTACATATTTGTGGATGGATTCATAGGGAGAGAGCTTTAAGCTTTGCCATTCGGTGAGTACTTTGTCTTTGGCATCGGTGGCAAAAGACTGCTTCATAATGGAAGCTCTTAAAACTTTCCATGTTCTTGGAGCTTCACCGTTGGCCCGTAGGCTAGAACACCATTGCCTGACAGACTTTTGAAAGTGCATAGATACATGGTGTAGCTTAGAGGACTCTGTGAAGCCCTCATCTTTAAATGCCGCATCGAACTGTTGGATAAAAGCCAAGACTTTGTCTGTAGCACCAAAGGTACCATCATAGGTAAGGAAAGAGATGCTCTTCCCTCCCTCTTTGAATTTCTTCAACTTGGACGACCTCTTCCATGTGGCATAGGATTTCCTATGGCCTCTTCTTTTTGATGGTTCAAAGGTTGCACCATCACTTTCTTCAGAAGGTGAAGAATTTGAAGAAGGTGGAGAAGAGGGTGACCTCTTTCTCGCCTTTTTTTTGTCTTGATCTTCGTTGTCTTCACCATCACTTTCATCAGAGGAAGAGGACGAAGAAGATGGAGAAGAGGGTGTCCTCTTTCTCACCTTTTTCTTCTCTTGATTTTTATCATCCCTCTTTGAATTATGGCATGGAGAAGAGTGTGATGTTCTTCTCCGCTTTGGTGGTGATGGAGAGCGTTTAGCCCGCCGTCTTCGTGGAGCCATCTCGGCCGAGGTGGCGGGAGACTCACTTCTTTCTCGTTCCTTCGGTGGAGGCTCTTGAGTTCTCCTTTGGGAAGGATATGCATCATCAAGAAGTAAATTCTTGAGCCCTTCATACGGATTCTCTTCTTCTTCCCGAATCGGAGAGAGACCTCTTTTGGTAGTCTCACAAGGAGGCTTCCTAGGTGTTCTCTCGTCATGGTGATGAGCTTGGAGAATCCTGTGAGCACGGAGCTGTCGTTGCACTTCACTTTGGAGAGATGGATTGCCCATGGCTTGTTGAAGCCTAGAAACAAGATAGTTAACAAGCATTGGAGCATCATCAGTAGCTTGCTCATGAGCAAAATCAAAGTTATCAACATTAATTTCACTCTCTTTACTATTGTCAGCCATTCTAACAACTTTTAGGTGTAAACTTTTTAGGTGTACTTTGGCACTTCAATCCCTAGTTGCTACTCCTCTTTACCACTTTAGAAAAAGCACTCAAGCTACTGTACCCGCGGCTCGAATACCATTAATTGCAAGGAATAGAAGAGAGGGTCTTTTGACACCAAAACAACACCGGCTCCTGTCAAGCTTCTAATAGCTCAATAGTGGTTAAGCCATAGGCAAGCCCCGTAGGACTCCACTATTAAGACCATAGCTCTCGACGGTGATGCCCCGTTAACTGCACGAAGGCAGGCGCAATACAAAGCTGAAAAATCCGTATTCTACTTACTCACAGGCAATTAATAATTCCAACCATTTATAGCTAGCTTGAGGACCTCCCTTCTTGAGCAAGAAAACAGAAACCTTGTGCTCTGATACCAATGTAACATTTAATAGTCTAAAAACTTATGTGTAGCGGAAATTAGCATGAACATAGTGGGCATTTCATTAGAATAGATTCCTAATGAGAATTACAAGAGTGATTGGGTGGAGAGAGCAACAAAAAGCATAACACCTAGTTAGATAGCATCAAAAATACTTTCAAAAGAGAGAGAAATTAAGCAATTGACAACAGTTGAGGACCAGATTTGCATGGAGCCGGTCCCCCCTCCAAAAGGCTTTGTATTATGGTTTCTCCCATCAAGAGAGACATTGTACAATACAATTCTTTGTGTTCCTTCAAGACTAGCTAGTGCAATGAAGATGAAAGCTTCATGCACTAAACAAAACACTTAGCAAACACAACTTTAATAATCCCCATTCTCAGACCCAAGGCCTCACACACCTTCGAAGATGGTGAGAGCTAGCAGGGTATGAGAGTAGATTGAGAGGAAGAAGGAGTATCTTACGAGAAAGATGTACATCTCCTCGCATAATCACTCATATTAGCATAGCTTAGCTTAGTGATTAGCTTGGTAGAGGAGATGAGCGTGCATTGAATCTTGGCTCTTGGTTTGATTTGCATCCACATGCCAAGAGTGTGTCGATGTAGGCTTCTATCTCACAAGCTTGGAGTAGGTGATGAGCTCTCCATTCAAGCTTGGGAAGAGACAGTCTTCTCTTTCTTCACACATGAGATTGTGTGAGTGTGTGTGTGTGTGTGATAATGCCTTGCAAAAATCATCCCTCTCTCTCTCTCTTGGGCGAGCCCTCTTGCTATTTGTTCTTGCTCAACCCTCATTGGCCCTCCCCAAGTCAAGCCAATGACAATCAAGCAGCATAAGTGATAGCCTTCTGACATGTGTCCCCCTTTCCCCTTTTGTGAGAGATTTAGGTAATTTAATAATTAAACTAAACTCTCCTTGGACCCCTTTGCCTCCTGGCCAATAGGAATCAGGCAAGCCATTGGGCTGCTGAATGCTCATTGGACCCCTTGGGAGACTGTCCAATAGTCTTCTAGAGGACTTAATTCTCATTGGTTCTTTTATTAAGTGTTTTTAAATTAATTAAATTAGATTTACTCTAGCATAATTCTCATTGGTGCACCTCCAAGGCCATCCAATAGGAATTGGGTACACCTTGTGGGCATCTGGACTAGGGAGCTGACATGTGTCCCTCATTCCCTTTGTGTAATGGGAGATTGTGTGTGTGTGTGTGGCTTTCTCTCTCATACCCTAGAAGAAAGGCTCGCCCCCTCCTATGTAGGGATATGCAAGACTTTTTTTGGTCACACACAAAGCATCCAATTCCTTAAGGTTGACCTTTGGACATAACCTTTGAATTTTGGAACCTTAGCATTTTGGAAGTCTTAATGGGCTGAACCTTAGGGTCTTTTTAGCCCATTGTTTCACATGGCTCTTTTACAGATGGCCCCCCCTTTGGATCCCTATTTTCCCTCCTTTGGATCCCTACTATGGCCGGTCTGCTAGCTTAACCAATATTCTAGCTTTTTCTCCCCTGGCACTTCCCCACATTAAATGATCAGTTTAATATGAGAAAATCATTTAGGAGAATTAGATATTGATTATTATGACACAGTACGCACATTTGATTTCCACACTCAATTTGAGGGATTTGGAATGACTTTAGAAGGAAAAGCTTTGACATGGTTCCAAAAGATTCCACCATGGACAATCATGGATCTAAATACGTTAGCTCAGGGATTTGTAGCAACATGTTCAAAAACTGGGATAAAACATAACACAATAGCTCAAAGCTATAGCTTCAAACAAAAACAAGGTGAGTCTGTTAGGGATTGTGCAACTAGGATGAAGCAATACATTGCAAGATGCCCAGAATTAGAAATACCAGCAAAAGAAATGTTAGTTTCATTGTTTCTAAAAGGATTGCTCAACAAAGAACTTCATGCTATACTATATAGCAAGAAGCATATGACCCTAGAAGAGTTTGTATTAGATGCTAATTACTTGGGAGACAATTGTGATATTTTCAATGAAGGATATGTCCCTAAGGATACTCAAAGTGAGAAAACAACATCCACAAAACCAACACAAGTGGGAACAGTTGCTGCAGCACCACTTACAGCCATAGAAGACATGCTCAAAAGAATGAATGAAATGATGAATAATATGCAGAAAGCTCCTATGAGAGGACCTGGGCAAGGAATACCTCAACAGGGACAACCAATTAGGCTACAAAAATGGTGTGCCATTGAGGGTAAATGGACAAACCATGAGATCAACGAGTGCTATTACTGACCAAAGTACGATGGAAATGTTCAATATGTGCCTATGAGACCACAGGGACAACCCATGTACATATATCAGCTTAACATGGCCCCAACACAAAGACCAACGATGGGTATGGAAAGACCACAACTGGTGTTGGGTCAACAACCTCCATTTCTTGGACATAATGCAATGCCTGTAAAGTACATGCATTCAGAAGGAGTCATAGATGAACAAGCACTAGTACCTGTTACACCTTATGTTGAGCCTAGTCCATCCACAATAATGGTAGAAGGAGAGTGGTACAATTCACATCCACCTTTTATGGAAGAACCTGTGACTTATGCTACACCAGAGCTTACACTGATGTACTTTGTAGCTAATCAAGGTGTTAGACCTCTAATGGTAGGACCCATGATTAAGCCAAAGATTGGAGACTACCATAATTGTGGTGTAGATGATCATTGAAAAAATGAATGCCCAGAACCAGACAAGAACATTAAGCCAGTTGAAGCTTTTTGTACACAACTTGTTGCACAAAATCCTTTAAACAAAGGAAAAGCAATGGTGAATGTAGTCCAAGTGATACCTAGTAGCTCTTTGGAAAGTGAACCTATTGTTCCAATCAAGGGGATCACTAGAGCCCAAGCTAAGAAAAAGAAACATAATTCCTCTGATGAATCAGAGAATACTAAAAATTCCTTGCAAAAGACCAAGAAAATAAGACATCAAAGATATGAGACAAAAAAACAGGACCAAAAGGAGAAATTTGAGGAAAAAACAAAAAAAAACTATTTCAGGAAAAAGTGAAAGAAATTGGGAGTGAAATCAAGGAAACCACAATAAAATCTGGAGGATCAATTTTAGTAGACAAAATTTTTGAGCCAATCAATCAAGCCTTGGAAGCTTTCCAAGTGGGACTTAAAGTAAGCCAAAATATGGAAAACAAATAGAATAACAAGCCTTCTTCAGATATGGAATTAGCTAAGCTTGAAGCTTACCAAAATTTGATAAGAATTACTCTAGAAATGCTGGAAAAACAAAAAACCAAGCTTGAGAGTATAGCAAAAACCCAAGGAGCTCGTGGTAGAAACCAATAAAGAGAAATCCAAAGTGGTGGTAGAACCCCATCTTGAAACTAAAGAGCCAAAACTCATAATGTCTGGCAGTGAAGATGCTTTAAATGGAATTCCGTTTGTGGAGGAAGACTCGCTAGGACATTTATGGGAAAAAGTGAGAGAGATTAATAATGGGAGCATAACTTTGAAATCAGCT
Organism: Adiantum capillus-veneris; assembly: GCF_014529385.1. NCBI lineage: Eukaryota > Viridiplantae > Streptophyta > Polypodiopsida > Polypodiales > Pteridaceae > Adiantum > Adiantum capillus-veneris. The sequence continues at coordinate 15,228,256 of NC_140955.1, forward strand.
CCTATAGAGGAAGTCTCGTTATACAATTTACCTCATGATATGGATATTGATATACAATACTTGTATGAGGATTGTGGTTATGAAGCGTTAGGAATGTCTAAACCATTGACTCTAAAAACACTACCCTCTTACTTAGGAGACAACGAAGATGAGTCCATAGTGTGCAAAACCACTCAAGTAAAAGGAGCAGAACAAACCTTGGAGGTAGAGAACATCCATTCAATCATGTAAACACCCATTCAATGTACTCTTACCTTGGAAGGACTGTTAAAAATTAGACCATATTTATGGAATTATCTACAAAAAACTCAAGGTAGGGATAATAGGGCTAATTGCAAAAAAATTGGGTAAATTGAAACATGAATTGGATAACAAGGAGATTAGATCCGTCCCTATGAACAAAGTCGGAGAATACTACGAGGGGGAAGAAGGTAACACAACCCTTCCGGTGAGATATAATGATGTAGAAACCATGGCAATACTGGACAATGAGGCAGGCATAGCCATAGCCACAAAAGTAGTATGGGAATCATGGGAAAAACCAACCATTAGACAAACTAGAATAAAATTACAATTGGCGGATGGACACATAGAAAAACCCCTAGGACTGCTTGAAAAAGTGATAGTTAGTTCCTGTGTAATTGATTATCAACATACTTTTGCGATAGTGGACCTTGGAAAAAAACTTAATTATGAAATCATCTTGGGAAGGCCATTCATGCAGCAAGTACAACTCATTCAAGATTAAGGAAACAATTACCTGTACTTGAAGCAAGTGGGATCAATCACAGGGTTAATTTAAAAGATCACACTTATAGAGATGTAATGAAAACACCCATTCAAGAATCTGACCCAATCTCTTCAGTTGAATCAAAGCTTACATCTTGGTTAAACAAAGACACACCTATTTGGATGTGCGGAGCCTCAGAAAATGGGAGTTTAAAACAAGAAGAATGTATCTTAGAAAGGGATTGCACAGATGAAGCATATATACCTGAACCATTTTTGGAGAATTTGTTTGAGCCATTTGAATGAATTCAAATTTTGGCAACAATGGATGTGTGTGTGAATACGTCTATGCCTACTCAATTTTGCAATGAAGATGGTTATGACATAATCCCATACAAATGATCTCAACCCTTCAAATTGAAGATGAAGTTTAGGAACCCAAGGACTTACTGAAAGCTCAACAAGTCTTTTTAGACCTTTATTATAATGCTACTGATGAGTTTGAAGAACATTCAGCTACATCCGATGATTCTGGATCAGAAAAAGAACATGTGAGAGCTCAACTACTCCTAAAAGGAGAAGAGGAAAAGTTTCCTAAAAGGAGGAGAGGAAAATTTTTTTGACTTTCCAAACCAAAAACCAAGAAGACATAAATGGTATAGAAGGAAAAGAGAAACCAAAAACTTGAAATGTAGACCTATGTCATCAGTTTCTAGCAAAACACAGTTTTTGATGCAGATAGATGCACATGATTGTATCAGAGACAAAATCATGAGTAGATATACTTTAGACAACAACCAAGAAACATAAAAAACATCAAGGAAAATGAGAAAGGAAACTCAATCAAACCTAAGTACCAGGATGATGAATCATTGTTAACCCTCACGGCACACGGACACCCATCACCTACGATGGACGCGTATTATGTATTCGATAGAGTCAGGTACCGGGCTTGTCGGACCAATAGGGAAAGGTAGAGTGATCGCCGATGAGAGGCGCACTTTAACTTGGACATTCAAGGGATTAGTTGGTTAAGCATGGGCGCCCAAGTGTGAATGGGGTGAGCTCCTATAAAAGCCAACTAAACCTAATTTTTACTCATTCTCTCATTTGTGCAATTGAAGAGTGCTCTTGCTCCATCTCCATCTTCTTCTTCTTCACCTCCTTGTGTGTGTGTGTGTGTGTGAGAGAGAGAGAGAGAGAGAGGGAGAGTGTGTGTGCGATCGAGCATTACGAAGGCACGACGGCGGCGAAGTGGTTGAGCGCGGCACGACTGCAGCTTCTTCTTCATCGCGGCGAGGAATCCACCACGAAGGCGAGCGTAGAGCGGTGAGTGACACACCCTTTGTTTTCTTGAGCTTGCTAGTTTAGGCTTGTTGTGTGCTTGGAGCCGTTTGTGGCTCGCATACGGTGTATTGGCAAGTCCCTTGCTTCGACAGTGCGGCAAGGAGCGCACATTTTTGGCGTCGCTGCCGGGGATATGCCCTACACTAAGCTCGGTTAGCACTTTACGCTTCCTTGTGGTGCAATTTCTATCATAGGAAAGGCAGGGAAGGAGTGCGTGGAAGATTTCTGTTTTTTGCGTTTTCTGCAATTGCTGTCAAGTTTCAATTTCTGCTATTGTCTGCGTTTTTTCAATTTCTGCAATTTCTGCATTTTCAAGTTCGGCGTTTTCAATTTCTGCAATTTTCTGCATTTCTGTCAATTTGCTGCAATTTCTGCGTTTTTTCTGCAATTTCTGCGTTTTTCTGCATTTTTTTCAATTTCTGTACTTTCTGCATCAACAAAAAAAAAAATAAAAAAAATAAAAAATCCGAAAAAAAAAAGTTTTTTGAGAAAAAAAAAATCGGAAATTAAAAACGCGAGCGAGTGGGCGGCGATATTTTTCGAAAATAAAAAACGTGACTCTTAAAACGGACGGGTTGGTTTGTATAAAAGATAGATCGGGATCGGTTTCCCAAGCCCAAGCCCAAGCCCAAGCCCAAGCCCAAGCCCAGGCCTCAGTCCTCAGTCTTATGATATATACTAGACTCACTCTTATATATATACCCTACTCCCTCAAGAGAGAATGAGAGCATGTGGGACAAGTCCTCCACTCTCCTCCTTTCTCTTCCCACTTGCACCCTTAGACTTTCTAGTTTGGGCCTAGTTCCCTACTGGAAATTGACAGTTTTAGGGATTTCGAAGGCATAGAGTGACCAAACGGAGGGCTATAAAGCACGGCACGACCCTCTGACCGATACGCTCGTTTTGAGCTATCACACGGCCCATTCCACGACATGCTCTAAAAAATCTAGCAAAAAAACAAACAAAAAACACGCTAAAAACTAGTCACAAGGCCTCCTAGAGCAGCTTTTTGACACCTTAGGGTATCAAAAGCACATGCACTTACGCCCTGGGCGGGTGCTAGAACACGAGCATATTGAGGGTGCCTCTGTTCATACGGACACCCATTACCTATCCACGATAAGCTCTAGACCCTCAGCGGGGACACAAGGTAGCACCACCCAAGACCCTAAAATAGCCGCTAGTGATTCCTCCTCCGACTCAGAAATCATGGAAGCATACCATACCCAAAACACTGAGAGAGAAGGCCATGCACCTCCCGAAGCTCCACAGCCTAGTACTAGTATGTTTAGCCGTTTCATGGAAACATTAGGTAGAGCTACTCGCTCGGAACCTGATGCAAATGAAGCACACGAAGGGGGTGGGGAAGTGGACTCTCCTTTCACATCGCACGTGGACCCCACACCCCAAAGAGTGTCCATGTGGATATCCTACCAACTTCTTACCAAGAAGGCCCTGTTGAGCTGCCTCCTTCAGAAGTTCCCTCTAGAGTACCGTTGGTGGCAAGTAAAACCACGGGGAGCAATATTGCTTCTACCTCACAAGAAACCGTTAACACGTTGACTCTAGAAGGATTGTTCATTAATGATCATTGGACATACGACCTCCACACTGAGGTGTTGACGGATCTACACTCTGGCCACGCCTACCATGTAGGATGGATAGAGATTGTACAATCCACCTCTAGTGCCACGAGCATCGAAGATCAACAGAAAATGATCTGTAATGTGATCCATGGCATTATTCAATCAGAAAGGCAAAACCGAGGGGTAAATATACTCTCAAATGGCCCCATGAGATTTCTGGATACGAGCAAGGCTCAACAGCCTACTCTATCACAAATGGAGACTCCTCTAATGAGCCCCATGGACCCATCTTACGTCATTTCACCTGGGGTCTCTATGCAATCTGAGCCTCCGAGCGAAAACTTTAGCTTCCCTAACTTGGCTCAACCCTCTATCAAGGAAAACACAGTGCTCACTCCAGGGATAAGCCTGACAGAGAATGTACCGATGACATCTACGGTTAGCGCAGTGCCACTACCTAGTGTCGTAGTACCTAATATGGGGCCTCGACCATATGTGCCTCTAGCCCCTTATGCACACATGGCCCCCACACCTCCAATTGTACCACTTGCTTATGCTCCTCGAGTGCCGCTCCCTAGCTCTTATCCGAGTGGACCTATGCCCGGTTATGTTCCATATCCTGCATCATCCACACATATGCCAAGACCGGTACCCGTTCCTCTCCCACATATGATTCCAAGAGTACCTCCACCGGCCCTGCCTCCTCACATAGGTGACTTGGCAGTGTTTGCTCAAACCATAGGTCGATCTATCGTGGAAAATATGCGTCACGCATCTGATAGAGAGCCTAGAAGTAAGGCAGTACAAATTGCCAAACTCACGCAAAAATTCAATGGGGACGAAGATGCTAGAAAACACATTGAAGTGTTTGAACAAGTATGTGATTCCTTAGGGGAACGCAACGAACTACATAAGTGCAATGCCTTAAGCTTGACATTAAGTGGGAAGGCTGGAGATTGGTATAGGACCCTGAGGGTGGACGAGAAAACAATCTACCCTACCCTTCGAAGGTTGTTTCTAAAGGAGTACATACGAGAAGGTGTGCTTTGGGGTGTAGCATCTCAGCTACAGAAGGCCGAACGTAAGGAAGGAGAGTCAGTAAGGGACTTCATTAGTCGTCTAAAGCACTTAAACTCTCGCTGCCCTGTAAATGAGCGCTTTAACAATAACCAACTGCTTGATCGATTCATTCGAGGGTTAAGGAATGAAGGAATCTATAATGGACTAGTGATTAGAGGTATCACAACCTGGGAAGATGTCACTGCCAATGCAATCCAATTAGAGGACAACTTGATGATAGCAGGCATGAGGGTGTCTACTGACACGAGATCCACTAGCTCACAAGCCATTGAGTATGAACCCATGACTGCAAAGCCCATTGCCAATGAGCCAAAGGTATTTGAGACATTCTTGACAGACCTCACCAAGGCAATCCAAGAGTCTCTTAAGGATAATCGACCCCCTCAAAATAGTCACATGTATCCAAGAAGGGAGCAACAATGGTGTTCCATTTGCTTAGGTCCACATAGCACTAGTGAGTGCCCTACATTTAGAGTAAAATTTAATGGAACTTGCAACGCATGTGGTAGGTATGGTCACCAAGCTAAGGATTGTTTAATGATCAAACGTATGATGGCAAATAGACCACCTGTAGCCTGGACGGATGCGCCTCGAGCTCCTGTATTGATGCCTACTCCACCTGTTGAGCAACTACCGCAACACATGGTCCCTAGATCTCAAAATGTTGTACAAGCTACACCGTTACCACCTCCTGTGCTAGGACCGCAGCCCCCGCATCCAAGAGTCGCCCCTATGAACCAAGTGGGTTGCGAGCCATCAAATGCTTATGCAGATGGTTGTGAGGAGGAAATAGACACTAGTATTGCCTACGGACTTGATACATTGGAAGAGTGTCCTATTTACTACATGGAAGATTGTTGGGGACAAGTCAAGCCGGTTTATCAAGCTGCTGCTCTCGCATCCAGAGGTCAAAATATCAACACCCAAGCTAGGAGGCCACCTCTTCAATGCTACGAGTGTGGTGGACCACATCGAGTAGCGGAGTGCCCTATTAGGCTGCAAAAGAATGCTGCACAGATGCAAGTGAATCAAGGGAGCACGTCTGCAATGCCAATACTCACATGTAATCGTTGTGGCATGGATCACTTGATTGCCCAATGCCCCTATAACCCAAATGCGCCTAAAATCACACCCCTAAATTTGGTTGAAATTGCTAGTGTGACATCACCAATACCACCCATCGCACCCGCTTATGCGATTACACGGTCCATGCTTCAAGGACCAGGCCATATCCTCGAAGAGAGAGATACCATTTCAGTTATCCAAGCAAAGAAAAAGAAGACACGAAGGAAGAAGTCGCAGAATACGGAAAATTCAAAGCCAAGTTCCAAAACAAACATAGGAACAGGAGATGACTCCGTGTATATGAATGACCTCGAGGATGATTCAGATTCAGTCGAGACAATGGAGACTAGAACCAATACCACAAAGGGAAAGACCGACAAAGAAAACCGTAACATGGAACCAAATGAAAACCGAATGAGAGAAAACCATAAAGAGCCTCTGAAAACACCACAAGTGTTTCCAAATCCAATCCAAGACCCCCAAGATAAACCGCAGGGGCAAAAAGGGAAGAATCGTAAAAAGAAGATTGGGACGTACCCAAACCCTGTAGACGAGATTAAGCAGGTGAAACATCTAAGAGGTTTAGTGGAGGAGACTCAAAGGAAACTAGAACCAGAACCCATGCATGTAAAAATTCATGACACAGTGTTTCCCACGCAAGTTCATCCACCCCACATGAACCATAGACCGTTAGCCATATCTAGTATCATCCAAGAAGGGAGTGAGGACGGGACATCAGAAAGTGAGCATACACCCTTCTTGTTGGACAGGATGTTTAACGAAGGAATACCTGATCCCATTGAGGAATATGAGATTCCATCCTCACCAGTTCCTAGTCAAGGACCTACACCCTGCAAAACGCCAATGAATGTTGCCAAACTAGTGGACTTCATGTCTTCTGAGGTCCGAACCACGATCATAGCAAAGCTGTATGGAGATCCTGAGTTATTCCTTGCACTTCGAGCATTCCTTAACGGAGAGCTACGAACGGGATTACCGCAGTTTGCGCAACCAAATAGTCTTGACTCGATTATGATTGATGAGGAAAATCATGTGCAATCACTTGACTTAGATGGACACGAGTCTGTGATCGAGGTACCCATTAACGAATTAGGCCAGTATTTTGAAGGCGACGAGTCTAATGCGACCCTACCCATCACTACCAAGGGATTAACTATAAAGGGAATTCTTGATGGTGGTGCGGGAGTTAGCATCGTTACAAAAGATTGTTGGGAATCCATGGGAAAACCCCGCCTCAGTGTTACTAACATTGTGGTAAAGATGGAAAATGGTACCATAGCCAAACCTATGGGGATGCTCAAGGATCTTAAGATCAAAGTTCTAGGACACAAGGTACGACATACGTTCATTGTAATGGATTTCTCTAAACACCTTATGTCATATGAAATGATTTTAGGACGACCATTCATGAGGGAAGCACAAATGGTTCACGATTGGTCTAAAAATCATGTCTATTTGCAATTCCAAGACTCTGTCCTTAGAGTGGATTTGGTGACTGGTAAGGTACACCCCTTAGGGAGTAAAACCATTATTGATCATCGCTCTGACACCACAGTTCACTCGGCCCCACTACAATATTGTTACACTTGTAAGAAGGATACAGACATTGGCCAAGATTCTCCTTACATGGATGTGTTACCGGGTATGACGGAATCAGACAATGTGGATTGGGTCCACCTAGCATCAACCATAGACACTTGGGGAAATAGGGGGACGACCTGGGTAACACCTGAGGGGAATGAAATGCCTATACCCTTAAATATGCTACAAGCAATGCATATCGCTTCCGACAAGACTCATCCTAATGTAACGAAGAAAACATACAAGTGGGTCCCTAAAGCTTCTTTAGTGACCATAGCTAATGCTAAAAGACAGAAGCCTTGTAAGAAACGTACCACTCGCTCCAAGAAAAGTAAGAAAATGTTGCGATGGATCCCTAAACGACTATTGGAAGCCCAAGGCTACTATCAAGGAAATGATCAAATCTGGGTGCCAAAACGTAAAGTGTACTCTTACCTGTCACCTGGCCCATGTAAACCCAATCCTGTGGCTCCAAAACAAATTGAAAATTGCGGAAAGGAAAAAATCATGGAACGTTACACACCCGTTCTAGAGCTAGTTTGGGTACCAAAGAAAGAACGATTTGTCCCACCTAGCTCAGGAACAGGGAAATCAAATGAAGCTTCTTGCTCTTCATGTAGTTCCTATACGCAAATAGAAGCTTCGACACAACCTCCACCTACCACTGTACATATCCATCCAAGCACGAAAGAGTTTGCACCTTCCGGGGTAAGTTCACCACCTACAACAACGTTGCAAATAAAATCCTGGGAGAGTACCTTACCACCCTTACAACTTGACGAGGCACCTAGGGTAATAGAAAACTACTGGCAAAAATCCTCACCTATTACCAACTGGAACAATTGGTTTCAAAGGGTGACAAGCTCATTTCAAACGGTATGATCTACCCAAGGAAGGGGGGAGTGTTTGCTGACAGTCATCATTCATTTGTTTCCCTCTCAACATTTTTCCCTGACCTCTCAATCTCCGATCTTAGGGAATGTCTATATATAGCCTTATACTCGAAAAAAAAACAAAAATAGTAAAGAGCAAGAGCGCCTAGCAATGAGAGAGCACCCTATCAGATCTTACATATAAGTCCAAATTCACCGTGTCAAGTCAAGCAACACACAAAAACAACTCTTATGTTTTAAAGGCCTAACCGAATCTATCTGTCTTGTCAGAAATGGCTACTTCACCAGAGGCATGCACTTCTATTTTTGATGAAAGGTACCCCTTGTCTTTTCAACAAGTGTTCTACGTATGCTACCCTATACTTTCTTGCGAATGGGATTTGATAGAGAGCCTTGCATGTGAGAGAAATTTTGAGGAGTTAGAATGGCTGATACGTCTATGGCTAACTAGTGATCCCTACCCAGTAGCGAATGTGTCTCCAATGGCACATGCTTATTCTTTTGCACAAGATGAGTATCCACGCATCACGAGGTTCTTGATTAGCATGCTTGCACAAGAGGATGATGAAGAGGAACTAATAGAGACCGAGGAAGACTATGGCCTCACGGACAACGATTTTATTTATCTAGATGATGAGGATAGAGGCCTAGCCTTAGGGTGGCCACCCGGTTTATATAATATCCTCTTTCCTTGATTCTAAAAGGGGTGACAGATAGGTAGGCTAGGGGTCTAGATTGTGTTTTGAGTTTGTTTTTTAGGAGTTTTAATTTTTCCCACTGATGTGCCTCCTGGAGGTATTCCTTTTGTTTCCTAGTGTGTACAGGAGCGTGTTGCTATTGATAGGATTTGGACCTTCATGGAACCTTCAAATCAAGCGCGACCATCAACACAAACAGGTGTTTCTTGTCCATTAGCATTGCCCTTATCTTTTTTGCATCCATGATTGTCTGCTTTGATTGTGATTGGTAGCATAATATTCAGCGCATTGGCTTAGTATCAAACATTTAATTCAATGCAATCTTTTGTCATAATCACTTGTCTAGGTTTAAAAATCAAGCAGTTCGACTAAGCTAGTTTGACCAAGCTAGGTATTAGAAATCTTCTCTTAATACCATGGGGAATGCCTTCCTAATAAACAATGGTTACTTAGGTTCTTAATCCGATTTAGGCAGCATTGTATGAAATGTACTAGGGCTTTCTAGTGGGCTTAACCCTATTGACCTTTAGCGTAAGTATTATAAAGGGAGTTTACTAATGTGATGAGCCTGGGGAGGGTAACAGTGTTATATGACCCCCCAAAGTTACAAAATTAAAATGATGAAAATGAACAAACAAAAAATCAAAGTGCCACAATGTAAAATTTTAAGCTGGAAGAGAAATCTCAGCTTGATTTGGTACTTCACTCACATGTATTGCCTATGGTACTAGAGCCCTAGAGGTTCCCAGTGTGGGCGCTTTTCCTTGAAAAGCAAAAAACCCAAGGCATACAAAAGAAGCACACACATCATAATTGAATCACTGTGAAAAGACCTTGGGGGGTCAAAGAAAAAGTAATCAGTCAGGCGATGATTTCATGAGAAATTCCTTTTATGGTAGCTTAACTACAAGGTTTTCTAGATATAGCCTCTAGTCAGCCCTTGAACATGAATACTTGGCTCTCGCGATTAAACAACTTAATTGACCACAGAAAATTAAGAAGCTTACCCATGGTATTAATATTCGATCTCTAGTGCTTTTCGACCGTCAAATTAGCGACCCCAGACTTGTTTAATTTTTTGCCTTTACATCTGTTTATGCATTTGATTACATTGCAATTTAATGTTCATTGCTAACAAATTGTTTGAAATTCTTTGACCAATCAATGTGTCTACCTAAAACTGCATATGCTTTTTAAGAGAATGCAATTACTGTGCCAATGTTGTTTGATTTTGCAGTGACTGAAGAAGGCTAAGGACATTCATCTCAAATGCTCTTCCACCTCGACGATCCAGCTTCAACTCAATAGCTTCCGAGGACGGAATCTACATCAGGAAGGGGGGCATGTTAACCCTCACGGCACACAGACACCCATCACCTACGATGGACGCGTATTATGTATTCGATAGAGTCAGATACCGGGCTTGTCGGACCAATAGGGAAAGGTAGAGTGATCGCCGATGAGAGGCGCACTTTAACTTGGACATTCAAGGGATTAGTTGGTTAAGCATGGGCGCCCAAGTGTGAATGGGGTGAGCTCCTATAAAAGCCAACTAAACCTAATTTTTACTCATTCTCTCATTTGTGCAATTGAAGAGTGCTCTTGCTCCATCTCCATCTTCTTCTTCTTCACCTCCTTGTGTGTGTGTGTGTGTGTGAGAGAGAGAGAGAGGGAGAGTGTGTGTGCGATCGAGCATTACGAAGGCACGACGGCGGCGAAGCGGTTGAGCACGGCACGACTGTAGCTTCTTCTTCATCGCGACGAGGAATCCACCACGAAGGCGAGCGTAGAGCGGTGAGTGACACACCCTTTGTTTTCTTGAGCTTGCTAGTTTAGGCTTGTTGTGTGCTTGGAGCCGTTTGTGGCTCGCATACGGTGTATTGGCAAGTCCCTTGCTTCGACAGTGCGGCAAGGAGCGCACAATCATCCATGACACGGGTTGAATGCAAGAAAAAATACCAAGAGTTGAAGAAAACTCTAAAGGAGGTGTATACCACTGAAATGGAAACAATTGTGGAAGAGAATAAAGATGTAATGAGTGTTCCATCCCATTACAAGAAATATACTCTTCAAGACCAAAAGATCATAGTGGAACAACCTGTTAGGAAATAAGACGTGGCTAAATAGATAATTGAGTAGATTACTTAATGGAGAGAGATAGATTTGCATACACGAGATTATAGAGTAGAGAGAGAGAGAGTACAGACGATATACGTGGTTCACCCAATGTGGCCTACGTCCACGGGAAAGCAGCCACTCAATGGCTTTAGTACTTCAAAACAAGAAGTAGTTTACAAAGGGATTATACCCTTAATGTAGCTCCCACCTTGCTTCACTCTCACCACCTCACACTCACCTTGTTGCATCAACTTCACACTCTATGAAATGTGTGTAGAAATGGCCTCCTTTTATAGGCCAAAAGGGCTGCCCTCTCTCATAAGAGGCAGGCATGTGTAGCCGCCCTTGTGTAGATATGTCCAAATCGGACCCTCCAATCCGCCCATGTGTGGCCGCCCTTGAGAAGACAAGTCCGCTTTTGAATTCGGCCACCGGCCATTGAATTCAGCCACTGGCCACTGGCCATTGACTTCCGACCACTGGCCACCGGCCATTGACTATCGGCCACCGGCCAACTGACGGTTGTTTTTCAAGCACTTTCCGGCCGCTGTCCAGCCATAATATTCTTGTGAAAAGGAATATTTTGGCGAAAAGGAATATTTTGGCGAGGGAATATTCCTGCCCCTGATTTTTTGCTGTAAAAATTTTGGTTTCTGGCGCGAGTGATTTTCCTTCACGCACGATGGCTTCTCCTCATAATGGGGGCCTTACAAATGTGCGCTTTTACCACAGAAAATTACAAGGGTAAATCAGGCTCCATACTTAACAATCTCCCACTTGGAGACTGATCTCAAAAACAAACCTGTGACTGCTTTCCATCCTGGCTTCTTATCCTTGAATGCCGATTGAGGATGAGCAAAAGCTCAACTTTTACTTGTTGACCACCTTTGTAAACATGTCTGCAGGATTTTCACTTGTATGCACCTTTCCTAGCTTTAGCTGTCCCTCTTCCAAAAGATTGCGTATGAAGTGATATCTCACCTCAATGTGCTTCGTCCTTGAATGAAAGGCTGAGTTCTTTGCAAGATGGATAGCGCTTTGGCTATCACTGTACAAGACACAATTGTCTTGTTTGAATCCAAGCTCTTCTAAGAATCTGTGAAGCCACAGAATTTCTTTGCTTGCCTCCGTCATTGCTACATACTCTGCTTCCGTGGTAGAAAGTGAAACCACTTTCTGTAGCTTTGAAGCCCAGCTTACTGCTGTGCCTCCAACTATGAACACATAGCCAGTAGTGCTCCTTCGAGGATCTTTGTCACCTGCCATATCTACATCAGCATACCCTTCTAGAAAAATATCAGTTCCTCCAAAATACAAAGCATTTGTTGTTGTCCCTTTTAGATACCTAAGTATCCACTTCACAGCTTGCCAATGCTCTTTACCTGGGTTGTCCATGAACCTACTCACAACTCCCACTGCATGTGCAATGTCTGGCCTTGTCCAGACCATAGTATACATTAGAGAACCTACCGCTACAGCATATGGAACTTTAGACATATAGGCTATCTCCTCTTGTGTCTTTGGACACATATCCTTCGTTAGTTTAAAATGACCAGTCAAAGGTGTAGAAACTGGTTTTGCATTTTGCATTGCAAACCTTTCTAGTGCCTTCTTGATGTAATCTTCTTGAGATAGATTTATTGTCTTCTTCGTCCTGTCCCTTGATATTTTCATATCAAGTATCCTCTTTGCAACACCTAAATCTTTCATTGAAAAAGATGTAGATAGCTCCTCTTTTAGGTCTTTGATGTCCTGCATGTTAGCACTTGCAATCAACATGTCATCAACATATAACATTAGGATGATGAATTTCCCATCTCCCAAATTCTTCGTGTAGACGCAGTGATCCGAGTTGCATCTTGTGAATCCATGATCCAACATCCATCGATCAAACTTCAAGTACCATTGTCTTGATGCTTGCTTTAAACCATACAAGCTCTTCTTAAATCTGCAAACCATTTTCTCCTTACCTTTTACTTCATACCCCTTTGGTTGAAGCATGTAGATTTCCTCCTCTAAGACACCGTGAGGGAATGCCGTATTTACATCCATTTGCTCGAGATTTAGATCATGAGCAGCCACAAGGCTTAAGACAAGCCTAATTGAGTTCATTTTTACAACAAGAGATAATATTTCATTGAAGTCAATACCTTTCTTTTGAGAAAAACCTTTTACCACAAGCCTAGACTTGTACCTTTTCTTCCCACCTTCTTCTTCCTTCACCTTGTACACCCATTTGTTTTGAAGTGCCCGCTTACCTTTAGGCAACTCAACCAATTCCCATGTTTGGTTACGATGTAGTGAGTCCATCTCCACTTGCATGCTCTTCGTCCATTCTTCTTTGGATTCATGTTGCATAGCTTCTTCGTATGATTCCGGCTCTCCAGAATCTGAGATCAAGAGATGGTTGAAGGAAGGAACAAACCTTTCTAGAGGTCTACTTGCTCTTGTAGATCTTCGGGGAATAGGTTGAGGCTCCTCATTTGGTTGACGTTGTTTCACATTGTCACCGTTTGCAGTCCTTGAGTCTTCCCCATCCTCAAGCTCCATGTACTCATCACCTATTACTTTTGTTTGATTTCTTTCCAAGTAATCTTTTTACATATTTTGTTCGTTAAAAATTACATCCCTACTCCTTAAGATTTTACCATCTTCAGGATTCCATAGGCAATACCCAAAGTCACCTTCTCCATAGCCAATGAAGAAACACTTTTTGGACTTTGTATCTAGCTTTGATCTTAGGCTTCTATCTATGTGCATGAAAGCCTCACACCCAAACACTTTGAGAAATGCATAATTCACCGGTTTACCTGTCCATGCCTCTTCTGGAACTCCCCCATCCAATGCCGTTGAGGGTGACCGATTGATTAAGTACACAGACGTACTTACAGCTTCCGCCCAAAGCTAAAGTGGTAGGCCTGCATGTAGCCGCATGCTTCGTGCTTGCTCCATGATTGTCCTGTTCATCCTTTCCAAAATCCCATTTTGTTGAGGTGTTCTTGGGGTTGTCCTTTGCCTCCGAATACCATTGCTAGCACAAAATCTTTCAAAAGATTGGCTGCAATATTCGCCTCCATTGTCGGATCTGAGACATTTAACCTTGGTACCTGTTTCATTCTCCACAAAGGCTTTCCACCTTTGAAATATGGAAAATACATCGGACTTATTCTTCATGACATAAACCCATGTTTTTCTAGTCGCATCATCTATGAATATTACATAGTAGAATGAGCCACCAAGTGATGGTGTACTTGCAGGACCCAAACATCAGAATGAACCAACTCAAGTTTTTTATTTTTTCTTTCATTTCCTGATTTTTGAAATTTCACCCTCTTTTGTTTACCATAAACACAATCTTCACAGAACTCTAAGTCCACTTCTTTCAAACCTGGTAGAAGCTTCTTTGTTTGAAGGATTTGCATTCCTTTGGCACTCATATGCCCAAGCCGGTAGTGCCACACCGCACTATCAACTTTTGTAGTTGCTGCACAAGCTGAAGGTTGCGTGCTAACAGTACACAAGTAAAGTGTACTGACCTTTTCTCCTTTGGAAACCACCAAAGATTCCTTTGAGATCTTCCACCGTTTGTTTCCGAATGCACTGTTGTTACCTTCATCGTCCAATTGTCCTGTAGAGATCAAATTTTTACGAAGAGAAGGAACCTACCTAACATCTTTAAGCTTCCATTCGTTTCCGTTAGCAGTTTTGACAGAAACTGTACCTTTGCCAACAATCTCACAAGCTTCATCATCTCCCGAGTATACATACCCAAAATTACCTTTGGTGTAGTCTTGTAAATGTTGCTTGTGTGGTGTCGCATGGAATGAAGCCCCGGAATCTACTATCCAGGAATTAGACACATTGTCTAATGAGAGAATTAGAGCATCTTGCTCTACTTTACCTGCCACATTGGCCTCCGATGTTGGCTTGTTGTCTTGAGACTTAATCTCCTTCTTCTTCTTGGACCAACAATCCTTCTTGACGTGGCCCTTCTTGCCGTAGTTCCAACATTCAAGAACTGACTTTGTGCGTGACTTGCTACGCCTTGAGCGATCATGACCCTTTTGGTTTTTGAACCTCTCCTTAGGCCTTCCTCTTGTTTCTACTGATAGTGCATCACTTGATGATTCTCCTGTGCTTCTCCTTCGTATTTCCTCGCTTAGGAGAACACCCACAACATCATCAAACTTAACACTAGGTTGGTAACCTAACAGGACATAAAAGTGTCCTTTCAGGGTTTTGGAAAAAACCTCCAAAACCATAGTAGATCCACTCATTTTGTAAAATCCTTTCATGAGGTTATAGTTGAAGGCCTACTACACATGGAAAAAATAAGAAACTTGTAAAATTTCTCATCTTTTGGTCACACCAAGCCTCCAAAGTTTATGGACCAGTACATTTTCATCAAAAGAGGCATTTCTTATGTTTTGTTGCATAAAAATAAGATTAGGGATTTTTGTAGGACTTGAGATAAATTCCCTAGTTAACTTCAATGGGTTGGTGATTAGAACATATGATTGCTTCTCACTCACTATTTTTTGTTTTGCCAAAAGAAATAGCTACAAAGAAATTGAATTTTTACCATTCTGCAAATCTATCATCAAAGTTTCTATAGCCACGCTCAATAAAAATAATATATGCATGTTTTCTTAGTTCCCTTTTGTCCTTTAGGTTCATAGGAGCCATGGAGCATGTCAAAAGAATAATACATATCTTACCAAGGGGAATCTTGGGGATAAAGATGAAGTGCTAAATACTGTAAACATGAAAAAACTGGGTTCAACATTATGAGTTGTAGAATCCCATAGAAACTATTCAATATCTAGCCAAATTTGATCCTTATGACTAGATATAGTTACTACCTACAAAATGCATATAGTTGTCACAAGAAACTAGCCATATTGAAAAAGCTATACTTGATATACTAGAATGTTTCGTTTTCTTCTATAATTGAAAAAATCAACCATCGTTGTGTACTATGCAAAATAGGATATTAGGTGCTCCAAAACTCAAGGAATATTAGCTTTATGTTACAATATGCGACATAGAAAATCAAAATTGCATTTGGCTATCATGAAAGCCACGGCTAAAAAACAGGATTTGACAATTTTTGTAATTTGGTCATAACTTACAACTTTAACATTTATTTCTCCCTAGAAGCATTAGGACATGTTGAGGACTACTAAAGATAGTTCTCTAGCATTATAGACCTCACAAACATGAATTCTAGAGTGGTATAGTAGCAAAAAGTTGAAAAAAGCCAAAAATAAGATCCGTTTTTTCACACAGTTTAGGTTGTGAAATGCTGTGCAAGGACAAGATTAAAGATGGAATTGATATTCCAAAAAAATTTCGAGTTTTTTTCAGCTCATGAGAACACTTTCTAGATAGATAGCACCTCAAAATACATTTTGAAACTCTTGACATAATTCAAGGAAAATGGTCACTTAACAGGACATAAAAGTGTCCCATTACCAACCTAGTGTTAAGAGTATTTGTGCCAGAAATAGAATTACTTACAACCATCACAAGGCTGTCCCAACTATCTGGTAGAGATTATAGTCTAAGGAGAGCTCGCACTTCGTCATCGAAATTGATTTTCACCGATCGAAGTTGACTTATGTTTGTGTTAAAGTCATTTAGGTGTTCTGCAAACTGAACCATTCTCTGCCATCTTTAGATTGAACAAGCGCTTCATAAGAAATACCTTATTGGATGCCGATGGTATCTCGTAGAAGTCGTCAAGTGATTTCATCAAGTCCTCGGTAGTCTTCATCTCCGAAACATTGAAGGCCACCGTTGACGCCAAGCTTAACCGGATTGTTCCCAGTGCCTTTCGATCATGGACAATCCATGCTTCATCTTCCATTGTTGCGGGATTCTTCGCAAGACTGCCTAGTGGCAAATAGAGGTCCTTCTGGTAGAGATAGTCTTCAATCTGCATCTTCCAATGTTGGTAGTTTTTGCCGTTGAACTTCTCAATCTTGAGCTTCCCTTCCTCCGCCATAACTCCCACTCAATTCAAGGAATCCTTTCCTTGAGATAATTTAGCTACGAGCAAACCTTGCTCTGATACCAGTTGTTAGAAAATAAGACGTAGCTAAATAGATAATTGAGTAGATTACTTAATGGAGAGAAATAGATTTACATACACGAGATTATAGAGTAGAGAGAGAGAGAGAGAGAGAGAGAGAGAGTACACATGATATACGTGGTTCACCCAATGTGGGCTACGTCCATGGGAAAGCAGCCACTCAATGGCTTTAGTACTTCAAAACAAGAAGTAGTTTACAAAGGGATTATACCCTTAATGGAGCTCCCACCTTGCTTCACTCTCACCACCTCACACTCACCTTGTTGCATCAACTTCACACTCTATGAAATGTGTGTAGAAATGGCCTCTTTTTATAGGCCAAAAGGGATGCCCTCTCTCATAAGAGGCAGCCATGTGTAGCCTCCCTTGTGTAGATAAGTCCAAATCGGACCCTCCAATCCGCCCATGTGTGGCCGCCCTTGAGAAGACAAGTTCGCTTTTGAATTCGGCCACCAGCCACCGGCCATTGACTTCCGACCACCGGCCATTGACTACTAGTGGCCACCGACCAACCGACGGTTGTTTTTCGACCACTTTCCGGCCGTCGTCCGACCATAATATTCCAATGAAAAGGAATATTCCGGCGAGGGGAAAAAAAAGTCTCGGGGGCTTCCGTCCCCAAGGTCCCTAAAGTTGCCCCTGATTTTTGGCCGTGAAATTTTGGTTTTCGACGCGAGTGATTTTCCTTCACACACGATGGATTCTCCTCATAATGGGGGCCTTACAAATGTGCACCTTTACCACAGAAAATTACAAGGGTAAATCAGGCTCCATACTTAACACAACGTGTAAGGGAACTATGAAAGCAGGGTGAGTCATATGAAGGACCTAAAAATGCAAAGAAAATAGATTTAGCTGAACCAAGAGAAGAGCCCATACCTGCCCACATTGAAAACGACTTGACTAAAAAAGAAGAAGAGTGTTTTTCTAAGCTTACTGAAAGAATATCGAGATATCTTTGCTTGGTCTTATAAAGATCTTAAGGGTGTTGATCCAAAAATTTGTCAACATACGATACATATGAGAGATGATGCAAAACCAAATAGACAACGACCATATACTTATAATGAAACATTTGCCAAAAAGATTAAAGAAGTGATAGAGAAGCTCAAGAAATCTAAATTCATTTATGAAATTGAGCACACAGATTGGGTGTCCCCAATTGTGGTGGTACCCAAGAAAAATGGAAAATTAAGAATTTACTCTTCCAATCACCGAGCGTGTTTTAGAACGAGTTGCAAGAAAAGAAGGTTACAACGTTTTAGACGGCTTTTCGGGGTACAATCAACTTTTGGTTGATCCAAAAGATCAGCATAAAATTGCCTTTGCAACTAAATGGGGTATTTTTGCCTATAGGGTTATGTCTTTTGGGCTAACTAATGCTCCTGCCACCTTTCAAAGATTAATGAGCCATGCTTTCAAAGAATATCTTAGGAATTTCTTGGAAGTATATATGGATAATCTATATGTACATTCATCAATCCGGGCTGATCATTTTGAACATCTTGAAAAGGTATTCAAACAATGTAGACTTTATAGGATTTGCTTAAATCCTAAAAAGTGCACATTTATGGGCAGACAAGAAAAACTTCTTGGACATATAGTGTCTAAAAATGGCATAGCAACCGATATGGATAAAATTCATGTTATTGCTAAATTTCCTAGACCAACAACAATCAAAGGGGTTCAGGCTTTCATGGGACATTGTGGATATTATAGACTATTCATCTATATGTTTCACTGTAGTTGTAAAAAAGAGCACCACACACCAAAGAGCAAATCATTTATCAAGGATTATTTCCGGAGAACCACGAAAAGGGGTAGACGATGATCTACCAGATGCATATCTGTTCTCCATGGAAATGACACCCCGTTGGTCAAAAAATACGGTTTCATTGATGACTATAGCTCAAGTGGATTCTCAAATATCACTTTCTATCACACCATTATTAATTGGATAATTGGCTATGTACCAATTACTAGCTAAAAGGCTATACAAAAGAAATGAAGATGGAATATTGATTTTGTGTATTAATCCTGAGGAGAAAACCCAATACCTAAATCAAGCACACATTACCATAGTAGGAATTCACTTTGCGGACAACCAAACTATGCAACAAATTCTGAGACTTGGAGTATTTTGGCCAACCATGAGGAGTGATGTTCACGAAAGACTGTCTTCAATGCTAAAAACACACATGTACCTCATATGAAATTATTTTAAATTTTACTCGTTCCTAAGTGGAGTAACTATATAGTTACTTACTTATTATCAACAAGCAGAACATTTTCGGAGGATATGAGTAAATGCTGCGAAAGAGCTATTGAAACCGAAGCAGGAGACTATGCTCTTATTGGAAACCAATTGTATAAGAGAGAAAAGGATCATCATTTTCATCTTTGTGCAAATAAGATGAATATATAACCATTCTAGAACAAGCACATGCTGGATTAGCTGGAGGTCACTTTTCTAGTGAAACCATCACTAGAGCAATTTTAACGACATGCATATGTTGGCCAACACTTTTTGTAGATGCCAAAGAATATGTTCAAAGATGTGATGCATGCCAACGAGCAAAAATTCCAACAAGGGTGGATAGCATGCCTTTAAGACCAATACAACCACCTGCTTATAGAACTCAAGCTCAATATATCATTGTAGCTACGGACTATTTGACCAAGTGGGAAGAGGCTAAGGCAACCAAGAAGAATGATGCTAGTACCACAACCGCATTCTTATATGAGAATGTATTCACAAGATATGGACTTCCAATAGAAATTGTCAATGATAGAGGAACTCATTTTCTTAATGAGGTAAGTGAGTATCTACTGAATGAGTTTATGGTCATCCATAACAAATCCGCTCCATATCATCCACAAGCGAGTAGACAAGTTGAGCACACAAATAAAATTCTTAGCTTGGTATTGACTAGAGTGGTTAGTTCAGGACGAACTGATTGGGAAATGAATCTTCATGCTGCTCTATGGACTTAAAGAGTTTCGTTCAAGAGAGCTTTAAATACTACACCCATTAATCTTGTTTATGATCTTGATGCTATACTACTGATGGAATTTCTATTGCCAATACTAAGGGTAGCTAAAGATCTTGGGTGGATCGGACATTAATTTTTAGAGAGACTTGAAGATTTTGAAAAGATTGATGAACAAAGGCTAACAGTTGTAGCTCACATCTATGCACAAAAACAGAAGCAAGAACAATTTTTTGATTCACATCTATGTTGGGGTATAAAGCCCAATGTGGTCGCCCAGGTAAGTGGGCGGGCCGCCAGGTATGTACACATATTCTTTTGTTAAAACCTAATAAGAACTCACTATGCTCTACACATTACAGTAGAGCGATCATCGCGTAATTAAAATCCCTGGCCGCAACCTGTGTTGAAACAACAAAATCATTTGCCTCAAGACAATAGGTCTATTGTTCGATATATGCACCCAGTAGAAGCACTCACAAGCCAATAGATGTTGACACCTACTTAGATTATCATGAAGCAGTGGAAACCATCAAGGGGGAGCCAGAATGAACTATGTATGCCAATGAGAGTTACCATTCTTTGATAAGCTCAGATGATGAGGCTCCAGAACCCTCTTACATTGCTCTGTCAACAAAATCTCATTATACTATGGATGAAAGCATGCTCTTGTTTATAGCAAGTCAAAAATACAAACCTAGTGGATACCCTCCTAGGACAAGACATCCCATGGGGACACCACTAGTTGCTCAACTTGAAAGGTCCTTGCTATATGGAGGTAACCATTAGGCATGAGTTTGTCCACACAAGGTCAAGATAACAAAGATATTTGGATTTTGTGAGGGTTGCGGAGTAGATCATTTACATCCTAATTGCCCCAACTGTCAAAGAATACGGCACCTTTGCCATCTCTACCTTTTCAGCATCCGATTTGGGACAATCATGCTTGCTAAGTTTTTTGTATGCAGTCATAGGGGTACTCAGTGCTTTCACCCCTTGCATATTAAAACGTTGCAAGACCTTGTGAATATACTCTTCCTTCAAAAGTTCAAGTATACCACGTTTGCGATCTCTCTTGATACGCATACCAAGAAATTGACGTGCATCACCCAAATCTTTCATAGAAAACTTCTTGTTTAAGGCATCCTTAAGAGGTGCCATCTCATCTTTTGACTTCCCAGCTATGATCATATCATCCACATACAAAATGAGAATGATGAGGGAACCATCGTTCAACCTCTTTGTGTACAAGCAGTGATTCTCTTTGCTCCTTATGTAACCCTGCGAGACGACTGAATGTACCTATCAAACTTGATGTACCATTGCCTTGAGCCCTATTTTAATCCACTAAAAACCAGTTCTACCCGTGTTGGCTTCTCATGCTTTATCGCTCGCAAAACCCTTTGGTTGTTTCATGTAAACATCCTCTTTAAGATCCCCATTAAGAAACGTTGTCACTCACATCCATTTAAACCAATTCCAAGTCCTCAATGGCTACTAGTCCAAGCACAAGACGCAATGTAGTCATCTTGACCACTGGAGAAAAAATTTCATTAAAATACATGCCTTTTGTTTGCTTGAACCCTTTAGCAACCAATCTGTCCTTATACTTAGGCTCGTGATTATCTATGATATACTTCTTCTTGTACACCCATTTGCATGGCAATGCCTGTTTACCCGTAGGTAATTCTGTCAATTCCCAAGTTTCATTGGCTAAAATCAAGCTATACTCAGATTGCATAGCCTCCTCCCACTTCACGCTATCATCCATTTGAATGGCCTCTTTGTAGCATGTGGGTTCACCACAATCAGTGACTAGCAAGTAGTTCAATCCTGGCTCAAGACACTCACGTGCGTGAAATGTGCGAGTAGATCTCCAAAGTACATGATTGTTGGATTCCACTCTCTCTGTAGCAACATGTGTGTGTGTACTAGTGGAAGGTACACCACTAGCATGTCTAATATTTTGTGTAACTAGCGGTGGGGAGACATCCTCAAACCATACTCTGCGATACTCAATGTCTTTCACTGGCTTTTTATGCATCTTAGACTCGTTGAATATCACATGTGAGCTACATATAACCTTCTTAGATTTTGGGTGTCAGAGACGATAACCCATCTCTTTGTCTACACCATATGCAATGAAGATGCACTTGTGTGATTTGGGGTCCAGCTTTTGTCTAAGCGCTTTTGGCACATGTGAGAATGTCTCACACCCAAATACACATAATCTATCATAACTGGGTTCTTTGCCCGTCCACATCTCCTGTAGACCCTTGTACTTTAGTGGTGTACTAGTTGACCGATTGATCAAGTAATCACACGTCGTAACAGCTTCTCCCTGACATTCTTGAGGTAAGTTGGTCGTAGAAAACATAGAAGTGACCCATTCCCGAATGGTTCAATTCATTCTCTTAGTCACACCATTTTGGGTGGGTGTGTAAGGAGTGGTAAATTGCCTTTTAATGCCTCTTTTGTTGCAAAAGTCCTTGAACTTAGAGGAGATGTAGACATCTCCATTGTCACTACGCAGAGCTTTAAGCTTTCTACCCAATCGGTTCTTGACCAATGCTAAGAACTTCTAAAAAACACTAAAGACTTCGCTCTTATGGTTTAAGAGGTAAACTTTCTAGTAGAGTCGTCTATGAATGTTAGGAAGTATAATGCTCCCCCTAGAGACTTGACAGGCATAGGTCCACACAAGTTGCTATGTATGAGATCTAGAGGACTCACTAACTCTTTGTTCAAAGGCGTTGATGTCAACTTAGTTTGTTTGCCATAGATACAATGCTCGCATAAAGAAAAGTTAGAGTAATCTAGCATAAGGATATAACCAAAACGCTGCAAGACTTTCATTCCCTTTTGACTCATATGTCTTCGGCTATGCCACAACTCTGTAGTAGACGGCAGCTCGGCTACACAAATAGAATTATCTTTCATAGAAGAGACATAAAGTGAGTACAATGAGCTAGACTTCTGGCCTTTAATCATGAAAAGATTTTCCTTCTTGATGATCCAAGAACCATGAGCAAATATGGTAGTGTAACCCAAATCATCCAGCTGTCCAACTGGCATCAAACTCTTTGTCAATTTGGGTATATGTTTGACATTATGTATCATAAATTCAGTGCCATTATGCATAGAAAATTTGATGCTTCCCACACCACAGATTTCAAGCTCATAAGATTGCCTAGCTTCACCATGCCATGTGTGGCAGTGTACATAGAAAACCACTCCTTGTGATGAGTCACATGAAAGCTAGCACCTGAGTCCACAATCCAATTCTGCACAAAACACTCATCATGAGCTAACAATGCATCAGGACTCAAATCCGATGTGAAGATCAACACATCATTTGACACTTCAGAAAACTTTCCAATGGCTGGAGACTCAACCACATTAAGCTCTTCAATCTTTACGTTGTTTTTATGTTTGTCAGACTTTGCTTTCTCTTTGCCCTTATCACGCTACATTGTGCGGCAATCTTTCTTCAAGTGTCCCATCCAAGAAAGTAAGGAAAATGTTGTTGTGATTGAAAAAAGCAAGAATTCAAATGAGTAGAATAGGATAGCTCTTGCTGATAGGACCACATGTGGCCATTAGATCATGTTTTGCCTCGATCTAAGGCAGTGTAACTTCTTGATGTAACCTTCGATCCCTCAAGGCTCGTCTCAAGCTTGAGGTTGCTTTGTACATTTGTAGAATATGTAATTCATACACTCACTTTTGTGAGTTTGGAAAAAAAAAAAAAAGAGGAAAGTTGAGGTAGAAGATGTAGCTTTGATAGAGCTCAAAATGACGGGCATAGTTTGCATTATTTTTGTGCAAAATCATCCAACTTGCACGCGCACGCACACAGACACACACAAGAGAAGAGGAGAACTTTTCAACACACTAGACCCAACCCCTCTAATTGAGAGAGAGAGAGAGAGAGAGAGAGAGAGAGAGAGAGAGGATAATGTTCTAGCATTTTTTAGACATACATCCTAAGGTAAATAAGTGTGAAATAAGCAAGAGACTAGGAGCCTATGAGGATAGGGCTTAGGAGAATCCTTATGTAGGAGATGCACACATGCAAAGGGTTTATATAGGGAGAAATGCTAGCCTATATTGAGGAGTTGGTTGAGTAGACCTTCAGTGTGATTTTCTAGATGTCACTAGTATCAAAATGGCTGAGATCACTTGACATATGCATGTTCGATCATAGGTTTCAAGTCATTTTCTACAAAAGGGGTTGTATAATCAATTGTGGCATTCTTAGAGTATCCTCATCAAGCAACCTCAAATTTTATCCCCTTTCCTCTTTCAAATCCATTTTTCCTCTTAGAGTTAGCAATACTCACAACCGTGGGTAGGTTGTTTATAGATATCATCAAAAAAATTTAAAAGGAAATCCCGCTCCATCTCAACCAAGGCAACCAAAAGCTCCATGGGGTGCATCGGCTAGAATGGGAGCCACCCAAAAACAATAGACAAACCATAACCTTACATCAACTAGAATGGTAGCCACTCGATACTAACAGGAAAGTATATATCCACAAATGGGGGAAGTTGTCAACTCCATCACTAAAGACCGAGAGCACGGGCTTGCTACAGGGAGGGTGAGTTGTCACCTCAAACCCTCTTGACCATTGAGCTATCGCAAGAAATGAGCCATGAAGATCCAAATAAATCCACCTTCCTGCAATCTAGCAAGGAAACACCACAAGTTGCCAACACAAGAGCCAAAATTGGACTTTGAGGGGCCATCAAGAGGCATAAGCTACCACCAAAACAAACCCTTGCCCCAAATCAAGCAAGAGCAGTAGCATCAAGGGAACAGAGTTGATCTCCAAATGAGGAAGGGATTATTGCCAAACCCCACACCCAAAAATAAGAGATATGACAAGGACGATCACGAAGCGGGGCACAAAGTGGCATGGTTTTGTCTTTTTAGAATTTTATTTTAAGTTTGGTAAATTTGTGGTCCGAGTCCCAAGTGGCTCAACATTTCTATAGAGTTTTTTTTCTTTTTGCAAAACCCACAGTATGTGGGCGATTATATAATCCCATCCAAGGTGGTGGCATCCTCTTGTTGGTGGTATCCGTGCGAATGATGATGTAATTTTTTGAATTATATTCTATAGAGTTTTTCTAATTTGTGCCACACTTTCATACTCACAAATTAAGGAAGCTTTCCTTTCTTTTTTTTTTTTCCATACTCAGAATTTTGAGAGGTAGAGTTAAATTATTCTCTGAAATGAATGCACAATAAGCCTCAAGCACTATCTATGGCTTGAGTTTTCAAAGACGCAAAAAAAAAAAAAAAAAAAAAAAAGCCCTCAAGCACGGGCTTGAGGAGCCAAAAGATACAAAAAGGTGTCGGCCTTTGTCTTTCAAAGCCACTTGTAAACAAAGTTTCAATTCATGATTGGTAGCGGGTAGCTTACAATCAACATTTTTGGAATATCTAGTGTCGAAAAGTGTTTGCTTTTCACTCATAAGAGTCCTTATATTTTTTGGCCTCTTAAGGCCTTAGTACCAAGTACCCAAGGGCCAACTTCATTTAAGTTTGCTTGCTTGACAAATGTCCCTATGCAATTTAAAATTCTTGTGAATGAATAGAAAGGAATCTTACTCTTTTAAGTGCTATTCTTTAAAAATCCAAAGGTGCATTCATTTTGGCTCTAAAGACCTTAGTATCCATATGCTTTAAATAGAGATTGTGAAAGAAGTTCACTTAATTTTTTGGTATCATGAATATATTAAGAGCAACAAGTAGCCATAAAAGACACCAATAGCTTGAAAACTTTGTTCATATGTGTACTCTATAATATTCTCCGTGATAATCATGGTTGATAGGTCCATGTGGGTAGACCTCCAAGCATGGTGATGATGGTGCACGGGTAAACAAAGAGACATTGGATTGTGGAAGAGAGAGAGAGAGAGAGACTACACTCCCCGTGTCCCTACCTAATCCGTTTGTAAGTTCATCTGTGCAACTACTTCAACAAGCCCTTCTCATATGTGCTAACTATGAAAACAACTAATTAAGATCATACAAACATAACTTAATTAAGAAAGTTTCATTCACACTTTATGAATGAGAGAGAGAGAGAGAGAGAGAGTGTATTTTTCTTGATCTTCTTTTATGAAATTTGTCAAGAGTGAGGAGCTTGAGGGTAAAGAGGGGCCATGCCATCGTAGAAGGTGGCGCCATTTTACTAGTATGGATGAAGGTCGTTCAAATTAGTTGCATGACATGTCTCGCTAAAAAGAGCATTAAAAACTCTTGAAGAGAATTGAAAACAAAAGAACCATGTCCTTTCAAACCATCTTTTCCAAAAGCTGCATTCAATTTTTTTATTTGGAAGGGCATGCAACAAATGATTTCAATTTTGAATATAGTAATTTTTGTTAAAAAAATGATTCTTTTTTATATATCAAATCATTTCAAAATTAACTAAATTCCACAAAAGCATGACACATTGCATATAAGCAAGGGCCACCCCTTTATAGAATAGCAGTCTTCTGATTTTTCAAATGCAAAAAGCTTTTTATTTTCTAGACCCTTCAATTTTGCATTTTAGATGGACTTTTTAATTTTTCCAGATTGTGGAGACCTAATCACTTCAGAAACTACAAATATACATTTTTTCTAGCTATTTAACCCAAAACCCCATTCATTTCTCAAATTTGGATCGGATCTCTGAATCCTAAAGGAAAAGATCCCTCCCCCTGCCTTGTTCGCATAGAGCTTCACCACCTCTCTATCTCTATCCCGGTCATCGCCTTCACACATATGGTTTCTCTCTATGTTTTTGCCATCATGCTCATACATATCAACTGTCTCACTAGTTGTACCCTTAGGTTGGGCCATGGCTCTCAACCACGTCCTCAGACCTACCAAGGCTCTCTGTATCTTCCACCACAAAGTAGAGTTTGTTCCTAATCAAGATGTCTAGCATCCCATCCTTACAAAGCCAATAAAAATTATTGACGAAGCACCATCGCAAAGGATCCCATTTATCTAGATGATTGTGATAGCTAAAAAAACTCTCTGTCTCTACCCTCCTTGACTTTGACACATGGCATCAAAATGATTGCGATAGCAAAAAAATCTTCTTTGTCTTTGTCGATCTTGGTCTTGATACACATCCCCCCCCCCTCTCTCTCTCTCTCTCTCTCTCTCTCTCATGCCATTTCCTCCCATTTTCTCCTCAAAGCGTTCATGGAATTTTTTTAGATTCCTATCCAAACAAATGGATTTAAAATTGAGCAAACTTATTGACTTTGAAATTAAGACACTTCTTGAAGGGTTTTGATTTTTTCTTGTATCCAATAAGAACATAACAAGTGATAAAATCACTAGGCCTGCTTGCAATGACAAAAGAGATGAAAGAAAAAACATAAAGCTTTGAGCATAGAAATGTTGATCATGTTAGCTCATTTCACTTATAATATACACATTTTCACTCGTTAAGCTATATACATCGAGACATTGAAGGTTTCAAGTTTCTATCGGTAATCGTGGGTGCCATCAACAAATAGAACTATTTTCGAAAAGAAAAGTGAAGTTACAAGGAAAGACGATACACATTTTTCGGCATGTCAAGATTGCAATGGAACAATACCATCAATATTGGCTCAAGATGGTGTCAAGCACTCAAAAAACAAAACATTAACAACAAGACACATATGTAAAACGAGTAGTAAACAAACTCCTCTATAAAACGTATCTTTGCAAGATCGTAGTGCCTCACTAAACAAGTAAAACAAAGCCAAATTATGCTTTAGTTGTGCAAGTGCCATAGAATGACACGAGGGAAACCACTATAACCAAAAAGCAATTGAACATTTGGAAAATGAAAGGCTTCCTTGTCAAATCATGCTTCTTGAGTTGAGGATTTGCTACCACAATATACCAAAATCAGGTGCTACACCAAAATCAAATGAAAAGACAAACTGTTTGGAGATGCAAAAATACAACTGTTCCCTTGAATGTGTCTTTAAAAGTTTGCATAAGGTATATTTTGTATTGCATATTTGAATTGCAATTCATATCCATTATTCAATATCCATATGGGATTTTTTAGTTCTCTTCAAACCGCATGAACATAAAAGAGGCTCATGAGCTCATCACTTCGAAATGGAAAGCTGATACGTCAAAACCATTCCATGTAAAAAGCTTTAAAATTAAATAGCTTTGATAAGTAAAAATTTGTGAAGGTCATTTCAAATTTCCATTGAGGTACCTTATCAAACCTAAATCAAAATGGAGTATTGTCCTACATATGTGATTATGAAGGAAAATGCGACGAAGAGAGAGAGAGAGAGAGGAAAATGCAACGAAGAGAGAGAGAGAGAGAGAGAGAGAGAGTGAGTGAGTGAGTGCCTATAGGAGGACCAGAGGTTTTTTCCTCTGTTGTCAAGCGTACTTGAAAAATTGGAGCAGTGTTAGAGAGAAAAATGATAATGATTACGGGGGTAATATTAAAGGAGGCCGAGGTATAGACTCTAAGATTCCAGTTATGACTCAGGAGTGTAAGGGCATAGGCAACACCATAGTTAATCTAGGGTCCAAGAAAGCGAATTTTTGTCAGAATAGGGGGCAAAAAATTGAAAGTAGGGTAGGCTCTGATGATGAAGATGATGATGCACTGTATTCCCATTTCCATGCTTCCACTTAACCCTAGTGGAGACAATGAGAGAGAGAGAGTGAGAGAGAGAGAGAGAGAGAGAGAGAGAGTTACCCTCCATGGCTTGGTTGGAGCATGGAGTTGTTTTCATCTTCATTGGTTTTTATATAATATCCCCACTCTCTCATTTGAGGGAATATTGAAAAAAAACGCAACAAAAGTGAACACTGAACCTAATCAAATCTTCTTGGATTCGTCTAAAGAGAGCGTGTTGTTAGTCAGGTAGCTTGCAAGGTCTCGAAGTAGAAAGACTTAAGGGGGGTGCTACACCAGGGCATGTCGATGGAATGTCTTTGCTAGAGGGTGTGTTTTTGAGAGGTGGTGGACAATGGCTGCTCTTGTGTGAGGGGCTAGGCAGGTCTGCTCTCCTCACTAGCGACCTTCTCAAGCCTCGACTCCCATTTTTGACTGCAAGTGCCATCGCCTCTCCCACCTGAGGACTGACCGCTACAACCTGCATGTAATGATGATGCATGGAGAAGATGAATGTTTTGTAAAGTGTGAGCTTTGTCCTAAAGTGTGAGTCAAGGAGAAGAGAGTGGATTTATCCCACATGCTCTGGAGCAAGGCTCTAGAGCTACTTAAAGCTCATTTCATGAATGAATAAACATCAACTCCATTTTGCACTACATGCTTGTCTATGGTGAGCTTGTGCTAAGCTAAGTCAATACTCAAGATTGTGTTTATGAGTCCAAGCTAATTCTATCTTGGAACCTAATTCACTTGAGCGATAACCTTGCTTACTCACACACTCACGCATTGACACTATGTTTGTCTTTCATCCACCCTAGCTAGCACGATCCAATTCCTAACATTTGGTATCAGAGCTATGGTGTGCTAGCTAGGATTGTTGCTATGCGTTTGTGTGTTAGTACAATTAGCATTACTTTATCATCATTAGATAAATCCATTTGATTTTCCCTTCTATTGTATACCGCATGCCTGATTAGTGTTCCATTGGCTAGCATGAGCATGTTCTTGAGCTAAAGACTCTTGGGCCACTACTCACTAGCTAACCGGAAGATTGATTGGCATATGATTTCATTAATTTAGACATTAAGAACTTGCATTTTGCAAAATCTGCTCCTCAGTTTAGCAAAATTGGCATTCACCATTGGTACGTGTGCGTAGCCCCATTCAAATGCTTTCCGTCAAGCCCACCCATGCTAAAATTGCATTTAATTTTCCTATTCTAAAGCTTGATCAATTTTGCTCTCATACACACCCTCAATCTCTGGTTTTTTCTGCATACTCAAGACCCAAATTGTGTGTGTGTGTGTGTGTGTGTGTGTGTGTGCCTAAAAGAGCATTCAATGCTCACCACACCCTTGTGGAAAAAACAAGCTCAAAGAGCCTCAAACGACTTTGCACGTGGTGGGAACACCTTGCTTTTAGGGCCTTTGACCATTTTAAAGGCGAAGGGCCACACCCACACTTGGAACGCCCACTAGCGGATTTGAAAAAAAAGGCGCTCAACCTTCTTGCATAAAACTTTCGGGTCCGAACGGACCCGGCTAGCCGGTCTCACCGTTCCTGTCCGCGCGTGCCCAAAAAAACGGCCGACAAACTACCCGATTGGCCGCCCGGCCTGACCCCGTGCCTGCCCGATCGGCCACCTACCCAACTGACTTTGTCCGCGCACTCAACCCCTTTTAAGGGGTTTTTTCAGGTCCTCCCCTCTTGGGCCCCCCTTCCCACGCTGCTCTCGGGTCTCAAGAACTCCAACTCAGCGCCCTTCTCGGGCCCCCCTTTCCGCGCTGCTCCCTGCCTCAAGAGCCCCGACCTCAAGAGCTCACCAAGGAACACATTCCCACGAGCTTGCTACCATCAAGCCGCCGAGACCCTTCAAGGGCTTGCTCCCACCAAGCTACAGCAGAGCACCCTGCCAAGCTTCAAGGGCTTTTCCAAGGAAAATAAACCAAGTCTTTCAAGCCTCAAAGATTTTCAAAGCTTCTACGTCGGACTTCAAAGGCGGTCATCAAACAAAGCATCTTCAAGCTTTTAAAAGGAAGCTCCAAAGGTATCCAAAGCCAACTTCAAATGCTCATTCCAGTCATCAAAGAAGAACTCAAAGGTGTACGTGAAGGGTGACTTCACCTCGAGTAAAGAGGTACTTCACATTTTATTAAGAAGACATTAAAATTGAAATCTTGCAGCCAAGCACAACAACTTCTTACAATGTATGTAATTGTATTTGTCTACATGGATGACATTATGTGCTTTTGTAATGGGATAGACATTGACATTGGAGAGTCTCCATATTGCTAAAATCTCTCCATGTGTGAAGACTTTGTGACAATGAGTATGAGAAACACCGCATGCTTGGGCTCTCGGAGTATGACCAAGATGGAAGAGAAAGTATTAACTTTTTGCATAAACCCTTTTATAGGATTTTTAGCATATTGTTGCATGTCATTATGATGCATGGAATAAAGCTTGATTGCACAACAAAAAGGGGGACAGAAGCACTCGTTTGAGGGGAGGATACGAAGTCAGACCATGAAGCAGTTTAAAGTAACAACATAAGCAATGAAGGCTAGAGACCTGGCAGAGGATCAACTCACATAGTAGAAGACAAAAAGGATGAAGACAAGAGCAACATTGTCTTTTATGAAGACCCATTTTGAAGATGCAGACTCTCTACTTGTAGGGGAGGACTTTTTCCTGTGTGGATCTTATCATCCTGTGTGGACATCACCATCCTTTGTGGATTTTTCTTGTGTGGATTTTACCATCCTGTGTGGATATCACCATCCTTTGTGGACTTTATTTTCCTGTGTGGATATCACCACCCTATGTGGATTTTGTTAGCATGTGTAGATCACGCATCTTCAGTATCTTGTCATAGTCCAAACCTCAAAGGAAGGATTGTAAAGTGTGAGCTTTATCCTAAAGTGTGAGTCAAGGAGAAGAGAGTGGATTTATCCCACATGCTGTGGAGCAAGGTTGTAGAGCTACTTAAAGCTCATTTCATGAATGAATAAACGTCAAATCCATTTTGCACTACATGCTTGTCTATAGTGAGCTTGTGCTAAGCTAAGTCAATACTCAAGATTGTGTTTATGAGTCCAAGCTAATTCTATCTTGGAACCTAATTCACTTGAGTGATAACCTTGCTTACACACACACTCACGCATTGACACTATGTTTCTCTTTCATCCACCCTAGCTAGCACGATCCAATTCCTAAAATGTTTATAGCATGAAGGAGCCAAGGATAGGATCTGAGAGGGGAGGATGGAAGGAGTGGGAGGTCTTGCCAGAAGAGGATGAGCAGTAGGGTAACCATATTGGATTTCAGGAAGACCAAGTAGAACTTGGTCTACTTCAAAAAAAATGTATTCATTAGACCCAAGATTCCTTCGGCATCTCTTCCCACATCTACACTGTTCGTTTCTCTCTCTCCTCTCCTTCATATTTCCAGACTTTGCCCCACCCTCTCTAGCTCCACATCTCCTCAAATCTTGCGGCCTCTGCTCTTTAGCTCGTTCTCGCTTCCCTTCTCATTTGGTGATAATAACGCAGCCCCCTCACACCCACAAAGCAAGGCACCTCAACCTGAACACAAAGAGAGAGAGAGAGAGAGAGAGAGAGAGAGAGAGAGAGAGAGAGAGTTGTCAGGCCATCAATTGAGAGAGCTGCCATGTAGAGAAAACGCTAGAAAGTCGTTGAAGAAACGCAGCCCCCTCACACCCACAAAACAAGGCACCTCAACCTGAACACAAAGAGAGAGAGAGAGAGAGAGAGAGAGAGAGAGAGAGAGAGAGAGAGAGAGAGAGTTGTCAGGCCACCAATTGAGAGAGTTGCCATGTAGAGAAAACGCTAGAAAGTCGTTGAAGAGAGAGAGAGAGAGAGAGAGAGAGAGAGAGAGAGAGTCGCCACAATTGGAAGCTCCGATGGTGAAGATGAGAGTTACAAACCACCACAAGGTGATATTGATGAGAGTCACAAACCACCACAGTTGGAAGCTCCGATGGTGAAGATGACAATAAATGAGCAGTGCACAAAGGAGATACATTCTCTAGCTGTGACCAAAGTGCCGATGGGGACGCGATGGAAGAGCCAACCGGAAAAAGACGGCTCTTTGGTGATGCACGATGAAAGAGCGAGCTGAAAAATAGTGTTCCATTCTTGAGGCATTAGATGTGTATAGAGAAATAATAGAAGGAGGTTGGTGGCATAGGTGAGACTCGAGAAACGCTAGAGAGAGACCATATCATTAAAATTTACTGAGCTCATTCCAAAAGCCATCATCATGAGGACAAAGCTGGCCGGTCCAGTCTCCCACTACTAACACAATGTTCATTTCATCATTTCCCTTCCATCGAATAAACATACACTTTCCTCATCCACCAATCGAAAATTTGTCGATTTCAAAAAACAAAAACTCCACAATGCCCACTATCACCTACCTGGAACCAATCAAAAATTTTAGAAACCAGTTGTCTTTTAATGAGTGTCTACAAATCTCTATCTTTATAAATCTTTATAATGAGTGTCTGCTTGGTATCCAACCAATCAAAAAATGTATATTTTTTAAAACAACCCTTCCTTTTTCATCAGGAAAAAGGGAACACATCACTATGGCCTTAGCCCTTCGACAGGCCAAAAAATACAAAGTTTTTAGTCAAGGCAAAAAGAGTGAGGCAAGTTAAGGTAATGTCCCTTGTGCATTCCAAAAATAAGTTAATGCAAAATGTTGATCTATAAATGTTTTTTCTTACCAAACTCACAATTGTGAGTATATGATTTGTTGGATAGTTTGAACATTGACACTAATAGTCTCATATTGTAAATGTTAAACCAAACATCCTTTTAAAGTAGATTATTAAATCTCTCTCTCTCTCTCTCTCTCTCTCTCTCTCTCCCCCCCCACACACACACACACACACACATCGACCCACACATAACATCATTTCATCAAATACATTAATTAGTTATGAAAAAAATATCTTCAATATGTTTCTATGTTTTTTATGAAAGAGTACTTTATATAGTGACATGTATATTCTTTTAAGGCTCTAATCTCAATCTAGGGAAGATGAGATAGAGCAAGATGCTTGGGGTGCAGGTTGGCTACTGAAGATCTGGCTCACCTATTCATGGACTGCCCAACTATCAAAGGCCTCGTAGGGAAAATATGCAAGTGGGTCCAAAGAACATGGAAAATTAGTTTTTTCAAGACTGACCTATTCCTTGGATGTAAGAATTCAGGTAGTCCTACACTCCTCGTCAGCACTCAGATCGTCAGATACTTCTTCTTACATAATGTATGGCAGACAAGGAACCGTCGTGTTTTTGAAGGAGGTTTTGAGGTGGCAAGCTTTGCAGAAATTATACAAGAAAGCAAAGTGCTAATATGGACACTCGGGTGCAAGCAACACTCGGAAAATTGGTCTAGGACTACTGGTGCCTTGTTGTCAGCAGATGGAATGCCTAGGATGGGGACAAATCTTGGCCATCGATTAATAAAAGATCTCAGAATGACATGATTATGGACTTTGTGTATCGAGGATGAGGGGGCGGGTCGGTAGGGGTGGCTGCCCTAATAGCCGATGTAATTATGGTCCCTAGATGTTGTCATGGCTTAACATGAGTATGACAAGACCTTGTAAGTTTTTGGGCTGTTCAATTTAATTCACTCACGATTGTGAGTTTTGCTTTCTTTTTTTTTTTTATAAAATGTATTGTAAGGAGCATGCTTTTAGATCCCTTTTAATGAAATTCTCTAAGGCTAATGAGTCTCTCTAACTCAAACAATTAATAGCTCAAAGTCTTTGAAAATGTGTATTTCTAAGTTTTGTAAGCGACTTTTTAATAAAAAATGATAGTTATCCGTTTTTGTTTTTTGTATCTTAATTGTTATGAGTAAAGTCTGTGCAATTTTAATCATAAATAGCTTAAATTTTGTAAATCTACTCTTTACATCAAAGGCTACGTAAAACATTTCTTTTAAACACTACCCTCACCCTCCCCCCCCTCCCTCCCTCCCTCCCTCTCTCTCTCTCTCTCTCACTCACACACACACACACATTATTATGAGTTTTAACCTTTCTAAAATAAAATTTTAACTCTCACGGCTCCTCAATAGTCACTTTTTTGCCTTTTGAAGATGTGAAGACTTCACCTTGTTTAACACGCTTGACAAACACTTTTAGAGAACAAATGAATAAACAATAGAGTTTGATCCCATGATATGAGACATTGATAAAGGGTCCTTTGATTTGATTTTTTAAAAATTATTTTAATTAAATTATTTTATTATTTTCTATGTTTATCAAGTCTATTTTTTTAATAAAAACTATTAAAATATTTTTTCATTTTTGTTCCAAAAAAATTATTAAAAAGACTAACAAAAAATTACAGAGTGTCTTTTTTTTTGGGCCAAACTCACAATTGTGAATAGATGTATAGTATTAAACATCAAGAAATGTACAATAGCCTCAAGCTTATATCGAGCCTTGAAGGGCCGTTTGAGACATCGGAAGGCTTACACAAAGCCAAGTAATGGTGAGCCATTACCCACGTACCCTTACTCATTGAAAGAGGTCTAGAGATGCCTGGCTCCACTTGTCCAAATTCTTCTTTTTCTCCATGGCAATAATTAGTTCATTGCTTTTGTGGATATTTTCCTTGAAGCTAGATGTCTTGGTGTCATACTCAAAAAATCCGACAGTTCTTGGCTTTCCACAGGTGTTGAAAATAACAGAATCTAACAATTTGAGTACATATCAGTAGTGCTTGGCTTTCAATTGCTAGTAAGAGGCTGAGTTTTTACCTTCTTAAAATACTCTTTAAACCCTCATGACCCCTCAATAGTCACTTTTTTGCCTTTTGAATGCCCCCATGAAGACTTCAGCCTGTTTAAGATAGAGAGAATCCAATTCCTAGTTTCCTGTATAATTTCTTCAAATTTAGCCATTGTAGTATTTGTTTCTAATAATCGAAGGTTTCTTTATTTCCAAGTTTGTTTGAGATAGCAGAAGCGGACAATCTGTGTGCAAACAGATTGTCCGCTTCTGCTATGCTAGGCCATGGAGTATTCCAGATGTTACCTACAACTATTGTCTACTTTAACTCAAGCCTACTTTGTTAAGCAGAGAGAACCAATTTGTTTGGTAAATAAGCTTGATGTATGTTCCCCTTGTTTTTGCACGTCACTTGGGAGCTAGCTTCGACGCCTTCACCTCCATTAGCCCCGAGTGTGTTCCCTTTTCGTTTTAACACCTTTTAAGTCAAGACAAGGATCTTGTAAGATTCGTGTTAAAAACGCCTTTTACATTATCGTATTTTGGCACCCGCCATTCCTTATCTCGACGTATTTTGCTTGATTCCCTTTTAGAAAAAAAAAATCTCCCCAAGTGGTACCCATTCTCCTCCTGTGCCCGTGCTGTGGGAGTGAGGGGCCATAATAAAGACGTCGCTCCTTCTACAGAAGCACGTGCTGGGTGCTTGCTGACCCCCACCATGGTCAAACTTAGTTGACGCCGCTTCCTCACCAAGCCTACCAAGGGGCTGCCGCAGGTACACGTACATAAAGCAATGCTACACTCCCACACACATACACATCCGCGCACAAGCTATGGAAAAATCTCCAGAAGAGATTCATGCTGATGAACTTATCGTGGATTCAAATGCTTGCGTTGAGAATAGGCAGACTAAGACCGGGCGATGGAAGGCTGCCAAATACATAATAGGTCTTCCTTCTCTTGTTGTTATTTCAAGCTTTTCCTCTAAAATGACAGAATTTTTACACAATGGTGT
The DNA here is from genome assembly GCF_014529385.1 of Adiantum capillus-veneris. Classification (NCBI taxonomy): domain Eukaryota; kingdom Viridiplantae; phylum Streptophyta; class Polypodiopsida; order Polypodiales; family Pteridaceae; genus Adiantum; species Adiantum capillus-veneris. The sequence continues at coordinate 15,264,899 of NC_140955.1, forward strand.
ATGTACACCCAATCCAATTTTTCTTTTTGTACTCCAAACAATGCAGGAAATCAAGGCTTAAGTTGCCTGGGCTTTTATGGAGCTATTATCAACCTGGTGGTATACTTTACTGATGTTCTTCATCAAGGAAATGCAACCGCAGCCAACAATGTCAGCACTTGGGCTGGGACAGCATCCCTTTTTCCAGTTGTGGGCGCCTTTGTTGCAGATGCTTATTGGGGTCGATACCGGACATGTGTTGCACTATCTTGCGTATCTGTTGTGGTAAGTGAATCTCATGTTTGGGTCATTTCCATGTTCAGTGGCTCTTCCTTTGTTTATGCAAAGCTTTGTTCTCATCATCCGACCCTATGTGGGTTTTTAATTAGATTAAATGGTGAACGTAGTAGTGTTCGAGTAAGAGAAGTATCGGCATGCACATGTCATGAATATTGCCCATGTACTGGTTATCAGAGCAGCCATGAGGAGCATCTAGCCACAATGCTCCTCAAATGTGTTGCCAAATCTACTGATTGAGAGAAGGAAAGTCCCTTTGGAACCTCATATTGTGCTCATATCTGCATGGATTTATTACCTCACTTCAATGACATAAGGGTTTGCTATATGAAGAGATTCTGAATTTTCTTTCTCCAAAAGAGGAAAACGTGGATATTAATCAAGATAAGATGCTGATGGTGGACATCTTTCCCACAATCTGTGTATACATACACACAGAGAAACCTTCCTCTATAAATTACCCCCCAAAAATGGGGGGCAAAAGACAAATTGATCCCACCTTGTGGAATTGTGAAGGTATCCCTGCATGCCAGGAATCGGGTCGTATATCTCTGCCATAAAACCAGGCATTCTGGCTCCATATGGTCCATAGCCACCTGCTCCTTGGGTGCCCCTAGAGGCATCCAAGTCTGGCTCTTGGTGGCTACATTTGAAAAAGCTGGATTCCTGCCCAAAAAGCCTAGGTAGGGTGACCTAAGCTACTGCATCTGCTACTGCTTTTGATTAGCAACAAAGTTGGAACCTTTCTTGTTGCTAGTCCCCTTCACCCGAGGGTTGATCCACTCCGTCAAGGTCGTGGGTCGGAGGGCTGCAAATCTCAGCCTTCCATCCACTCGTCTTTATTGGCCAGAATCTACGCTTGCAACCCCCGATGCTGGACAGCTCAGCAGGCGGAATGTCAGGGATGTCTAAACACTGAGTTCATAGGCTCTGACTTGCATATACGTCACATAACAAGGATCCTTGGAATAAGCAAGAAGATGATCCATAAGGATATTGACTTTGGCTTGTTGAGATTGCTCCACATCTGGTGATGGGTTTGTTGAGTCTTGGACTGATTCTCTTGATCGTTCTCTGCAGTCTTATCATCCCAACATCATTCTGCTTGGCCTCTTCTTCTTGACCTTCCTCGTTTTCAACTTCCTCTTTTGTTTCCACTTCAACTTCCTCGTACTCCACCTCTTCCTCTTTGTCAGGTTTAGGTGGAACTGCAGCTGCTTCCATGGTTGATTGCTTCATTTATGGATTGGGATTGATGTTCTAATACTGCTGAAACGGGCTGGTCACTTGAGAGGGCAGTGAATCACTGCAACAACAACACAAACAACAGATTGAACTTCAAATAACACTTGGAGTCAAGACACATAGATGGGGGGGGAGTTTACTTCTCAGAAATATCAGCCCCTTAGATAGGTACTCCCCTTGCGGTATTTTCATTTATAATGCGATTACAATTGTTCTATGAGCCCACTCACAAGGATCTCTCTAGAAGTGGAGCTCTTGGCTTCATTACTTTCTTGGACTAGAGATTTGGCGGAAAGAGGGGGGTATGTTTCTCTCTCTGCAGCATTCTCTAGGAGTTGCTGGAGGCTTTTGGCATGATTGACTATAGCTCCCATGGATCCCAACACCAAGCTGTCCTGTTATGACTCTTCAGATGTAGCTAGTGCTACCAAGTAATGAAAACTGGGTGGTTCCCTCATTTTGCTGCTCAGTACCGTTTTGACCTCAGTTCGCGACGGGTCGTCTTAGGCTCTTAGCTCATTCATGCAAAAGCGTGCACAGCTGGATTTGGAGGGAGATTTTCTGTGAGTCGTTTGAGTCCACGTGATTGTTCACATTTGGAGAGAGGAATCATTGCATCATTTATTGCCCCATTCGTTATCCAATTTCTTTTTGCTGCCACTTTTACAAATCTGGCCTACACTTCTAGGGCATTAAACCTTTTTGGTGTCAATGAGACCTTGACTTACAATATTGTCGTCTGCAGCATGTGTCACTTATGAGTATACACTACAAGGATTTTTGACAACTTGAAGGCAAATTTTGAATGAAAGCAAAGCAGAGTAGGATCATTTAATAGTTACAGGGTCCATTTGTGGGTCTCCCACCTCAAGAATGGGAGTTTTGGCTGATGCAATTCCTTCAATGTTACTGCATGGTCACACAAAACAGCGATTCTGGTATTGTCCCCTGTCCTTGTCCCCAATATCCCATTCCTTGTGCCTACTGATGATACCCTTGCCAAAGGGTATATTCCACCAACAGAAGATAGGTACAAATCTATGTATGTCACAACCAACATATCATTTTGGTACATTGCATTTATCTCGTTTTGAAATCTTTTCAAAGTTTTTCATGGAAATAGATGATGATAAGTGAGTTTAACTTACTAGAACTGGCTGCTAGTATGATACTTTGTGACTTGATTGACATAGCCTATGTTTTGATGAGCAGGGAATGGGCCTGATGGTACTCTCAGCAGCATTACCGACATTAAAACCTCCACCATGCCCTGAGAGCTCATTAACTACAGGGAAATGCAAAAAGGCAACTTCCCTGCAGATGTCATTTTTTTTCATGGCACTGTATGTGATGAGCTTTGGAGCAGCAGCATATATGCCATGTTTAACAGCAATGGGTGCGGATCAATTTGATGAGGAAGTTGACGAAGAAAAACAGCAGAAAAGCTCATTTTTCAACTGGTTCTATTTGTCAGTCAATGTGGGAGCTTTATTTTCAAGCACCTTGTTGGTCTATATGGAGCAGACCATTAGCTGGTGGCTGGTGTTTGCGATATGCACAGGTTCTGTCCTCGCAAGTGTGCTAATCCTCATATCGGGAAGCCGAATGTACAGGCTCAAAGAGTCGGGAGGTAATCCGTTCCCTAGACTTCTTCAAGTGCTAGTGGCTAGTGCAAGGAAATGGAAAGTGAAAGTGTCTAGTGATTATAGTACCGTCAGTTACCACGTAGGTAATAGGCTTTATGAAGTGTCAGAAAGATGCTCCACCATTAAAGGAAGCAGAAAGGTTGCTCACACTAATGTTTACAGGTAAAAGCTTAAACTGATGATTTGCACTATAAGCGGGAAGAAAAGACATGAATTTAGAATGTGTTTTGGATTGTTTGGAAAAGGTTTTTGGACAAAGCTGCTACTGAGACGGAGGGGGAAAGGAAGACGAGAGAAAAAGGCCAAATGATCAGCCCCTGGCAGTTATGCACAGTGACTCAAGTTGAGGAAGTAAAGTTTCTGCTGCGGCTATTCCCGGTGTGGGTGACGAGCATCTTATTTAGCACGGTATATGTGCAGATGTCGACGCTCTTTGTAGAGCAGGGTAATTTGATGAACACACAGGCTGGTAGCCTCAATATACCAGCTGCGGCTGTATCAACTTTCGACACTATCAGTGTCATTCTCTGGGTGCCAATCTATGATCGTGTTATCGTTCGAGTGGCCAAACACTGGACAGGCCATTCGAGGGGCCTTACGAGTCTCCAGCGAATAGGAGCAGGCCTTGCAATCTCCATTTTATCCATGATAGCTGCTGCATTGATAGAGATAAACAGACTCAGAATTGCCGAAGAAGAAGGGGTAATGGCTACAGGGGAGGCTGTTAAGAGCATGAGTGTGTTTTGGCAAGTTCCCCAGTATGCCATTGTTGGTGCAGCTGAGGTTTTTACATACATTGGCCAGATGGAACTCTTTTATGACGAGTCGCCAGATGCTCTTCGGAGCTTGTCCATAGCTCTCATGGGAGTTGGTTCAGCACTAGGAAATTACATCAGCACGCTCTTAGTTGTCGTCGTAAACAAGATCACCTCTTCTCATGGTAATCGCGAGCCCTGGATACCTGAGGAAAATCTTAACCTTGGGCACATGGACAGATTCTTTTGGCTTCTTGCTTCCATCAGTGCTACTAATCTGGTCCTCTTTATATGGTTTTCGCGACGATATCAATACACAGTACATCTACCTTAACTGTCTACCTTAACGGCCTTTAGCTCTACTCAAAATTGTACTATATAACATCCATATACTAACTTGCAAAGCAAACTCTGGGCAGTGTCCATCTGGGGCAACGTTCGGACTTCCGGGGTTCTTGAGTAATGTGCCATTCATTCCCAATTATGATGTTATTACTGCCAATGAGATATTCAAATTTTATGAACCATTAGACATAGCTGAATCCACTAAGTATGGCTTGGGTGTTCGAAACTCCACAGTTTTATCCAATAGGCTCACTGCTGCCCTTTCAAATGCTATGCAGACATTCAATTATGCAGTGCCTCTGATGTAATGACCATAATATACCTTTATTGACTTAGTCTCACATCAAACAACACAGTAGCTTCCTGCGAACGTCTTAATGTCAACATACTCTCCATCGTCCCTTTACACTTGCACCTTCTCATGCTCATGAACTTATTTCACCATGTTCATGGAAATGGAAATGAAAATCTGTCACCTTGTGTCAGTGATCGTTATCTTGAGGTGGAGAATAATGCCAACTAATCAGGTCCTGTGACACGGTAAGAAATTTAGTGGTACATGCCAATCGTCTCAAGAAAGCGTGGTGGCGCTCCTTTGCCGCCCTTGATCAGGAAGAGTGTGAACTAACTCAGTCCAAATACCAGTAAGTGTATCCACACAAGTGGAAGCCTGACTGCCAATAATATGCAAGCATCTGCCTTCCAATTCATCCATGGCCACAAGGTGACTGCAACTTCAGTAGCAAAAATGAGCTTGTGGGGTGAGACTGAAAAGCATATATCCAATGTGGGCAAACCCTTTCCGATAGTCAATCGTCTACATCTAAAGTGCAGCTCGTTGCCAGCCCATGTCCATCAACCAGCATGAACCATCAACCACATGAAGTAGAATTTACGGCGGCTGATCTGCAAGTCCCAGAAGAAGGGGGGGAGAGAGAGAGAGAGAGAGAGAGAGAGAGTCTTGCTTTCAAGAGGCATCGTTCAAGAGCTGCAGACACATACTTTGGTGAACTCTCTTGAAAGCCTGAAGCTCTTAACATAAAAGTATCTTGTCCGAATTCCTTGTCTCACAAACAAGATCGCTAGACGGCAGCTCCAAAGGCATCCTTGTGTAATGAAAACGTGCACTTTTTTTTCAAACAACACACCAGAGGGCCCACAGGGGGAGGTGCTTATGTCTTCCAAGCCATGAAACATGGTTGTGCAAGGGCCGCGTACCATCGGGCAAGAGCCAAGCGTAGGCATCACCATGATCACCTAATTGATGCACCATGTGCTTGGAACGGCGGGGAGAACTCATAGTCCTCGGGTGACCCACCCTAGGAAGAGGATGCACTCAAATATTCAAGGGCAAGAGCCCTAGCAACGTGAACACCAAGTGAGCACAAGGTGTCCCTCTAGAGGGAACCCAACGGGGAATTTGAACCCACAACCTGTACGTTGAGTATTCAAAGCCTTACTGTTAGACCAACCCTTTGGGGAAAATGAAAACATGCACTTAAGGCAATGCCATCCAGCCATGCAGTATCACTATCTACATACTCAGAATACTTATACGAGGGTTGCATTCGCAAATATAATTAAGTTTATTCAAAGAGTGGTCCATCACATGTCTTCTTTGAAGCTTGAAGCTTACTACTACATAAACTGGCTCATATAATCTTTATTTCCCATTATTCAATGGGATTCCAGGAGATATTCCTCCTCCCCCCCTCTCTCGTCACTAATTGACACCTCCCTAGGGAGGTGGGATCAATGGCCCACATTAGGCATCGTGAGGTGGGTTCAATCCGGGACGTCCGATCGTCGTTTGAACTAGGTGTGAACTAAGAGTGAACTCGGAAGGTATGTGCACCACACCGAATTTGGTGTGAACTCGGCGTGAACTAAGTGTGAGCTTGTTGTGAACTTGGGAGGATATGCACACCACACCAAAATTGGAATGAATTGTGAACTCGGTGTGAAGTAGGTGTGAACTAGGTGTAAACTTGTCCGCGGCCGTGATCTATAAACTTACCACACACATACTTTTCAACGGACGCGCGATAGCTTAGCGGTTAGAGTCAATTCCAAGGGGGAGAGGGTAGTGGGTTCAAGTCTCAGAATTGGAAAAGTGGGAATCTTTTGCATTCTCTAGGCAATCCAACGGTCACAATCAATCGGTGATCGTGAGCCATTGATCCCACCTCCTAAAAGGAGGTGTGACGAGGTCCCCCTGAGAGAGAGAGAGAGAGAGAGAGAGAGAGAGAGAGAGAGAGATCTGTGTATGGAGAGCCTTGTGCTCCTCCCCCCTCCCTTAGTGTGGCCCACCCACACCTCTGTCACCCACACCTTGGTCACCCTCCCTCGTCCTCATGCCTTCCAATTGCAACCCCCGTCTCTTGTCAACGCCACTCTCCATGCCATAGCTTGCTGTTTAGTCCTGCACGCGAGTGGTCGACTGTGTCAGTTGCACCACATTTTGCCACTGAAGAGAGAGAGAGAGAGAGAGAGAGAGAGAGAGAGAGAGAGAGAGAGAGAGCTCTGAACCGAACACGACACTAGCACTCTTTATAGAGCGCCACAACTCCAAAAAAAGCACACTATACAAGCCTTTTGTCGCCCTTCCTCTCCCTCAGCTACCACCTGCTTGCTCGTCCCTCTTGGCAGAGAGACATTGGCATCGCAGCAACAGAAACTTGAGTGTCGGGACTGCAACACACACACACACACACACACACACACACACACACACACACACACACACACACACAAAGAGAGAGAGAGAGAGAGAGAGAGAGAGAGAGAGAGAGAGAGAGAGAGAGAGAGAGCACCACCTTTCTAACCGTCTAAGCAGAGGGTATGAAGCATCTAGACTCTTCAAGAGTCACCACATGGGTATCTTGTCAGATTGCTTCCAAACTTGGCAAGATAGTGCCCATAGGTGTCTTAGACTACTCCGATCCTTAGGTGGTGAGTAACCTAGTCGCATATTTTGCTTTAGAGATTTTGATTTTCATTCCTTTTACACTTTAACAGTTAGGCAGTGAGACAAGGGTTTAGTGCTTCATAGAGGCTAGAAGTCGGGGACTTGCTAGATCTACTCTTGAGAGGTATTGGGAGTTGTAAGTGAGATACGCAAGCATTTCATTTTGTATTTTTTTTAAATTCTTTGAAAGTACTGTTCTATCATCCGTTTTTCTTTCAATTTTGTATCGTTTTTTTGGTTTTGTTCATAGGATTCATTGCAGTACTTAGAAGTAGGTTAGGTAACATCTAAAACCATCAAAGTGGGCTGGAAAGATCAAGGAAAAACATGTCAAAACCATATTTTGGTAGGGAAGACCATAAACTCTAAAATTTTAAAAATTTGATGTGGTCAGAACACAAAAGCTGATCCAAACCCAAAAATTAAGTGCAAAAGGACGATAACCAAACCCAAAACAGTCAATTTGAAAAGTTTCAGACCAATTGGTGCAGGAACATGGATCGCCATCCATGACCCCTTGTGACATTTTGACTAGAAATTGGTAGCATTGGGTTTAGTGTGATTTCAAGACAATTGGTGCAGGAACATGGATCGCCATCCATGACCCCTTGTGACATTTTGACTAGAAACTGATAGCATTAGGTTTAGTGTCATTGGATATACACTTTTGGAAAGAAATTGACCCCCAAAACTCATTCAAATCAAGAAATTGGGAAAAGCTTTCAAAGTCCTTAAAAATTGGCCAAAATTTGGGCCTTTTTGTCTTTTTGATATCCAAATCGAAAAATAAGTGAAAATCTAACCTTTACAGGGTGATTAAATTTCATATTCATAAGTGATCAAAGATGATCGCGATCCATGACCCCCTTGACCATCTGGAGTTGAGATTTTAGCAGTGAGTAGCTGACAATATTTGAGACAACGTTTGTAGAGGACATCATAGCAAAAAACAAAAGAAAGATAACCAAATCACCAAAAGACCAGTTATAAGTTAAAAACCCGCAAGGCAGATACAAAATTTTTCTTTTTATCAACAATTTTTTTTTCAAATTCAGAAATAAGTTGTGGAGTGTGCTGCAAAGACTGTTAGTATGATAAAGTGAAATTTGGGATCCAGATTTGATGAGACATGGATTGCGATCCATGACCTCCTTCTAAATTTTTGGACAAAGACCATATAGTCTTGTAGCAGAGGCCAATACAAACAGATTATCCAAAAGTAAGGGTACCAAAAAACTTCAAAAAGTGGGTCAAAAAAAGGCAAAAGTCATTCAAGGCCAAAAACCGCCAAACAGACCTAAGGAACTATACTGACCCTAGCTTTTTTTATAGAGGAGAGTCTTTCTGATACTTCATGAGAGATATCTTATACCTATAGGGCTGAGGGATCCAAAGTGTGAGTTTCAAGGAGGAAACCAAAATGGGAGCGGGGCCATCACAATCAACACCAAACATGAAATTTTTGCACCTACAGTGCCAGTTTGAAAATGAACAGGGTGTCAAAATTTACAAAGATGGTGTGGATGATTACTGCGTGAAATAGAAGAGAGACCTAGTGAGTTCAAGCTCATAGTGCCCGTATATTATAGTGGTGATCGATACTTTGATGAGGAAGAAAACATGTATTTAGTTGTGCACAATTCCTTTATTGTGGACAAGTGGGGATTGACATGCACGAAGGAAAAGGTTGATGTCGAGCCTAAGGAAAATCCATCGAAGCTGGATATATTCCTAGTGAAAATCTTAGACGAGTGAATGTGGCTACTCGAGTCAACACTGACAACACTGATAACAAGCATGTGGGTTTATATAAGTACAATAATGGAGAGAAAATGCTCTATTGCAAATGTGAAGAATTCAATGTGAGGGAGTTAACAGAGCAAAAATGCATGTATGTGTTTATGTACGAAGTAGAAAGAGATACTAAGGTGATCATGTGAGACAAGTATGGTTGGTGATACTCCATAGTAAACCGCAAAGGACTTGAGGTATATACGAACTTTGAAGGACCACTCCATCAGTACTATGTCACCCCCAGTACGCATAGACCTACTGTCTCTGAAACGAGGCCAAAAACTATGAGAGTGATTCCACCGAGAATAAGAGTGGAAGATTCTTTTAGTTGACCACATTTTTCGGAACTAGACTGATGGAATCCTTGATTTCAAGGATTCCTATGACCACACATCGAGGTAGTGATATTCCAAACACGATTTTCAGCATAAGGATGCCCGATACTAGAACTAAGGGTAGAGACATGTGACCTGAGGAGAGAGTAACTGACAGAACTCCCTCCAGAGCACATATCACTGGATATGAGGCAAGATGTGTTATCATAGGAGAGCCTATAATGATGAGAATGATAGCAAAGATGCAGAGATTGCGACCTTCCTAAGTGGCAAAGTGTGTGCCCGAAAAGTATGGTGGATTGGGAGATCCATACACACATGTTTCCATATTTAAGAAGTCTCAAGAGAAAAATAAGTCACAGATTTTCATACACAGTATGAAGGATTTGGTTTGGCATTGAAAGGAACGATGTTGACTTGGTTCCAACCACTTAATAGTCAAGATTTCCTAAACATTGATCAACTCTTGTGAGAATTCTCCAAACAAAGAATCAAGCACAACACATTCCCAAATCCATGCCTTTAAGCAAAAGGAGGATGAAAAGGTGAAGAAAGCTTCGCTTCGCTTCAAACAATACATTGAGAGATGTCTAGTATGAGAGTTATCGCAAGATGATTGACTGTCAGTTCTCTTCATAGAGGGCCTGAGAAATGAAACTCTCAAAAAAGACTTGCACTTAAGGCATGCACCACATTCAAACAAGTCACTAGAGTAGCATTGTATCTAGTCGAAAATTGTAAGACATATGGAGAGGTAACGAAGGACGTAGATACTAAAAACACTAGCAGTGCCTCTTCTATCGCCAGTGAATCAGGTACAAAATGTAGTTCTCCTACTTCAATCACACAAAACGTGGATCAGGTGGTCAGAGAAGTGATCCGTAGAATGAACCAAACATATAGATAGAATCCCAATATGAAACCGCAATCGCCACAACCAAGAAATGCTCCAAAAGTGTTGAATTGGTGTGCCATTGAGTAGAAATACACTAATCATGATACAAATGAGTGCTTCTACAACCAAAGTTATCTAAGGGAAAGGCCGTATGAACCTCCAGCGGTGCAACAAATTTTGCCACCACCTTTGAGGTACCGGATTGGACTATTAACACAACACAAGGAGGAGATAAACCGCAACTTGTATTGCGCCAATAACCTCCTTTTCCGCACGATAATTGAGCTATTGTTGGATACACACAACCATCAAAACCACTCATAAGCCAACCATTGATGCAACTAACAATTTATTACGAGAAACTTGTAACCCATGTGAGAGAACCCAAAGGTGTAGCATATGCTACCGAGGATAGTCCATTTTGGGCAAGTGAAGATGAAGCTATTAAACCTTTATATGTGGCTCAAATAGCTAGAAACCAAATTACAATGAGTAAAAATATGTTCATGCTCATAGGAAATCAAAATTAAAAGCCTAGAGGATACCCTCCTAGGACATGACAGCCGCTGGGAGCACCACTAGCTACCTAGCAGGAAGGTCCATGCTATGAATGTGGCGGTGACCATTGGGCACGAGGTTTTCCACACAAGGGTCAACGAACAAAAATATTTGGATTCTATGAGGGTTGTGAGAACCTACTCCAGCACTGTGCTAAAAATCAAGACAACATTGGAAAAGCGGCTATGAATGTCATTGGAGTTTTACCTTGTTCAAGCGGATCCGAATCAGAGCCGATATCAAAATGGTGATAAGAGCTAAGATTCAGAAAGCAGCCAAAAACAAGCTAGTGGCGGATGAGTTGGAACGTCCAGAACAAATTGAGTTTGAAAGCGGATCACTGAGAACTCAACGAAAATCATGGAAATCAAAAAGAGAAAGAATGAAAGTGGAGGTTGAAGGAGAAAATGGCCATAGAAACTGAACTAAAGCAAATAAGGGAACATCTCAGACTTGAAGAATAGAATAAGAAAAATGCCAATTCGGAAGAGTCAAAGATTGTATCAGGTGTATCAGTCTTGTTTGAAAAGGTGAGCGAGCATCTAGATACTATGTTACAAGCCTACGAGGCGAGGTTGAAAAGAAATCAAACATTGGAACAAAGATTGATGACCTATCCTCATTTTAAAATAGAAACCAAACAAATCAAAATCTGCAAAAGGCTCATAGAGACTTCTCAAGCCCTACTGCAACGAGAAACATTAAAAACCCATGAGCAAGTAGCTGTGCATGTGCCAGAAAAGGAAAACGCAAGCGCACTCAAGGAAAACAACACGAAAAAAACAACCATAGTGGAAAGAGAAGAACCTTTGGATACAAGGGTTGTTGCTAACACGATGGAGAAGGCAAAGTCTCATGAGATCTTGTCAATTCCTAAAGTGGACGAGCCTTGGCCACAATCTTTATGGTAGACAATTAAAAACAGAAAAGACAGAAGTACCACATTTCTGTTCGCACCAATTCCAGAGATAAATATGGATCATGAGATCTATCGTGGGAATATCCAGTCATTGTATGGAGATGCACAGATGAAAATATTCGTGGAGAGTAAATCAGCAACCATAAGGACTTTATCTTCCTTTGTAGGCAAACACATACAAAATTCAAGGTGAGAATTGTGCCATCTCAATGGAATCCAATTTCACAGATGATGGACACAAAATCTTGTACGATTTGTTAGGAAATAAGACGTAGCTAAATAGATAATTGAGTAGATTACTTAATGGAGAGAGATAGATTTACATACACGAGATTATAGAGTAGAGAGAGAGAGAGAGAGTACACACGATATACGTGGTTCACCCAATGTGGGCTACGTCCACGGGAAAGCAGCCACTCAATGGATTTAGTACTTCAAAACAAGAACTAGTTTACAAAGGGATTATACCCTTAATGGAGCTCCCGCCTTGCTTCACTCTCACCACCTCACACTCACCTTGTTGCATCAACTTCACACTACTAATGTGTGTAGAAATGGCCTCCTTTTATAGGCCAAAAGGGCTGCCCTCTCTTATGAGAGACAGCCATGTGTAGCCGCCCTTGTGCGAATAAGTCCAAATCGGACCCTCCAATCCACCCATGTGTGGCCGCCCTTGAGAAGACAAGTCCCCTTTTGAATTTGGCCACCGGCCACCGGCCATTGACTTCCGACCACCGGCCACCGGCCATTGACTTCCGACCACCGGCCATCGGCCATTGACTACCGGCCACCGGCCAGCTGACCGGTTGTTTTCCGACCACTTTCCGGCCGCCGTCCGGGCATAATATTCCGGCGAAAAAAAGTCTCCGGGGCCTCCGCCCCTGAGGCCTTTAAAGTTGCCCGTGATTCTTGTCCGTGAAAATTTTGGTTTCCGGTGAGTGATTTTCCTTCACGCACGATGGCTTCTCCTCATAATGGGGGCCTTACAAATGTGCGATTTTACCACAGAAAATTACAAGGGTAAATCAGGCTCCATACTTAACAAGTCTCCCACTTGGAGACTGATCTCCAAACCAAACCGGTGACTGCTTTCCATTCTGGCTTCTTATCCTTGAATGCCGATTGAAGATGAGCAAAAGCTCAACTTCTCCTTGTTGACCACCTTTGTAAACATGTCTGCAGGATTTTCACTTGTATGCACCTTTCCTAGCTTTAGTTGTCCCTCTTCCAAAAGAGTGCGTATGAAGTGATATCTCACCTCAATGTGCTTTGTCCTTGAATGAAAGGCTGAGTTCTTCGCAAGATGGATAGCGCTTTGGGTATCATTGTACAAGACACAATTGTCTTGTTTGAATCCAAGAATCTGTGAAGCCACAGAATTTCTTTGCTTGCCTCTGTCATTGCTACATACTCTGCTTCCGTGGTAGAAAGTGAAACCACTTTCTGCAGCTTTGAAGCCCAGCTTACTGCTGTGCCTCCAACCGTGAACACATAGCCAGTAGTGCTCCTTCAAGTATCTTTGTCACCTGCCATATCTGCATCAGCATACCCTTCTAGAAAAATATCAGTTCCTCCAAAATACAAAGCATTTGTTGTTGTCCCTTTTAGATACCTAAGTATCCACTTCACACCTTGCCAATGCTCTTTACCTGGGTTGTCCATGAACCTACTCACAACTCCCACTGCATGTGCAATGTCTGGCCTTGTCCAGACCATAGCATACATTAGAGAACCTACCGCTGCAGCATATGGAACTTTAGACATATAGGCTATCTCCTCTTGTGTCTTTGGACACATATCCTTCGTTAGTTTAAAATGAGCAGCCAAAGGTGTAGAAACTGGTTTTGCATTTTGCATTGCAAACCTTTCTAGTACCTTCTTGATGTAATCTTCTTGAGATAGCTTTATTGTCTTCTTCGTCCTGTCCCTTGATATTTTCATACCAAGTATCCTCTTTGCAGCACCTAAATCTTTCATTGAAAAAGATTTGGACAGCTCCTCTTTTAGGTCTTTGATATCCTGCATGTTAGCACTTGCAATCAACATGTCATCAACATACAACATTAGGATGATGAATTTCCCATCTCCAAAATTCTCCGTGTAGACGCAGTGATCCGAGTTGCATCTTGTGAATCCATGATCCAACATCCATCGATCAAACTTCAAGTACCATTGTCTTGATGCTTGCTTTAAACCATACAAGCTCTTCTTTAATCTGCAAACCATTTTCTCCTTACCTTTAACTTCATACCCCTTTGGTTGAAGCATGTAGATTTCCTCCTCTAAGTCACCGTGAGGGAATGCCGTATTTACATCCATTTGCTCGAGATTTAGATCATGAGCAGCCACAAGGCTTAAGACAAGCCTAATTGAGTTCATTTTTACAACAGGAGAAAATATTTCATTGAAGTCAATACCTTTCTTTTGAGAAAAACCTTTTACCACAAGCCTAGACTTGTACCTTTTCTTCCCACCTTCTTCTTCCTTTAGCTTGTACACCCATTTGTTTTGAAGTGCCCGCTTACCTTTAGGCAACTCAACCAACTCCCATGTTTGGTTGCGATGTAGTGAGTCCATCTCCACTTGCATGCTCTTCGTCCATTCTTCTTTGGATTCATGTTGCATAGCTTCTTCATATGATTCCGGCTCTCGAGAATCTGAGATCAAGAGATGGTTGAAGGAAGGAACAAACCTTTCTGGAGGTCTACTTGCTCTTGTAGATCTTCGGGGAATAGGTTGAGGCTCCTCATTTGGTTGACGTTGTTGCACATTGTCACCGTTTGCAGTCCTTGAGTCTTCATCGTCCTCAAGCTCCATGTACTCATCACCTGTTTCTTTTGTTTGTTTTCTTTCCAAGTAATCTTTGTACATATTTTTTTCGTTAAAAATTACATCCCTACTCCTTAAGATTTTACCATCTTCAGGATTCCATAGGCGATACCCAAAGTCTCCTTCTCCATAGCCAATGAAGAAACACTTTTTGGACTTTGCATCTAACTTTGATCTTAGGCTTCTATCTATGTGCATGAAAGCCTCACACCCAAACACTTTGAGAAATGCATAATTCACCGGTTTACCTGTCCATGCCTCTTCTGGAACTCCCCCATCCAATGCCGTTGAGGGTGACCGATTGATTAAGTACACAGACGTACTTACAGCTTCCGCCCAAAGCTCAAGCGGTAGGCCTGCATGTAGCCGCATGCTTCGTGCTCGTTCCATGATTGTCCTGTTCATCCTTTCCGAAATCCCATTTTGTTGAGGTGTCCTTGGGGTTGTCCTTTGCCTCCGAATGCCATTGCTAGCACAAAAGCTTTCAAAAGCTTGGCTGCAATATTCGCCTCCATTGTCGGATCTGAGGCATTTAACCTTGGTACCTGTTTCATTCTCCACAAAGGCTTTCCACCTTTGAAATATGGAAAATACATCGGATTTATTCTTCATGACATAAACCCATGTTTTTCTAGTTGCATCGTCTATGAATGTTACATAGTACAATGAGCCACCAAGTGATGGTGTACTTGCAGGACCCAAAACATCAGAATGAACCAACTCAAGTTTTTTATTTTTTCTTTCATTTCCTGATTTTTGAAATTTTACCCTCTTTTGTTTACACACAACCATCAAAACCACTCATAAGCCAACCATTGATGCAACTAACAATTTATTACGAGAAACTTGTAACCCATGTGAGAGAACCCAAAGGTGTAGCATATGCTACCGAGGATAGTCCATTTTGGGCAAGTGAAGATGAAGCTATTAAACCTTTATATGTGGCTCAAATAGCTAGAAACCAAATTACAATGAGTAAAAATATGTTCATGCTCATAGGAAATCAAAATTAAAAGCCTAGAGGATACCCTCCTAGGACATGACAGCCGCTGGGAGCACCACTAGCTACCTAGCAGGAAGGTCCATGCTATGAATGTGGCGGTGACCATTGGGCACGAGGTTTTCCACACAAGGGTCAACGAACAAAAATATTTGGATTCTATGAGGGTTGTGAGAACCTACTCCAGCACTGTGCTAAAAATCAAGACAACATTGGAAAAGCGGCTATGAATGTCATTGGAGTTTTACCTTGTTCAAGCGGATCCGAATCAGAGCCGATATCAAAATGGTGATAAGAGCTAAGATTCAGAAAGCAGCCAAAAACAAGCTAGTGGCGGATGAGTTGGAACGTCCAGAACAAATTGAGTTTGAAAGCGGATCACTGAGAACTCAACGAAAATCATGGAAATCAAAAAGAGAAAGAATGAAAGTGGAGGTTGAAGGAGAAAATGGCCATAGAAACTGAACTAAAGCAAATAAGGGAACATCTCAGACTTGAAGAATAGAATAAGAAAAATGCCAATTCGGAAGAGTCAAAGATTGTATCAGGTGTATCAGTCTTGTTTGAAAAGGTGAGCGAGCATCTAGATACTATGTTACAAGCCTACGAGGCGAGGTTGAAAAGAAATCAAACATTGGAACAAAGATTGATGACCTATCCTCATTTTAAAATAGAAACCAAACAAATCAAAATCTGCAAAAGGCTCATAGAGACTTCTCAAGCCCTACTGCAACGAGAAACATTAAAAACCCATGAGCAAGTAGCTGTGCATGTGCCAGAAAAGGAAAACGCAAGCGCACTCAAGGAAAACAACACGAAAAAAACAACCATAGTGGAAAGAGAAGAACCTTTGGATACAAGGGTTGTTGCTAACACGATGGAGAAGGCAAAGTCTCATGAGATCTTGTCAATTCCTAAAGTGGACGAGCCTTGGCCACAATCTTTATGGTAGACAATTAAAAACAGAAAAGACAGAAGTACCACATTTCTGTTCGCACCAATTCCAGAGATAAATATGGATCATGAGATCTATCGTGGGAATATCCAGTCATTGTATGGAGATGCACAGATGAAAATATTCGTGGAGAGTAAATCAGCAACCATAAGGACTTTATCTTCCTTTGTAGGCAAACACATACAAAATTCAAGGTGAGAATTGTGCCATCTCAATGGAATCCAATTTCACAGATGATGGACACAAAATCTTGTACGATTTGTTAGGAAATAAGACGTAGCTAAATAGATAATTGAGTAGATTACTTAATGGAGAGAGATAGATTTACATACACGAGATTATAGAGTAGAGAGAGAGAGAGAGAGTACACACGATATACGTGGTTCACCCAATGTGGGCTACGTCCACGGGAAAGCAGCCACTCAATGGATTTAGTACTTCAAAACAAGAACTAGTTTACAAAGGGATTATACCCTTAATGGAGCTCCCGCCTTGCTTCACTCTCACCACCTCACACTCACCTTGTTGCATCAACTTCACACTACTAATGTGTGTAGAAATGGCCTCCTTTTATAGGCCAAAAGGGCTGCCCTCTCTTATGAGAGACAGCCATGTGTAGCCGCCCTTGTGCGAATAAGTCCAAATCGGACCCTCCAATCCACCCATGTGTGGCCGCCCTTGAGAAGACAAGTCCGCTTTTGAATTTGGCCACCGGCCACCGGCCATTGACTTCCGACCACCGGCCACCGGCCATTGACTTCCGACCACCGGCCATCGGCCATTGACTACCGGCCACCGGCCAACTGACCGGTTGTTTTCCGACCACTTTCCGGCCGCCGTCCGGGCATAATATTCCGGCGAAAAAAAGTCTCCGGGGTCTCCGCCCCTGAGGCCTTTAAAGTTGCCCGTGATTCTTGTCCGTGAAAATTTTGGTTTCCGGTGAGTGATTTTCCTTCACGCACGATGGCTTCTCCTCATAATGGGGGCCTTACAAATGTGCGATTTTACCACAGAAAATTACAAGGGTAAATCAGGCTCCATACTTAACAAGTCTCCCACTTGGAGACTGATCTCCAAACCAAACCGGTGACTGCTTTCCATTCTGGCTTCTTATCCTTGAATGCCGATTGAAGATGAGCAAAAGCTCAACTTCTCCTTGTTGACCACCTTTGTAAACATGTCTGCAGGATTTTCACTTGTATGCACCTTTCCTAGCTTTAGTTGTCCCTCTTCCAAAAGAGTGCGTATGAAGTGATATCTCACCTCAATGTGCTTTGTCCTTGAATGAAAGGCTGAGTTCTTCGCAAGATGGATAGCGCTTTGGCTATCATTGTACAAGACACAATTGTCTTGTTTGAATCCAAGAATCTGTGAAGCCACAGAATTTCTTTGCTTGCCTCTGTCATTGCTACATACTCTGCTTCCGTGGTAGAAAGTGAAACCACTTTCTGCAGCTTTGAAGCCCAGCTTACTGCTGTGCCTCCAACCGTGAACACATAGCCAGTAGTGCTCCTTCAAGTATCTTTGTCACCTGCCATATCTGCATCAGCATACCCTTCTAGAAAAATATCAGCTCCTCCAAAATACAAAGCATTTGTTGTTGTCCCTTTTAGATACCTAAGTATCCACTTCACACCTTGCCAATGCTCTTTACCTGGGTTGTCCATGAACCTACTCACAACTCCCACTGCATGTGCAATGTCTGGCCTTGTCCAGACCATAGCATACATTAGAGAACCTACCGCTGCAGCATATGGAACTTTAGACATATAGGCTATCTCCTCTTGTGTCTTTGGACACATATCCTTCGTTAGTTTAAAATGAGCAGCCAAAGGTGTAGAAACTGGTTTTGCATTTTGCATTGCAAACCTTTCTAGTACCTTCTTGATGTAATCTTCTTGAGATAGCTTTATTGTCTTCTTCGTCCTGTCCCTTGATATTTTCATACCAAGTATCCTCTTTGCAGCACCTAAATCTTTCATTGAAAAAGATTTGGACAGCTCCTCTTTTAGGTCTTTGATATCCTGCATGTTAGCACTTGCAATCAACATGTCATCAACATACAACATTAGGATGATGAATTTCCCATCTCCAAAATTCTCCGTGTAGACGCAGTGATCCGAGTTGCATCTTGTGAATCCATGATCCAACATCCATCGATCAAACTTCAAGTACCATTGTCTTGATGCTTGCTTTAAACCATACAAGCTCTTCTTAAATCTGCAAACCATTTTCTCCTTACCTTTAACTTCATACCCCTTTGGTTGAAGCATGTAGATTTCCTCCTCTAAGTCACCGTGAGGGAATGCCGTATTTACATCCATTTGCTCGAGATTTAGATCATGAGCAGCCACAAGGCTTAAGACAAGCCTAATTGAGTTCATTTTTACAACAGGAGAAAATATTTCATTGAAGTCAATACCTTTCTTTTGAGAAAAACCTTTTACCACAAGCCTAGACTTGTACCTTTTCTTCCCACCTTCTTCTTCCTTTAGCTTGTACACCCATTTGTTTTGAAGTGCCCGCTTACCTTTAGGCAACTCAACCAACTCCCATGTTTGGTTGCGATGTAGTGAGTCCATCTCCACTTGCATGCTCTTCGTCCATTCTTCTTTGGATTCATGTTGCATAGCTTCTTCATATGATTCCGGCTCTCGAGAATCTGAGATCAAGAGATGGTTGAAGGAAGGAACAAACCTTTCTGGAGGTCTACTTGCTCTTGTAGATCTTCGGGGAATAGGTTGAGGCTCCTCATTTGGTTGACGTTGTTGCACATTGTCACCGTTTGCAGTCCTTGAGTCTTCATCGTCCTCAAGCTCCATGTACTCATCACCTGTTTCTTTTGTTTGTTTTCTTTCCAAGTAATCTTTGTACATATTTTTTTCGTTAAAAATTACATCCCTACTCCTTAAGATTTTACCATCTTCAGGATTCCATAGGCGATACCCAAAGTCTCCTTCTCCATAGCCAATGAAGAAACACTTTTTGGACTTTGCATCTAACTTTGATCTTAGGCTTCTATCTATGTGCATGAAAGCCTCACACCCAAACACTTTGAGAAATGCATAATTCACCGGTTTACCTGTCCATGCCTCTTCTGGAACTCCCCCATCCAATGCCGTTGAGGGTGACCGATTGATTAAGTACACAGACGTACTTACAGCTTCCGCCCAAAGCTCAAGCGGTAGGCCTGCATGTAGCCGCATGCTTCGTGCTCGTTCCATGATTGTCCTGTTCATCCTTTCCGAAATCCCATTTTGTTGAGGTGTCCTTGGGGTTGTCCTTTGCCTCCGAATGCCATTGCTAGCACAAAAGCTTTCAAAAGCTTGGCTGCAATATTCGCCTCCATTGTCGGATCTGAGGCATTTAACCTTGGTACCTGTTTCATTCTCCACAAAGGCTTTCCACCTTTGAAATATGGAAAATACATCGGATTTATTCTTCATGACATAAACCCATGTTTTTCTAGTTGCATCGTCTATGAATGTTACATAGTACAATGAGCCACCAAGTGATGGTGTACTTGCAGGACCCAAAACATCAGAATGAACCAACTCAAGTTTTTTATTTTTTCTTTCATTTCCTGATTTTTGAAATTTTACCCTCTTTTGTTTACACACAACCATCAAAACCACTCATAAGCCAACCATTGATGCAACTAACAATTTATTACGAGAAACTTGTAACCCATGTGAGAGAACCCAAAGGTGTAGCATATGCTACCGAGGATAGTCCATTTTGGGCAAGTGAAGATGAAGCTATTAAACCTTTATATGTGGCTCAAATAGCTAGAAACCAAATTACAATGAGTAAAAATATGTTCATGCTCATAGGAAATCAAAATTAAAAGCCTAGAGGATACCCTCCTAGGACATGACAGCCGCTGGGAGCACCACTAGCTACCTAGCAGGAAGGTCCATGCTATGAATGTGGCGGTGACCATTGGGCACGAGGTTTTCCACACAAGGGTCAACGAACAAAAATATTTGGATTCTATGAGGGTTGTGAGAACCTACTCCAGCACTGTGCTAAAAATCAAGACAACATTGGAAAAGCGGCTATGAATGTCATTGGAGTTTTACCTTGTTCAAGCGGATCCGAATCAGAGCCGATATCAAAATGGTGATAAGAGCTAAGATTCAGAAAGCAGCCAAAAACAAGCTAGTGGCGGATGAGTTGGAACGTCCAGAACAAATTGAGTTTGAAAGCGGATCACTGAGAACTCAACGAAAATCATGGAAATCAAAAAGAGAAAGAATGAAAGTGGAGGTTGAAGGAGAAAATGGCCATAGAAACTGAACTAAAGCAAATAAGGGAACATCTCAGACTTGAAGAATAGAATAAGAAAAATGCCAATTCGGAAGAGTCAAAGATTGTATCAGGTGTATCAGTCTTGTTTGAAAAGGTGAGCGAGCATCTAGATACTATGTTACAAGCCTACGAGGCGAGGTTGAAAAGAAATCAAACATTGGAACAAAGATTGATGACCTATCCTCATTTTAAAATAGAAACCAAACAAATCAAAATCTGCAAAAGGCTCATAGAGACTTCTCAAGCCCTACTGCAACGAGAAACATTAAAAACCCATGAGCAAGTAGCTGTGCATGTGCCAGAAAAGGAAAACGCAAGCGCACTCAAGGAAAACAACACGAAAAAAACAACCATAGTGGAAAGAGAAGAACCTTTGGATACAAGGGTTGTTGCTAACACGATGGAGAAGGCAAAGTCTCATGAGATCTTGTCAATTCCTAAAGTGGACGAGCCTTGGCCACAATCTTTATGGTAGACAATTAAAAACAGAAAAGACAGAAGTACCACATTTCTGTTCGCACCAATTCCAGAGATAAATATGGATCATGAGATCTATCGTGGGAATATCCAGTCATTGTATGGAGATGCACAGATGAAAATATTCGTGGAGAGTAAATTAGCAACCATAAGGACTTTATCTTCCTTTGTAGGCAAACACATACAAAATTCAAGGTGAGAATTGTGCCATCTCAATGGAATCCAATTTCACAGATGATGGACACAAAATCTTGTACGATTTGTTAGGAAATAAGACGTAGCTAAATAGATAATTGAGTAGATTACTTAATGGAGAGAGATAGATTTACATACACGAGATTATAGAGTAGAGAGAGAGAGAGAGAGTACACACGATATACGTGGTTCACCCAATGTGGGCTACGTCCACGGAAAAGCAGCCACTCAATGGATTTAGTACTTCAAAACAAGAACTAGTTTACAAAGGGATTATACCCTTAATGGAGCTCCCGCCTTGCTTCACTCTCACCACCTCACACTCACCTTGTTGCATCAACTTCACACTACTAATGTGTGTAGAAATGGCCTCCTTTTATAGGCCAAAAGGGCTGCCCTCTCTTATGAGAGACAGCCATGTGTAGCCGCCCTTGTGCGAATAAGTCCAAATCGGACCCTCCAATCCGCCCATGTGTGGCCGCCCTTGAGAAGACAAGTCCGCTTTTGAATTCGGCCACCGGCCATTGAATTCGGCTACCGGCCACCGGCCATTGACTTCCGACCACCGGCCATCGGCCATTGACTACCGGCCACCGGCCAACTGACCGGTTGTTTTCCGACCACTTTCCGACCGCCGTCCGGCCATAATATTCCGGCAAAAAAGAATATTCCGGCGAAAAAAAGTCTCCGGGGCCTCCGCCCCCGAGGCCTTTAAAGTTGCCCTTGATTCTTGTCCGTGAAAATTTTGGTTTCCGGTGAGTGATTTTCCTTCACGCACGATGGCTTCTCCTCATAATGGGGGCCTTACAAATGTGCAATTTTACCACAGAAAATTACAAGGGTAAATCAGGCTCCATACTTAACACGATCTGATGTTGTCCCTTATAAGATGCACCATTACTCTAACTAAACTTTTGAAAATTAGACCACATATGTGGGGACAAATGAGCAAAAACCTAGAAAAAATGGGGTTGAAAATCCATTCACAAGATAAACTTGTAGATGAAATTATGGAAATAATCCAACCAGAGAGACTCAAAGCGGAGCCTATACCAGTGAATAAGGTGGGGGATAACTGCGAAGGCGAAGAAGGGAACACGACCTTATAGCTAGAGTACAAGGACATAAAGATGATAGCAATACCTGACAATGGGGCCGGATAGCCATTGCTACAAAAGGAATTTGGAAGAAATGGAAAAGACCAACTCTCATGAAAACGCGCATGAAATTGCAACTAGCAGATGGATATGTGAAGAGACCCTTAGGAATATTGAAAGTTATTGTGTCCTCATGAAGAATAGAGTATGGGCACACTTTTGCTATAGCTAACTTTGAAAAAGGCAACAACTTTGAGACTATTTTGGGACCATTCATGCGTCAACTCAAAATGGTTCAAGATTGGGGTTACTACCATCTCTACTTACGACATAAGGGTATCACAATAAGGGTTAGCACAAAGGACCATAGTTATAGAGACATAAACCAAACCCCAGTATAATATTTTGATGTAACTACAAATTTCATTAAAAAACTGCCTACTTGGTTGATGAGGGAAGCACATATTTGGATGTGCAGCGCATCAGAATGTGGAAGCCTGAGAAAGTAAGATTGCATCCTAGAGCGCCCAATATGAGACAGTCACTATGTGAAAGAGACATTTCGAGAGGATTTATTTAAACCCTTTGAATGGGAGCAAATATTGACGACTCTAGATGTTTGCATGAATGAGGTAATGCCCACAACATTTTGCACCAAATATGGTTAC
This sequence comes from Adiantum capillus-veneris, assembly GCF_014529385.1. Lineage (NCBI taxonomy): Eukaryota > Viridiplantae > Streptophyta > Polypodiopsida > Polypodiales > Pteridaceae > Adiantum > Adiantum capillus-veneris. The sequence continues at coordinate 15,288,167 of NC_140955.1, forward strand.
GATATAATGCCCTTCTAGATGGTCAATGGTATCTTGGAACCAAAAGACGAAATGGAAACACTAGAAAAATTAATGAGACGATTGATTACAAACGAACAGTGAGCAAAGTTTTTATTCGAGATCTTAGTGACAATGATGAGGATGAATTCCACAATTTACGAAGCGATGACTTTGGAAACGAGGTTGAAGACAAACTCTCCAGTGGCTCAGAAAACAAAAATGTGTCAAAACAACATGAGCCAATCTTCTACGAGTTTCCTAACCAAAAATTGAAGAGACAAAAGAGATATCGAATGAGACGATCGAGAAAACAAAAAAAATAAATCAAGAAGCCAATGCTAAGATTGATTACCAAAACACATCATGCTTATGGGAGCAGATGATTGTGTTCGATACAAAATCATCAGAAAACCATTGAAACTGATAACTTTTCGAGCAAATCCAAAGACACAGAGCAAAACGAAAACCAAGGAAACAGTTGAAGCATCAACAAAAATGTCCAAAACTCAATGCAAAAGTGCATACCAAAAACTAAAACAAACACTAAAAGAGGTTTGGATGACTTAGATGGCAAGTGAAGAGGACTTCGATACGTAAAAATTTGACGCACCCTTTCACTACAAAAAGTACACCATTCAAGACCGACGTATTGTGATTGAGCAACCAATGAGGGAACCTAAAGAACCAGGAACATTGTATGATGGGCCTTTGGAATGCAAAGAGAATTGACCTTGCTAAACCAGGGAAAGAATCAAAATCGGCTTACATAGCCACATATCTCATTGAAGAGTGATAGCTACTCTCAAGCAATATAGAGATGTGTTTAATTTTCTTGGTCATGCAAAGATCTTAAGGGAGTGGATCTGAATATATGTCAACCTACGATACCCCTTAAGAATGATGCTAAGCCGCGTAGACAACGTCCCTATACATACAATAAAACATTTGCGAAGAAAATCAAGGAAGAGATAAATAAGTTAAAGAGGCGAAGTTTATCTATGAGATTGAACACACGGAGTGTGTATCCAATTGTAGTATTACTAAAAAAGAACAAAAAATTACAAGTGTGCATAAATCTCAAGTAGGTGAATGCCACTATGATTAGAGACAACTATCCCTTACCTATCACAGATCATGTGATTGAGAGAGTCACGGGCAAGGAAGCTTACATCTTTTGTGATGGCTTTTTGGACTGCAATCAGCTTGTAATAAATCCGTCTTTCATGATGGATTTTTGGACTGCAATCAACTTGTAATAAAGTCAGAGGATCAACACAAAATGACCTTTACCACAAAATGGGACATATTTGCTTATTGGTTGATGCCATTTGGCTTAACCAATGCACCTGCCACATTCCAGAGGCATATGAGTCATGCGTTCAAGGAGTATCTAAGATAATTCTTAGAGATTTATATGGATGACTTGTGTGTGCATTCTCTATGAATATATTGAGTACTTGATTTTTTTTTTTTTGAGAAGTGCAGGATTTATCGCATCTATCTAAATCCTAAAAACTGTGTCTTCATGGTAAGACAAGGTAAGATTTTGGGACATATTATGTCCAAAAATGGGATTTCTATAGATCTTGACAAGATAAAGTGATTGTTGCTTTGAGATCCACCAAAGTTAGAGAGATATAAGCCTTTATGGGCCATTGTGGCAAGGTTTATTTACATGTATGTAGTTGTTGCTTAACCTCTCTATGCTCTCATCATGAAATTTGAGTGGCATAAAGAGTGCGAGAAAATGTTTTAACAATTGAAGCAGATGTTGATTTTTGCTCCAATTTTGAAAGCTCTTGATTGGAACAAGATCTTCCATGTCCACATAGATGTGTGGACATACGCTATTGGATGCATCTTAGCACAACTTGGAGAGAACAACATGGAATTTTCAATCTGTTATTCTAGGATACAACTTAATAGTGCGGAGAGAAATTAAACAACCACGAAAAGAGAAGGTTTGGAAATGATCTATGTAATCAAGAAGTGTAGACATTACCTTCTCATAAACAAGTTCATATTTTTTGTGGACACCTGATACTATTGTACTTAGTGAACATTCCATGCAATACTGGCCCTATAGTTTGATAGTTCATTATATTGCTAGAGTTTTGTTTCATCGTAGTGGTCAAGAAATGGACTATTTATAAGAGGATAGACTATTTATCATGATTGATACATGGGAAAGCACATGTTGGAGTTGATGAATGACTTGTAAGATTCGTATCTTTTTAACATACGGATAGTGCCTAGGTAGAGCAAACATGTGATACCATGCTCACAATTGGTTCTCTTCATATTGAAAGGCAGCTATCGATCATTGAGCAAACACACTTACTTGTGCTTATAGCAGGACGGCTATATAAGCAGGGAAAGGATGGAATCCTTAGGCTATGTATAGGGTCATCTAATAAACAATTGTATTTGAGACAAGCTCACGTACAAATGATGGGGTTTCACAATGCAAAAATACAAGCATACCAGAGATTGATGAGACTTGGAGTGTATTGGCCTCATATGCAGAAATAGTGTCCATGACTATGTTAGTTCATGTGAAACTTGTGCCATTCAGAAGCCAATCGAACATGCTATAGTGTTCAAGATAATAGAAACACCCAAGTGGGGAACATACATCGTGGATTACATAGAAAAAGGAGTTTTGCCAACAAACATGAGTAGATCCAGATTACACTCAATCCAGAGAGAAGCGAAAAACTATGTTATCATCGAAAGTAGCCTTTATCGGAGAGGCATAGATAAAAACTTGAGAATCTATACCGTGAAAAATGAGTACTTATCGATTCTTGAGCAACCACATGCCCGACTGTAAAGAGGTCACTTTTCAACCAACAAAATATAAAAAAAAACACTTCTTGTAGGAATCTAGTGGCCTACTCTATATATGGATGCAAAGAATTATCTCAAATGATGTGATGATTTCCAACGAACAAAAGAACCAATGCGCTGCTAGATGAAATTCCGTTCATACTAATGATGGATGCAAGGGATTTTGCCAAATGGGGAATAGAATTTGTTGGACCTATCTCACCATCGGTATATGGAACACATGCTTAATAATCATAGTAGAAGCCAGGGCGACACCAAAGAACAATGCCAGAATGACAACACAGTTCTTGTATGAGAACATTTTCACCAGATATGGGCTTTCAATTGAGATAGTGAGTCATCAACGATATGGCTGACTTCCTATTGCAAGAATTCATGGTGCTTCATTCAAAATCAGCGCCATACCACCCTCAAGCTAACGGGAAAGCCGAGAGCACAAAATTTTTTTTATGCACGGTGCTCACAAAAATCAGAATAGGAATCCCAACATTTTTTATCAAGGGAGTAATCACTCGATGGAAGAAAGTGTGAATCAGAGACCACTGCCGCCCTTGGAATCCATTTTAGAGGACAGTTTCTCTGACACTTCTTCTGAGAGATCATACAGCCTCATGACTGAAGATTGTAACAAGTCAAACCCTAAGGGAACAGCTTCGATGGGTGCACGTCCTTCTCAGCCTACATCTGATGTAAAATTGTTGTATTTTAAGTTTCAATTTGAAAATGTGCTTAAGGCCAAAATCTATAAGGATGGAATGGACCGCTACTGTGTTAAGTTGGAAAATAAGTTGAGCGAGTTCAGAGACCTTATAGATGTTGATTATGACGGGGATAGTTATTTCGATCGAGAGAGAATAATGTACTTGGTGGTTCATAACCATTTTATTGTGGATAAATGGGGAATGACCAGCACCAAGGACAAGGTAGATAATGAGTTGGCCGATGAACCACCCAAAATGGAGAAACAAAACGTAGTCTTCAGGCGCACTAGTGAGATAAAGCGCCTTAACACAGACAATACATATGTGGGGCTTTATAAGTTCAATATGGAGAAAAAACACTCTATTACAGATGTGACGAGCCCCGCATCAAAGAATTGACAGACCGAAAAAACTTATATGTTTACACGTACACGGAGGGCAGAAGTATTCAGGTGGTCATAATGGACAAGTATGGCTGAAAGTACTCTCTAATGGAACGTAAGAAATTAGAGATATATATATATTTTGGAGCACCACTCCACCAATACTATGTAAATCCGAAAGAGGTAAAAGCCACGACTACTCACACTAGACCTGAGACTGTACCCGCGACCCCCTTGAGAACTAGGATGGAGGATTCTTATGGAAATCAACGAGTCCCAAAAACAGAACCTTTAGGATCGACGGCGTCTAGGGCTTTCATGAACACACATAGGGACAATACTGTTCCTGACATCACTTACACCACTGGAATTCCTTCAACTATTACACGAGATTGACTTGATGAACGTATAGCAGATAGGATACCACTGTTAGTACCAAGAGGAGATTATGAACCTAGAGAAGTCACACCAGGTGGACTAGGAGTTGTTAGAATGGCTACAGAAACCAGACGTATGCGACCATCTCAGGTGGAAAAATATGTACCCAAAAAGTATAATGGATCTAGAGATCCGTATGCCCATGTGTCAATCTTCAAAAAATATTTGCGAGAAGAACAAGCAACTGAATTCCACACTCAATATGAAGGTTTTGGGTTGACATTGGAAGGTACTGCCTTGACTTGGTTCCAACCATTAAACAACTTGGAATTCCCAAGTATTGGACAACTTCTCTGAGAATTCGCTGAGGAATTCTCAAAAATGGGGATCAAGCATAACACTGTCTCCGAGATCTACGCATTTAGGCAAAAGAAAAAGGAGAAAGTGAAGGAAGCATCGCTTAATTTCAAGCAGTACATAGAAAGATGCCCTGCTCAAGAAATACCTCAGAATGAAATACTATCAGTCCTTTTCATAGAAGGATTGCTAAATGACACTCTCAAAAAGGACTTGCACTTGAAGGCATGTGTAACTTTTGAGCAAGTCACAAAAGAGGCATTGTATCTTGTAGATAACTGCAAGGCATATAGGGAGGTGACTGAAGACACAGATCAGGGGACGGGTAGCACGTCTTCAACCACTAGTGAGTCCACGAAAAAATTGGGAGCGCAAAACCCAACTATGCCGGACGTTGATCAAACAATCGAGGAAGTGATTAGGAGGATAAACCAAGGAAACAGGACGAACCCAAACACATGACAACCGCCCACCTGAAAATGCGATACTTGTGGAGGAGATCATCCAACCCAGTGGTGCAACCTTCAACAAAGGCCAGGAGTAAACGCACAGCGAATATTGAAATGGTGTGCTACAGAACAAAACTATACAAACCATGAAACTCACGAATGTTTAGATATAATCGGAACTATGTTAGAGAGAGACAATACGGACCACATGGAGGACAACAACTTCCCCCCCCCTCCAAGGTACCAAGTAGGCCAAATAACGCAATCTTGGGGCAAGAAAAATCTCAACCTGTGTTGGGACATCAACCTCCCTTACCCCAGGAAAATAGGGCTATGGTAAGGATTTCTCAATCCATAGAATCACCTTCTGATCAGAGTATGGTCCAAGTAGTCTCATACCGGGAAGATTCAAACAATACTTATGAGAGGGGATTTGATGGGAATGTATATGCTCCAGAGGGACATAATCCATGGATAATTCTTGAAGATATGTTCGAGCCCTCATACATAGAACAACCAACTAAAAACCATTACTTGGTCGATGAGAATATGCTCATGTTCATGGAAAATCAGGGCTATAAAACTAGGGGCTACCCTCCTAGAACAAGACAACCGATGGGGGCTCCACAGGCTTCTCCACCACCTGTAGGACCATGCTATGAATGTGGTGGTGATCATTGGACTAGAGTTTTTCCAAACAAAGAAGAATGGGTGAAACTTTTTGGATTCTGTGACGGATGCACGACCGACCATATCATTCCACACTGTCCAAAAAACCTTGAAAACAAAGGAAAAGCAACCATGAACAAAATGGGGATTGTGCCAAGCTCAAGTGGATCAGAAACAGAACCGAACATTTAGATAAACGCGGTCACTAGAGCTCAAGCACATGAGGCAGCAAGGAACGTCCGAGCCAGCCAAACAGAGATAGAAAACTTGTATGTCCGAACCCCTAGGAAATCTTGGAAGGCAAAATGAGACAAGATGAAAGCCAAAAGAGAAAAGGAAAAAACGGCATTGGAAACCAAATTACTGAAAACAGAGGAACAACTTCAAAGGGAAAGAGACCTTAAGGGCAACAACGAGATAAAAAAACCATCGAATCTACCATCAGGAGGGTCGGTCTTGGTAGACAAGGTGTTCGAACCTTTCGACGCAATTCTGAAAGCTTACGAGGCAAGGCTAAATCCTAACCAAACCCAAGAGGATAGGTGGTTAACGTACCCTCATCCAGGCTATGAGAAAGAGAGGCTAAAGATGTGCAAGGAGCTCATCCGAGCCGCTGAAGCGCTTATGGAACCATCAGTTTCTACGGCTCCAAAAACTGAGGTACTAATCCGAGAAAAGATTCAGGAGCTAGAGGGGGGGGGGGGGGGGAATTGAAAATAATAACCTACCAAATCCGTAGAAGAAACACCATTGGATACGAGGGTGGTAGCCAATACAACAGATGGAACGTATTCTCAAGTACCACTATCAATTCCGAAGGTAGAAGAACAATAGCCTCAAGATCTGTGGGAACAGATTAGGAATAGAAATGGAAGTGCCACACTTGTGTCACCTCCTATTTTAAAAATCCACCTGGAACATGAGCTCTATCCAAACGACATTAGATCACTATATGGCGATGCAGGTACAACGATATCGAAAAACAGTAAACCGTAGTCGTTGAAGACCTTGCCTTCATTTATTGGTAACCATGAAACTCAGTCGGAGGTAAGGAAAGTACCGTCTCAATGGAAAGCCAATCCTAAAATGATGGATACTAAAGCTCTTCATGAGCTCATGTCATCCCCTATCCGTTGTACACTGACTCTGTCAGAGTTACTACATATCAGACCACATCTTTGGGATGAGGTCGGGAAAATTTTGGAAAAAATGGGGCTGGTAATTCCTTCACCCGAGGCTTCTCCAAACACAGTAAAGACACAACCCTCGAAAAAAACTAAACATGAGCTAGTACCAGTAAACACATTAAGGGATTATTGTGAAGGTGAAGAAGGAAATACTACCCTGTCGGTGGAGTCACAAAGAGGTCAAGTCGATAGCAATATTTGATAGTGGTGCGGGAATATCCATAGCTACCAAAGCAATGTGGAAAAAATGGTAAAACCTGCTCTCTGAAAGACGAGAATGAAACTTCAATTGGCAGATGGGTATTTAGAAAGACCCATTGGCATCTTGGAGCAAATTGTGGTAACCTCTTGCGGCATTGCATATGAACACACTTTTGCTATTATGAATTTCAATGAGAGCAGCAATTTTGATATCATATTGGGCAGAACATTCATGTGTCAGCTCAAAATGGTGCAAGATTGGGGTTACGACTATATCTATCTAAGGAACAAGGATGTCACTACGAAAATTAGTGTCATGGATCATAGCTATAGAGACATAGAAAGAACCCCAGGAGAAGACTTGCACTCCACAATTGACGGGGAAGGAGAAACACCGGCTTGGCTACAAAACAAAGCTCACCAATGGGCAGAAGAAGTTTCAGAAGGTGGAAGTCTAAAAAAGGAAAATTGCACTCTTGATAGGACTGCTCAAGACGAGGCATATATACCATAGCCTTTTCCAGAAGAGATGTTTGAACCTTTTGGATGCAACAAATACTAGCCACTCTTGATGTTTGTGTAAACGAGGTGACCCTCACCAAATTCTCTAATGAGGAAGGGTATGATATCATTCCATTTCAGATGATGGGTGTCAGCCTAACTCCTAAGTCAGAGGAGGAAGTTCCTGACAGGGACGGGGTTGCGAAGTGCCGACACATAGTGGATGAAATCTTTGTAGGAGATCTTGACCAAACGGAGGAAGAATATTTCCAAGACTCTACTGATAAGATGCTAGAGGATATTGCGGATGACAAGCTGTCTACTAGCTCGAGTCAGAGCATCAAACGGAAGGATCGACGGGTGATCTACTATGATTTCCCAAACCAAAATCCTCGAAGACAATGCAGCTATCGAGATAAACACAGAAACAATCGAGACAAGCACAACGAGGACTCAATACCTCTATTAACTGACAAAATGCAGTACTTAAGATTAGTAGAAGCGACTGACTGCCTCAAGGACAGGATATCAAATAAATACATGAGACCTGACTCAACCAAAACAAAATCAAAGAAGGCAAACACACAAAAACCAGAAAAAGGGAGCAATACCAAAAAATCGATTAATTTGTCCAAAATGGAACGCAAAAACAAATACAATGAACTGAAGGGAGCCTTGAAGGAAGTTTGGACAACAGAAATGGAAACTGATGAGGAATCAAATGATGATAAATTCGATGCACCTACCCACTATAAGAAGTATACCATTCAGGATAGGAAAATCGTGGTGCAAAAACCCAACGAGATCCCAAGGAACCAAGAATTTTATATGATGGGCTTGAAAACGTAAAATGCATCAACTTACGAGAACCAGACAAGGAGCTTAAATCAGCATACATTGCCATGGACCTTACTAACGAGGAAGATCAACTTCTAATTGATACACTCAGATGGTACAAAGATGTCTTTGCATGGTCATACAAAGATCTAAAGGGGATAGATCCTGAGATTTGCCAGCACATGATTCCCCTTAAGAGTGATGCTAGACCATGCAGACACCGTCCTTACATGTACAATGAAACTTTTGCCAAGAAAATTAAGAAGGAGATAGAAACACCGATTGGGTGTCCTCGATTGTGGTGGTACCCAAAAAGAACGGCAAACTGCGTGTCTGTGTAAAACCTAAAACGGGTAAATGCAGGCACGATCAGGGATAACTATCCACTACCAATAACAGATCATGTTATTGAGAGGGTACAAGGGAAAGAGGCCTATAGTTTCTTGGAGGATTCTCAGGCTACAACCAGTTGACGATTAAAGCGGAAGATCAACATAAGACAGCTTTTGCAACAAAGTGGGGTATATTTGCCTATAGGGTAATGCCTTTCGGCCTGACCAATGCCCCGGCTACATTTCAAAGACTAATGAGCCACGCATTCAAAGAATATCTCAGACAATTTCTGGAGATCGATATGGATGATCTTTGTGTTCATTCTCATCGACGAAGTGCCCACATCACTCATCTGGGAAAAGTCTTTGAAAAATGCAAAATGTATCGTGTTTGCTTAAACCCGAAAAAATGTGTCTTCATGGTAAGACAAGGTAGAATTTTGGGCCACATTGTGTCCAAAAACGGAATTTCAACTGATCAAGAAAAGGTACAAATAATTGTTGCACTTTTGAGGCCAACAAAGATAAAATAAGTACAAGCATTTATGGGGCATTGCAGGTATTACATGCATTTCATATATATGTACGCGATAATAGCTAAGCCGTTGTACGTCCTCATTGCTAAGTTCAAATGGACGGAGGAATGTGAGCAGGCTTTCCAAAAATTGAAGCAGCAATAAATTTTGGCTCCAATTTTACAAGCCCCTGATTGGAGCAAAATCTTTCATGTTCATGTGGATGCATCAGCCTATGCCATCGGGTGCATATTAGCCCAACCAGGAGAGAAGAAAATGGATTTTCGCATTTGCTACTGTAGTCGGCAACTAAAGAACGCAGAGACAAATTATACACTACGGAAAGAGAAGGTCTGGGAATGATCTATGATGTCAAGAAATTTAGACACTACCTTTTAGCAAACAAGTTTGTCTTGTTCATGGATCATCAAGCACTGCTATATCTAGTAAACAAACCTTGCAATACTAGAAGAATTATTCGCTGGTTTATACTACTGCTTGAGTTTGACTTCACGGTGGTCGTAAAAAAGGGGACCACACACCAAAGAGCAGATCATCTTTCACGACTATTGCATGGGGAAGCACCTGAGGGTGTCGATTGATGACCTTACTGATTCATACCTGTTTAACATCGAAATGGTGCCGAGATGGAGCGAAGAGGTCATTCCTCTACTCAAAATTGGCTCATTGCAGATAGAAAGAGAACCATCAATTATCCATCAAACACGAAATATCCAGCTTTTAACAGGGTGGCTGTACAAACACAGTGAGGATGAGATGTTGCGACTATGTGTATAACCCAAAGATACCACCTACTACCTCTAACATGATTATATACAAAACACGGGATTTTACAATAGTGAAACATAGATAGGCCAATAGCTATAGAGACTGGGTGTCTACTGACCAAACATGGAATACAGTGTCCATACATATGTAAAATCCTGCGGTAGTTGTACAAAACAACCACCACTGGAACATGCCACCCTGTTTCCAGAGGAATGGGGCAAATCAAGAATGAAAATTGTAGCAAAAGAGGACAAACAATATATGTTCATTAACAACAAACTATATAGATGGAGAAAGGACAAACAACTACGGTTGTGTGCTAGAAAAATTGAATATTACGTTATCCTAAAACAAGCACACTCAGGACAGCCAAAGGGATCATTTCTTGGTTGATAAAATGGCAAGGTTCGTGCTACACTCAGGCATATGGTGGCCAACCCTATTTATGGATGCAGAGATATATGTCAAATGCTGTGATGAATGTCAACGCACAAAACCACCCCAAAGGAGAGATGAAATGCCACTGAGGCCCATGATGGGTATTCGTGCTTTTGACAAATGGAGCATTGACTTCATTGGTCCCATCATACGTCCAGGATATAGGAATCACACACAATACATCATCGTAACAACAAACTACATGACGAAATGGGCAAAAGCAAAAGCAACCCCCAAAAAAAATGCAAGAACTACAGCTCACTTCCTTTTGAAAACGTCTTTACAAGATATGGTCTACCAATCCAAATAGTGAGCGATAGGGGAACACACTTTTTAAACGACGTTATTGAAAGCCTCCTTGATGAATTCATGGTGTTCCATCACAAATCGGCACCCTATCATCCACAAGCTAATGTGCAGGCAGAGAGTACAAACAAAATCTTATGCACTGTACTCACCCAAAATAGTCAGCGACTCAAGAAACGATTGGGATCAAAAGCTACACACATCCTTATGGGCTTACAGAGTAGCTTTTAAAATTTCCATTGGAACGACTCCCTTTAACCTGGTATTTGGGATTAATGTGATCCTACCATTGGAATTCCTAATCAAAACCCTAAGAGTGGCAACACAATTAGGATGGACGGGCCAGATATCAGAGAGATTAGACACCCTGGAACAATTAGATGAAACCAGACTTAGAGCGATAGCTGGGATATATGCTCAGAAAAAACAAATAAAAGCTTTCCATGATCAACACGTGATTGGAAAGGAGTTCCAAAAAGGGGATTATGTTCTCATGTATACCCTCAAACAACACTCTAAAAAACTCAAAAAGCGAGGAATGGGGCCTTTTGTAATACATGATATATCGCAAAGTGGCGCCATCAAGCTTGCAACATTAGCAGGATAGGAGATGCCTAATTGGACGAGTGGCTGCAGATTAAAAAAATATCTTTTTTGGCTAACACCAGAAAAACTCGCAACACTACATGTAGCAGCTCTGCGCCGACGTCAAGCACAGGACATTCGGGAACAAGCACAATAGGAAGCCAAACTCAGAATATTAAAGCACAAAGAGCAAGCAAACTTCCAGAGGAAAGCACAACAGAACGTTGCTATTGAGACTACTCCAATAGCAACCATACAAACGACAGCTACATGGTTAGGAGGAATGGATCTACACATTCATTTACAACTTGCCGACGACACCACCGAAAGAGCCTTAGTGGACATAGGGGCCAAACCTAATGTGGTTAACTACTCCACTTTCAGAAAAATCAAGAGGGAACCTCTAATGTCCAAAAATATGGGGTTCAAAGTAGCAAACAAATGCACTATGGGCAGTCTGGGCCACATAAATTTACCAATTACCATTATTGGAACAATTTATCCATATCAATTTCATGTGGTCAAAGATCAACATCTTAACAAAGCAGTTATTCTAGGAGTGCCGTGGATGCGCACTTACCAAGCCACCCTAAACTGGCAAGACAATACCTTACTCCTCAAACACGAGGGCCAATCTTTCGCCACGCCATTCGTACAAAAAAACCATGTATGGGAACCTCTACCATCACCACATGCACCGGCTCAGCGATACCCCACAACCATGGTCAAGAAAATATGGGTTAAAAAATCAATCATGGAAACCAAACCTAGGCAATTGTGGATACCAAAACGACAAACCAATACACGTCAGCCTACATTGCCTACACAGATATTAAACGTCCACAAATTGCCCACCACTGTTGTCACACGACCTAAGCCAATGGACCACTATCTTCGACAACTAAACACTGTCAAGTGGGTTTGACAACAAAAACAAACTCACCAGCACCATGCCTCTTCTAGCGACTCCAAACCCAAGCAATTTCAGTGGCGACCAAAACAAAGCCAAAAACCAACCCAACCATCGGCATCAAAACTTTTGCAGGTCACAGTCAAACACAGAGCGCGTCTTCTCCAATTACTATTGTTTGGCCCACGCAGCTTCTAGACACCCTCGCCACCAACAGCCCACTGAACATATTGTTCAGCACCTCTCTCTTGCACAACATTTTGTTTCCCCATGCATATCCTCCATCAACATCATAGAGCCACACTATACGGCTATGCATAGATACGCGCTTTGTTCTCAAGCACTCTAACACATGTTCGTCGGGGACGACTCACTCTGGGAAGGGGGAAATTGCGGCAGGATTATCATTTGTATATATTATTATTATCATCTTACTTCTTCTTGTTTCCTTTCCTCTTTTATTTTGTTTTTTTTTAAAAAGTTTTTCAGAGCCTAACAAACTCTTAGTTGGCATATTCATAAGCCATACCGTCACCATCTAATACCAGAATAAGCGTATGTATATAAGGAAGGTGACACTAATTTTGGCTAATTTTTTGCCGACTAATAATCATTGTAAATAAATCTCTAAAAAAGAAAACAAAAAAAAACGACAGATAATCAACAAAAAATTGATAAGTCGAGCCAGGAAAGTCGGAATGGACTTTTGAAAGCAAGCGCCGAAATTTCAAAGCAAGGACTTCGAACATGGTAAATATGGAAAGATTTGACACAAGATGAATTTTGAGCCAACTTCTGAAGGATCAAAACTACAGATGGAACGCCATTTGTAAACAGAGTGTCAGAATGACGAACGGTTCGAACCGCACGTGATATCAACAACAAGATATGATCAATGAAGGCAAGTACAAATGGGGCATTCTCGGTAGACTAGGAACATATAGTCAAATGGGGCAACATAAGCTCATTTGCATTCACACACACACACACACACACACACACACACACACACACACACACACACACACACACACACACACACACACACACACACACACACACACACACACACACACACACACACACAGAGAGAGCCATAGGAGCATAGAGTTTCCGGAGTTGTTTCTACCCGCTGCGACCACCTCGGTGGATCTTACACACCGGATTTGACAGGTATGATCATTAACCTTGCAAGAGCATGTGTGTATGTCCCATACTGCATCAATAATGCGAAAACAACAGATTAGAGTAGTACAAAGTCACAAAATTAGCAAACTAACAGGGCCATTGAGGAAGTCCAAAACCCATCAAAAACTAAAAATATTTCACCAGTAGACCCCAATTAGCTAACAAAATCAGACAGGTAGAAACAACAAAGAAAAGTGGTGGAACATGGATCGTGATCCATGTTCCCCAAACCCTAAAATCAGAGAAAATTGTTCAGGAGAACCCACAGTTAGGAAGGAACAAAATCCTATGATTGGTTTTTCAAAATGCACCCCAACATGGATAGCGATCCATGTTCCTTTTTACCAAAATCAGGGTAAAAGTGGCTCACTAGTTGGACAATTTTACAAATGGTATTGGTGTAGCAAAATGATCACAAGAAGTTCTCTTAAGATCATCAAAACCTCTAGGATTGCTACTTTCAGTCTGCAAATGGTCTTTTGGTCATTTTCACAGGAAAAAAAGGTGGGATCCCAAAGAAAAACTCATGAGGTCAAATGCTGGGATGCAAGCAAGACCCATAAAGAAAGGCTAAAGACAAAGTCCTAACAAGTTTTCAAATTAATGTTAAAGTCAATTGGGAGACTTCACACTCTCCTCGGAGTCTATCAACAAGAAATGTAACCTAAGAATGGTGGTAGAATCAAAACTAAGCAAAGGTTTACTTGTAAAATGGTGAAAATTGTAGGATTCAATGTGTCTTTTCAAAATGATTCAATGTCTGGTAGAATTTGCTAAGGAGCCAGGCAAAGCTATGAACTATAGACCGAAATCATCAGAAATCAAAACAATGATAGATCTCAGGCAAAACGTGAGTCTAGAAATGGTTGCCAAAAACAAACATGGTCAAAACGGAAAAAACATGGCCATAAACTGGAAAAGGGGGCAAGCTAAGGAAAAACATGTCCAAAGTTGAAAATAATTCACCAGTGTACTAGGAAAACCTATAGGAACAACTGTGCACAAGAACTGTATCAAAATTCTATCGAACATGGATCGCGATCCCTGTACCTTTTTTCCCAATATATGTAAAAACCATGCCATATGGTTCAGTATGTTCAAGAAAGCCAAGCCATGGAGTTTCAAGCCATTTGAATCCCAAAATCCACTTCAAAATGCCAAAAACCTCTAAGTCTGCAAAAGGTTTCCAAAATTTAACCCAAGTGTCAAACCATTGGTCCAAATCCCAAAAATTTTGGACCAAGGCATAATCTAGGTGAACCCTACTAGATGGTATCATCAGATTTCCAAAATGTTGCCCAACATGGATCGCGATCCATGTACCTTCAATCCTAAATCCAGAAAAAGTTACTCAGCAGTATCCCCATATGCCCAGTAATAACTTCCCAAAGTTAGAATTTCAAAATGCATCCCAACATGGATCACGATCCACGTTCCTTTTTGCCAACATTCATATGTTACATTACATTCTTGTGCCGATAGTAATCCTAGATGCACTGGTGAAATTTGGTCAAATTTGGAGTAGTTTTGACAACGTTATGCTCATTTTTCATTTTATGGTCAAGTTTACACTTTTTGACAGTTCTGATCATTGGCTAAAACCTATTTTCAATGCTAGAATTGACAACATGATGCCTCGAAGGAAAGCACAAAGCGAGATAACCGATATCTCATCCACTGAGAAAGCTCACATCACCAAATAGGTACTTGAAGCAATACTAGCGAACATCTTCATTGGAAGGTTTCAAGTAGAAAACGGAGAAATTGTAAAGGCCACAATCTTTCCAAAGGAAATGTGGACCTTGCACCAAAAGCTAGAAGTGCAAGTAGGGGGCAGGTGCCTACAACTAGACAACTTCTTACAACTGCCTCGTTGGGGTACGGACTTCAGACAAGCTCATGAGCTCATAAGTTCAATTCAGTACAATGGGGAAGCAACTCTGACAGACAAGGATGGGGCAGTTGTCAAGATAAAGATCACAGCGGAAATTATCAATGAAGCCCTCCACCTGCCGCCACAAGGGATGCACAATCTCTTGTAGATGACAAAGGCAATAGACAATGATAAAGCCTTTTTGAAGCAACGAGGCCACAGCTGACGTATCAAGATCTGATTTACTCAGAAATTGAACTGCCAATGCACCTTATATCGCAACATTTCAAGGTGCAGAAGCTGTATAGATATACCGAACCTTTGTTGCACATGGCCATGGTAATGGCAATGGGCTTGGCTGAAGGCAGAGTGGTCAGTTGCAACTTTGGCAACTATCTGCTTGACACTATTGTAGAAGCAAACCTGAAAGGGAGTCAAAGAAGTAAAGCTTACATGAACGGGGGAACTATGCTCACACGTATAGCCTATTAGGCATTGGGGATGATCGAGGATCTACCACCTGCAAAATCATAGATAGATCTGATCCACAGATCTAAAAGAGCTGTAAGACCAGTGGTGGGACCTTCTACAAGGCCAAAATCAGAAGTCAAACAGACGAGGCAAAGCACACTGTTAAAGGATTCTGACAACAAGAAGACCGAGTCAGATGCTCAAAGTAGCCAGGAAGAAGGATTCCACCCAAGAGACACTCCTTCAGAGTACCAGTCTTTGGAGGAGGAGCAGGACAACCCATACACGCTTGCAAAATAAAGCTGTGCATGTGGCAGAGGCTATTTCCATTACACATGCCAGGAGAACAATGGAAGAAGCTCAGGCATTGAGGAAAGTCTCCGCCAACAAAAGAAAGATAAAAAACAAACCCAAGGAACATAAGCGGATGATGAGAAAGAAGAGGATGAAGCTGAAAATATTCTGCTGCTACGCAGGCAAACAACGGCTTTAGAAAGGATCAAGCAACATAAGAGACATGAAGCTGAAGAAAAACGGGATATTGCCAGCTCCATGCGGCAGCGCATTCACAATGAACTCAAGCGAAAGATGGAGCAAAGGCAAAAAGAAGAATCAAAGAAGCCACACATCGATGATCTCGAATCATCTGACGAATCTAATCGAAGCAAAAAAGAGGACAGTCGCTTGCAAGGAGAGGAACAACAGGATACATAGGACTAGCAAGGTTAAGACCTTGGTTCTCCCAAGGACACTAAGGCACTTCCAGAGACTTTGGAAAAAGAGGAAGGAAAAATTGCAGGCTTGCCAGAACAAGGAGTGGAGGAAAAGCAGACGGAACACAATTGAAGGAGTCAAGAAACGGAGTCCGCACAAACAAAGCCCGCCACAACCTCTGCTGCTCTAAAAAATTCAAAACAAAGAGAAAAGCAAGCTGAGGCGGCTGAATAATTGGATCAGGGCCAAAAAGGCCAGCATAGGCCAAGATTGCCACACTCACAAGCGGCCATGGAGGAAGGAGTGGAGATAGTCCAATACTTTAACATTGACGCTCACTTAGAGCAGATCAAGCTACAGTTTCAATGTCAAAGGGCTCTTTACAATCTTTGAGAGCTGGAGTTAGAAGATCTACCAAGAAGGAAGCATCTAAAAAAGCAAAAAATAGAAGCACTAGAGAAGGCACAACTCGAGGAACAATCGAAGTTGCAAAGAGAACAAGAGAATGCAGCCTAATATTACAAGGAAGTGCAACAATTTAACGAGGCAAACTCCACATTGCAGGTCAAGAAACAACGTCTCGAGGATGAGCTAACCAGAGAAAGAGAACAAAATGAGAAGCTACAAGACTCGTATGCGGTGGTTAGCAGATCTCTAGCTCAACTCCTGGCCATACAAGAGACCCCCTCCTCCTCAATGACGACTGCAAGATCTACCTCTTTGAGTGAAGAAATCAAAGAGTTGAAAAAAGCCCTGAATTAAGAGAAATATGACAGACAGATCATGACGGCTGGTCATAGGGCCCTACAACACGCCAAGGATGAGGAAATTAAAGATTTTAAAAGGCAATTGGCTGAGGCAAGAGGGGATTTAGCAACTCTGAGGAGACAAAATATTAGCAAGCCCCTGGGGACTTTGAGCAAGGAGGAGGATTTAAACAATCAACATTTGAAGCTCATCAAACAGAGGTGTCCACTACCAGCATGAGAAAAGGAACACAGGAATCTGTAGATCCAGCCACGACATCCACTTCGGACTCGACAAGGGATGAAATTCAGCGTTGGATCTTAGACGTTAAGGACCCTTCACACAAAGCTTATATGCAATATGAACTGAAGGTGCTCGAATTGGTTGCCCTCTTCATGATCACTCCAGATGAGGAAAGAATCACAGGCACGAGATGATCGCATTGCCATTGATGCAGCCAGAAGTTAAATTATGGAAGCAAAAGATGCTCCCCAAACTTGTATCAAATAGCAGAGGGGACTATAGAGAGGTTCTTGTTACGACCCTTCACATTCAGACCATTATAGACAATGAACCCCTCTGGTGAAAAAAATGGTTTGATCAGTGAGACGAACGGATGAAACCTATTACAGAACGCTCCCCCGCATCTCAAGATCGACCCCACTTACCGTCCCATCAACAGACGACGATCCTGGGACAATTTTTATATTTGGCAAAGCAAAAGATCGACAGTGCTAAACTACCCGGTAATCAAAAAACCTCTCAACAACCACCCACCATCCGAGCAGTACATGGTTCAAACACTAAAAGAGTAATCAACATGATGAAGGAGATCTCAAAGCTCGCCTGTCAGATGCTTGTAAAGATTACCAAAATGCTCATCACATGCATTACAACTTTCCGTGATATCGAAGCAACAGAGCATCCCTGGCAAGCTTTTGTCAAAGGTATGTGGGGCATTTGTTGGAATATGGAGATAAAAATCCCAAGCAGGAATGTTATCATGGGATTGTATGCAAGAGTCATGTTTCTACCCTCTCATTACATGCAGACCTTTGAAGAGGCTTTCATGACAGGCTTCTTCGAAGTGGAATCTTCCATATTCAATCCAATGACAAAAGATCTACCAGCCCGCCACATCGCCTACCAAAGTACCCTTAGTAATAATCCCTTCAGAGAGCTGGCCACCCGAAGTCGAGATTGAAGCAAGAGCTCAGAAATTCAAAAATTTCACTACAACGCTCAAAAGAAGGCAGTAGACTCACTCAAAGACAGCTTGCACGAGGACATGCAATGAATAGGAAGGGGGGAATGTTTGGTGGATATAGGCATATATAGGCGTATGCACACCAAACCCTGTAAACACTCTATTTTTTCGAAGAAAGCCATGTAATTTAGCCTAGGATGAGTTGTAACCGTAATGTAATTAGACAATTTACCCTCTCTAGTTCTCTAAGTCTACACCCTTGTAAGAGGCCGGATGGCGGTGGGAAAGCCCCCTTAACTTTTAAAGTCAAAACCCTTAGTTTTGTGGGGAGAATTATCATTAGCTTGAAGAATAAAAAACGTGCTCTGTGGAGGCCTCGTACTGCTACAAATTGTAATCTTCTTTTCTCTTGAACTGGTAATCAGAATTTGTTTCCGAATAGCACATTGTGTTCCTTGTCTCTTGCTCTACAATCTAAGTGTGATCGTTTTCAATTCTGTTGTGGTTCGCAACACATTGTTTGTGAGTTAAATGCATTGATTTGGAGGTTAAAATAGTGTTTTTTGATGTTTTGACTATGAATAAGTGTTTCTATGCTTAAGGGGGACCTTTCCGAGTACTTCTGTTTCAATTTTTTGCACATTTTTTGTGATGGATTGTGATTTCTGTACCTTTTTAGATGGTGACAGCACTTGGTAGGATTGAGCCCTTAATTGTTGTGATACCTCTCCTTATTTTTCGTTGCGTTTCGGATTTGTTTGGATGCCAAAAAGGCGTGATGACCTAGAGTGGTGAGATTGGATGCATACTGATTGTCTAACTAGGAAGTGGTTGGTTTGCTTTTGTCGTAGAACGAGTAGCCCCCTAAGTTCACTTTGGTGAGATTGACACTCTCATTAAGTCTCCATGCCCCATACCGAGTCAGTGCCTTGCATATTGACATTATGTTAGTACAAAAGAGCTATGCTGTAGACGTCCATCGTGGCGACCCACTAACAACAACTCACAGGTGATATTCAACGAGTCAAAGATGCATAAAAAGCCAGTAAATCAAAGAGTTCATGTAGCAATAATGGCCTAGTAGCTTGTGTTTAGCGGAAAATAACATGAACATAGTGAGCATTTCATTAGAATAGATTCCTAATGAGCATAGCAAGAGTGCTTGGATGGAGAGAGCAACAAAAAGCATAACACCTAGTTAGATAGGCATGAACAATACTTCAAAAGAGAGAGAAATTAAGCAACAATTGAGGACCAGATTTACATGGAGCCGGTCCCCCCTCCAAAAGGCTTTGTATCATAAGTTTCCCCCATCAAGGGAGACATTTTACAATACAATCCTTTGTGTTCCTTCAATAACTAGCTAGTGCAATGAAGATGGAAGCTTCAAGCACTAAGCAAACACTTATAAACACAACATCGATTCCCTCACGATCTCAGACCCAAGACCTTACACACCTTCGAAGATGGCGAGAGCTAGGGGGGTATGAGAGTATATTGAGAGGAAGAAGGAGTAGTCTTATGAGAAAGAAGTATATCTCCTCACATAATCACTCATAAAAGCTTAGCATAGCTTAGTAATTAGCATGGTAGAGGAGAGGAGCATGCACTAAAGCTTGGCTCTTGGTTGGTTGGATTTGCATCACAAAGCCAAGATTTGTTGGTGTAGGCCTCCCTTCTCACAATCTTGGAGTAGATGATGAGCTTTCCATTAAAGCTTGAGAAGGAGAGAGAGAGTCTTCTTGCTTCACACCTGAGATTGTGTGAGTGTGTGTGTGATAATGCCTTGCCAAAATCATCCCTCTCCCTCTCTCTCTTGGTCGACCCCTCATGCAAAATACTCTTGCTGGCGCCTCATTGGACCCTGCAAAGCTTAGCAAATCATAATTGAGAAGCATAAGTGATAGACTTGTGACATGTGTCCCCCTTTCCCCTTTTGTGAGAGCTTTAGGTAATTAAATAATGCAACTAAACTCTCATTGGACCCCTTTGTCTTCTGGCCAATAGGAATCAGGCAAGCCGTTTGGTTGCTGAATGCTCATTGTATCCTTGGGAGACTATCCAATAGTCTTCTACAGAGCTTATTTATTATTGGTTCTTTTGTCAAGTGTTTTTAAATGAATTAAACTAGATTTAATCTAGCCTAATTCTGATTGGTCCACCTCTATGGCCATCCAATAGGATTTGAGTGCACCTTGACATGTGTCCACTATGCCCTTTGTGTAAAGGGGCTTGCATGAGTGTGTGTGTGTGTGTGTATGTTTCTCTCTCATCCCCTACTAAACGGTCTCGGCCCCTATGTAGGAGCTTGCAAAGAGTTGTGTGTACACTCAAAGCATCCAATTTTCTCTAGGGTTGGACCATTGGACATAACCTTTGTTTTGGAACCTTAGAATTTTGGAAGTCTTAATGGGCTGCACCTTAGGGTATTTGAAGCCCATTGTTGCACATTGCTCTTTTGCATATAGCCCCCCCCTCTTTGGATCCCTATTTTACCTCCTTTGGATCCCTACTGCGGCGGCCGATCTACCAGCTTAACCAATATTCTAGCTTTTTCTCCCCAATTACTTTCCCATATTAAATGATCAATTTAACATGAGAAAATAATTTTGGAGAATTAGATATTAGCTATTATGACATTACATCTCTCTTGAAATCATTATCTTCCTCGACTATGGGGTAGAGAAGATAAAGCCTATTCATTAGTCCTTTTTCTAGCGGGTAGAGGATCCCTATCTTACCCTATGACATCGTTCCAGAATGGATGACTAATCCATTTAGCACTTGAGAGCCTAAGCTGCCGCAAGCATGTCTGCACATTAGTCTTATCAATCTTTTGTAGTAGAGTGACAAGCTCTACTTGGTGTTTGGAAGACGTCGTCTCCACAAACTTGATTCTAAGCATGCATACTACTTAACATTTGTGCACAATAAATAAAAAGAGAGTCTTATAAGACAAAAACTTTATTCATTTTAAACATTTGTACATTTTCTTACTCTAGGGAAGCATTGTAAGTATTGACAAGGTTTAGGTTATCCTTTAATTGTATGCCTTGCATCCATCTAGCATCTTCAAAAGCATAATTCTTAAACTTAATAAGATACCATCGGATAGTCTTACCGCCTATTAATACCTTGTCTTCATGGACTCGGGATGCAACACCTCTTCTTGGTCCTCGATCTCCGGTGGGTCTTTAATAGTTGGTTCTTGAGGTGGCTCTCCTTTCTAAGACTTTAGTAGGCTCACATGGAAAGCATTGTGTATGAGCCAATGGCTGGGCAACTTGAGTTGATTAGACATCTCATTGATTGGTCTAAGAATTTGGAAGGGGCCATAGTACCTTTTTGCTAACTTAGCATAGTACTTTTGGTGTCCCATAGGATTCTTGCCCGTCGTGTGCCTTAGCCGAGCCTTGAGAAAGTTAAGTAAGACCCAATCATTTCCCTTAAAGGCTTGGACTCTTCTGTGCTTATCATCAGCAGTCTTTTGCCTTTGCTGTGAGATAGAGATAGCATCCTTAATATTTTGGAAATATTCTTGTATGTCTCGGCTATACTCATCTGCAACGCGAAGATCTTCCCATGTCCCTTAAGTAGCAGGGGGCTTTTGGATCTTCCCTCAATTACCTAGAAAGGTGCTTTTCTCGTGGAAGTATGTATAATGTTATTGTAGGCATGCTCCACCGAGGGTAAGTACTTCTCCCATTGGGACCTTTGATCTACTTCCGTTACATAGGCTTTTAGTAGATCAAGAATTGTTAGGTTAGCTATTTCACTTTGGCCATCCATGTGGGGGTGATAGGCCGAAATGAAGTACACCGTGTGTGAATCTTCCTCACGTTACTTTCAAATAGGGATTGCATTGGAGGATCAATTGAAAACAACCTTCATCACTCCTTGGGGTTGTTATGCTTTTAGAGTCATGCCTTTTGGCTTGACAAATGCTCCTGCAACTTTCCAACGTTTCATGAACATGGTGTTTCAAGCATTCTTTGGAAAGTCAATTAGGGTGTTCATTAATGATTTTTGCATTTATAGCTCAAAATCATTACATCTACAAAGGGTAGAAGAAGGTTTAAAGAAGCTCTATGACATGGGAGGTCAACTCAACCCCGACAAGTGTCACATAGGTGAGGATGAAGTGATCTTGCTTGGTCACAAGGTTTCCTATAAAGGCATCAAGGTGGATCCTTCAAAGGCAAAGGCTTTTATTGAGCTCACATCACCCAAGAATCTCAAAGAGGTCATCTCATTCATTCAAAAGGTGAAGTATATGTCACGCTTCATTCACTTAGCTTCGGAGTTGCTTCACCCCTTGCAAAAGTTGACACAACAAGTAGAATTTGCATGGTCTGATGAGCTTGAAGAGTACTTTTGTAACATTAAAGTCATCTTGTTAGAGCTACCAACACTCATGCCTCCTTGTTGGGATTACACATTCTTTGTTAGCTCTAGTGTTGGGAAAGAAACAATTGGTGCGGTTTTGCTATAACAAGATCCCCATAGTACCCGGATGAGACCCATCTACTTTGCTAGTAGGATCATGAATGCTTTGGAAAGAGGCTATACGGAGGCAGAACTCATGATGCTTTCTCTCATGTTTGCGGTGAGAAAGTCTAGATCCTACTTGCTACTAAAACCTTTTGTAATTCTGGTGCAGAAAATTTATTTCCTTGGGTGTCATCTCAAATGAATCTTAGCACTAGGATCTCAAAGTGGATTATGGAGTTGCAAGAGTTCCAATACTCTTTCAAGGTAGAAGATATTGTGCGTGCACAATTGGCAGGGATCCTTACTTATAGGGTACATGAGAAGGAGATTATGGTGCCTGAAATAAAGACCCTACCATTGCCACCACCAAAAAGTATTCCTAATGCTTTTACCTTGTTCTTTGATGGAGCTTTTTAACGAGCCACAGGAAAAGCAGGGGGAGGGCTAGTGTTGTTCAACCCAAGTGGAGAGGTGGTCATGAAAGAGAAGGTCAATCTACCGTGTTCAAACACACTACTTCATAGTTTGAAGATGTGCATTAGTCAAGGTATACAATGTCTCATGGTAAAGGGGGATGCACTTAGGCATTTGGGCATGCAAGAATGAAAGTCTCAGGACAAAGGTTCATGCCATTCGTAGGTTGTTTAATCAGTTTGAAGAAGTGCAACTATATCATATTCCTAGGAAACAAAATGAAGATGCCAATTTACTTGCACAACAAGCAGTTACATGTGTTGAGAAAGAAGTGCAGGTCA
This sequence comes from Adiantum capillus-veneris, assembly GCF_014529385.1. Lineage (NCBI taxonomy): Eukaryota > Viridiplantae > Streptophyta > Polypodiopsida > Polypodiales > Pteridaceae > Adiantum > Adiantum capillus-veneris. Next base: position 15,312,001 of record NC_140955.1, read on the forward strand.
TCATGGTGGCAGCAGTTGTCAAGCAACCAAGAAACAAGGGTTTGGAGTCATTGGCTCCCATTATTGGCTACATTTTGGAGGGCGAGTTTCCACAAGACTTCACTAAAGCTCAGAAGAGGAGACTCATGAAGAAGGAAAGTTTCTAACTCTTCCTAGAAGGCTCCCTCTATCAAAGAGGGAAGGATCAAGTGTGCAGAAGAGTACCAACTATCGAGGAAATTCCACCCACATTCTAAAAGGTTTGCATGAAGAGGCATGTGGTGGTCATTTTGCCCAAGAATTAACTGTGAAGAAGATTTTGCTTGCGGGGTATGTTTGGCCAAGCTTGCATGTGGATGTCCAACATTGGTGTAAAATCTTTCATAATTGTCAGATAAATGGAAATAGAAGGTTGGTGCATGGCCCGAGGCAAATAGTGCTTGCAAATGGACCCTTTGAAAAATGGGGCATTGATGCTATGGGTCCTCTACCTAGAACAAAGAATGGTAAACTCTACATTCTAGTGGCTGTGGGCTGCATGACTAGGTGGGTATAGGCTCAAAGTGTGACAAGGGTAAATGGGAAAATAGTGAGCATGTATGTCTACACTAATATTTGTTGTAGATTTGGCACACCTCTGGAGATTGTTTCTGATAATGGTCCAGGGTTCAAGAAGGGTTTACTCACAGAAGTTTGTGAAGAGCTTCACATTCTACATCGTCATAGCACACCCTACTACCCATAGTCAAATGGTTTGGTGGATAAGGCTAATGATGTTATTGCAGGCATCATTAGAAATATGGTGCAAAACAAAACAAAGTTATGGGATGACTTCTTGGATGGTGCATTGTGGGCATATCAAACCACATATAGGGAGGCAATAGAGTTCACACCATTTCACTTGGTGTATGGTCAAGAGGCTTTGCAGCCTATCGAGCTAAACATTTCAACAATGCGGCTTCATGGCAAAGGTGCACAAGATGATCAAGAGGTATGGATAGATCGACTTCTTACATTAGTGGAGCTTGAGTGGAAAAGAGAAGCAGCTTACGAGTGCTGCAAGAGGAAATCCATACAAGCGAAAAAAAAGCTCAACAAGAAACTAAAGGACAAAGGCATCAAGGAAGGAGAGCTTGTGCTAAGGTATGACAATCAACTTGACAATCATTTTGATGCCAAGTTTGAAACTAGATGGCAAGGGCCATACATAGTCAAGAAGGCTTTCAATTCAAGTTACTATCAGCTTATGGACTTGAATCGTAAAGAGCACTCCAGGAAGGCAAATGGGTATCGCTTGAAGCCCTATTTGAGTCGCCTTCTACCAAAGGATCTACCGAAGAACTGTCAAAAAGAGACTATCTCATGTAAGTTTTGCTGCATGAAGCATGAATGTGACAAGAATCCACACAATGAAAATCCTATCAAGGGACCAGATATCATAGAGGACTCAAAAGCACTCTCTTTGCAAAAGATGCTCTATGATGGTACATGAATATACCATCATCCTGGGGGAGGGCTAATGATAGCCATTTTTCGGCTCTCTGTAATCGCCATAGTAAGTTATCTCACCCTATCAAAATCACCTAAACACTATGGCTATCCTCACCCTTTCACTATACATAGGCGTGTGTGAGTTAGAGAATTTTTTCCATATCTCCTTAAAACCCTCAGCTAGCTAGTCACCGTGCTAGTTGAGCCAAAAAAATAAATAAAAACAAAATCCAAAGTATATTATGGTCCATTGGTGTGTAATATTTCATTGTATATAGGGCTTAAATATAAGAAATTTTCATAATTATTTTGGTATTTATTAAAATATTTCACCGAGGTGTGCGTTATTTTCCTATGTATGCTATGTACATTGACTCATCTTTACCACAATTTTTCTTACCATTTTACATACTTTTAAGTCCATATAAATATATTTTCATGCAAGCTTATCTTATTTTTTGTGAGAATCCACTCCAAGGAAAAATCTCAAAAATACCTTTCACCATCAATCATTGCCTTTCACGAAATTCCTATTTCCTACAGGTATTTTTTCTTATCTCTTGTAAATAAATATACTTCAATAAAAACAAATGAGGGTCCCCTCATTTGATTCCTTATATTTTTGATATATCTCTTTTTATCATTTTATATTTATATATAGCTGACAACTATTCTAGCTTTCATAAATTGTTTATATATACTAGCCTGTTTTTTCCCATCATATCCATGTATTATATTTTGAATATTCCACAACCATGCATATTTTCAAATCCCTAAGAATCAATTAGGTCATGCTCTCATGCAAGGAGGGGCTCACCTTTGGAGCCATATGCAAATTCAACAAAAGGGGGGCCACTGAAGACTTTTTTGTGAAGAAAAACAGGTTTTTTTTATATACATTTCCACTCCGAATTTGAAGTGGTGGTAAAAAGAGAAAATGTGGACCAAGAGATGAATAATCACCTCAAAAATTTTGTGATTTTTGGAGCAACCACCGGTAAGCTGGGATTTTTTGAGTGGATCCCAGTCTGCCCACTTTTCTCACAAGTAGCCCATAGTCTTCTCTCACCTCTTTCCACACTTCTACACACACACACACACACACACACACACACACTCATTCCTTTCAATCCCTCACTCAAACCTGCACCTTCCATGGTTTCCCTCACCTTCTTCACCATTAACCTCCCCTCTTACTTCCATAGTTCTCATATGAGCTCTACATGTACATACACTATCTCTATGCCTCTGTATTACTTCCAAAGTACAATTCCATCTTACTCCTTCTCTATATACATAAAATTCATCATGTAAACCATGCTTAACCTCTGCAAATTAAGAGATTTCATCAACCGAATTTTCATTTTCATCGTGATAATCAACCTTGGCGGCGGTGGCGTAAAGAAGAGAAGACAAAGAAGATGATCGATAGTCATTTTGGGAACCGGCACAAGTAAGTACTTCTTCAAGCTTCACCATCACAAGGATTTACTCACTTCATTCAACCATCTTACTTCAACCATCCACCCCATTCTACCCATTGTAAATATATCATTAACTTTCTAGTGATTACTAACACTAACCACTAACATACTAACACAAAATAGCCATTGACCTAACCATAAAAGGTACCTCACCTCAAGATATGTGCATAGTAACACTCTCTCTCTCTCTCTCTCTCTCTCTCTCTCTCTCTCTCTCTCTATCTATCTGTGTGTGTGTGTGTGTGTGTGTGTGTGTGTCCTTCCTTAAAACTCTACTTTCACCTTATCTTCATCAATAATGCTCTCTTTTGAGCCCACATCCATGACTCAAGCAGACAAAGAAGGCCCTCAATGTTTTGATATTCAAAAAAATCATAATCTTGATTTGTTAGCTTGTAAATTAGGATTTTCAATAATCTTAATGAGGGTTCTCGAACCTATAAATAGGCCCCTCTCCTTCTTGTAAAACAACCTCCAATATCTCACGTAGCACCCCAACACTTTATGCGTGAGGAGAGACTGAGGCGTAGCAACCACTTTGTGAGCTTCACTTTTAGTGTGAGAGAAGCTTTCAAGCTACACATCGCAAGTGAGAGAGCGTGAGTTCCAAAAATCTCAAAACCACTATTGTATATGCTCCTTCATCATCAATAAATTGAGGTTTGGTGCATCTAAGGTGTGATTCGACGTTCAAATCTTCGTCCTTCCATTTGTGCAATACGGTTTGGTGAATTCAAGGTGACTTGTGCATTTTGAGTTTCTATCGGCGGGGTTGATCTTGTTTTTAGAAAGTGTTTTAGTGTGTTTTCATTGCCAATTCTGTGTCCATTGTAAGAGGGTATTGTGGTGAGAGATCTCCCACACCCTAAGACAGTGTGTGTGTTTTGGCAATGTTTAGCAATCACTAAGCATTGAGTGAGTTTTTTACAAGCTCTATGATAGCATCATAACGAACCATCTCCATTTGCAAGTCACAAATAAGGTATTATGCAAGATCCATTCCTCTCTCTCTTCCCTTTTCTCTAGCTCTCTCTGGTCCATTTTGTGTGTGTCTTGGTGTGAAGTTGCTTGTGTGTGTGTTTTGTGGTGTATCTTCTTGGTTGTGAAAAAATCTCTTGCATCCTAGTTCGAATACCATAACTAGGTGGTGCCCCTATTTTGTTTGGGTTTGGCTGTGGGTTTGTTTTTTTGTTGTGCTTGTGGTTTCCCCAACCCCAATTGAGCAGTACGGGAGCCTTGAGGGGTGTTTAGAGGTCACCTCTCTTGTTGCCTGCCCCGGACCGCCTCAATGGAAGCTCTTAAAGCTTTCCTTGTTCATGGGCCTTCACTGTTTTTCCGTAGGCTAGACCACCATTTCTTGGCAGACTTCTGAAAGTGCACAGCTACATGGCGTAGCTTAGAAGACTCCGTGAAGCCCTCATCTCCAAACGCCACATCAAATTGTTGGATGAAAGCCAAGACTTTGTCCGTAGCACCAAAGGTGCCATTGTAGGTAAGAAAAGAGATGCTCTTTCCTCCCTCTTTGAGCTTCTTGAGCTTAGACGACCTCTTCCACATGGCATAGGATTTCCTATGGCCTCTTCTTTTTGATGGTTCAAAAGTTGCACCATCGCTTTCTTTAGAAGATGAAGAATTTGAGGAAGATGGAGAAGAGGGTGACCTCTTTCTCGCCTTTTTCTTGTCTTGATCCTCTTTGTTTGCACCATCACTTTCTTCATGAGAGGAAGAGGATGAAGAAGATGAAGAAGAGGTGACCTCTTTCTTGCTTTTTTCTTCTCTAGTGTTTTTTCATCCCTCTTTGAATTATGGTGTGGAGAAGTGTGCAATGGTCTTCTCCGTTCAGGAGGTGATGGAGAGCATTTTTCCCGCCGTCTTTGTGGAGCCATCTCTGTCGAGGTGGTAGGAGACTCACTTCTTTCTCGTTATTTTGGTTGGGGCTCTTGGGAAGGAGATGTGTCATCAAGAAGCAAATTTTTGAGCCCTTCGTATGGATTGTCTACTTCCCAATTCAGAGAGAGGCCTCTTTTGGGAGTCTCGCAAGGAGGCTTCCTAGGTACTCTCTAGTCATGGTGGGGAGTTTGGAGAATCCCATGAGCACGTAGCTGCCGTTGCACTTCACATGGAGGGATGGATTGCCCATGGCTTGTTAAAGCCTAGAAACAAAGTAGTTAATAAGCATAGGGGCATCATTAGTAGCCTGCTCATTAGCAAAAGCAAAGCTATCAACATTAATTTCACTCTCTTTACTATTGTCAGCCATTCTAACAACGTTTAGGTGTAAACCTTTTTTAGGTGTACTTTGCCACTTAAAGCCCTATTTGCTACTTCTCTTTACCCCTTTAGAAAAGAACTCAAGCTACTATACCCGTGGCGTGAATATCAAGCTACTATACCCGTGGCTTGAATATCAGTACTTGCAAGGAATAGAAGAGAGGGTCTTTCAACACCAAAACAATACCGGCTCCTGTCAAGCTTCTAATAGCTTAATAGTGGTTAAGCCGTAGGCAAGCCCTGTAGGACTTCACTATTAAGACCATAGCTCTCGATGGTGATACCCTGTTATCTGCACGAAGGCAGGCGCACTCCAAGGCTGAAAAATCCCTACTCTACTTACTCAATTATAATTAATAATACCAACCATTTATAGCTATCTTGAGGACCTCCCTTCTTGAGCAAGAAAAGAGAAACCTTGTGCTCTTATACCAATGTAACATTTAATGGCCTAGTAACTTGTGTGTAGTGGAAAATAACATGAACATAGTGAGAATTTCATTAGAATAGATTCATAATGAGCATAGCAAGAGTGCTTGGATGGAGAGAGCAACAAAAATCATAAAACCTAGTTAGATAGGCATGAACAATATTTCAAAAGAGAGAGAAATTATGCAACAGTTGAGGACCGCATTTACATGAAGCCGGTCCCTCCTCCAAAAGGCTTTGTATTATAGGTTTTCCCCATCAAGGGAGACATTTTACAATACAATTCTTTGTGTTGCTTCAGTAGCTAGCTAGGGCAATGAAGATGGAAGCTTCAAGCACTAAGTAAACACTTATAAAACACAACATCAATTCCCTCACGGTCTCATACCCAAGACCTCACACACCTTCGAAGATGATGAGAGCTAGTGGGGTATGAGAGTATATTGAGAGGAAGAAGAAGTAGTCTTACGAGAAAGAAGTATATCTCCTCACATAATCACTCATAAAAGCTTAGCATAGCTTAGTAATTAGTATGGTAGAGGAGAGGAGCATGCATTGAAGCTTGGCTCTTGGTGGGATTTGCATCATAAAGCCAAGAGTTGTTGGTGTAGGCATCCCTTCTCACAAGCTTTGAGTAGATGATGAGCTTTCCATTAAATCTTGAGAAGGAGAGAGAGAGAGTCTTCTTGATTCACACATGAGATTGTGTGAGTGTGTGTGTGATAATGCCTTGCCAAAATCAGCCCCCTCTCTCTCTTGGTCGACCCCTCATGCAAAATACTCTTGCTGGCACCTCATTGGACCCTACAAATCTTAGCAAATAATAATTGAGAAGCATAAGTGATAGCCTTGTGACATGTGTCCCCCTTTCCCCTTTTGTGAGAGCTTTAGGTAATTAAATAATTCAACTAAACTCTCATTGGACCCCTTTGTCTTCTGGCCAATAGGAATCAGGCAAGCCGTTTGGCTGCTGAATGCTCATTGTATCCTTGGGAGACTATCCAATAGTCTTCCACAGAGCTTATTTCTTATTGTTTCTTTTGTCAAGTGTTTTAAAATGAATTAAACTAGATTTAATCTAGCCTAATTCTCATTGGTCCACCTCTATGGCCATCCAATAGGATTTGAGTGCACCTTGTGGGCAATTGGCCTAGGGACCTGACATGTGTCCACTATGCCCTTTGTGTAAAGGGGCTTGCATGAGTGTGTGTGTGTGTGTGTGTGTGTGTGTGTGTGTGTTTCTCTCTCATCCCCTACTAAAAGGGCTCGCCCCCTCCTATGTAGGAGCTGCAAAGACTTGTGTGTACAATCAAAGCATTCAATTTTCCCTAGGGTTGGACCATGGGACATAACCTTTGAATTTTGGAACCTTAGATTTTGGAAGTCTTAATGGGCTGAACCTTAGGGTCTTTGAAGCCCATTGTTGCACATTTCTCTTTTGTAGATGGCCCCCGGCTTTGGATCCCTATTTTCCCTCCTTTGGATCCATACTGTGGCTAGTCTGCCAGCTTAACCAATATTCTAGCTTTTTCTCCCCTGGTACTTTCCCATATTAAATGATCAGTTTACCATGAGAAAATAATTTAGGAGAATTAGATATTAGTTATTATGATAGTACGGTTTGAGGATGTCTTCGCACCGCCAGTTACATGGAATGTTGGACGTGCTACTGATGCACCTTCAGTGGTACACACACATGTTGCTACAGAAAGAGTATAATACAATAATCAGGCACTTCGGAGATCTGCTCATACATCTCATGCACTTGAGTGTTTTGAGCCAAGATTGAACTATTTGGTAGTCACTGATTGCGGCGGTGAACCCACTTGCTACAAAGAGGCCATTGAAATGGACGATAGCGTGAATTGGGAATAGGCTATGCAATCTGAGTAAAACTTGATTTTAGGCAATGAAACTTGGGATTTGACAGAGTTACCTGTGGATAAATAGGAATTGACATGCAAATGGGTGTACAAGAAGAAATATGTCAGAGGTGCTACCGAGCCTAAGTATAAGGCAAGATTGGTTGCTAGGGGTTCAAGCAAGTGAAAGGCGTAGATGTTGATGAAATCTTTTCTCTAGTGGTCAAGATGACTACATTGCATCTTGGTCTAGTAGCAATTGAGGACTTGGAATTGGTCCAAATGGATGTGAAGACAACATTTCTTCATGGGGATCTTGAAGAGGATGTTTACATGAAACAACCATAAGGTTTTGCGATAAAGTCTAAGAAGCCAACACCAGCAAAACTGATGTGTAGACTCAAGAAAGATTTGTATGGATTAAAGCAAGGCTCACAAAAATGGTACATTAAGTTTGATAAGTACATTCAGTCTCACAGGGTTACATAAGGAGCCAAGAGGATCACTGCTTGTACATAAAGAGGTTGAACAATGGCTCCCCCATCATTCTGATGTTGTACGTGGATGATATGTTGAGAGCCGGAAGTCAAAAGATGAGATTACACTTCTCAAGGATGACTTAAGCAAGTAGTTTGCTATGAAATATTTGGGTGATGCACATCACTTTCTTGGTATTCGTATCAAGAGAGATCGCAAACGTGGTATACTTGAACTTTTGCAAGAAGAGGAGATTCACAAGGTCTTGCAATGTTTTAATATGCACAGGGAAAATCACTGAGTACCCCAATGGCAACATACAAAAAACTTAGCAAGCATGATTGTCCCAAGTCAGATGTTGAAAAGGTAGAGATATAAAAGGTCTCGTATTCTTTGGCATTTTGCAGTCTTATGTTTTCCATGGTTAGCACACGGCAAGACATTGCATATGCAATGAGAGTGGTCAACAGGTTTATGGAAAATCCAGGCAGAAAGCATTGGGATACAGTGAAGCACATCTTGAGATACGTTAAGGGCTCAGCTAGAAAGTGCTTACGCTTTGGGAGCAGTGATGCATCCATTGGTTACACTGATTCGGATTATGCGGGTTGTGTGGACACTAGGCGATCCACATCTCACTATGTTTTCTTGTTCGTTGGAGTGGAAATTTCTTGGAGATTATGTATCCAAAATTGCACTTCATTTTCCACCACTAAGGCAGAGTATGTTGCAGTTTCTAGTTCTAGTAAGGAAGCTATGTGGTTATCTCTTCTAGTGGGAGATTTTGGTATACACCAGACTCCAGTGCTACATTGTGACAGTCAGAGTGCAATTGCGTTAGCAAAGAACCTTGTGTTTTACTCCAAGTTGGGACACATAGAGGTCAGGTATCATGTGGTATGATATATTTTGGCTAGCAAACACATTGAGTTAGTCAAAGTTCACGCGGATGAAAACCCAGCGGACGCTCTAACAAAGAGACTAAGCTCAGAGTGGTTGGCACATTGCATAGAGATGATGGGCGTAGGGTGAAGCTAGGGTCATGTTTTACGTTTTGTACATTTGTACATAGTAGCCCCTACATTCTTTATCCACTTGGGACACATTGGCCTTCAAGTGGGAGATTGTTGGGTTTCACACCCCGTGGTCGGATATGGCTGGCGGGCGGGCGTCCGTCCACTTATTCTTTCTTGCTTATAAAGTAAATAAGTAGAGTGAGAGAAGTGTGATTCCCTCACAAGATCCACTTAAACACAGAGCCTTCTCTTCTTTCTCTTCCCCTTCTCTACTTCCCTCTCTTGCATGGATCACCCCGATCCTTCAGACACATTGTTCGCGCCCATGCACGTTGCACAAACCTTTGTTTGAGACGACTCAAAATGGGAAGGGAGGAGTAACCGTATCTAGAGTAGCATGTTGCAAGATATTAAGGTGCAAGATGATGAGAGATTATGTGTACAGTGTATAAAGTGTGTTTTGACACTTTAACTTTTGCTTTTTTATCAACTTTTTAGCAGAATATTCTTTGATCAGGCATAGTCTGATCCATATCGAGAAATTTTGACAGGCGATATGCCTAGAGTGAGAGTTTGTACAAATGAGCATGAGGAATAGTTTTGGCAAAATTTTTGGCCAATTACTAATAATGATCAATAATTTCTTTTCTTTGTAACCGAATAATCATTAAAATTAAACGGAGCTAGGAAACTCAAATTTAAGTTTTGAAAGCAAACAGTAAATCTACAAAGCAAGATCTTTGAGCATGTCAAATATGGAAGGATTTGGCACGTGTTGAAATTTGGGCCCACTTACAATGTACTAGAATTGCAAAATCAAGGGAAATTAATGACCAGGTGTCTTGTTGACAAGCCATTTGAGCCGTGGGTGATATGACATGAGAAATTTAGGCAAGTAAGGTAAGTATGTACAATGAACTTGAGACAAGCCAGACACATATAGGCAAATAGAGCAAGGTAAACCTCATTTGTAGTCAGGAATTTTTAGAGAGAGAGAGAGAGAGAGAGAGAGAGAGAGAGAGAGAGAGAGAGAGAGAGAGAGAGAGAGAGAGAGAGAGAGAGAGAGAGAGAGAGAGCTTTCTGACTTAGAGCTCCCCGATGGGTTTTAGCTTGATATAGCCACCCAGGACCCTCATACCACACCAGATTTCACATGTTTGATCCTTATCATTGTATAAACAGTTGAATGGTCAAATATGCACAAAAACACTCATAACAATAGAATCAATCAAATATGGGAAGGGATTTTGGGAAATTTTTGGAGCACTTTTTGGAGGGCTAACAAAGTCCAAATTCAGAAACAAGTTCATAGGAATGTTCCAAATTTCTAGCAAAATCAGACAATGTCATTACGGTTTGAGAATGGGATGGAACATGGATTGTGATCCATGAACCCCCACCTCAATTTGCAAAAGTAAGTAGTGCGGAATGATGATGGTAAAAGCACCTGTACACTGCTGCATTCAAAGACGAAAAGTTAGTGCTAAACATGGATCACAATCCATGACCCCCAACATGGAAAAATAGAAAACGTTTTACTCCAACCAGTTTGTACATGCCTTGGAGAATGTGCTCTACAAATTTGGTGTGAAATAGACATCAAAATCACAAAAAACCAAGTAAATTTGGGATTTTAGTCACCAAATGGTCATTTTGATCCACAACTGAAAAAACTGACCAAATTCAAGAAAAAAAAAGCACTAATAGCTTAGGGAACATGTTTAGATGCTACCCTTGAAGTTTGGTCCAAAATGGGTTTACAACATGGATCACGATCTATGTCTCCCAGAGGCAGTTTTGTCAGAAATTAGGTGCAAATTGTATGTACAGTGTAATGATAGTGCATGGAGGGAGAACTTCAGCTTTTGGTCATGTAAATTGCTTCATATGCAAAGTTCAATATTGTCAGAGTGTAAGTGACTGGAATTGAGTTTTCGATCAAAGTACAAAGTCAAGGAAAAGCTTGTGAACTTATGCTAACTCAAGAAATGCCAAAAAATTCTTGGGAAATGAGTCAAACTTGCTAGGGAGACTAAAGGGTTCAAAGAGACTCCAATGGAGGTAGAAATCAACAAACAGCTAGAGTCTCAACCCTTCCTCGACTCCAAATCATCAAAATGGCAATATGATAAACAGATTGATCACCATCAAGGATCAAAGATGCCAACCAAAACCAAATAGGGCAAAGTCATACCAAATTGAGCCATAACTTGGGAAATTGGAAAATTTGAGAAAAACTTTTCCAAATCAGAAAATAACTTCGCCAGTGTTTCACCCTAAAAGGATGAAGAAAAAGGATCACGATCCATGATCCCCTGTGAGATGTCTAGACCAAAGTCATGTCATCAGATCCCAAATGCCTACAATAGCCCAACCCCAAAGTTTCAAGTCATTTGAACTTCAAAAACCTTGTCAAAATGCCAAAATTCTCCCAAGTTTGAGAAAATTTCCAAAAAGTGGCATAAAATTCCAACGAGTAATCCAAGTCCAAAAAGAAGTGAACCATAGCATCCCCAAAGCATTCTTTATTAGGTGATATCATCAAAATTCCAATATGTGTTCCAACATGGATCACAATCCATGACCCCTTGAGCTAAATCTGACCTGTAACCATATGACCTAGTGCATGTAGTTGTCCTAGATGCAATGGTGAATTTTGGACTTGTTTTTATCAAGTTATGCTCATTTTTCATTTTATGATTAAATCTTTTTTTTAAAAAAACTTTCTCGACAGCTTTTTGGCCAAGTTCAAGAGCTAACTAAATGATTTTTTGATGCCAGAATTTGCAGAAGACCAAGAAATCAATGTGAGGCTCCCACCTACCAAGTGGTGAAGATCTCATCCAATGAAAAAGCTCACATTTCAAAGGAAGAGCTCGCAAAGATATCGGCCAACATTTTCATTGGAAGATTCCAAGAAGTCAACGGAACCAAAGTCAAAACAACCATACTTACAAAGAAGTTGTGGAATTTGCATCAGCAAAGAGATGTGATCGAGGGATCCGAATGCTTGCAACTGGACACCTTCTTCAGGTTATCTCCATGGGGCATGGACTTCTATAGAGCCCATCAATTGATAAGCTCTATACAGTATAATGGGAAGGAAACTCTGACTAACAAAGATGGGGAGACGGTTAAGGTCCGGATCACCACTAACCTTATTAACCAAGCACTTCACCTTCCTCCTGGAAATGACAATCTGCTGCCGAAGTCAGAAGCTACAGCCGACAATGACAAAGCATTCATCAAGTAGCAAGGCCACAAATTCACATATAAGGATCTGTTGTAGTAAAAAATTGAGCTACCATTGCGGCTAATCTCCCAATACCTAAAGGTGCAAAAGCCACCAAGATACACGGAACCATATCTACACTTTGTCGTCGTTATGGCGATGGGGCTTATTGAGCAGAGAGTTATCCGTTGTGATTTTGGTAACTACATTCTTGAAAACCTTGTTGAGGCCAATATCAAGAGCAGTGAAAAGAATAAAACTGACATGAATGGAGGCCAGTGAGGACCAAAATAGCCTACCAAGCACTAGGAATGATTGACCCTACTATCGTCAATCTACTGTTAGATTGATATTTTGCACAAGTCTAAACATGCGGTTTGGGCGGTAGGAGGTCCTTTATTGACACCTGACACTAGAAAGACAAGAGGAAAAGGATCTAAGAAGAAAGCATCAGACAATGAGGACACAGAGACAGACAAAGAACTTAGTGGTGAAATAAAGCCCGAAAACAGAGATACGCCATCGAAGTTTCAAACCATTGCTGATGAAGAGGACAAGAATAAAGAGGATGATATCACCATACCTCTAGTGCAGGTCAAGCACCGATCAATAGAGCTAAAATATTAAATCCTTATCTCCCAAACTCCTCACCCTCAACTATTCTACATCCTACTCTCCTTAAGCAATGGAGTCCACCTGATCCAAATGCCCTAGCACATCCATTGAATCTATCACCACTTAATGTCACCTTAGATGAGCACAACCAATGGATCCAAATATCTATAACCAAGGGTAGTTGGATTATAATGCAACAGAGTAGGAGAAGAAAAGCCTCATCCAAGAACCCATTCTTATCATGCTGGACAAAGAGAGTGAAAGACTTTTGACTTGTTGGATCCAAGAAAACAGTGAAAGCGGTTTTGGTGTAGCATGTTTACATGCACAAGGAGCTTCACTAGCAATCCAAAAGCTCAAATCTTCCTCTGCATAGAGCTAACTGTAAGTGTTTCACACTTCTCTTCTTGTCTGTGGTTGGTTCTCTTCTTGTTTTTTAGATTATTATGATTTTGGTTTGTGGTTCTCTACTATGCTCATTACAGACCTGTATCCCTCAATCATAGAGGAATGGCAACGAATGGAGTGTGTCATAGATATTTTAGATGCTGGCATGGATCCATTGGTGAAGAGATTTACAAAGGGAGAACACATAGTTCTTTGGCAAAACAAGGGATATTATTTTATTATCATTTTTATGTCCCACCAAAATCAAAGAAGGATTGGGCACTGTCACCAAGGTTACGCTGCCTAGTTTCAAAAGTGGAGAATGGCCATTGCCAAGATCAATAGCACATGAAATCTATAGATGAAAGATCTTTTATGAGATGCAAAAATGTCTAAAGGCCAACATTGCAAGAAATTCAAGCAGAGTTTCAATGTTTATGCCCATTATTGTCTTTGTGGATTTCTTTGCAAAGCTTGATGTGAAAGTCTTTAGAACAATGATGTTGGTTAAGTGCTTAGAAATTCAAGATGTGTTAGAATTTGTAGATGAGGGTTGGAGTCAAAAAACAGTGAATGGGGTCCTTTGCAAAGTGTTATCTGGCTCCATACCTGTAAATACATGATCCATACCCAAAACTTCATAATTTCAATTTTTTAATAGTGATGGTATCATGTGGGGGGAGACTTGGTTCCTTTAGATCAAAACATGGATGATTTCAATGAGAACCCCACTCAAGACATTTATGTATGGATGCAAAATGAACACTTGGCAACATTGAAGATAAGAACCTAGTCCTTATTGTACCAAGTGAGATAGGACTTATAGAATGAGGAGATAGATTTACCTTCAACTTTTGATTTTCTGATAGTTAGTAGGAAGAAGGTATGTAGGAAATAGTTTCTTTTCAGATGGAGAAATTTTTGTGTGATCTATTCTTATTTTTCCTATTTTTTAATATGGATTGTAGGTCCTGAGGAGGATTGAGAAGAAAGTTCCATAAGGAATAGTACATCTTCTTCCAAGCTAAAGCATGCATAAGCCTCTTTTGTACAAATGTCGGTTGTATCAAACCATCATTTTGTACAAATGATGGTTGTCTCTTCTTGTAGGCAGACTAACATTTTGTACCTTGACATATTAACAATGACAAATGAAATTTTGGTTCAAATGTCTTATCTTGTTTGATGTCAATGTCATCAATATGGTATGTCTTCACAAAGCTATAAATAGGCCAACCCGGTTTAGGATTAGGACAAGAGATATGGGTAAGTATTCTAGATCCTCTTCTTTATTTCTTGTGAGCAAGAAGGAGAATAGAAAATCCCATGATAAGGAAGAGGTGGAAGCGAAGGAAGATGAGGAAGAGTTGGAAGATAATGAAGAGAAGGAAGACCCTGATCCACTTTTCACTATCTCCACTTACTTGAAAGAACTCCCACCATGGTTGGTAGATTTCCTAGGCTCTTCTGGGGTGGGGTTGGAAGATGGCATGCATTATGGATTGGGCCTTGATATGTTGCTTTCAACACAGTTGGGCTATGAAAACCATGTAGACACAAATGCGAGGGCTACCACAATTGCAACAAAGATTGAAAGACTTTATTGGGAGCTACACGAGAAATGGAGCCAATGAAAGTTGTAAATTTTACATCATACTCTCAAGGAGAGAATTTGTAATGTTTTCTCTTTACAAAATGCTCTCAAGTAGAGAGTATGTAATGTTTTCTCTTTACAAAATGTTATCAAGTAGATAGTATGTAGAGAGTATGCGAGGTAAAATATGTATTGCTTTGCTATTTACAAAATTTTTCTTTACAAAACACTTTTGGAGGTTATGGGAGTCCTAGGACTCTTTCTTGTGCTAGCTTCCTCTATTTTCCTTGGGCTCTTTCTTGTTGTCTGTTTTCCCTCCTTAGGCTCTGTCTCCTTAGGATTCTTTAGGATTCTTTTGCTCCTCTTCAGGCTCTATCTCTTTGGGCTTCTTTTGCTCCTCCTTCTTTTGCTCCTTTTTGGTATGTGTTTGTGATTTTCTAGGGATCTTTATGGGGGCAACATGTTTCTTTGCCTTATTTGGAACCTCTTTTGCCTTGTCTTCCTTCTTTTGCTTCTCTATCTTTGCTCTTTTGAGAGGATCCTCCTTGATCTCTGTGGTGCCTGGCCTCTTCCTTTTTCTTATTTGGCCCTTTGGGGGAATGGGTGCTATGGGTAGTGCTATTTGGGAACTAGCCATATTTCTAATCAACTTTGCCCTTACCCACCAAACATGGTTTTTGGTGTAGCAATTCCAGTTGATCTAGCAAAGAAAGATCAGTGTGTTATCTTACCCTAATAGCAATATCTTTTCCTATTTATATTTTCAAATGCTTACCCTAATAGTATTTTTGGTTGCAGTAGGTGTAGTCAACCACTTACTTTGTATTTGTCATCACTCTCAATCCACATGATAAAGTCTCACTTTGCAATGGTGGCTACACAAACAGAAAAGGCAAAATAAATACACAATTTTAAGCTCAAACTACTTACAACCTAGCAGTACCATACCTTCACATTTAAGATTTGCATGTCATCCATGAGCCTTGTCATAGGAGGAAATAGCTCAATTGTCTCAATCAGCCTTCAGGAAACCCTATTTAGAAATATCCAAAGCATTGTTACAAAATAATTGAAAGTGAGGCACTAGGTAAACTATGGACAATTACAATTACAACCTAGCCATTCCATGGTGGCCCTCAAGAGAGTTCAATATGAAACATGTTTTATCAGTGATATAGATTGCTATAAGACTCCAGTGAGAGCTATGGCAAGACCATTGGACATTGTCAAAAGCTTTTAGGATGAAAGTTTGAAAATGAAAATGATCTAGGGTTGCAATAGAACATAGCTCTCATGGTAGGGAGAGAGGAGGAATTCACAAGATTCAAAATCTATATTGGATAGCCAACTCCTTATTTCACAATCAGTTCTCAAATGGTGAGATATGGTTGGGTTCACCATATCTTGGATATCTAACTTGTAGTCACGCATCAATAATCTATAAAGAATTTCAAAAGAACACTTTGTAATTATGAATAACCTACAAAAACACATATAGAATGTTGATGGTTAGGCAAACCTCAAGGATGCAATAATAATACGGTCACTAATCTCTCTTTGCCAACCTTTGAGGATTTCAACACACTCAACATCCAGGGCAATATAGTATGGGTCCTGGGATGCACGCCCCTAATCAATAATGTAGTCCCCTCCGACAAGCTAAATGTTAATTCCATATTCTTTCTCCAAGGAACTTACTGCCATCAAACCTATCTCCTGTACCTGCTACAAGCAGGAATTTTAAGAGGCCATCCTATAAGAAAGCAGCCACCAAGAAGCATGTGGAATTGACACCTCTCAGCATTGAAGGGAGTTGAGCTTCAATCCCCCTGAGTTCATTCGTTTGTAGCTCCTCCCTGTCAACTTTGGGCTCTTCCAAAACATTATCCTCTATTGTTTTCTCAACCAAAATCTCATCTTACAGAGGTATTGGTTCAAGAATTTTGTTGAATCTATACCTTAATCTCCTCAAGATAATCATATCCTTGTCTATCATTGTGACCCTGTGAGAGTGGGCTACACATATGTATGCATCCTGGAAGAGCTCAATTAAAAAGTCTTCAATAGCCTCCTGCATACATGCCAAGGCACCTTGTCCATCTCATATCAATCTTAAGCTGCTACAGACCCTCTAGAAAGGAAGCTTTTGAATTGCAATTGTTAGAGCCTTTTGTGCTCTCCTTATCTCCCTCAAGTAACTCACCTTCTGAGATAATCTCCTTTTCTTCATAGGTAGGAGTTTCATACCAGCTCCCTTTTTGCCCTGTTGCTTGGAGGATGCAACTCCCTTATCTCCTTGTGATCTCTCACCTTTTTCCACCTTTGATATCTCACCTTTGTTCCCCTTTGAGATCTCACCTTTTTCTACTGGTTTGAAATCAGCTGGTGTCCCCTTGACATCTTCTGGTTTGACATTCTCTCTAGGAACCTTCCTTGTAGTTTGTTTGGTCCTTGCCATATTTCTAGATTAGACCTAAAAGGAGAAAATATTATGAACATAGAGTCACTAATAGTTTTTTTAATCAATAAACTATCTTAACCCTCTTCATTAACTTCAAAGGGAAATATTCTATTGACATTGCACCAAAAAAGAGACTTGTGGCTTCTCTATGCAAAAATAGTCTCGTCGGACATACATCCCGGCTGCACTACTTTTGCATTGAGAGGACACATTCAAGTAAAGTTGAAAGATGATATAAATAATGATATAAGAATACATTGAACATTTCCTTGATACACTACGTTAGGCCTCCATGTGAAAAAGATACATTGTGTCCCCTCTATGTGAAAATAGTATAGCCGGACCAATGTTCGACTACTGTATTTTTGCATAGAGAGGACACTACTGAAAAGTTTGAAAAAATACCAATTATGTCATCCCTATGTGAAAACACTATAATCAGACATGTGTTCGGCTAATCTATTTTCTCATAGAGAGGACACTATCAAAAAAGCTTCAAAATAATACTTGTCTCATCTCTATGCGAAATTAGTGTAGTCCGGGCTACACTATTTTCGCATAAGGACGACACTTCTAAAAAAAATATCGTGATACCTCTTATGTTGTCTCTATTCAAAACAGTGTATTCACACATTTGTTTGACTACACTAATTTAGCGTAGGGATGACACGGCTTGCGTTACCTTTTAATGAGAATCCAAATGTTTTAATTGAAGAATCGCAAAAAAATATGGAGGAACCGTGAAGGTCCGGGTTGAATCAGTATGAGAAGCGAAAGAAGAGGCCCGATGTAAGTCAGCCTCCAATCGGCTTTGCAAATCAATGTGGAGTTTGCAATGGAGCTAATGTATATATTTTTTAAAAAGCTTGTTCAAGTGCGAGTGCTCAATTACCTAGGTAAAATTTGAACTTGCACAATTTACGATGCATGTATTTGAATGTTATTCATGTATTTGAGCATTGGGCACGTGTCCCAAGGTGCATGATTGACACGATAAAATTCTATTTATAGCTCTAAAAAGAGATATGTATATCATTTTAACACCAAACCACTGTATTTTGTACACATTTCAAAGCTAAAGAGCTCAAAATGTATCTACAAAAACATAAAGGTAACCACTTTTATTCGGGTTTTTTGTGGTTTCTTTTCCTTTGTGTTTATGTCATCCATATGCAAAAATAGAGCACCCAGAAGGCTATCCGAGTGCTCTATTTTTTGCATAGTGAAGACACAATGTTACCCCTTGAGGGTATTTCTATAAGAGATATACTCTTGTTCGTATGTGATAATAGAGCATGACGACCGTTCGAGTGCTCTATTTTCACATAGCAAAGACACAATGCTACAATTGAGGAATATATTTCTATAGGAGATGTACAATCATCCGTATGCAATAATAGAGCACCCGAACGGTTGTTTGAGTGCTCTATTTTTGCATAGCGAGGATATAAATGTTATAAATAAGAAGTCCATTTTTTATAATGATATGGTGTTGTATGTGCAAAAATAGAACACCCTGATAGCCTTTCGTGTGCTCTATTTTTGCATAGGGACGTCACAATGTCTCAAACAAGAAGTATGTTTTGTTGAAAATGTTATGTCGCCCCTATGGAAATCAGAGCCCCCGGACGACCGAGTGCTCTACTTTTACAAAGCGAGGACACAACACTACAAATAAGTAGTTCTTTTTTTATAATGATATAGTGTTACCCGTATCAAAAAATAGAACAACCGGATAGCCTTCCGTGTGCTCTATTTTCTCATAGAGACGAAAAATCACTATGGTCGTTTAAGGATGAGTATGACCAATAATTTCATGAAGTGTATAACAATTTAAATTTTTCTTTTTTGTTTCTTGTGTAGAAAATTCTACTATAAAGAGTTTTGAGGAGAATGCGATGACAGGTTAATGGAGCTACTATACCAAGTTAAGAAATTGTCTAAGTTTGCCTATGTGAAAGACATCTTTAATGTTCTTTTGATCTGAAGATCTTCCTTGAAGGATTCAACGATGAAATTCTTGACTGTCAGAAGGGTTTTTTTTAACCTTACCAAGGAGCACAAGATTGACAATTTTGTACACTTTAATAATATATTTAAAGCATGTAATTTAACACCAAGCACATGCTCCAAGAAGTTGGCATTACTCCAAGATGATTGGAATAGGGTCCATAACCCCTATCATTGGCATGGAAGGCATGGTTGCAAGCTTGTGATTAAACATATAACATTTTTTCTCTTTTCGACTCCTATTCCAGTAGAGGAAGGGGAGACCAACTCTCTATAGAATATAGTAGTTGTGAATGTCCAAGATGTGAAGGAAACACCTGAAGAATTTAGAGGAAATGGAGAGGGTTGAAAGCAAAGAGAACTTGGATGTTGCAGAATTCAAGGCAAGGAAGAAGATGAAGAAGAAAATGGAGAAATCACAACCAATATTCCAGAGGAAGAAGAGATTGACCCCTTTTTGTGCACAACAACCATGCCCACCTACAAGATAAACAATGAGTATTTGATGCCACAGAACATGCAAATCACCAAACTGGAGGAAAATCACCAAACTGGAGGACCATGATAGAGAATATGTGATCAATGTTGTTCAAAGCTATGAAGAGCAAGGGCTTCCCACAAATGAGGAGTTTCAACAAATTCAAACAAAATTAAAGATTGAACACATAGACATAGAGGTCCCAAGAGAGAGCAAAGAGAATTAACCAAGTTTTTCCATTGACCTACGGAAAGAAGAAATATTTGAAGATGATGAAAACCCTAAGGTAAAATGAAAAAACTATATATAATTTTTTAAAACACATTATTTAGGCCATTGAAATTTTAGTGACACATCCTTTCTATTAACTGATTTCAAGGGTTTTTTTGCACAGGTTGATATTGAAGATCCTGAAAAGTTTCTAGGGAGAGGGAAGGGATCTAGGCCTTTGGATCTGAAGAGGGATCATAATTTGGTCCATTACATTGGGAAGCTCAACAAGGAGTCAATAGCTATCTACCACAAGAAGCTTCAATCACCCACTCTCCCCATACTTGCACTAGTGGCTCTATCAAGGGTGATAGGTTCACATCCAATAAGAGTTGGAGTGGACAAAATCATATTTCTTGAGAATCAAGAAGCCATTAGAGTTTTTGAACTTACTCCAGGATCTATGGGCTCAAGAAGTGCATACTTTAACACTATGGCCAGTTATATCCTTGCCTCTTCCGGTGACTTGAACCAGTACAAGGTTATAAGAAGCAGGAGTACTTGAAGTGGAGGGGGAAAAATCAAAACCTTGATGTTTGCTCAAGCAGCCAGAATTGATCCGTGTATTAATGCCCATTTTCTTCCTTGCCTCTCTCTCTCTCTAGTGGAAAGACATTGTAAAAACCTTTTACATGGAGATGATCTGTCTTTTGTGTCCTTCCTTTTTTGTATACTCCTCTGTATAGTTGTAGAAATATTAGATTTGTCTAATTATAATTTTTTAGTCTCTTGTGATCTTGTTCTATGCCACACTTGTCTATAAAACCACTAGAATACTTCAAGAAAGCTAGTAGCTTTTTGAGCTCCTCCGTGTGCTTGAAAAACTTGGTTCTTGCCTGATAGTGAGACTTCTCCATACCTTGAGTAGACCAAATTGACAAGCTTCCATATTTCTTTATAAACCAAGGAGTGTGATTGTAGATAATGTATTGCAAAAAAAAAAAAGATCGATTCTTTAGCAACTTATGCAAGTATTGAATCGAATTAGTACAATCAAAATTCATCATTATTACCATGAGTGTGTGAAGTGCTCTGAGCTCCAAGCACTTGTCATAGCTTTCTTGAATCTACTCAACTCTTTCTTAAAGTTGGAGAGGTCATTCTTTCCCCAATGATGTTTATCAGAGTAATAAAAGACTGTATCCAGGGCTTCCCACACTTTTGCCTTTTCATTTCTTGCTCTTGTTCCTTCACATCATTGTGCAGAGCCTTCCTTTGGTTGTAATGGACTTTAGATGAACCCCTACCCAACTTTCCATGAAATCCCAAGAATGTTATGACCTTTATTCCACCAATAGAACCTTTCCTAGCGACATTATTTCCACCAGATGACCTTTTGGGGTTTGACTCAATCACAACATTCCCCCCATGAAGTCCAATATTTTATTGCAACTACTCTGATTGATAAAGGTTGTAGTTTCCATGCAAACCATATGTAGAGGTGCACAATCTTCTCAATGATTCTACAAAGTGCATGCAATGTGCAGAGGTGTACATTTGAAAGGGGAATATTTAAAATAGCTTGAAAGATTGGATCTTTAGAGTGTCTATCTGGGGATTCATTCCACTTTGCAGGATTCAACTCCCTTTTTGCACCCATACAATAGATACAGTGGCTTTTGGCATTAGTACCCCTTGACACATTGTACATACACTTTTAGTGTCTTTAGGTCCCCCCCCCCCCATGTGCCATTCCACCTTGTACCTACCAAAGCACCCAACCACCAAATGTTCTTCTCTGACTGCACATTAAAATTTTTAGGGTTTTTTTTTTCCTCTGTGGTATGAAGAGTTCTATTCATGAGAGTTATTGAGACTCTTTCAAGATTTCTACCCTTCACAACTTCACTCTCATCTAATTTGATGACAAAAATGGCTTGCCCATTCACCTCAACATGTTGAAGATCATAGAATTTTATCATGGCCCTCTGCAAAGTTCTCAAGTCAAAGAACAGATTGTTAGAAGAGTTAAAGTTGAAGTCTTTCTTCCTACCAGGATATATGTCATTGATGTGAAAAGGCTCTCCAAGCATGTCCATAACCTTGGAATTAATTTTGAGCCCGGCATGTTGAAAAACTGATGGCTTTGGAAGCAAGGGCCCCTTCACTATTGACTTCTTTAGGTTTTTGTTGAGATGAGCTTGAATAGCTTTGAGTAACCTACCCTAGTGTTTCCAACTTTTTTCAAAAAGCCTTGAACTTCATCTTTTTCAAAAGTAGAATTTTGCAAAAGTCCATTGATGCATTTTTGCCTGGCAACCCTGGATCTTCTTTCATTCAATAGGTTGCCAGCAAGAACAAGTGGAATCACTTCACAAAATGATTGTGATGCACCTCTCATGTTTCCTCATGAGGAGTCTAGCTAAACTAAGTACTTGAGTAAACACAAGGAAAGACTATAGCACCCAAAGATACCAACTTGAAAAACAAATATTTATATGAAAAAAAAAAATACCTCACTGCTTTGATTCTTTTGTTGAAGCCTCTACCTCCTTCCTTAAGACTCTCAATATTCTTCAACTATCTTTGTCTTTGCCTAAGTCAAAGATCTGTCCTCTTTTGTTTGACTGTGTTCAACAATGATTGGAGGTTATTTACCTTCTCCTTGATTTCTTGAAGCTGATGATAAAGAGAATCCTTAAATTGTAGTAGCAAATGGTTTTCCAGCTTAAGAATGTCCCTTTCATACCATCTCCAAAAAATCTCATCAATGAAGAACACTTGAAGGATGGTGGGGTACAGTTGGTGGAAGGGTCTATGGGATACAATCTACCACATGTCCATAGGTCAATGTGCTTCTTTTTTTCTAATCTCAATGCTTCTATGGTAGAAGGAGGAGTTTCACAAAACCTATTTCTTTTTCAAAGAGGGGA
Source organism: Adiantum capillus-veneris (assembly GCF_014529385.1). Lineage (NCBI taxonomy): Eukaryota > Viridiplantae > Streptophyta > Polypodiopsida > Polypodiales > Pteridaceae > Adiantum > Adiantum capillus-veneris. Next base: position 15,334,930 of record NC_140955.1, read on the forward strand.
ATATTCATCTTCCAACTTGACATGGAGATGATAGATATCTCTTTTAGCAGGATTCATGGAGATGATGTGGAGAAGATGATGATTTGGATACGGTGCAGATAAAGATGCACAAAAAGGTGTAGAGAAAGGAAATAATGAGAAGAGGGAATTTAAAATTTGGATCAAAAGAGAAACAAAGGTGCAATCAAAGGGAGAATTTTGTGGAGAGGGAGATATTCCCAAGAGATTTGAAAATGACACTACATGTGGGGTCCCAAAAAATTAACATCCCGTGCACCTAGTAAAATTATAAGTGTCCCTCCCCCCCCAATTTCGAGTTTTAAAATTCATTGTTCATTTTTCAAAAAATGAAAACTATTTTCTCTCTCTATGTGGGACGCATGTCTAACCTCACCATCCTATCTTATTGCAGTATTAGTGAGAACCACAATTAAATTGTCAATCCATGGGATGCATAGAGGCTACAAGAGGTTTTCAATCTCTCAAAAAACAACTAACAACTCGCATCTAACTCAAGCTACACTCAAGTGACTGAAATCACCAAAAGCCAATTGCTCATCGGCAAACAAATCACATTCGTTACAGCATCAAATGACATCCAAATGTAACAAAACTTCTAGGACATATTTATAAGACCTAAGCACACATGCTTATGGTCTCAGCCCCCACTTTAGGTCAAGTTTCAAAATCGCGATTATTAACAGCAATGGATTTTTGACCTAGTCACTTTCAACCTAGAATGCATCTAAACGCTTAGCAGTGATGCCCCAATACTTCGCCTATGCTTAGTTTTTTATTTAAAAGTGTCAACTTCTAGTTATGATGAAATTAGTCCGCAGATTGGTGATGCCAAAAACTACGAATTACTATGAACTGCTTACATCAATGCGTAGAGCTCTTACCTACGGTTGCAATGCAACAAACACGATTGCAATGTGACAACCGAGGAGGGAGTAGGAACTGCGAGAAGGAGAGGAGTGAACGCCGTTAGCTCACTCTGTGTATTTCATTATCCAAAACTTGAAAATAAGTTACAAAGATTGGCTTTTATACCTTAGCCAAGGTTTTTGGTGGTCAAAACTAATAATCTAGGAGTTCTACCAAAGATGGGTAATGATAGGTTGATACAATCTAGAAGCTTGTAGCCCCGGCTTATTCATTACAGAGTTTATCCGAGAAAACAGGAGTTACAATATTCTCGATTTATCAAAATAATAAGTGTTTTACAATGAGAACTCCAAAAAATGGTATTCGGGTTAGCTTGCTGCTAATATTCCCCCCTCCTCGCCTGTGTCGTCCCTTGACATAGCTTTATGGACTGAAGTAGTCTTCGGGCTGGCGATTTTCGAGGCAGTCTTTAAGCGCATTCAGTGCCTTTTGGTATCTGATTTTCCTTTTTTTATTAGGCACTTGCAGAAACTGCATAGTTACTTTGTTCTTCAGCTCCACCACTGAGTAGCCTACAAACCTTGAGGTTAAATTGCTGATCACTAGTGCAAATATCTTCGTTCGCCAAGTGAAGAATCCCGTGTAGAACGCTTCCTCAGCATATTGTGTGAAGGTAAAAACATGCATCTAACGTAGAATCCATAGAGGACTTCTTCGGAAGGTTGGTCACTGAGATCATAGCACAAACCTTTATTACCCTAGAGGAATGACATCCAAGGGGCGCCTGCTTGCTGTGGCTCATGAAATACTTTGATGCAAGTGAGCAACATTCTGTAGATTTTATATAACATTGCACAGAATAGATCAGGTAGACTCTTGAAGAATGACATGGTGCCCTTTAGGGTTTTCACCATGTATTCCTTTGTGGCCAGTCCCTTTTCTGGAGCTGGCAATCTTGGGTAGTTCAACTAGGTTGGCCGCTTCTTCGTACGTGCCTCATGCACTTACCAAGTCCTTACTCTTGGTATAGGACAGAAGGTCGGATCTCTTTGTAGGGCCGCAGTTGCTTTCGTGAACAAAATCAAATATTGTGGTTTTTTGTACAGCCAGCTCAACCGCCACTTCGGGTGGTCTTTATCTGCACCCTTGACTTGCATGTCTGCGTAAAGCCTTTCTTTTACCTGTAGTAATTCCACTTTTATCAGAGGGTATGGTAGAGAATGTTGGTGCCATTTTGCATTGATTTGATTGGAAGTGAGTTGTGTAATGTTGACGGAGTGAAGAACTCTCAACTCCAAATCCATCGCTGCCTTCCACTGCTCATCCACCTCTTGTGTAATCTTTTCTTTCAGTGCATCTTCCTCAGCCTTTGAGAGATGGACCATGGGCACTGTGTCTTCATCTGTAATGTTTACCTGAAAATTGTCCTCGCCACTCAGCTCTACTGTGGACTGTGTCTCCAATTTAGCAAATGACACTGAAGGTATATCTATTTGAGGCTATTTCAAGAAGTGTCTGCCTCTTCTTGCATTTCTGGTTTTCCCTCTCTGATCAGCTAGTTAACTCTTTTAAGCTCATCTATTTTATTTAGTAGCTCTTCTTCTCTTTGGACCCACATCAAAGCCAGGTCTCTGCATTGAGACTTCTCCAGCTTTAGCTCCAGCTTTAGCTCCAGCTCGAGGTCTTTGATCTTTTTCTCTAATGCTTTGTACACTTCATCATCTGTCCCTTTTGATCGAGGCTACGATTGGATTCTCTCGTATTTGCCGCAAGTTGCCTGATCATCTATTCTTTGTTCCAAATATTGTAAAGAAGCGTTCGCGACATCCAACTGCACTTGAATCTTCTGAGATGAGAGGGTTGTCGTTAGAATTTTTTTTGTAACTTTTGTCAGTTTTTCATCTTTGCTTTGCAAGCATCTGATAACTTGGTAAGTAGGTCACCTAACTCTTCCATCTCCTTCTGTTGTTTATCTCTTACTAGCTGACGTTGTTCAGCTTCGGCTTTCATTTCCTACACTTGCCTCTGAAGATAGGTGATGACGTTCAATCTATCTTCTAACTCTCCTTGGAGAGTGTCAATCACCATCTCTAGTTCTTTAGCCTTTGTGCTGCGGCTAAGTGCTGTTGACCGGAGTCTTTCTGTCATATCCTGCATTTGCCTTGCATATTCATTGACTTGTAGGATTACTTCATCATTCAATTTCTAGTCTTCATGTCATGCCAATTGGGTGGATGTTTCTGCAGCCTCTTGTGTCTGCATCGTGGCGGCGGTTCTTCTTGCCCTTGAGGCTGTGGCTAGCCGTCTTCTACTTTGTCATCCTGAGGCTTTGTGGATGCCTTGACCGTTTCATGCTATGTTGAGGTAAAAGGTGTTGGCTCAAATTTTGTTGTGTCCTATGCGGTACTTGTTTCCATTTGTGTAGATTTGTCTGCCTTTTGCTGTTCAGGCTCTTGTGTAGCTTTGGCTGCTTTCTCTTGTTCAGTTTCTTTCTCTTTTTTTTGCTCTTGTGTAGCAGTAGCCTCTTGTGCAGATTCCTCTCCTTCTTTTGATTCAGATTTTGTCTCCTTGGTGGGCTCAGCTTCCGTGGATTTCTTTGTGGGTGATGGTGGTGGGCTTGGAATAGGGTTATCTTGTTGTTCCGTAGGTGGTGAAGTGGGTCAAGGAGACTTGTGACCTTGGTCGTGTTGTGCTTCTTCCCTTGCCGTTTCCTCGGCTTGTCTTTGGTCCTTCACCTTTTTTGCTTTCCTTGCCTCTTCTTGGGCTTCTTTCAGCTTCAGGGCTTCTGCTTCTTGATACATTTTTTCCAATGATTCTTTTGGATCTTCAGCCTCTTTCCTGGTGTGACGCTTTGTCCTTGGTCCCTTAAGTCCACTAGGCATCCATTTTTTTGGGTCCTTTTGTTGCGCTTGTTGGTTGCGTTGGTAGGCATGTTTTTCTCTTTCAAAGCAGGCTTGCTTTTGCACGGGGTCTTCTTGGTGTGTGGCCACGGCTTTTCTCTTCATCTCCTCTCTTCGTGCTCTCTTTTCCTCATTATTTGAGTTGTCCCTGCCGTGTCTTTCTGGCGAGCTTTCAGTCTACTCTTCATCAAATTTGTAGGATCTCTTGGCTGATCTTGTAGCTCGAGGAGATGATTGTGGTGACAGTATCCAAGTGTTTTGGTCTGGGGCAAGTGGTAGGTTGTTGGCCATGCCGATGGCATGGTACGCAATCCTTGTCAATTCCTATGGTGCACCCAAGTAAGTGATATTTCCCTCTTTCTTTGTGTCTTTCAGAGTGGTCAAGACATATTGTGCGTGGTCCGCCGGTTACCTGGTTGTTGACTTGAGGACTTGCATGAAGGTGTTGGCAACCGCATGATTTGGTGTGGTATACCTTGGTGGCCTTTTAGCCAAGAAGTTGAATCGCTGGTGACATAACCTGGTTGGCTCTTCCACCTACTTGTGAATTAGATCTGCAAAGGTGGCTACGATGGTTTCTTTGGTGAAAGTACCTGCCATTTTCGTGTCCCTTGCCCTAATCGTCATTCTTTCTGTGGGCAGTCTAAGTGCTTCTGCCACTATTTCTTTGGTTATTACCACTTTGACTTTATTTTCTGGAGGTCAAAAATCTGAGTAGTTCCATCTTCTTTAATAGTGGACAAAAGCTCGTAAGTTTTTTGGAAATCCACTCCACACGGCTCATTAGGCAAAATTTGGACTCACAAAGGGGCCCTTTAAGGAGTTTGACTTTACCTCTCTCTACCAAAATGGTCACATTGATAAATTTTTGCAAACGAACTCCAAAGGTTTGACAATTAGAATATCCTCTTCAAGCTCTATCTACTGATATATAGCACGCCATGAGATTTCTCATATTTTAGAAGATTCTTTTTTTGATTCACCTATGATGTGACAACTCTGTCGAAATCTAAGTGAATCAAAAAAAGAATCTTCTAAAATATGAGGAATCTCATGGCATGCTATATATCAGGCTCTAACTCTGTCGGAAAAAAAGAATCTTCTAAAATATGAGGAATCTCATGGCGTGCTATATATCAGTAGATAGAGCTTGAAGAGGACATTCTAAGTGTCAAACCTCCGTCAACTTTGGATTTTGTTTGCAAAAATTTATCCATGCGCCCGTTTTGGTAGAGAGAGGCAAAGTCAAACTCCTTAAAGGGCCCCTTTGTGAGTCCAAATTTTGCCTAATGCTTGTTCATAAAAGTCTCTGAGTCCTAGCCTGCGGTTGGCTTCTTTGGTCTCAGGCTTCGCGAAAACATCATATACTTCTTTTGGTAGGAGTTGCAACTCTACCCGATGTCCCTCCTCACTCTTGAATCTGCCAGTGAATACTGTGGTGTGATGCTCTTCTAGCTGTTCTTTGGAAAGATATGCTACCTTGGCGGCTTTCACTGAATCTCGATCCAATTGGTATGCGGGCAGCTCCTGCAACTTTTCTTTCTGGTTGAGCTTCTTTTTGGCCCTCTCCGCTGCTTGCATGGCTCCCGTTCAGTGAATAGAGTGTCAAAGTTAGTAGATTTGTCAGATTTTTCTCTGAAATGTCCTTGAGTCTGAAATGCTAACAATTTTGATCCAATTTGCTTCAAATCAATTTTTGAACAAGCATAGATGCATAAAAACATGCAAGGAACAAAACTGTAAAAGTCCAAACAAATTTTTGCAACCAAAGTAAATAATCGTAATTATTTACGGCTGAGTATTTTGTTCAACATTTTCCAAACATTGGCATCACGGGCTTGAAGTATATACCAAATACATACTCTGAGTGAAATATGGCTCATTTGGATGCATAGGATGAAAATGGTACCAAATTTTGGCTTTAGGTCTTTGAAACTGTAGATATAATGGAAATTTGAGATTTTGAGCTCCAAATTGGTTCAAACTTGGCTAGTCGGCTTAACACATCATGTACTTTGAATGTATGATGGCAAAATATCAAAATACCCCCATTTTGGCTGGAAAGTAAATAATCACAATTATTAACATTTCTACCAAAATCAACATATTTTGGTACAGATTGGTTCTAGGCATTGTGTAGATTCTGTGTATGTGATTTGAAGTGATTTGGATCAAGAAATGTTGTCCACAACCCAAAAATTTGCTTGCAAAGACTTCTTTGCGTTTTTTGACAATTTTCCAAGTTATAGGTGCTCATTTTGGCTCATACTTGATTTTTGGCATGTAATAGGTGTGTACACATGATAGATGAGGTGATGATGCAATTTCCAAGCAAAAATAGTGCAAAAGTAAATAATCGCGATTATTTCAAGCAGTCACAATTTTTTTGCAAAACTTACAAATTTTGACCTAAACACATTCTATACACTAAAAACAAGTCCTAAATTGAATTTGGTCAAGTTTGGTCATGCCGGCATCACTTTGTGCTTTGTCGACTCTGAAATCACCAATTTCTGTGACTACACTGCCTGTTGAGTTGGTCAGTCAATTTTGACGCTTTGGACTTGTATGTAACATAGTCATGAAGCAACTCATCCAATTCTGGCTCATTTGGAGTCAGTTTGACCCCGCATGTCGAATTTGACGCTTTGTAGCCTTCGAGACGTTTTTTGCTTTTCGAGGGCTTTGCTTGATTGATTTCACTAAACCAATCATATACATTGTGTATGAACCTCGTAGGCAAGCTATCTGTGGAGTCAGATTGGAATTTTGGCATCTACCAAAAACCTATCTTTCCTACTGGGGACCCCCTCGACCCCTGCTGGATGGTCAACTAATGATATAGAAAGGTTCTATTATGTTGGGGAATGCTACAATTCAAATCCCATCTGATTTGGTCGAGCTGACAGGCCGCTATGGTTAGTTTTTGGTTGTAGGTCTTCGTGCACTGCTCGATTTTTAGGGTTTTTTCTAGGGGTTTAGACTAGCTACCGGCCGTACAAAATGGATCATTGATGAGTAAAGAACTTATCCCTCATGTCTGGTGTGAGACGGCGCTGAAAACGGGCAACTGTAGACTCCAGAAAAGACGCGCGAAAGAGGTCGAAAAGCTCTCTCTACAAAGGCCACAAGTGGAAATGAGGTGGTTTTAGCCTACCCCGGACTTCTCAAACCAATTTTTCCCAAATTCCCTTGTTAGTCCTACTAGGCCATGAAATCTATGTTAGACTAAACAATTTCCCTAATCGGATTCCTGTAGCTCATTCTGCAAGAATTTTGTAAAAGTAGGCATGGCCGCCTAATTTAGGCTTCCCGCTTCCATCTTTTGATTTCATTGAAATTTTTTGTGCTTGTTCGCCTTGTCTTTCTTATCACCATCGCGTCTTCCGTTTTTCCATATGAGCTTCCTTGCTATTTATTAATAAATTTTGACCTGTTTATTTGAAAAAATCAAAGAAAATCACAAAATGCTCTAAAAAAGTAAGGTGAAAGTCCAATAATTAAGAAAATCCATTGAAAAACATAGCTTTATTGTTTTTGGTTGGATTTTTCTATTTTTAAGTCTCATTATCAATAAAAATGATGAAAAATACCCAAAAAAAGGACTATTTTTTGATGATTTTTTGATAGTATATACACTATTTACACTCATCAGAAGATATTATCAGTGAATTTTCCCTCGATGATGAATTATAAGGGCATTATTAGGTTATTTTTCAAAAAATCACACGTTAACATCGAACTTTTTTCTCCCTCTTCAAACATTGCCCTTAATTAATTACTGACCTTCCACCCCTCCTAGATGGCGTACTCCGAGATGACTGTGTGCATGTGTTGAACAATTGTGTCTATGCATAGCCGTGGTAGGCTCTACCATGCCTTGAAGATCAATGCAATTCAAACCACTATGTTGTGCAAGAGCTGGGTTTTGAGTTAACTCAAGGGTTTCGGATGTCGAGGTTTGCTTGTTGCTGCTGCTGCTGATGTCTTCCAAAGAGCAAATCTTGTAGCTTGTGTGCTCTCTATTTGATTGTACCATCAGGATGCTTCAGCATGCTGATTGCTTGAGCTGTTGTTGGTGGGCACTTTTGACTGTTGTCGAGCTTTTTCTCGCCATTGGTAGCTTGGTCTGCTTAGTGCTGTATGGTGTGGTGGAGTCTTTTGAGACTTAACTCGCCATTGCTTGATTGGTTTTACGGTTTTTGGAGAAGATAAGTACTCCTTTTTCTTCCAAACCAATTTCATGTTAGGTTCCTTGCTAGGAGATGCTCGTCCCTCTATTTTTACCCTTGTAACCTTCTTTTGTTTTGTCAGAAGTGAAGGTTTAGGCACCCAAATTTGAATCGGCTTATCCTTAAGCTATGCTTTTGGTACCCAAATTTGCCTGACTCCTTGCATGCTACTTGTAGCATTTGCTTGTCGAGGGGATGGAGAAGATTGATTACTTTGTGGTTTCATCTGTTGATTGCTTCCTTTCCATTCCTCCTTGATTGGTGCAATTGGAACAATGAGTTGCCCGCCTTTAGGTGATAGCTTTAGCTGATTTGTATCCCAATCTGGTACTGCTTTGTATGTTCGCATCCAGGGAATTCCAAAGAAGGACATGAACATCCATGTACTATCACGTTCAAGTTGACTACTCCCAATGTTGGGACTGAGTTCTTGTTGCATCCTTTGATTGTCGTTATTCCTACTGTCAATGCTTGACTTGTTTCCTTCTTGTATGTAAAATAATTGACTGCATTTACTCTAGCTCCTGTGTCAACAAAAGCATTGGTGCTATGATTGTTGAGCTGTACTTTGATGCGCAGGTCCATTTTGTCAAACCAGTCATCATCTATTGAAACTGCATCTTTAGGTAATTCCCATTGTTGGTCATCTATTTCCAGAGTGTTGATGGGAATCAATATCTATTGATTCTTGAGAGCAGCTTTCCGTTTAAGTAACCAATTTCATGTTAGGTTCCATGCTAGGAGATGCTCGTCCCTCTGTTTTTACCCTTGTAACCTTCTTTTGTTTTGTCAGTGAAGGTTTAGGCCCCCAGATTTGAATCGGCTTATCCTTAAGCTATTCTTTTGGTACCCAAATTTTCCTGACTCCTTGCATGCTACTTGTAGCATTTTCTTGTCGAGGGGATGGAGAAGATTTATTACTTTGTGGTTTCATCTGTTGATTGCTTCCTTTCCATTCCTCCTTGATTGGTGCAATTGGAACAATGAGTTGCCCACCTTTAGGTGATAGCTTTAGCTGATTTGTATCCCAATTTGGTACTACTTTGTGTGTACGCATCCAGGGAATTCCAAAGAATCATCGTCTCATTCATGTGTTCATCTCATAAGCATACAAACTAATGAGGACATGAACATCCATGTACTATCACGCTCAAGTTGACTACTCCCAATGTTGGGACTGGGTTCTTGTTGCATCCTTTGATTGTCGCTATTCCTGTTGTCAATGCTTGACTTGTTTCCTTCTTGTACGTAAAATAATTGACTGCATTTACTCTAGCTCCTGTGTCAACCAAAGCGTTGGTGCTATGATTGTTGAGTTGTACTTTGATGCGCAGGTCCATTTTGTCAAACCAGTCATCATCTATTGAAACTGCATCTTGAGGTAATTCCCATTGTCGGTCATCTATTTCCAGAGTGTTGATGGGAATCAGTATCTATTGATTCTTGAGAGCAGCTTTCCGTTTAAGTAACCAAAGCCGAGCTTCTTATTGGGCTTCATAAACAAGGTTAACGGGTGTATCATTTAAAGCTGTTTTGAATGAAACTCGATAAGCCCATAGAGCAGCATGGAGATCCTAGTCTATCCTTCCTGAACTAACCACTTTAGTCAGCACCAAGCTAATAATTTTGTTCGTATGCTCAGCTTGTCCGTTTGCTTGTGGGTGATAGGGAGCTGATTTGTTATGGATGACCATAAACTCATTAGGCAAATACTCGATTACCTCATTGAGGAAACGAGTTCCCCGATCACTGACAATTTCTATTGGAAGTCCATATCTCGTGAATACATACTCATATAAGAATGCAACAGTGGTTTTGACATCATTCTTTGGACTTACTTTAGCCTCGGCCCACTTGGTCAAATAGTCCGTAGCTACAATGATATATTGAGCTTAGGTTCTCTAAGCAGGTGGTTGTATTGGCCCAACAAAATCTATACCCCATTTTGCAAAAGCTCTAGCCCCCATCATTGGTCTTAAGGGCATGCTATCTACACATATTGTCATTTTTACTCGTTGACAAGCATCACACCTTCGAACATATTCTTTGGCATCTACAAAAAGTGCTAGCCACTATATGCCTGCCATCAAGATTGCTCTTGCGGTGGTCTCACTAGAAAAGTGACCTCCAGCTAATCCAGCATGTGCTTGTTCTATAATGATAATATACTCGTCTTCATTTGCACAAAGACGCAAATGTTGATCTTTACATATCCGATATAATTGGTTCCCAATAAGAGCATAGTCTCTTGCTTCAGTTTCAATTGCTCTTTGACGACATTTACTCATATCCTCAGGAAATGTTCGGCTTGATAAGTAAGTAAATAGATAGTTACTCCACTTAGGAACATGTGACATTTGAAACAATGTTACATGAGGTATGGGTGTTTGTTTTTGACATCGAGGACAATCCTTTACAAAAGATCAAACATTTCTCCTCATAGTCAGCCAAAATACTCCAAGTCTCAAGATTTGTTGCATAGTTTGGTCTTCCGCAAAGTGAAGTCCTACTATGGTAATATGTGCTTGACTTAGGTACTGTTTTTTTTCTTCAGGATTAATGCATAAGAGCAATATTCCATCTTGATTTCTCTTATATAGCCTACCAGCTAGTAATTGATACATAGCCGATTGCTTGATTAATTCGATCATAATAGGAAGTGGTATTTGTGAATCCAATTGAGCTATTGTCATCAATGACACCATGTTTTCCGACCATCGAGGTATCATTTCCAAGGAGAACAAATAGGCATCTGATAGATCATCACCTACCCCTTTAGGTGATTCTCCTGAAACAATCCTTGACAAAAGATCTGCTTGTTGATGTGTAGTGCCCTTTTTTACAACCACAGTGAAATCTGCTGCCAACATGAATTTTTTCAATATCAGTAGCTATACCATTTTTAGACACTATATGTCCAAGAATTTTTCCTTGTCTACCCATGAATGTGCACTTTTCAGGATTTAAGCAAATCCTTTAAAGTCTACATTTTTCAAATACCTTCTTGAGGTGTTCAAAAGGATCAGCTTAGATTGATGAATGTACACATAGATCATCCATATATACTTCTAAGAATTTTTTAAGATATTCTTTAAAAGCATGGCTCATCAACCTTTGAAATGTGGCTGGAGTATTAGTTAACCCAAACGGCATAACCCAATAGGCAAAAATACCCCATTCTCTTGCAAAAGTAGTTTTATGCTGATCTTTTGGGTCAACCAAAAGTTGATTGTATCCCAAAAAGCCATCTAAGAAGTTGTAAGCTTGTTTTCCTGCAACTCGTTCTAAAACATGCTCAGTGGTTGGAAGAGGAAAGTTGTCTCTAATGGTAGCTGCATTCACTTTTTTGAGATTAACACACACTCGTAATTTTCCATTCTTCTTGGGTACTACCACAATTGGAGACACCCAATCTGTGTGTTCAATTTCGTAAATGAATTTGGCTTTCTTTAGTTTTTCAATCTCTTCTTTTATCTTCCTGGCAAATGTTTCATTATACGTGTATGGCCTTTGTCTACTTGGTTTCGCATCATCTTTCATGGGTATGATATGTTGACAGATTTCTGGATCAACCCCCTTGAGATCCTTGTAAGACCAAGCAAAAATATCTCGGTATTCCTTTAGTAAGCTTAGACAAATATCTTCTTCTTCTTTTGTTAGGTCATTCGCAATGTAAGCAGGTCTAGGCTCTTCTCTTGGTTCAGCCAGATCTATCTTTTTATCATTTTCAGGCCCTTCGTACGACTCGTCCTGTTTCCATAGTTCCCTAACAGGTTGTTCTACTATGATTTTTTGATCTTGGAGAGTATACTTTTTATAATGGGATGGAACACTCATTACATCCTTACCATCCTCTTTCGTGGTTTCCATTTCGGTCGTGGTTAGAGATTTTTTCTACTCTTGATATTTCTTGTTTCGCTAGACTCGGGTCATGAGTGGTTTCTTATCCTATGGGTTTGCTTGAGTATCCTTCCTTGATTTTCTCGATGTTTTAGAAATTTCTGAATTTTTGTTTGAAGGATATCTTCCAGTGATTTTGTCCTTAATACAATCATTTGCATCTATCTGCATCAGGAATTGTGTTCTACTCGAGACTGATGGCATAGGTCGTGTTTTCACGTTTCTGGTGTCTCTTTTCGTCTATACCATTTTTGTCTTCTTGATTTTTGGTTTGGAAAGTCAAAAAACTTTTCCTCCCCTCCTTTCAAGAGTAGCTTAGCTCTCACATGTTCTTCTTCTGACCCCGAACCTTCTGAGGTAGCTGAGTGTTCATCTAACTCCTCTGTTGCATCGTAACAAAGGTCTAAAAGATTTGTTGAGCTTTCATCAAGTCCTTGTTTCCCTCAACTTCATCTTCAATGTTGAGAGTTGAAATCATTTGGATGGGAATTATGTCATAGCCATCCTCATTGCAAAATTCAGTAGGCATAGAAGTATTCACACATACATCCATGGTCGCTAAAATTTGAGTCCACTCGAGAGGCTCAAACAAACGTTATGGAAAGGGTTCAGGTACATAGGATTCACCTGTGCAGTCCCTTTCTAGAATACATTCTTCTCGTTTTAAACTCCCATTTTCTAAATCTCCACGCATCCAGATAGGAGTGTCTTTGTTTAACCAGGATGGAAGCTTAGTTTCAACCAAAGAGACTGAATCAAACTCCTGTATGGGTTTTTTCAAGACATCTCTATAATTGTGATCTTTTAGATTTACGCTTGTTAAAGATCCCACTTGCTTTAAGTACAGATAATTGTTTCCCCAATCTTGGATAAGCTGTACCTGTCGCATGAAAGGTCTTCCCAATATGATTTCATAATTGAGTTTTTTCCCAAAGTCTACTATGGCAAAAGTGTGTAATATTCCACAAGAATTGACTATCACCTTTTCAAGTAGCCCTAATGGTCTCTTAATGTGTCCATCAGCCAATTGCAATTTCATTCGAGTTTGTCTAATGGCTTGTTGTCCCTAGGATTCCCATACTGCTTTCATGGCTATGGCTATACCTGCTCCACTATCCAGTATTGCCATGGTTTCAATGTCATTATATTTCACTGGAAGGGTGGTGTTTCCTTCCTCCCCTTCGTAATATTCTCCGACTTTGTTCATGGGAACAAATCGAATCTCTTTGTTGTCCATTTTGTTTTTTAATTTTTCCAAACTTTTTGAGATTAACCCCATTATCCCCACCTTCTCTAGGGTTTTCTGCAGATCATTCCATAAGTATGGTCTGAGTTTTAATAGTTCTCCCAAGGTAAGAGTGCACTGGATGGGTGTAGACATGATTGAATGAATGTTGTCTACTTCTAGGGTCAGTTTAGCTCTTTTTACTTGAGTGGTCTTACACACTATGGATTCATCTTCGTTATCTCCCAATTAAGAAGGTAATGTTTTCAAGGTCAATGGTTTTGACATTCCATAAGCTTTGGATTCTCAATCCCCATACAAGGATTGTACATCCATATTCATATCAGTTAGCTAGGTTATCCAACCAGACTTCCTCTATAGGAGATGACTTTAGGGTTAGGCTCCTATCATTGATCTCTCTAACTTCTCCCCATAAGTGTCCTGGCCAGTCTTCCTCTACGAATGGAATTCCGTCTAAGGCATCTCACTATAAGTTCTGGTTCTTTTGTTTCAAGGTGGGGTCCTGCCACCACCTTGGATTTTTGTTTAGTGTCTCTTCCGACAAGTGTCATAATAATCAATATCTAATTCTCCTAAATGATTTTCTCATGTTAAACTGATCGTTTAATATGGGGAAGTGCCAGGGGAGAAAAAGCTAGAATTTTGGTTAAGCTAGCAAACCGGCCACAGTAGGGATCCAAAGAAGAGAAAATAGGGATCCAAAGGTGGGCCATATGAAAAAGAGCAATGTGCAACAATGGGCTTAAAAGACCCTAAGGTTCAGCCCATTAAGACTTCCAAAATGCTAAGGTTTCAAAATTCAAAGGTTGTGTCTAAAGGCCAAACACTAGGGAAATTGGATGTTTAGTGTGTGTCACAAAAATTCTTTGTCAATCCCTACATAGGAGGGGGCATGCCTTGGAAGTAGGGGATGAGAGAAACTCACACACACACACAAGCTCCCTTTACACAAAGGGAATGAGGGACACATGTCAGCTCCCTAGCTCAGATGCCCACAAGGTGTACCCAATTCCTATTGGATGGCCTTGGAGGTGGACCAATGAGAATTAGGCTAGAGTAAACCTAGTTTAATTAATTTAAAAACACTTAATAAAAGAACCAATAAGAATTAAGCTCTCTAGAAGACTATTGGACAGTCTCCCAAGGGGACCAATGAGCATTCAGTAGCCCAATGGCTGGCCTGATTCCTATTGGCCAGGAGGCAAAGGGGTCCAATGAGAGTTTAGTTGCATTTATTAACTACCTAAAGCTCTCACAAAAGGGGAAAGGGGGACACATGTCAGAAGGCTATTACTTATGCTGCTTAATTACCATTGGCTACGCCTGGGGAGGTCCAATAGGATGCTGGCAAGAGGGGTCGACCAAGAGAGAGAGCGGGCTGATTTTTCAAAGGCATTATCACCTACACACTTACACTAGCTCATGTGTCGAGTAATAAGACTCTCTCTCCTTCTCAAGCTTTAATGGAAAGCTTATCACCTACTCCAAGCTTGTGAGAAGGAAGGCCTACACCAACAACTCTTGGCTTTGTGATGCAAATCCAACCAAGAGCCAAGCTTCAATGCATGCTCATATCCTCTACCATGCTAATTACTAAGCTTATCTATGATAATATGAGTGATTATGTAAGGAGATGTACATCTTTCTCGTAAGAATACTCCTTCTTCCTCTCAATCTACTCTCATAGCCTGCTAGCTCTCACCATCTTTGAAGGTGTGTGAGGTCTTGGTCTAAGACCGTGAGGGAATTGATGTTGTGTTTGATAAGTGTTTTGCTTAGTGCATGAAGTTTCCATATTCATTGCACTAGCTAGTATTGAAGGAACACAAAGAATTGTATTGTAAATTGTCTCTCTTGATGGGAGAAACCATAATACAAAGCCTTTTGGAGGGGGGACCGGCTCCATGAAAATCCGGTCCTCAACTGTTGTCAATTGCTTAATTTCTCTCTCTTTTGAAGTATTGTTCATGCTATCTAACTAGGTGTTATGCTTTTTGTTTCTCTCTCCACCCAAGCACTCTTATTATTCTCATTAGGAAGCTATTCTAATGAAATGCTCACTATGTTCATGCTAGTTTCCACTACACACAATTTACTAGGCCATTAAATGTTACATTGGTATTAGAGCAGAAGGTTTCTCTTTTCTTGCTCAAGAAGGGAGGTCCTCAAGCTAGCTATAAATGGTTGGTACTATTAATTGCATGTGAGTAAGTAGAATAGGGATTTTTCAGCCTTGCAGTGAGCCTACCTTTGTGTAGTTAACGGGGCATCACCGTCGAGAGCTATGGTCTTAATAGTGGAGTCCTACGGGGCTTAACCACTATTGATCTATTAGAAGCTTGATAGGAGCTGGTGTTGTTTTGGTATTGAAAGACCCTCTCTTCTCTTCCTTGCAATTAATGGTATTCGAGCCACGGGTACAGTAGCTTGAGTGCTTTTTCTAAAGGGGTAAAGAGGAGTAGCAACTAGGGCTTGAAGTGCCAAAGTACACATAAAAGTTGTTAGAATGGCTGAAAATAGTAAAGAGTGAAATTAATGTTGATAGCTTTGATTTTGCTAATGAGCAAGCTTACTAATGATGCCCCGATGCTTGTTAACTATCTTGTTTCTAGGCTTCAACAAGCCATCGGGAATCCATCCCTCCAAAGTGAAGTGCAACGGCAGCTTCGTGCTCATGGGATTCTCCAAGCTCCCCACCATGACGAGACAACACCTAGGAAGCCTCCTTGCAAGACTTCTAAAAGAGGTCTCTCTCCTATTTGGGAAGAAGAAGAGGATCCCTATGAAGGGCTCAAAAATTTGCTCGTTGATGACGCATCTCCTTCTCAAAGGAGAACTCAAGAGCCTCCACCAAAGTAATGAGAAAGAAGTGAGTCTCCCGCCACCTCGATGGAGATGGCTCCACGAAGACGGCGGGCTAAACGCTCTCCATCTCCTCCAAAACAGAGAAGACCATCGCATAATTCTCCACACCAGGGATGACAAAAAGCAAGAGAAGAAAAAGGCAAGAAAGAGGACACCCTCTTCTCCATCTTCTTCATCCTCTTCCTCTTATGAAGGTGATGGTGAAGACAATGAAGATCAAGGAAAGAAAAAGGCGAGAAAGAGGTCACCCTCTTCTCCATCTTCCTCAAATTCTTCATCTTCTGAAGAAAGTGATGGTGCAACCTTTGAACCATAAAAAAGGAGAGGCCATAGGAAATCCTATGCCACGTGGAAGAGGTCATCCAAGCTCAAGAAGTTCAAAGAGGGAGGGAAGAGCATCTCTTTCCTTACCTACGATGGCACTTTTGGTGCTACGGACAAAGTCTTGGCCTTTATCCAACAATTTGATGCGGCATTCGGAGATGAGGGCTTCATGGAGTCCTCTAAGCTACACCATGTAGCTTTGCACTTTCAAAAGTCTGCCAGACAATGGTGGTCTAGCCTACGGGCCAACTGTGAAGCTCCACGAACATGGAAAGCTTTAAGAGCTTCCAGTATGAAGCAGTTTTTGTCCACCGATGCCAAAGACGAAGTACTCACCGAATGACAAAGCTTGAAGCTCTCTCCCTATGAATTCATCCACAAATATGTAGACAAGTTTTTGGACCTACAAATCAAAGCCACTATCTTCAAAAAGTTGGATTTTGGAGAGCAAAAGCAGCCATTTTGTGCAGGTTTAACCGAAGAAATGGCAGAGTATGTCAACTCCCAAAGGCCACACACTATATCAGCGGTAATACATCATACTATGGTGGCCTCTCGAATCAATTTCCAAACAGGGGCTAAGAGGAATTCTAAGCCCCCTGAAAACAAGGGTTCCAATGAGCCTAAGGGGAAGGACAATGTCCAAAAGTCTCCTAAGGGTAGTTCCAACAAAAATAAGGAGAAGGGAGATTACAAAGGCAAAAATAAAATCTCTCCTGAAGAGCTTGAGTGTTATTGCACGGATAATCGGTGTTTCAAGTGCGGCAAACAAGGGCATGCGTATCGCGCTTGTCCCCAAAAGATCAACTGCCATGATCCTTCTAGAGCTACCTTGGTCGAAATCCAAGAGGAGGAAACTCACCACAAAGGATCTCCTCTATGCCATGCTTGGGGAAAGGTAAGAGAACATGATGCTTTTATTCTCTTTGACCCTGGTTCTACTCACAATTTTATATCTATGGGGTTGGACACCAAGCTAGGCATACAAGCCTACGAGATGGGAGATGTCCTACCCACAAACGGTGCTTTCAAGGGGCAAGAAGCTTCAGTCACTCCCTTAATTGGGAAATTGAAACTCCATGTCCAAAGCTATGTGGACAAAGAGGAATTCTTTATCTCTCCTCTCAAGCATGAGGATGTAATCCTAGGGGCACCATGGTTTGATCGCATGGCTTTGCCAATGTTAAATTCTCTGAAAGGAGAATCTCCTTCAAGTTCAGGGAAAAAGATATGTATATAGATGCTAAGGAAATGGGTAACACTATACCCATTGTACATACACAAGCTTTCAACTAAAGAGCTCTATTTCTGTGTACATGATTTTTGTTAAAGATTCTCAAAAAGAACCTAATGTTTTAGCAAAAGAAAATATACACAATCAAAAGGAATTTGAGTTATCCAATTTTCTCAAGGGGTTTCAAGATGTCTTTATTGACGACATCCCTTGTGAGCTACCTCCTAAACGAGGTATGATGACCGTGCAATTGAACTTCTTCCAGGGAGTTCACCGCCTAACAAACCTCCTTATAGAGTTTCTCAAGCTCAACAAGAGGAGATTATGCGGCAAGTGCATGAGTTAGTTGAGAAGGGCATGGTTAGGCCTAGCTCATCTCCATTTTGCTCTCCTGTGCTACTAGTGCAAAAGAAAGACTGCACATATCGTATGTGTGTCGACTATAGAGCACTAAATAGGATCACTATCAAAAATAGGTTTCCCGTTCCATGGGTAGAAGACCTATTTGATAAGCTACAAGGGTCCACCTACTTCAGTAGGATTGACCTAAAAAGTGTCTATCATCAAATAAGGAGTTGATCAAGACATTGTAAAGACTGCATTTTGCACTACATTTGGTCTTTACCAATACATTGTCATGCCCTTTGGCTTGACCAATGCACGAGCCACATTCAATCGCTTGATGGAGAAGCTATTCAAGCCTCACCGAACCTTTACTGGAGTGTTCTTTGATGATATCATCATCTACTCTAATTCATAAGAAGAACACAAGCAACATCTTCACGTAATATTTCAAGTTCTAAGAGAGAATAAACTTTATGTTAATCAAAAGAAAAGTGAATTTTTCTTCCAAGAGATTCAGTATTTAGGTCACATTATCTCTCAAGATGGCATCCAAATGGATCCATCAAAGTTAGAGGTAATAAAAGAATGGCCTAAACCAACAAATCTTCATGAATTAAGAAGCTTTATAGGTATGTGTGCATGCTATAGACGCTTCATAGAAAATTTCTCACTAACAGCAGGACCATTACATGACCTAACAAAGAAAAATGTTAGGTACACATGGTCTGCCAAGGAGAACAATGCTTTTGAAAAGATTAAAGAAAAGCTTATCTCTCAACCTGTGCTTACACTACCGAATCTCTCAAAGCCATTTGAGGTCCAATGTGATGCTTGGGGTGATTGCCTTGGATCTGTTTTGCTTCAAGAAGGGCACCCCATAGGCTATGAAAGTCGAAGGCTCAACCCTGTTGAGCAAGCTCCAAGCATATATGAAAAGGAACTCCTTGCAGTTCTACATGCCTTAGACTCATGGAAGCACTATCTATTGGGGACTCCTTTCATTCTGCAAACGAATCACCAAAGTCTTAAGTACTTCATGATGCAAAGCAACCTCTCTGACAAACAAATCAGGTGGGAAAATTTCCTTTTGCAATTACGTTTTCATATTGCTCACATTGTTGGCAAGCATAATCAAGTAGCCGATGCACTCTCAAGATGGCCGAGAGTGAATGCGGTTTCCATAGCAACTCACAATGATCTATCTTCTATGATAGATGAGTATGCTATTGATCCCAATTTTAGAGATGTGATTTCATCCCTTGCATTAGAGGAAAGAGGAACCATTTACTTTACAAGATGGTTATTTTCTCTACGGCAATAGATTACGTGTTACTAGCTCACTATGTGAGAAAGTAATGTATGAATCTCATGCTCCTCCTTATGCAAGGCATAGAGGGATTCAATCTACTTTGAAGGGGGCTGAAACATATTTCTATTGGCCTACCATGAAAGAAAAATACAAGAGTATGTTTCTAAATGTGTGGTATGCCAAAAGACAAAGTTTGATAGAGGGAAGCAACATGGATTGCTTCAACCTTTGCCAATCCCTAATTCACCATGGGAGAACATATCCATGGATTTTATCTTTGGATTGCCTTAGTCTATCCATGGGAATACGGGAATATGGACGATAGTAGACAGGTTCAGTAAACAAGATCATTTTATACCTGTCAAAAAGATTTTCAAAGCCCATCAAATGGCAACCCTCTTCATTTCACAAATCTTCAAGTACCATGGCTTGCCAATGTCCATAGTGTCGGATAGAGATCCTAGAATGACCAGCAATTTTTGGAAGGGTCTCTCTGAGAATTAAGGAACAAGTCTAAACTTCTCTTCGGCCTATCACCCGCAAACGGATGGCCAAAGTGAAATAGCTAACTTAACAATTCTCGATCTACTAAAAGCCTATGTAGCGGAAGTAGATCAAAGATCCCAATGGGAGAAGTACTTACCCTTAGTGGAGTATGCCTACAGTAACACTATACATACTTCCATGGCAAAAGCACCTTTTGAGGTAATTGAGGGAAGATCAAAAAGTCCCTTGCTAATTAAGGTACACGGGAAGATCTTCGCTACAGATGAGTATAGCCGAGACCTACAAGAATCTTTCCAAAAGATTAAGGATGCTATCTCTATCTCACAGCAAAGGCAAAAGGTTGTTGCTGACAAGCACAGAAGAGCACAAGCCTTTTAAAAAAATGATTGGGTCTTACTCAAATTTACCAAGGCTCGATTAAGGCACACGGCAGGCAAGAATCCTATGGGACACCAAAAGTACTATGCTAAATTAGCAAAAAGGTACTATGGTCCCTTCCAGATTCTTAGGCCAATCAATGAGATGGCCTATCAACTCAAGTTTCCCAACCATTTTCTCATACACAATGCTTTCCATGTGAGCCTACTAAAGCCTTACAAAGGAGAGCCACCACAAGAACCAACAATTGAAGACCCATCGGAGATCGAGGACCAAGAAGAGGTACTGCAGCCCGAGTCCATTCTCTGACATGAAGACAAGGTACTAAGAGGCGGTAAGACTATCCGACAATATCTTATTAAGTTTAAGAATTATCCTTTTGATGATGCTAGATGGATGCAAGGCATACAATTAAAGGATAACCTAAACCTTATCAATGCTTACAATGCTTCCCTAGAGTAAGAAAATATACAAATGTTTAAAATGAACAAAGTTTTTGTCTTATAAGACTCTCTTTTTCTTTATTGTGCACAAAAATGAAGTAGTATGCATGCTTAGAACAAGTTTGCGGAGACGACATCTCCCGAACACCAAGTAGAGCTTGTCACTCTACTATGGAAGACTGATAGGACTAATGTGCATACATGCTTGCGGCAGCTTAGGCTCTCAAGCGCCAAATGGACTAGTCATCCATTCTGTAACGATGTCGTAGGGTAACATAGGGATCCTCTACCAGCTTAGGCTCTCAAGCGCCAAATGGACTAGTCATCCATTCCGGAACGATGTCGTAGGGTAACATAGGGATCCTCTACCAGCTAGGAAAAGGATCCTCTACCAAACCACTGCTGATGTAGAAGCATGAGCGAGAGATTATTTTGCGGGAGCCCTTTAAGCATCGTCTCAACAAGATGAAGACTATTGGGATTTTTTGAAAGAAATTAAACTATCTTTTCCATTTATATTTTTGACAAAAGCCTCTTGGGATCGCTTCCCATGCTCTTATGGGCGGTGATTCCTTGAGTTTGAGGGTCGTGTGATAACTATGTGAAGTCTCCTCCCTTTTTTGGCAAGAAGAACAAGATCGATCCTTGACGGAAGTATAGACTTAATGACAAACCCTCAATTTAATGATCATTTACAAACACAAGTCCGTAACACTTGAAAGAGATTAATTGATTTAGGTTTGTAACATTGTCACACTCAACCACTTCGAAATACAAAAATATGGAGGCTTCATGAAACACAAATCATTCCAAGTTCGAAAAAATTTGTAAATTTTGAAAAAAAACTTTTTCCTTCTTGAGTTCAGTTGCAGATCCGCTCAATCCAAGCCCAAGCATTCCAATCCAAACTTAGTTTGGCTCAAGATTAGGCTCAAGTACATTTTACTTCGATAAACTAGGTCGCATTTCTCCCCATCTTGGAATTGTTGTCTTCCCATGAATTTGAGATAGGTATTTTTGTCGAAGTCTCGGTGGGAATCCCCTTCTCATATGAAAACTTTCTTTATTGTCTTTCAAAAGATATTTATCTTTATTAATTTTCTTAAAATCGCCAAAGCAACAACCTGTGCAGCTCGACAGAGGGAAGAAATTGGATCCTCAAAGCCTGGAGGTGCGTGTGTGAGTTCTGAGGGAACACAAGTCGTGCCTCGCGGGCTCTGCATGACTTCAGTGAGCAAGCACGTGTCTGTACCAAGCGAGTTGTGGCTGCTCGAGTAGATGAGGCGGCCATCATCGATGCTATGGCAAGGTGTGTGGGTCCGACTACACAAAATGAGTGTCTTGCTATCGAGAGAGTGAGGTAACGTTTTGGGCATTGGGTACTCGTGGGCGCAATCATCAGACAAGAAGGAGGCATCAAGGCATCCGGATATCTGTGTGTCACAGTGTGTGGGGTGCGTTGACTAGGGCGGGGAGCTGCAGCCAGAGAGGAAGTGTGTAGAATGCGCCAATAATGGGCCAATGAGGCATATGGCGTCCATGGTAGGCAAGACAAGGGTGTCGATTAGCACGAATTGGGACTTGGGAGAGAAAATAACAGTGAAGTGTGTAGAATGCGCCAATAATGGGCCAATGAGGCATATGGCGTCCATGGTAGGCAAGACAAGGGTGTCGATTAGCACGAATTGGGACTTGGGAGAGAAAATAACAGTGTGCGTGCGCATCAATGCAGGGGTGAGCCAAGTCAAAAAGCTGGCACTAAAGCCGGGCATAGCGTGTGTGAGTGGGGTCGACCTGAGTAACGCCAAGATCAGCCAGCAATGAATTAGCCGCAAGTGGTGTGTGTGTGTGTGTGTGTGTGTGTGTGTGTGTGTGTGTGTGTGTGTGTGTGTGTGTGTGTGTAAGGATGAGCCAAAAACGGCCAGAGTAAGCATGAGCATTTTTTTTTTAAATAAATTTTTTTATTTCATCTTGGGGCTTGTTCTTATGGACAAAATATGTGTAAGTCCGTGTAGAGAGAAAGGGTGTGTAAGATTTCGATTACAACGAGTAGCAACCAATGTTCAATAAATCATCACTTTTTCGCAAACTCATGTACATGAATCATTCAAAAACTCATGAAAAATTATTTTCAGTTTTTAGCAACTTTCCATTTAATGGAAATTGCCTCCTATGAGGGAAGCATGCAAAATTAGATGAATTTTCCATTAAATTACTGAATATTCTATCGCTTTCCCAAGATTTTTGCAAGCATTCAACTTGGCACACACACTTGATTAGAAAAATGCCTTAAAGCATGAAACTTTTTATATGCAAATTTTTATGGAAAATTCATCTATTGGACACAACCTTATGGATACACATATGTGATACATATGGAAGCATGCATGAAACTCCAATTTTTCTCAACTCAAAATCAATGCCATTTTGCACAACCAAATATTAATGCGCATAGGGAGAATGAGTGTAGCCACTTTTCAATGGAAGATTTAAGCCCAACTAATAATCATTGATACCAAATTTGCTCATTCTCAATATTTAAAATCATTCAATCCTAATTAGGTTGTCATTTAGGCTTGCATTGCTACACACTTTTGATTATGACACTAGAATTTGCACAAATCATTATTTTACCATATCCAATACACATCAATGGTAATAAAATCCTCCTCAATTGTATACAATTGAATCATACCAAGTCATTTGATCATACAAACCAATCTTTTAGGTCTTTCAATCATCATAATTGGAAACCAAGACCAATTATTCATCTTCTCATTGGATAGATCATGCCATTGCATACACACACACATTAGTGCATTTTTTTCATGTTCATCAAATTGATTCATCGTTAGCATAGAAATACACTAAAAATCTACACAATTGAATACCAATTGAGTGATCTATCCCAATTTCCCAAGCCAATGGTGACAACATATCAACTATTTGACCAAATTAATCATCATAATTGGTAAAGAATACCAATTATTCATTCAAGCACCGGATTGCACATGCCATTGAGTAGGCACACACCCCCAAATTTAGGCCAAAATTTTATGCAAAAATTACATCAATTCCATATTGCAATGCTCAAATTGCAAACGCAATCAAGCATAAGTTAATGCATGCATGCTTAATTTCTAAAAATTAGCACTATTTTCACCCAATCAAGCAATGCACACACTCAAAAATTAAGCACAAAAATTCAAATTTGGCTCAATTGGGAATGCATTTAGGCTTACACATAATGATTGCACACACTTCTTATGAACATTTCACAATCAAAAATCATTTTGGTGCTCCAATTGACCATCAATCAATGAAAATCAAGTGGTCTTGGATGGACACACACACTCAATTTTTGCCCAAATTTGTGACAATTAGGCTTATCCAATGATTGAATTAGCCTAGCATACACATCAATTTCATGATTGCATACTCAAGTATCATCAATTCTATCACTTTATATGCATGCACACACTCAAGATCAGATGCACACACACTTGAAATTTTTGACAGTTTTTTCCCTCTTTGGTGTATCCACACACACAATGATTTTTATGCACACACATGAATTCTTGATGGGTAAGCATTATTTTGATACGCACAAGGTTCATTAGTCACAATTTTACCATCAATTTCATTCCAAGTGTATCAAATTAGGTGCAAAGTGTAGGTCAATTTGTGTTCACACCTAATTTTAGCAAATAATTAGCAACATTGAACCTCATTAATCAATCAAGAATTGGCATAACAAGTGAGTGCACTTACATCGTAATTGCACTCCAAGCTATTCCTTTGCTCCATGTGAAAGTGTGTGCACCATCAAATCGGTTCCAAAATTGACCATTTGTAGGTCAAATTTCAAACTCTCAAATCATCAAATTGAGCATAAATTAGCACAATTAACTTGATTAGAGTGATGATTCCGCCTCTTAAAAGGGGATTAATCATACATTACACTTCAATTGTTAGCGGTTAGGTTAGCAAGGTTAATAAAAAATAGTAAAAATTAGCATGAAATTAATAAAATTAGCATAGAAAGAAGCGAAATTAGTAAGGGGTTAGCATGAAATTAGTGAAATCGGGGGTGGAATTGAGGGTTTGGGGTATTCATAACTCAACATTAGCATCAGTTTCTTGCACAAACATCATCAAATAAAACCAAAAATTGAGTTATACACACTAAAAAATCGAGAAATTAGTAATGAAATTACTCTATTCTACACATCCTAAGCTCACTAGCTTAGGTTATCGATCCCCGACAATAGTGCAAAATGTAGGGAGGTGTTGTAGCACAATCTAATTGCAACCCACACAAAATTATTAAATCCATGGATCGGCAACCCACCTAGGGCATGGAAGCACGAGCATCGGATGAATAGAAATAGAGGATTCAAGAGATCACCTCTCCAATGCAAGTAGAGATTAGCCATGGCAAGACTAACTCTAAAGATATTCTAATCACTAATCAAACAGCTCCTACACACATCAAGTCCACCAAAGTCCGACTTACCATAGACTAGAAATCCCAAGCACACTAATGATAAGTACACACTAATTACCACATGTCAATCACGACAATTCATCAATAGCTTACACACACGAGGTGAATGGTGCTGGAGTTTCATAAAATCTATCTACACACAAGCAAAGAATAGGGCACACACACAAATTACAAGATTAAAACCCAACTTAATCAACCTAATTCATGATGCTAAATATCGCAAATCAATTGCTCGTAGAGAGATAAGAGTGGTTAATAGCAATAAGTACATACATCTCTCAAATCTAGAATAATGAGAGTGTAATACTACCT
This sequence comes from Adiantum capillus-veneris, assembly GCF_014529385.1. Taxonomy (NCBI): domain Eukaryota; kingdom Viridiplantae; phylum Streptophyta; class Polypodiopsida; order Polypodiales; family Pteridaceae; genus Adiantum; species Adiantum capillus-veneris. The sequence continues at coordinate 15,360,320 of NC_140955.1, forward strand.
CATGACATAATGAAATGTAGAGAAGATAAGACTAATGAGAAAATAGGAATTTGATTAATCAAGAAGAGCATACTCTCATTACAATTGGATTAGCACTAGCCTCTTAAGCATAAACATTAAGCTCAAGGCTAGTCCACAGAGTGAACACTCTAGAGAGATCCTGAGATCTCAAAAGTGGATCATCAAGAGTGGATAGTAAAGAATGAAGTCTCCTTACACAAAGGCTTCCTTTTTAAGGTCTTTCACCACAATCCCTTCTATTATAGGTTTAAGCTTGAGCCCTCTAGCTACTATATATAACTTTGGAACTCCAAGTGATCCCAAGATTTATACAAAGTGAGTGGGAAATATTGTGATATCCATAAATATCTCCCACTTGATGCATATTCGGTCTAGCATGTTGTTGACCGTTGGGTCAACAACACAACATAACTCAAGTTTCGTATCAAAGTCTTATCTTTTGCGAGTTATGAAATGATGCGGATTATGGATATAAACGTCATTTGTAATGAGTAGTTATTCTAGTTTCAGAAGCCGAGTGCAATGGCACTTCCAGATTGTAAATACAAAGACATTTGACCCTTTCAACCCCATTTTTGGCAAAACCTAAGCTAGCCTTAGTATATAAGGTACCTCGGTCATTTTGTAAAGTGGGGGGAACTTTAATCATAATCTAAACTGGAGCGCTGCCGTCTACTGTGTGTGAGAGAGAGAGAAAGAGAGTGAGCGTGAGCTTTATCCTCTCGTTACGCCCGGCTCGCTCAACACATTGGAGGTCCAACTGCACCATTGTTGTAGGCTCGAGGAGAGCTACACGACAACGCCAAGCATTCCACACGAGACGAAGCGCACACGCCGATGCATCTACGAGCTATTTGTGGCCATAAGTGTATCAAACGATGTCTGTTTTCTGCATGCTAGTAGTCTATAAAATCGTGGCGACATAAGCTACACATAGGTACTCATAAATTTCAGTTTCGTGCCTTTTCAAAATTCTGCTATGTCATCCTACGCGTTTTCCGCAGACGGGTTTAGAGTGAGGGTTTTGAGTGTAGAAGCGTAGGGACAGGTGTATCCTAGTGAGGGGATGGTGTTCCTTAAGTTTCGTATGAATCTGGCATGATTAGGTGAGTTACCTTCCGTATGTGTGTATGTGGCTAGGTGGTGTAGTTGAGAGCAGTGAGGTTCTTGATTGTGGTTTAGTTGGCCTTCCAGAGTGTTGTATGTGTAGGATGGTCTCAGCCTGACAAGCTAAAGAGATTTCTTCTGTGTGCCTATCGTGTCATCTGTGTCCTCTATTGACATTATGTGTATCTAGGTAGTGTTTGCATGCACTTCATGGGTGTGTGAGTCGCTTCCGCAACATTGGCGCCACTGCCGAGGACACAAGGACCTAAGTAGGTTTCCTACTAACACTCGTGTGATGGTTGCTTGATTTAGTTTTGGCTAAAGAAAGCATTTTTTTTAAGTGGATCCGGAAGAGGATATTCCGCGATCAAGTGGATAGCCAGGAAGCGTGTGTCTTGCCAAGGGTCTGCGACTAGATAGGTTTAGTTAGGATCTGTGGATTAGAGTAGTTGTTGGTGGTCGAGTGATTTGTGAGGTGATAAAAGCGTTTACTAGTCCGTGTGTGGCAGTGAAGTGTTTTTCTACTCATAGATGCAAAAACCCATATGATTTGTAGGAGTAGCTTTAGATAAGTGATCCGATTCTGATCTAGAGCTATTTAGCACTGAATTATTTGCTAAAGTGCTTGATTGCATTTGAAATCACGGAAAAGTGTGCTTTTGAGGATAAAAATGCATTAAACAAGCTCTTGTGGATATTTTTGTATGACTGACTGATGGTGTGCATATAAAAGAGCATTTGCAAGGGTTCTGTGAAGAAAACCTGCAATTCTGTAAAACATAGACATCCTACGCGTAGGATGTCTCAAGGGGGTTCTGGAGACCAAATTTGAAAATTCTGACTGCACCAGTGTGTTCAGAAGGGGGGGTTTACCCTAAGTATACATTGAAACTAGAGTTTTGACCAACTCTTGACACCCAAAAGACCAAAGACGGAGTGTCAAAAATGCGAAAACAAGAAACTTAAGATTCTGAGCACAATTCTGCATAAAAACTGGTAGGAATGCTTGAAAATTAGTGCTCAAGACTTGGGGATGCCTGTGGATGAATTCTGCCAAAAATTTCATCAGTAGACATCCTATGCGTAGGATGTCTAGAGAGTGATTCTGGAAGCAAAAATCAAGTTTTGACATCATACCCATATTCTGCATGTTGTGTTGGACACACACACCAAAGCTCATGTCATTTGGACATATAGACTGAGAGTTACTCTTTCAGAGTAATATTTTTCCAAAAGTGGTGATTCTGAGCAATTTTGACATCCAAAATTTGCTATGATCAAGAAGCACCTTGGTGAATGAGATGCCATCTCATTCACCAACTTTAATTTATTCAAGCCATTTAATTATCTACTACGTAGCTATTATTTTGGATGTGTGCTTTATTAGCTAGCATTTAGTAAGATGCCTTGGGGAAGCAAAAAAAAACGGAGGATACATGTACCATCATCGTAGTGAGGAGGCGAAACCCATTGTTTGCAACATCTAGAGTCAGTGGGTGCAAGTGGTGTATGGTGGCAGAGTTGAATGTGTTGCACGGTGATAGACATTGGACGAAGGGGCAAGCCTTGGGGACGGGCAGACAACCTTTTTTGTTTAAAACTTAGGGCATCACAGATCGGACATCGAAATACTTGAAACGAAGTGTCTTTGCTTGACACCACCACCCGAGTTCGATTGTTAGCACTGTAAGGTGCTTCTTGTTATATGCATCAAGAAGCACCTTGGTAGAAACAGAAGTCCATTCTGAGAAAAAAGACATCCTACGCGTAGGACATCTACAGGGTGATCTGGTGGAAATTTTGAAATTCTGAGTTGACCAGTGTGTTCAGAAGGGAGGTTTTACCCTATTTTCACCTGGAAAGGGGAACTTGACCATATCTTGACAGGATAAGACCAAAAGACGAAAATTGCCAGACATCCTACCCAAATTGTGCCCAAGGCATAATTTTTGAGACCAAACCATAGGGTGATTTCATGTGCATGTTATACATGATGTTTTGAGTGCATGTGAGAGTTTTCAGCTCATTTGGGTGAGAAAATTGGGTTTTAAGCAGACTTTAGCGTTTTTTTTTTTTAGAAAAAAAGGCTAGAACAGCTAGTTTTGGGGTCTTTTGACATCCAAATTAAAATCTAAGCATAGCATTGGGTTGCTGGCATCAAGGGGAAGCTGTGGCTCAAGTTTGGGGGAATTCTAAGCACTTAGACATGTCTTCACCATGATTTAGCACTCCAAATCAACCTTTGAGCATACCACAGTGATCAGCACCTTAAGGAGAGTCTGTGGTTCAAATTTGGGGCAATTCTGAGCAGTTAGACATCCTACGTGTAGGATGTCTAAGGCATGATTTAGAGGCCAAATTCAAATTGTGGACATAGCAGGGTGTTGTATAGCCTTAGGCAAGCCTCCTAGTCAATTTTGGTCCAATTTGGAGTTGATTTGACTGGTGAAATCATCAGAACGGACATCGGGCTTTTAGAACAGATTCTTGATCATTTGACCAACCTATAGGTGTCAGAATCAAAAAGTAAAAATAGCTGTGAGTTTAGCACATCAAGGGGAAGCTACAGTGCAAGTTTGAGCTGAAACCGAGCAAAAAGACATCCTATGCGTAGGATGTCTCCTGGGTCATAAAGTGGTCAAAATTCTACTGTAGCCATAAAGGGAGGTTCTAAGTGTCTCAAGGATTCCATAACTTTTTTCAAAAGTGAATTTGGACCTTGTTTGGCCTATTTACCAAGCAAAGACAAGAATTGTCAGACATCCTACTCTTGGAGTGCACTAGAAGCTCTTGCAGCCTAAATCTTGACCTATTGGCATCCAAATTCAATTTTGAGTATACAATTGGGTTGCTGAGCACTAGGAGAATCTTGGGATCAAGTTTGGACAAAATCTGAGCAGTTAGACATCCTACGCGTAGGATGTTTCCAGCTTGATTTAGGACTCCAAACCAACCTATGAGCACACCACTCTGATCAGCACATCAAGGAGAAGCTGGGGTGAAAATTTCAAGTCATTCTGAGAAAAAAGACATCCTACGCGTAAGATGTCTCAAGGCCATTTTTAGGTCCAAATCAACCTCTGAGCATACACCATTGTGTTGCTAGACTTAAGGGGAGTCTCTGGACCAAATTTTGTTAAATTCTGAGCATATAGACATCCTACGCGTAGGATGTCTCTAGACCAGTTTTAGGGTCCAACTGTACTTTTGACCATACAGGAGTGTTCACAGTGTCACAGAGATCCAAAATCTTGTTTTAAAATTGAATTTGGACTCATTTTGACCAGTCTAAACTGCATTTCACTATTTTGGCCATAACTTTCACAAACGGTATCGGATCGGAAAAGTTTTTATATCAAAACGTAGCCTGAGAGCGACTCTACAGATCTTAGAGCAAAACTTGAACTAAATGTATGCCCACGGCAACCATTTAGGTCAACTTTGAAAAACGTCGTTTGAGGCCTCAAAATACATCTGCAAGTTAGGGGTGTCTAAAAGCGACAATTTGCGACAATTGTGACGAAACGGTTGCGGTTTTGGACATAGTTTTGACTTTTTCCTAACCAAAGCACTTGAACACAGTGGACTAACTCTACTTGAACCAATCAAAAGATCTTAAGCCCAGAAATCATGTCTACCCTAGATTCAAACGCAGCTTACACAAGCTTGGAGATCCCGACGATAGAGGAATGTCCTCCCACAATGGATCTTCCAAACTTGCAATTGATAAAGATCCATCTTGTTGAGAGAGTTTGGATGATTGGTCATGGGAGTGAAGGACTATATAGATACATTGACGACAATGAGGTCAATATTTATAGGTGCTCATATCCATACCTAGAAGAGCTAACGGATTACAAGCTCTTATATGTCTACACATACGGAGTCGACTGTCAATGGAGATCTATAGTTGTCGACAAGTATGGACGAGAATACAGAGTTATAGAAAGCACAAATCCACAGACTGTACTAGAAAGAGGTGGATATTTGGTCAATGAAGGACCACAAATGCCTCCACCAAACACAAGAATTCCTATAGGAATTCCAAGAAGAGAGCCACCAGGATTCCCTTCAAGAGCGATAACGAGAGAAGGATTGGGAGAGCCTCTGGTTAGACTTGCAGACAATCGACGAGTTAGACCATCCCAAGTCCAGAAATGGGTAAACATAAAATACTCCGGAGATAAATATCCGAGAGATCACGTAACGGCTTTTAGAAGAGTGATTAGAGCAGAGGAAGTTTCCGATTTTGCGACACATTTTGCGGGATTTGGATTGACTCTAAAAGATGATGCAGCTACATGGTTCGACTCGGTGGAAAAATGGGATTTTGAGACCCTAGACGAGCTGTTTGAGGAGTTTATTGAAGAATTCTCGCCAAAAGGCATTGCTCACAACACGGTCTCGCAAATCCATAGATTCAAACAGAAAGAGGATGAATCAGTATGCAAAGCATCATTACGGCTCAAGAGATATGTTAAGCTCTGTCCGAGAGCGGAATTACCTACGCAAGCATGACTGATGCTGATCTTTATCTAGGGAATGAGACATGCGGGCCTTCAGAAGGATCTGCATATGATAAGGAGGATGACGCTAAACGAGTTGATCAAAGAAGCTCTTTATCTAGTGGATAACTGTGAGGCATACAAAGAAAAGAACTTAAAGAGTCAAGGAGATGACACATCCTCTCAGCACAGTGTTTCACAGATAAGTGAGTTCATTGCCAAACCAACGGCACCTATTGATCAAGAAAAGATTATCGATGACTTGGTCAAGAGGTTGATTCCTCTTGTAAGGTCTAATTCGGGAGAGCCTAAGTGGTGTGAAATTGATAGAAAATGGACGAACCATACGGAGGAAGAGTGCTATTATAGCATGGAAAATGCTAGGGAGAGGTATGTACAACCTGTTCCAGAAGCACCTACTATCCACAATGTCCCATGAAAGCTTGAACCCCGTTGACTGTTGTTGGTCTCGGCAATTCAACAATAACATGAATTTTATCCATACCAATCGCTATGCCATTTTAAGAAACTATATGTCCAAGAAATTTTCCTTTGTCTGCCCATAAATGTGCACTTTTTAGGATTTAAGAAAATCCTATAGAGTCTACATTTTTTGAATACCTTTTTGAGGTGCTCAAAATGATTAGCCCGGATTGATGAATGTACACATAAATAATCCATATGTACTTCCAAAAATTCCAAAGATATTCCTTAAAAGCATGGCCCATCAATCTTTGAAAGGTGACCAGAGCATTAGTTAACCCAAAAGGCATAACCCTATATGCAAAAATACCCCATTTGGTTGCAAAGGCAATTTTATGCTGATCTTTGGGATCATCCAAAAGTTGATTGTACCCCAAAAAGACATCTAAAAAGCTGTAAGCTTCTTTTCCTACAACTCGTTGTAAGACATGCTCGGTGATTGAAAGAGGGTAGTTGAATTGGAGACACCCAATCTGTGTGTTCAATTTCATAAATGAATTTGGCTTTCTTGAGCTTTTCTATCTCTTCTTTGATCTTTCTGGCAAATGTTTCATTATAAATATATGGATGTTGTCTACTTGGTTTCACATCATCTCTCATAGGTATGGTATGTTGGCAGATTTTTGGATCAACACCCTTGAGATCTTTATGAGACCAAGCAAAGATAGCTCGGTATTCTTTCAGGAAGCTTAGCAGAAGCTCTTCTTCTTCTTCTGCGGTCAAGTTATTCGCAATGTAGGCAGGTCTAGCCTCTTCTCCTGGTTTGGCTAGATCTATCTTCTTTGCATTTTTAGGTCCTTCATAGGACTCACCCTGTTTTCTTAGTTCTCTGATAAGTTGTTCGACTATGATCTTTCTATCTTGGAGCGTATATTTCTTGTAATGGGATGGAGCACTCATTACATATTTACTCTCTTCTTCTGTCGTTTCCATTTCAGTGGTGTACATTTCCTTTAGAGTTTTTTTTTCAACTCTTGATATTTCTTCTTGCGTTCAACTCGGGTCATAGATGAATTATCATCCTGGTGTTTAGGTTTTGATTGAGTTTCCTTTTCTCATTTTTTCTTATGTTTTTGATGTTCCGTGTTTGTTTTATGAAAGATATCTACCCGTGATTTTGTATTTGACACAATCATGTGCATCTATCTGCATTAGAAACTGTGTTCCACTAGAAACTGATGGCATAGGTCTAGATTTCAAGTTTCTGGTGTCTCTTTTTCTTTTATACCATTTTTGTTTCCTAGCTTTTTGGTTTGAAAAGTCAAAAAACTTTTCCTCTCCTCCTTTTATGAGTAATTTGGCTCTCACATGTTCTTTTCCGACCCCAAATCATCATATGTAGCTGAATGTTCTTTAAACTCATCTGTGGCATCATAATAGAGGTCTGAGAAGACTTGTTGAGTTTTCAATAAGTCCTTGGGTTCCTGAACTTTGTCTTCAATGTGAATTGTTGAAATCATTTGTATGGGAATTATGTCATAGCCATCCTCATTGCAAAATTGAGTAGGCATAGACGTATACTTTCACACATCCATTGTTGCCAAGATTTGAGTCCATTCAAATGGCTTGAATAAATGCTCAAGAAAGGGTTCAGGTATATATACTTCATTTGTGCAATCCCTTTCTAAGATACATTCTTCCCGTTTTAAGCTCTCGTTTTCTGAGGCTCCACACATCCAAATAGGGGTGTTTTTGTTTATCCAAGATGGAACCTTTGATTCAGCCGAAGAGACTGAGTCAGATTCTTGAGTAGGTGTTTTCATGACATTTCTATAAGTGTGTTCTTTTAGATTAACCCTTGTGATTGATCCCACTTGCTTCAAATACAAGTATTGTTTCCCCAATCCTGAATGAGTTTTACTTGTCGCATGAATGGTCTTCTCAAGATGATTTCATAGTTAAGTTTCTTTCCAAAGTCCACTATTGCAAAAGTATGTTGATAATCAATTCCACAGGAACTATCTATCACTTTTTCAAGCAGTCCTAAGGGTCTTTCAATGTGCCTATCAACCAATTGCAATTTCATTCGAGTATGTCTAATGGATGGTTTTTCCCATTATTTCTATACTGCTTTTGTGGCTATGGCTATGCCTGCTCCACTATCCAATATTGCCATGGTTTCTACATCATTATATCTCATCGAAAGGGTTGTGTTTCCTTCTTCCCTTTCATAGTATTCTTTGACTTTGTTCATTGGGACAGATCTGATCTCTTTGTTATCCAATTCGTGTTTCAATTTTCACAAAAATTTCGTGATTAGTCCTATTATCCCCACTTTCTCTAGAGTTTTTTGTAAATCATTCCATAGATATGGTCTAATTTTTAACAGTTCTCCCAAGGTAAGAGTGCATTGGATGGGTGTAGAATAATTGAATGGATGTTGTCTACCTCTAGGGTCTGTTCCGCTCTCTTTATCTGAGTGGTTTTACACACTATGGATTTATATTTGTTGTCTCCTAAGTAAGAGGGTAGTTTTTTTAGAGTCATTGCTTTAGACATTCCCGATACTTTAGATCCGCAGTCCCCATACAATGATTGGATATCATTGTCCATATCAAGAGGTAAATGGTCTAACCAAACTTCATCTATAGGAGCTGACTTCAAGGTTATGCTCCCATCACTAATCTCTCTTACTTTTTCCCATAAGTATCCTAGCCAGTATTCCTCACAAAAGGAATTCCATCTAAAGAGTCTTCACTATCAGCCACTATGAGTTCTGGTTCTTTGGTTTCAAGGTGGTGTTCTATCACCACTTTGGATTTCTCTTTGCTGGTTTCCACCATAAGCTCCTCAGGTTTTGCTAGACTCTCAAGCTTGGGTTTTTGCTTTTCCAGCATCTTACCAAATTTTGATAAGCTTCAAGCTTAGCTGCTTCCATATCTAGAGAAGGATAGTTTTTCTATTTGTTTTTCATGTTTTGGACTGCTTTAAGTCCTGCTTGGTAAGCTTCCAAGGCTGCATTGATTGGCAAAAAAAATTTGTCTATACCAAAATTGATCCTCCAGATTTCATTGTGGTTTCTTTGATTTCACTTCTAGTTTCTTTCACTTTTTCTTGGAATAGTTACTTGCCTTTTCCTCGATTTCAGCCCTTTGTTTCTGTTTTCTCATCTCATACCTTTAGCTTCTTCTTTTCTTGGTCTTTTGAGAGAAAATTTTAGTGTTCTATGATTCATCAGAGGAGTTATGTTTCTTTTTCTTAGCCTGGGCTCTAGTGATCACCTTGATTGGAACAATAGGTTCACTCTCCAATGAGCTACTAGGTATCACTTGGACTACATTTACTACTGTTTTTTCCTTGTTTAAAGGATTTTCTGGACAGTCTTCAAGGAACTATCAACCCTTTTTGCAACATTGTGTACAAAAAGATTCAATTGGCTTAATGTTCTTGTGAGGTTCTGGGCATTCATTTTTCCAATGATCATCTGCACCACAATTATGGTAGTTTTGAGTCCTTGGCTTAATCATCGGTCTTACCATAGGAGGTCTAACGCCTTGATTAGCTACATAGAACATTAGTGTAAGTTTTGGTGTAGCATAAGTCACAGGTTCTTCCATTGGTGGTGGATGTGAATTATACCACTCCCCTTATACCATTACTGTAGATGGACTAGGCTCCCCATAAGGTGTAATAGGCACTAGTGCTTGTTCATCTATGACTCATTCTGATTGCATGTACTTTACAAGCATTGCATTATGGCCAGGATATGGAGGTTGTTGATCCAACACTGGTTGTGGTCTTTCCATACCCATCGGTGGTATTTGTATTGGGGCCATATTAGGATGTTATTTGTACATGGGTTGCCCTTGACAATGTGGCCTCATGGGAACATATTGAACATTTCCATTGTACTTTGATCGGTAATAACACTCATTGGTCTCATGGTTGGTCCATTTACCTTTGATAGCACACCATTTTTGTGGCCTAATTGGTTATCGTTGTTGAGGTATCCCTTGTCCTAGTCCTCTTATAGGTACTTTTTGCATGTTATTCATCATTTTGAGCTTATCTTCTATGGCTGTTAGTAGTGTTGTAGCAGCTGTTCCTACTTGTGTTGGTTTTGAGGATGCTATTTTCTCACTCTGAGTATCCTTAGGGATATCTTGTTCATTGAAAATATCACAATTGTCTCCCAAGAAGTCAATAGCATCTAATACAGACTCTTCTAGGGTCATATGTTTCTTGCTATACAGTATAGCATGAAGTTCTTTGTTCAACAATCCTTCTAGAAACAATGACACTAATATTTCTTCTACATGTATTTCTAGTTTTAGGCATCTTGCAATGTATTGTTTCATCCTTGCTACACAATTCCTAACAAACTCACCTTGTTTCTATTTGAAGCTATAGATTTGAGCTACCGTATTATGTTTTATCCCAATTTTGGAACATTGCAGCTACAAATCCCTGAGCTAATGTATTTAGGTCCATGATTGACCTTGGTGGAATGTTTTGAAACCATGTCAATTCTTTTCTTCTAATTTCTTTCCAAATGACTCAAATTGAGTGTGGAAATCAAATATGCGTTTTGCTCTTAGCGCTTGCTTAAAGCTAGCTAAGTGGTCATATGGATCCCCAGATCCACTGTATTTCCGAACCCATTTTTGAAAATCAGCTGGTCTGACACGTCTATTTGATTTGGCTCCAACTCTTCTTGCAGTTGGTCCTATTTTGAGTCCTTCAAACCAATCTGTTGGAAATAGTGACTCATGTAGCCCTGGACTAGCTTTTGTGTCACCCGTTTTTCTTTGTGTGATGAGGTAGGTTCAATTCTTTTAACATTGCTCCCAAAAGATCTCTCGTGGAGTTCCTCTAATGGAATAGTTTCTTGTCCTTGGCCCAATATCCAATCTCTCATAGAGTACCCTTGGTATTTGGTATGTTCTACCTCCTCATGACTCATCATAACAAAGTTATTGTTATAACAGGCCCTAAAAAATAAGTTGGTAGATCTGTTGAACCCTTGTCCTTGATCTTGATGATATAGATGATCTCAAGGGTGTTAATTGCTCTGGTTTGGAATGAGAGGTCCATAAAATATCCTTGACGTTCCTATCCTCCCAACAATAGACTCCAATCCTACAATTTCAGTGCTAAGCCATTTCAAAGATTTCAGATCAACTTGATCGTATCCTTCAAATTCTAAAGTTGGGGACCTTCTTTGCTTCCATATCACGAATTATGGTATTTACTTCTAACCCCCATTTGTCTATCACATCAGGGGTTTCAACTTTTAAATACTGAGTTTTGTTTTTATCCTCATACATGTTCCCTTGTTTATTTGTCCTGATTTCCTCTTCAAACTCTATGTCATGGTCATCAATGTGAATGGCATACTCTTCATTAGGATCTAGGTAAACCTGAGCTCCTTGGCTATTAGTCTTATAAAAGGTGAGTATGTGCTTATAACGCACTATTGTTCCGGTTCTTGAATGAGTCGAATAGGAAGACATTTCAGATGTTGAGTCTGAATAAGTGTCTGAGACTTCTTCAAAGATAGTGTCCAAATGATCACCTTGGTTCACACTATCTTTGGTGGATATTCTACTAGCGGTCTCTCCAAATATGCTTTGATTTGCTAGTATATGACCAAATCTAAGGTTCGTATAGATTGGTTAATCCCTGGATAGAGTATTTACCGTTGGATTGAATTGTTATCCGCTTTTCCACTTGACTTGAATGCAACTCCTGTAAGCTTTCAATTCCTTGCCTGCAACCTGATTCTTATATCAGTTTTAATAAAGTTAGCCATTATTTCACACAGACTGTAAAATATTTGCTAACTATCGTGACTGGTCTATGCATATCACTTCAATTTGAGCTAAGCAAGTCAATAAATGAGACTTTCAGATTTTATCCTTACAATGAGAACTCAGTTAACAGGTATCAATTTTGGATTCGATGGAACCCAAAATTGATCAGTGGCCTTGTATTATATTGTTCTAACACTGTACAAGCTCAAAAGTAAAAAATTCTATCTCTGGGTCTCAGGAGTAAATAATCGCGATTATTTACTTTGCTTAGTTTTTATACTTTTTAGGTTTGTTTTGCCAGGTAATAACCTTGTTATGGTCCCTAGACAAGTTTGGTTGAGTTTGACAAGATTTGTCCAAGTTATCAAATGTTTAGTGTCCGCCGCAGACTCTGATTCCAAGAATTTGACTTAAGTCTCAATTTTGTGATCCAAATTTCACCAAATTTGATTTGTGGAGTCTACTTGATATGCTTGACCTTATGGTATCCTCAAATGTGCAAAATTGTCCAGTTTTGTAGCAGAAGTAAATAATATGAGTCTTTGCAAACTCTTGAAAATATACCTCGATTGCATCCTTAAGCTTACCCACTGGTTCATTACAACTTTTAGAGCATTATCTCCAGCCGGATTCAGTGGTTGACAGTCTTTTGGTGTTATTTCAAGCCATAGACCTGAATTTCTACAGCTTCACATAAACAACTCACAATTGATTCTTTTGGAGTGAGCAATGCTTTGAGATCCACCTTGGATTCTAATTACCCTAAGGAGTATATGTAGAAAATGATGAGCAGACACTAGGCATAATCATCAATTCACTTCATGAAAAATATGTTCATTTCATTGATGGTGAAAAAGTGCATGAGAAGCTTGGGTAGTAGCCTTAAAAGGAGTTTATGTAGAAAAGGATGAGCAGACACTAGGCATAATCATCACTTCACTTCATGAAAAATATGTTCATTTCATTGATGAATGAAAAAGTGCATGAGAAGCTTGGGTTTTCCTTGAGCAAAATTTTGGGGATAGAGCTAAAAGGAGAAAAGTTAGCCTTAAATAGTAACTTTAGAAGATGATTGTGGGTGTAGGTGTCCATGATTTCTCTAAAAAATCCACAACCTAGAGCAATCTATAACCTGTTAAGGGAGAGGAGTTGGTGGAGAAGCAAGACAATGGAATGGCCATAAGGGGAATGGTTGAAAGGGAAGGATATCAAAATTTTCCTTATAGAGGAAGAGGAAGAAGAGATTTTAGTTGTTATACCTATAGGAAATATGAACACTTTCTAACGAAATGTCCAGAAAACGTGAAGGCTGAGGTGATCAAAGGGATTATGGCCGAACCGGTCCTAAGAAATACTAAAGGGCCTAGTAGTTAGCCAGCCGAGGCAGAGTGAAGAAAGTCAAAAGTGGGTTGTGTGAAAAGATTAAGGGAAAGCCAAAGTGGATAGATGGCAAGAGTAGAGGGTTTTGGATGTGCACAACACTCAAGATTTGGAGTGAAGTAAGCCAAAGGAACTAGAGTTCTCAGAGGCCATAACCATTCAAAGGCTTTTGCCAATTTCTTAAATGGCCCAGATAACAATTGCATGGGAATGCACCGACCTGAAGGGGGTAGACCCAAAAGTTTTCCAATATCAAATACCTCTAAAACCTGATGCTCGACCAGTGACACTTGAGAGGTACAGGATGAAGCCCAATTATGCAAAATACGTCAAAGAAAAAATTGATTATCTTCTAAAAGTTAGATTTATCATTGAAGTAGCAAACAAAAATTGGTTGTTTCCGATTGTGGTGGTACCAAGGAGTTTGTGTAGATTATAGGAAGTTGAATACTTAGATAATTAAATATATGTGTCCTCTACCATTTATTGATATGATGTTAAAAGAGGTAGATTGACATGAAATATATAGTTTTTCTGGATGGGTACAATGGTTACAATCAGTTGAAAATAGATCCACATGGCAAAGCTAAGACAACCTTTATCATTGAATTAGGAGCCTTCATGTGCTTAGTCATGCCATTCAGCTTATGTTATGCTCTAGCCACATTTTAGAGGTGTACGATGGAGATACTCATTGAATATATACATAAGTTCTTAGCCATATTTGTGGATGACTTTGCTATAGTCTCATCATGTAAGATAGCATTGAACTGGTTGAAAACAAGATCAAAATCATCTAGCAAGTCAGAGCACTTACAAATGTGTTTGAATAATTCTTTCTTCTGGAATATGTTTGAAGAGCTATGTTTTCACCTCATCTTTATGTTGTGTTTTCTTGGTTTTCTCTGTGCTCCAAAAGACTTGATCTGTGTATAGTAGAGCTCATGATCAAGGCCCTTGAATTGTTTCACCTGCCCATGCTTTTGGTCTATCTCCATTGCAACTTTATTCCATGGTTGAAACCCTAATATTGTGTCACAACCCCATAATTCTATCCCCATCCCTAACTTCTATCATCCAAAAAGTTTCCCTTCCATCGAGAGATGCTTCAGCTGGTTGGGCGTAGGAGGTACTAGCCCCAGTAGACACTATCAACAACATTTATAGATGTTAGGTGCAGTGGAACTGAAATGGTGAAGATATAGGTTTTACGCTTCCACAAATCCTTTTCTTTCTTTCCTTGCGTTAGTGGTTCCTTTAACTCAATGATGGTTCCTTGTACTTTTCCCTAAAGAGAGGAATGAGAGAGTGTAGTAGAGATGTGTAGAGGGAGAGAGAAAGAGAGAAGAGCAGAACATCGGACACCCATCTGATGGTGTCTTAGATCAAATCCCCTCTCTTGTAAGTGGGACATAACACACACACACACACACACATAGGAGGAGGAAGAGGAGGAGAATGACACCCGATGGGTCCCAACCTACCCGCTCAAGGCCCCCCCCACACCGTTGCCGATGTGGTATTTGCTTTAGATTGTGTAAATGGAAAGTACGCACATGCAATACCTCAAGTACACAATTTACTAACTCGAATATTGAATATCACTGCAGTAACTACTCAAGATGAGGCATCTTCGGGGCTGAATTGATGCACCTTTGGATCCTTTTTTATGTGGGATTATGGATGGCCACAAGGGGTAGATCTGGGGATGAATTGTGCTTCCGATGTGAGATACATGAAGAGATGAAGCCTAGATGCAAAAACACAAATCGGGCGCATAAAACACAGCAGATCTCTCACATAAAATAGGGCCAAAAATGCAGACCTAATGATGCCAATGATGGGCAACAACATGAGCACTTGATGATGGCGCGGGAATGGTTTAGGTGAGGCTTGATGGGCTGTCAAAGTGCCAAATTGTATCGGGGAAGTCGCGAGGGCAAATCCGAGCCGCTTTTTGGTGAGGGGAAGGCCTGAAATCTGAAAACGCCGAGGATGATCTGTTGTTGGTGTTGGTGTTGGTGCTAGTGCTAGGGCTGATCTGGTGATGCAAGGCTAAAACAATAGGGTTGGAGGCTCTTATAGAAAATGCTTGTTAAATCTCATAAAAAATGATGGTTGATTGCTCCTCCTTTAGCTAGCGCTTGAAATCTACAAACAACTTACTCAACTGATGGGCTGCCAAGCTCCCTTTATAGGCAAAATTTTTGGCTCATAAATCTATTAAGGGATGGGTAAGGAAAATTATTCACCATACCCAACAAAATAAATCATAAAATTGATTTATTGATATATTGGACTAGGGGTCACTTTTTGGGTGAAATTGTCGCACATCTCGGGGAATGGCTTGTTGGATTCCTCCAATCTAAACCTATATGCACGGCATGCCAGGTTCCCACTGTAGTGTAATAACATCTTTCAAAACGTGTGTACAAACCATTTATGCAAGAGGGTTCCAAAATTGGAAAACCTAATATAATGGACTCGCTCAGACATGTAGGTTCTGCGAACAGGCTCACAAAATTGTTGGTACTTATCCAGTTAGGATTATAGATGATCCTATCTAAGAAGAAGGAGAAAAATAGCTTTGGAAGTCGATGAAGGACAACTTTTGGGAGAGAGGCTCCCCTAGGTGATGTGGAAATATCCAAAACACAAGGATGGTGATGATGCATCTACTCGCAAACAATGGACTGCCTCTTGGATCCATGATGCCCTTGTCAGTTACCAGTCAACAATAACCTTTGTTGTCCCAACTTGGATGGTGTGAACCAAACTACAAACCAGATGGATGCTCATAGGGAGAATGGCTAGATACGCAAACAATGATGTCCACGAAGGTCACCAACCAACCTATGTTGCCCCTACGCAGGAAGATTGGCGAGAGCAACACCGAACAAGATATGGAGATGGATATGCCCTTTGGAATGCCCACGAACCATGACAAGTCCTTTGTATTATGTCTCATGAAACCGCGAAGTAACTCCTCAAAGATAGAGGCTCTTCTTGGGGCTTCGACTAGATTGTCGTATGATGGAAGATCTAGATAAATCCTTGCCTCTGCAAAGAATGTGGCTATGAATGTAGGCTCACGGTGCCTACAAACTTGTGTGGTGGTTGCCTCATATTGGAACCCTTTGGCTCCAGATTGATGGCTACTGATTGCTAAGAAGATGCTGATGATGTGGACATGTTGTGCTGCCAAAGATGTGTGCAAATCGATCCCAATGAATGCTTCTTTTCAAATGATGGAATTCTCCAAGAAAATGGGAGAGATGATTATTCAAAAAATGCGAAGAGTCCAAAGCTAATAGGATGATATGGATGGAGCCTTCCTTTCTCAACATCATAGGCCGCTAACAAATCATTATACTCGCAATCAACATCTTCATGTTTCCAATGCATATCGTCTTCAATGATGCAATCTGTCGTGTCAAAGAATTTGTGACTGCAAATATCCATGCTAGGAGTTCTTTATGTCAAGGTGGTTGAGCATGCACACCAAGTCAACTACCCTCTTGCAAGCGTACTACAATTTTGACCCTGGTATACATTGTTTGCTTTGCTACACTCAAGGTGCACGGTCCTACGTGGAATGGCAAGTCTTGTAGCTCCATAAGTGAGAGAAGCATCCTTGGGCGAAACGCTACAACATACACTCAAACACTAGAGAGAAAAACTTCAAATATTATTGAATTAGTGCAAAATCACAAAGCTCGGTTACCAATGTCAGGTGCAACTGAATTGAAATGGTGAAGATATAGGTTTCACACTTCCACAAATCCTTTCCTTTCTTTCCTTGTGTTAGTGATTCCTTTTAACTTCAATGATGGTTCCTTTTACTTTTCCCTGAAGAGAAAGAATAAGAGAGTGTGGTAGGGATGTGTTGAGGGAGAGAGAAAGAGAGAGGAGCATAATGACACCAGATGGTGTCCCAGCCAACCCTCTCAAGGGGTCCCCACGCCGTTGATGATGGGGTATTTTCTTTAGATTGTGTAAATAGAATATACACCCATGCAATACCTCAAGAGTGCATACTCTACTGACTCGAATGGTGAATGTCGCCATGGTAACTCTTAAGAAGAGGCACCTTCAAGGTTGAATTGATGCACCTATAGATCCTTCTTGATGTGGGATTGTGGATGGCCACCAAGGGGTAGATCTGGGGTTGAATTGCACTTTCGATGTTGAGAGGAATGAAGGGTTGAAACCTAGCTGCAAAAACGGAAATCTGGCGTGAAAAACACAGCCGACCTCTCACATACAGCAGGGTCAAAAACACAGATCTAATGATATCAATGATGGCCAGCAATGTGAGCACTTGATGAAGACGAGGGAGTGAAAGAGGTGACGCTCGATGGGTTGTTGAAGTACCGAATTGCAATGAGGAAGTCGCGAGGCCAGATCCAAGCCACTTTCTTGCAAGGGGAAGGGCTGAAATCTGAAAGCGTTGAGGTTGTTATGTTGTTGTTGGTGGTGCTAGTGTTAGGGTTAATATGGAGATGCAAGGCTAAAACACTAGGGCTTGAGACTGTTACAAGAAATGCATGCCGATCTCAATAAAAACGCGGGCTGATTGCTCCTCCTTTAGCTAGTGCTAGAAATCTGCAAACAACAACTCATGGGCTGCCATGCTCCCTTTATAGACAAGATTTTTGGCTTATAAATCCACTAAGGATTGGGTAGGGCAAGCTGTCCACCACACCCAACAAAATAAATCATATATTTGATTTATCACTAAATTGGACCAAGGGTAAATTTTGGGTGAAACAGTCGTACATCTGCTGACCCGAGAATCCAATTGATGCGGAGAATGGCTCATTGGATTAAACTAGTGTAAAACTATATGCACATCATGCCAGATGTCCACTGTATCGTAATAACATCTGTCAAAGCGCGTGTACGAAGCATTTATACAACAGGGTTTCAAAATTAAAAAAATGTAATCTAATGGACTCGTTCGGACATGCGGGTTCTAGGATTCTAGACAACTCCTATCTAGGAAGAAGGGGAAAACTGGCTCTAGAAGTCGATGAAGCATGTCCACGTGGCATACAGAGCCATGTGCACGTGACAATAGTTTGCTAAATGGTGTTGTTTCAAAATTAGCCCGTGATCTTTCACCCTCTAGCCATGCAAAGAGAAGCAATACTGAAAAAATTGGTTATGTTTCTCATTATATTAAAATATATTTCTAGACCTTTTCTTGGGAGTGAAGGTGTTCAGGAGTCAAATGCTACTCATCACCACTCAAGTAGTGAGATATTGTTATTTCCGTCATGTTTGGAAGACAAGGAACTATCTGATATCTGAGAGCACAATGAAAATAGCTAAGTTCACGAAGATAATCCAAGAAAATAGAGAGGCGGTCATCATCATCAAGAAACAGATAAACTCTGATGAGTGGAATAGGGCCTTGGGCGTCATTATGACTGACTCACATTGATAAACGTGTGGACTCATCACTTGCCATGGAGTGACTCCCCTATTAGCGAGTGTAATGAAGACCCTGGGAAGCTGTCATGGCTCGACACGAGCATGGCAAATAATTGTAGTTTTTTCGCTATATTAATATAATCTACTCACAATTGTGAGTTTTGCAACAAAGAAAAACGTATTTGTATAATTATGTCATCATCCTTGCCACTCTGACGATAAGATATGTGAGCAAAGATTGCATGTGCCAATAGAGAGATTGAAGGTGTTTTCAAAACTAGAAAACATGTTGTAATAGCTTTACAACAAAGGTAACAATCCAATGCACTCATCTTGGGATGGGAGCCCTAATTATATATTAACGAGGGTAAGAGGGTAAGTCCTATTCCACGATGTTGGGATAAGTATTAAAGTTAGGGATACATTCTCATGAGATTGGGCGAACATATGTTGCTAAAGGATCCTTGAAGGCCCAGAGACTCTAATCCCATCTTTGATTGGAAAGCTAAAGTTTCATGTGCAAGGGTATGTGGACAAAGAGGAATTTCTCCTCTCCACTAAAAAATGATGATGTGTTGCTTGGAGGACCAGGGTTTGACTGTATGGCTACTTCCATCAAGTTTCTAGAGAGGTTGGTAGCATTTCAGCACAAGGGTAGAGACACCACTCAAGAATGATGATGTGTTGCTTGGAGCACCATGGTTTGACTGCAGAGATGCTTCCATCAAGTTTCCAGAGAGGCTGGTAGCATTTCAGCACAAGGGTAGAGACATCACTTTGCAAGTCAAGAGAAGGGGCACACCATCCGCATTGTATCTCATGACTCCTTTGACAAATCAATAAAGAGTTCTATTTCTACTTACATGATATTTGTGTTAAGATTAAAGGGTTACTAAGTAGCAATTAGAGTGGTGTGCTTAATGGAGAGAGATAAAACATACTCAAGACCTAAGCAAGTTTGCAGCAAAGCGGTCCTCCCACTCTGCATATCTTTGCGAAAATCCATTTGGTGTAAGGGCTCCATGGGCCGCTAGTTTGTGTGATTGGGGCATGAATCCAGTGTAGCGATAGCTCCTTCCAAGGCTCCTCCCCTGGAAGAAGTCCTCTGACCGCAAGCTTCCCAAGCAGGGCCCTACTCTACTGAGCTGGTCGATGATCCCCATATGTCTTACCTTTATATTTCTAGATTTGTGGGTCATGGAGTATGAGAGTGTCACGCATTTTGGCTCCATCCCTTTTTTGGTTTTGGGGAGGGAGGGGGGGTGTTTGCAGGCAAAGTTTGTGAGCATCATTGCATGCACTCTCTCTCTCTCTCTCTCTCATGCTCTCGTTTCACCACACCTTTCAGTGTGAAGGCCAACTTCACACCATTGGGATGACTAACAACTATATAGTATAGATCACTATAATAGTTCATAGCAAAGGCAGCATATGTGTACAAATTTTCTGATATGCCATATAACACATGCACAATGCTTGAAACAATACAATATTGTAATAGTAGCATAGCAAAGGTAGCTATCTATTGCACAAGGATTGGCTGCACATAGTTTTACAGCGCACATAAAGAACTATAATGCCTACATAGGAAATGTAGCAACCCATTACACTGATTTTAGAATGATTGCCTTCAGTAATTACCCAAATACATAACATTTTGCATAAGGATTGGCACACTAAAATGGTACTATAGCACATACCAAAAGCTATTACCCAAATCTCTGAATAAGAGCAACTTGAAACTTGAGACAGTTTGCAGAAATTGGGATAGGAGTAGCTATGAAGCACAAATAGAAACACTATAAAGGAAGATATAAAATGCAAAACAATAGGTGTATGATACAAGTCCTTGCCAATTTCAGATATAGTCACAAGCCGACAAACTTTGATTATGCATAGGGGATGAGCACGCGAGGAGGGGGTAACCATTTTGGGTTACCCCCTTCTCCCTCAAATAACTTCACCTCAAAGAGGTATAGTTAGTATTAACCCCCTCCTCTTCTCGCGTGTGAGAGATTGCTCCTCACATCAATCAAATTCTAGCTTATATTACAGTAGGAGTTTCTTCTAGCATTCCAAAAGGCTTGTGGAGAATGTTTTGGCCTACACTGACTTACAGCATAATTCTACTTAATGAGATTCAGACTGCCCCAAAGTGAAACAGCGGTAGGGGCGTTCATCCCCCTTGGCAAGCAGAGACCGGTGAAAAGCAAAGGTGTGCATATCCAGACTCACCAGAAGAATGGGCTTGGGTGGCATCTCCCCTCAGAGGCATTGTGTCCCCGCCTATGTTCCAGCAAAAAATGCAGGCAGGCTGCCCTTGGATCGCTGACACACTTGAGGAAGGCGAGGATGAAGCCGAAGATTTCTTGCAAGTCCAGACTATCCAGCACTGTGTGAATGGGAGAGGATGGGAGTACCTTCTACGTTTGAATGCACTACCTGCGCAGTCTAAACGCAGCATTACATCATGTTCACCAAAAGCGTTGCCTTTTTATATTCTTAACATATCCCTACTTCACAGAAATTGACTGGCACATTTTGTAATATTTCTTCATTGGAAGGGGAAAATGAAAATAGGCCTGCCACTATCCATAGGGAAAGCTATTATTTCCCGGTGCTCCTCTTTTGCACGAATAGGGAGCGGAGCTCTTCAAATCCTGACACTGCCTCCTGCTGCATAGGTTGCACTACAATCATCAGTCCATCAATGTGACATAAGAACATCCAACATAACATAGCAACAAGAGCATCCTTCACACACCAAACACCTTGCCTATGCACACTCTACCAAGCATAACAATAACACTACAGAGACCCTAGGCAACATTAGTAGCACCGAAGCAACAATTGTTACCCCGATACCTGTGGGTAAGATCGGGAGCGACATGGGACCACCAAAGATCTTAAGCATGCGAAGGTCCTTCAATAATGAGGATGGTATACCATCACTATGTGAATGATACCCTGGTGGCCAACAGAAGTCCACAAGCAGCACTAACAAAGACAGGCTGCTTAGCCCATCACCACTTTAGCACGGCTCACACCCCATAAAATCTAAAGAGACAAAACAAACTTACCATGAATGCATGAAAATCCATCAGCTATGGCCAAGTCACTTTAAATAGCACAAAATTGTGTGCATTTGCTTTTCGGGTTGGGCTTGCTTAAAATGAGTAATGTACCCGAGAAACCTGAATTCAATAATTTCAAATGGATATTATTCAAAGAATACAAACTGTACAAACCAAGCCTGATAATAAGGCTTGGTCAGTGTCCAAAAAAACCATAAAAATAAGAGTAAAACCTAGTCCCTACACACACCAAAAATCCTTGAAACTACATCCAAAATGTCATTGGCCCCTCCAAGTCGTCGATCTCTTTGAGTGTGTATGTGTATGGGCACACATACAGCCACATTGCACTTGAGACGCCTTACAAACAAACCTGAAGTCATACCCATGTGCACCTCCAATACATATACATACATACATACATGAATGTACGCAACCAGCCTAGCTCGAAGTCCTGCCCATTGTTGCTCCTATACACGCATTGACAAAATCAGCATCCACAAAATCAGAAGAAAATATCTGCAACCTATCACCAAGACCCTTCTTGTGGGCTTGTGAGATGAAAAGCCTCGCATACGGCTGAATGCGCCTCGTCACCGGCTTCACGCATACCCACACATTGTCAGCCTGCGGGGTGCAAGTGTTTTCTACTCTGTAGAAGTACTTCCTAGAGTGAGCCGCAGGTTGCTTTTCAAGATGTGACATATTGTTCTTGAACTTGGTGTAAGGAAGATCTGTGTCGGTCCAGTGGTCCTTCAAGTATGCGGAACTCCAAAGAGGGCTACCCGGGGACGGGGCTGCTGCTTTCTGAGGCTTCCAGATACATATCACTCTTTTGGGTAGTAGCTCCTTCAGTGTCTTGTCAAACACGTGTGGATCCTGCGGTATGAGGTGGTCTCCCAACTGCTCAATAAGATACTTGTCGAAATCAGGGGGATCCTCATGCCCATACTCGGTCCTGATCTCCAATATAATGAACTCTGACTTTGTCTCTGCAAGAAAACGCTTCACATCCGCTAGCACTTCCTTAACATGATAGCTCTTTAGAATGCCATGACAGACCCGGCAATTCTTCTCGACACGGATGTCAACAAGCCGGACACCATGCGCAAACTGTGAGTATGCAGACAGGCTTTGACACTGGGCAAAGGGGCGTGACACGAAAGGTATGCCAATGAGATTAGTGGCGGAATCATGAGTGCCAGGCCAAACCACATCCGTAATTTTCACCTTTTCAGGGTCTAGCTTGTCCATCCACTCTTTGAAATCCGAGGCAACATAATCGCATCCAGGAAACTCTTCCCCCTCTGCTTTCAGCAAATCTGCAAGTTCCTTTTTCTCCTCTGCAACCACCCTGTTGCGTGCAAGCTGAGCCCCCATACCTGGCTTTACACAATACAGGCTTCAGTTCCTCATGTTACACACTTACAGATAAAAACGAAAGACGATGGATCATGTTGCATTCACATACGATCCGCAGAAAGAAAATTCATAAAACCAAACAGCTGTAATTTTCACTCTACATTTCCGGGTCGACTTGCAGCTCACATTTTTGTTGATATTGAGCACTAATTACTTGGTCATACTGAAATCATGGAGGTGGCAAAAACCTCGTTGCAGTCGTCTGGGTAAAGGATTGTAGTGTCTGGCAAAGATTACAATCGGCTCTGATGCAGCACAAAGGACCAAGGCATTGCAGAAGAGTCTACCTTGGAAGAAAAGGCAGAGAGATTTCAACTTATACAACCCACAACAATTAACAGAGAATATGCCTCCATTGATCCCTCAAAGGCTAAGGCTAAAATTGAGTCTCGTTTTGGATCCAAGGTTAAATTTTGGGAATTTGTTGGAAAAAGAAAATGTGCCCTGCTCCTGACAATTTTGCATGTAAAGCTGCAAGGTCTCTCTCTCTCTCTCTCTCTCTCTCTCTCTCTCTCTCTCTCTCTCTCTCTCTCACACACACACACACACACACGTGCACACACAGACACCCAGTAGCAGCTTGAGCGTCGAATTACTAGTGGCACAAACCTTGATCACCGGCATTGTAGAGTTGGGGACCGGGGTTAGCAGAAGTGTACCTGGAAGCTGCGCCTCTGCTAGCTCCAACAAAGGAGACGGTCTGAGGGGACTGGGTGATGTGCGCAATGCCCAAAGAGCATCTACTCCCTCCAGATGAAAATAGAACACGTAACGACACACATGACAGGCCTCCCATATCTCTATCTATATTCTATCAGACACGTTCTTGTCTCTCTCTCTCTCTCTCTCTCTCTCTCTCAACCACACACACGGTGACACCGTTACAATTGACAATTTTTGACATTATCTCATCAGTTTCACCTACACTCTGCGGTGAGCCACGGTCCCATCAATCAATTGGGCGACATTGTGCGCTGGCTTTTCAGCGAGTGCCTCTTGTAGTGTTGTTGATTTGCAGATTGCAACTACAGTGAAGTTTTTGTTGTTTCCTCACATCCACAAGGATAAGGTTCCCACCATTGTGACTTTTATATGACACGCCTTTATAGATTGGGTTCTTCGATGTAAAAACTGAATGGTTGCGAATGAGTCTTTAAGGGAAGTTGAGGCATTTAAAGACACACACACACTAAGACTTGGCCGCAAGAAACCTAGCGATGGCCCCTGTTTGACAGGTCCTGTCAAGGATCTCTTAGAACCCTACACGAGGGCGCTCCCCGCAACCTATCATCATGAGCCCCCACTCAATCCAAGTCTTGTCACATGCAAGTCCCCTCAGAGTTCCCCTACCTCCCTCCCTTGTACAACCTCAGTTGCCCTCCCCTCTTACCCCCAAAGACTCTATCCTACCCTCCCCCCTCCTAAGTGGACGCTGAAGCTTTGAAGGTCCTGCCAGCTGCTATCCGTGAAAAAAAATTGTAGTGTAAATCATTTCATGATGCGATCATTCACAGAGCAAGCAACTAATCTACTCTAAAGCCTAGTCTAGAGGGCGACGAGGACAATGGCCAACGCTCTCGGCATGGAGCGGCCCATCCCCTTCCCATGGACTTGCTCAAAGAGAAGGACCACTACGACCCTCAACCACACCAAGCTCACGGTTTCTCGGGTAAGCCCCGCATTATTCTACTCTCCACTCAGATTAAACATCAAGAGCATTTTCTTGAAAACTCAACCCTCATAGGCATTCTTGTTGGGCCTCGTCTCCATGTTGAGATCCTAAGATGCTTGATCATGAATAATTGGCTCCTGTTAGGAATAGAGGTGAGTAAGATTCAACCCCTCCCCAAGAACCGTTTCCTTTTTATCTTCAAGGACCCCAGCATGGCTTTTCATGCATTGAGAATAGGGTCTTGACTGGTAGGGAACTCTACTATGTGCCTTTTTAATTGGCATAAACACGGTTATCATGAAAAGTCAGCTTTGCTCAATTACCATGTGTCGAGAGAATTTCTACATCTACCCTTATAATACAAAGAGCATCTGAAGGTAATAGGTTCAAAGCTTGGGAAAATCTTAGGGGATGGACCTCTATATGAATCAACCCTATTGGCATCCATTAGTGCTAATTGAGATGGATATATATGGCCCCTGCCTACAGCCATGGACATTGGTTCCTACAAAGGAGACCAATTTGAGCAACCTCTACTCTACAAATATCTCTCTCACCCTATTTTCATTGTGGCCAGAAGGGCCATTTTATTAAGGAATTTACCCTAAACCCCCTTTTCCTAGCTCGCTCGACCCTTCATCCCCTAAACTCCAAAAGAACCTCTAGCAACTAGACATGCAACCAAGGATCCAACTCGTTCCCACCTAATCTACAAGCTCATCCAAGAACCCTCAATTACCTAAATCCCTCCCCCCCCCCCCGAAAAACTCATTAGAGAAAATGTGGACTCTATAAGGATATTTGACTTTTTCTCTCTCATCGGGCTCTATTGTCCAAAGAGGCCAACCTAGTGAAGTCCAAGAAGGATTTGTTAAAACTCCATCAAGCAACACATCATTGGAAAGATATTAGAAAGTAGGTTCTAGATGCAATTACAGATTGTCCAAAGTGGGAAACCCAGTGAAGTCCATGAAGGCTTTGTTAAAACCCCATCAAGCACAACAGATCATTGGAAAGATATTAGAAAGTAGGTTCTAGATGCAAGTGACGAATGTGCAAAGTCCTTAAAAAGTCAAAAATGGCATGGTAGTCATGAAATCTGGCATGCATATCTTGTTAATCGTCCATATACGTTGTTTTTTTTGCTTAGGCCTTTGGTCATCCACGTACTCATGTTCTATTGTCCCATACCACTAGAATAAGCATTATAAGTCATATCTTGATCTATCGAGAAATAATTGATCACAATCATCATTCAATGTCCAAGAACAATTCCAAATCCATAGAAAGTGTCATCATCATCATAATAAACTAAATTCAATTTCATATCAATATAATCTAAATCATTTCCATTATATACATGCATTGACAGAATCACAATAGTAGTAGTGGTAGCCAACCAATGCAATATGATTTTATAATCGATGTTGTCTAAACTGGCGAAACAACACCAATTGGGCATGCTGCATAAACCGACGAATCTACATTTGTGCTACCTAAAACGTTTTATCTTCACTTATGTTGCTTGAACTGGTGACTCTGTATTTATGGTCATTTTGCTTGAATTGACAAATTTGCACTGATGTTGCTTAATCAGCAAATCTGCATTTGTGGTTGTGTTGCGTAAATCGGCGAGTTTGCACTAGTGTTGTTGAAACAAGATAATCTATACCAGGATAAAACTTTGCACACTGCCTTAACTGGCGCATCTATGTGCATGTCACCAATGGACATTGTATGGCATATGCTACCACAAAAACTATTGCTAAATTGTAGATTTTGAGATCTCAACCCGTTAAGGTATGATGTATAAACTTTGAACACTAATTCCATTTATGTTGCACTATCTATTTAGATTTAATTTTGTTATTTAAATGTTTTTTATTGTCTCTTCTTGTTTTGCAGAATCCGACTCGAACAACATTGTAATTTGAGAAGATCTCTTTATCGGAGTAGCAAACTCATGCACTATTGTGTGTTAAATGGCCAGCTTCCACAAAAAACAGCCTCTAGGGCTCCTCACTTGGATCTCATAGATCACTAACTATGCAAAATCCTCCCAAAAATGGCTAAAAAGAGTGTTTTATAGTGGACCACTACCCATTTTTAGAAACTTTGATTCTATTGGCCCTTTCAAAGGCTTCATTTGGCAATTATTGGTGAACTTGGCACCTTTGGTTGACTTTCAGCTCTCACTCTCTCTGCCACACTCCCATGAGCTCAAGGAGGGGGGGCACTAGCACTAGCGCTAGTGCTCCCAAGATTTCTTCAATAAAATGAGGCCCAAGGTGTCGTGTGAACGCGCCCCTGATTGGGTTTCCACATCATCATCGAGTTGCTTCGTCATTTGACAATGCATCACCGCCATAACATGCCATTAGTACACCACATATGGCCATCAAGTGGCCCAAAATTATCGTCGCGGGCCACCACTCCCGCTAGCGCAACACTACACATAGAGGACACCATAGCTCCACGCAGAGAGCTCCCTCTCTCTCTAGCTCATTGTACAAGTGAAGGCCACACTCCACCCTAAGTACATTGATCTTCTACATTGGGCACCCGCATGTGGGGTGTAATGTAAATGGCCTATTAACTTTGAGAGTAGCGGAAATTAGAGAAAGTACTTTTGTGAAATTACTTTGTGAGCATAGCGGGTGAACTAAATTGATGGTCGCAACATAAACATAGCATTTTAGTTAACTTGGCATAAACAATACTTTTGCAAGAGAGAGAGTTTAGAGAACATGACAATAGTTGAGGACCGGATTTATGTGGAGCCGGTCTGGTCAGGCCAATGGTAGGACCGAACAACAGGCCAAGGGCCACGGACTGAATGGATGAGTACGGCTAGGAGCCAAGGGCTATGCATGAGTTAAGGGGACCTAATTGCAAGGGCCAAGGCTATAAGTAGGGAGGTTGGGAGGAGAACCACATGACACTCTACCCTTTGGCCTTTCACTGGTATCAAAGCTCCAGGGAGGGAGAGGCTCTGGATGTATGCTCTTTTTCTCTCTCTGGGTCCCTCGCTTATGTAAGGCTATGGAGATTCTCTCTCTCTCAGGCCTGGAAGAGGAGGAGACAGTGCTTGCATGCTATGCATGCTCAATTGCAAAAGCGGTCGAGGTCGACATGAAAGCAGGAAGCCGTGGCGTGGGGATGGCCCATTGACTATGCTGAGCGAAGGAAGCCAAGTCTTCACGGGTAAGCACCCTTAAACACAAGAGGTGCTCTGAATCGACCTCAGCGAAATCACGAGGTCTTGTGCTCGGCTTGATCGCGGTGGCCTGCTATGCAATTCACGTCATGGGATGGAGGCAGGGGGAGCAACATGGCGACGGCTTGGGGACGTTTTTCCTTGCGCAATAGAGGCCGAACTCCATCGCTTTGCAGTCATGTGTAAATTTTTTTATTTTTAATTTTTTTAAAACAAAAAAATGTTTAGGTTTTTACCTTGCAGGGGAGCTTTCCCACGTGACCTAGCATTCATTAACATGCAAAGGCATGCAAGGGCCCCGCACCGGGCTCCTCATAAGATGAACGATGTGCTCATCGCTCTCGAGTCGGCAATCGGGTTTTCGCATGGAAAATTCCAAGGCAAGTTTACAGACCATCAAGGTAAAGCTCCGACGTGTTGTCTACAACTTCGAGATCATGTAAAGGCACAGCCTTGGTCTCGGCTCTATTTGCAGTGACACTACACCGCGTCAGATGTTGCTAACAAGGCCATCCAGAATACGACAACATGGTTCCATCGCTTGAAGAGGGCTTGTCAGCATTGGTAAGCAAGTTGACTTTCACATTTTCAATTCTCAATTCATTGAATTTTGCAGATCTCTTTCAGTTTGAAGCCTACATTGGGCTTTTCATCATCGAGCCGCTCAATCATGTTTGGCACGTGAATGTTTTTCATGCATGGAATATGCTATGTTAAACAGCTATGAGCACAGTCGTTGGCCCAATGACTTCTGCCATTAACGGTCTGCAGTTATGGTAAAATTTTCACTTTTGGGTTGGAATTTTTGCTCGGACATGGTTCCGTGGCAATGTTAGGTTCAAGCAATGCCTGTGAAATGTTGGTACAGGCAAGGCTTGTGAATGTGATCCTACGCGTTTTCTAAAATAATTGGCAATGACTGCATGCCAAGCAGCAATGTGCAACTCAGGGTTACTTTCCTTTACCTGTCTTGCGTATGACAACGTTGTGACAGACATCACGGGAGCCAAGCTCCATCTACAATCCAGAGGATAACAAATCAAGCCAAGCAAGTACGAGGTACATCTCTTGCACGTTTTTGTTTTGTTTTTCAATATAGTGTACACTTTGACAAGGTTGATTACCTGTGAATCATCGACACGGTCGACTTTCTTTTGCTATCACATCTGTTTGTTCGTATAAATATCCTTTGATTATGAGCTGTCAAGAACTCCATAAGTTGTTAAGGGAATCACGGCTTCCAATTCGGCATCTTGCATTGAGATTTTTTCATGTCACTGGCTTATGCTATGAGCATAAAAACTTGGAGGAATTTATCAATTTGTCAGCCTGTTATTTTATTACATGCAAAGAGGGTGTATATGATATAAATGACAACTCTCTCTCGTGCAATAGCTATGGGTATGAGCCATCTTCTAGCGAGTTTGTCCTTCAAAATTTTCAGAAAACTAGTTGCAGCAGGATGACCAGGTTAAACAATTTTCAGTTTTGCTTGTTTTTCCATGTTTTCACATTTATTTTGGAAAATATTGTATGTTGTACATAGCAACGTGCTTTGACAATTTCACGTGAAGCAAGGCTTCTAACGTGTACACCGATACAGTCCATTGACTTCAAATCAAGGGCATTGGTATACATCATTTGTGGAATTGGTAAAATATGGATACCCGCTCCCACTTTATGTGTGGCAACATCAAGTTAGGATGTCTCCCTAGCAGTACAGGCTACTGTGCAAGTCACTTTTGTTTTGCCTCTCATGTTGAGGCCATCACTCTCGGCAAGGGCTTACCATTCTGCATGCATGGCATGCTAGTTAGGTGGATTCAATTCTATCGCCTCATGAATTACGCTTCCGCTATTACACTAGCAACTCTGTCAAGGACAAGATAAGTGATGGATTGTTTACCATGATTTTTTGGTTGCTGTCCATACACAATAACACTAAATGGAACCTAAATCTAGGACTTATTTCATAGGTGAAGTGCCTTATTTAAGTCACCTTCGTACAATCACGACCCCTACAAGATCGATGGGTCAAGATGTGACTTGTGTTCTCTGTTACCTCTCTCAATGAGAGCGTCATACAGGCAGATTGTTGCATACTTATATGATAAGCTGCAAGCCAAGCATAATATGCGTATGAGCACGTAGATTGGGTACATGCTCCAGTAACTTGAGGAAAGTTCCTCAGCCCATCATGCT
This sequence comes from Adiantum capillus-veneris, assembly GCF_014529385.1. Lineage (NCBI taxonomy): Eukaryota > Viridiplantae > Streptophyta > Polypodiopsida > Polypodiales > Pteridaceae > Adiantum > Adiantum capillus-veneris. The sequence goes on from NC_140955.1 coordinate 15,390,592, forward strand.
CTCTTTCTTCTTTCTCTTGAAGAATAATGAAAACTTTCTAAGAAGCTTTTGATACATGTTTTGCTCGTGTCAGCTAAGCTAAGGTGCACAAACTCTCAACTAGAAAGTGGCCAAGATGTCACCCAAATTAGTCTTCATCGGCTCGTTGATTGAACACTAATTTTTTATTGGCATAAGGGCTATAAGCCACAAAGGCTAAGAGCCATTGTCAGACCTAGGGTAGGACCCAAATATTGGCATCTCCTAGGTAATTGTTCTCCAGCTTGAACAGATCTACCTAGTGGAGTCCCCATCGATGTTATTGACCAAGCAAGAGTCTTGCCATTACCGATGTTTTGGGTGTTCTATTAGCACTACATGTTTTTAGTGCCAAAATCGAGTTGAGTTTCTGATACTCTTAAACTCACATCAGCTGATCTATACCAAGGAGTCTAGAGGCAGTACAAAGTTGAGACAGACCAGTTGTTCATAAGCGCTAGGCCTCTCACTTGTGTGGATCTCTTGATCTCTCTATAGCACTACAAGTGTCTATGGAAGCGCAGTTTTGGGATAAGACCCAACGATTAAATCACACATAGGCATTGAGGATCACAGTTTGATCTATTCCAGTTATACTTTCAAGGAAAGAAATCCGCAATCTACCACGAGTAGTGGAAAAATTCAACTTTTCAAGTTGATTCCAAAAAATTTTGTGCACGATCGACTATGTTGGTTACCGTTAACTGCAAGTTGAGCAGTTTCTATCAAGGGTCTTGCCAAGGGGTTTGACTCTGTGGATTCTAACCAACGGGTTTGGATTGCACAGGAAGCACCCAGGGTTACAAGTTTCCAATTCTTTGTCCAGGGGATGTTAAAGCTTGAAGTATTTCATCCATCTTGCTCTTTAGCCATGTAACAAGGTCATGTAAGAACATCGCTTTTTGAGAAAGTGGTCACTTTATCTCTTCACTGTACAACAGGATACCATGATAGGTTTGATTGTTGTTGAAACAGTTATAGAACTGCATGGTAGGGTTCTGTCTGGCACATGTTGTCACATGGGATATAACATGGTCTAGGAACTCACGGAGTTCGTTTTAGCCAGTGTGAAGCAATGATAATGAGGGTCCCTCTCACTCACATTGTAGAGTGTTTGCAGTTACCTCCACACGCAAGTACATCTTGTACTTGATGGATGTCACTTTTCCTGCCATCCTTATTTGAGACATATTCCACATGTGGAGAATATGAGTCTCGGGGACTGACACTGGCACCTAGTTCCTAATGATGTGTCGCGATATCGTCCCTAGGTGCTGGTCGCATCCGTTTGTTAGACCATTTGGAGCACACAATATCAGGAACAATTTCAGGCCAGAAATTGTTACGTACTATGTACAGACTTGTTGAGATTACAAGTGTTGTGAAACAACGAAGTAACGGATGGTTGTTTCTACATATAGCCAAGTATGCTAAGTTCATGAGAATGTCTCATGGTTGGTACTTAGGTGTAACTGAGCTTTCACGTACGTACCGTGGAAAGTCTCTTCATGGAATTGCGGTTCGGATTTGTTTGTGTTAAATGCATGCACACTAGGTGTTATGGGCCCTAGTGTTTAACACAGATTTGTTCAGAGCGGCATGCAAATTCATGGACTTTATTGTTTCTGCAATTTTTTGCACTTCAAGTGAAACCTCTCTAGTAGATTTAATATGAGTTTACGCCATGCCATTTGAGATAATGGTACAGTATCTATGTTTGTGATTGGATGGTCTAAACTCTATGCGTTTATTTCACTCCACTTCACTTTTAACCTAGTTGGTTGTCTCCAAACCATATCAAGCGTATATCGTCAGTCGTGGAAGACTGTCTGTAAGTGGTTGGGAAAAGCACCTCACTCTTACTGTTGCTATTCATCCCGCATTGGATGGGCATCTTACAAGCATTGTATTTAGTAGTAAAGGATATGCTAAGTGCATACATTAGTAAACCATGCTAAAGGATATGCTAAGTGCATACGTTATTAAACCACACTAAAGGATATGCTAAGTGAATACATTAGCAAGAAGTGACACAACTGGATCAGTTACCTTTTTGGTTTGGAGTTTACGTCATATGATGAAAGGCATGTTGCGACTAGTTTTAGTCTCTACCTGTTATTCTCAAGTTCTCAACCTTCATCATCATTTTTTATGAGGTTGTCTACTGGCAAGAAACGACAGCAATTCAAGGACTTGGTTGCCTCCGTTGATGAGTATATCAACATATTACTTTCATGGAAAGTTGAGCAAAAGTTTTATTGCACGTTCCAGTATCTTCAGAAAGTCTGAAACCTGGGTTTGTATTTAGATACCTCTTCGTTGTGATAACTTGTTTAGCATTCTCAAGAGAGTTCTACATGGATTCTTCACGCTATGTTCGTCACGAGTCAGTTAACCAAGACGGTTGCACAGGGACAACACTGTGGAAAATCAAGATATTATTCTTGATTTCATTGAACCTCCTACTGAACCGGGTTCCACTCTAACGAACCGTTGGATCCATGAGGAATATCACGGTGGAAAACATTAGTGTTCTTATGCAAATACCATCACTTGTGTTTTCGAGGACGAAAACGCTTCTCCAAGGGGGGATTAATGTCAGGCCAATGGTAGGATCGGACAGCAAGCCAAGGGCCAGGGACTGAATGGCTCAGTACGGCTAGGAGGCGAGGGCTATGCATGAGTTAAGGGGACCTACTTGCAGGTCCAAGGGCTATAAGTAGGGAGGTTGGGAGGAGAACCACATGCAAGTCTATTCTGGTCCCCCCTCCAATAGGCATTTGTATTATAGTTTTCAGAATGAGGGTAGGGAAGAGGAAGAAGAAACATTTCATAGGAGAAAGAATTAGTTCCTCACTTATCATAAATCTTCTTGCTAGCATACATAATAGCATAGTAATGAAGATGGAGAAGATGGCAAGTTTAAGCATTGAAGGATGGCTCTTGGTTGGATTTGCATTCCATAGCCAAGAGTGTTGGTGTAGGCTCTCAACCTCTCTACTTGCTTGGAGAAGGAGAGGGAGCTCTTGCACTTTGCACAATACACAATGAGAGTGTGTGTGAGTGTGTGTGGGAGAGTATACCCCTCAAGCATGCCCCCTACTTGCTTTGTTTGACCCCCTCTTCTAGCACAAGCTTAAAGCACATTGGACCTCAGCAAGCCTGGCCAATCACATGCAGGATGCATACCAAGCAAACATGCTAGCCTTGGGATAAGTGTCCCCCTTTCCCCTTTGAGAGAGAGGACTTGATAAATACAAAAAAAATTAATTAAATATACCTAGTTATCATTGGACCCCTTGGGAGGCCAACCAATAGGCTTTGGGCACTCCTTGAGGGTAACCTAGCTAGGGGCTTGACATGTGTACTACTTGCCTCTTAGGAAAGGTGTGCTCTTTGGGAGAGAGAGTGGTCAAGCAACCACCCCCCCCTTCTTGCATGGCTCGCCCCCTCCTTGTAGGGATACGTTTTGACTTTTGTGACACCTCAAGCCCCTCAACCTTGGGCCTAGTTCTCACCACAAGCACAACCCTTAAGCCCCTCAAGCTTGGGCTGGGTTCCCACCTCAAGTACAACCCTAGCATCTCAATCATGACAAGCACCTCAAGCATCTCAATCATCAAGCACTTCAAGCATCTCAATCATTAGGCACGACAAGCACCTCAAGCTTGGGCCGGGTTCCCACACCTCAAGCACAGCCATAGCTTACCTAAGGTCAAAGGGCTTTTAACACTAACTATTGGAGGTCTTTAATGAAGCTAACCCTAAGGTCTTTTAAGCTCCATTGGTTAGCCTTGCCCTTTGATAGACCATCTCTCATTTGGACCCCTTTATCAGCGGCCCCGTATTGAGATAGCTCCGTAAGCACATATCTATATTCTAACCCTTGTTCCCGTTTATTCTCCCACAATAAATGATCAGTTTAATATGAGAATATCATTTGGGTTGGTTAGATATTAGATTTTATGAAATTACCTGACGACTATGAGGTAGAAGATATAAAGCCTTAGTCATTAGTCCTAGCAGGTAGAGGATCCCTTTTTACCGAGTGTTACCATGCACCGAGCGATCTTTTCCGAGCAAGGACAAACCCGAGCAAGTGTTTGGACACGATATAGTAAATTTTATCGTCAATAGATTATTTATCATTTGTTATATATTCATGCACCACAACAAAAAGGGTTATCGATGAACAGACTACCTCCTAAATTCCAAAACATCAAAGTTTACTTTTAAGAAAATAAACACAATATTTGAAAATATTATCTTCTCTCTTAGGCTCGCTTGGGCTTCACATGTTTGAGCATAAAGTAAGATTGATAGAATAATAAGAGCTCTAGCCCTGTACTTAATGTTCAAGTCATCGTAAGTTTCTTTTTGTAAGGTCATTTGTAGTGCTCCTATGTCCAATACTTTGGTTCTTGATTGTCATTTTTTATACTTGAGAGCATGTGCATCCTTCCTCATCTTAGACGCATCAATTTGATAGCAATTTATTGCACCTCATTAGTTCATTTATATACCAATCATCTTTTCCATGCCATCTTGTCCTATCTATACTCTAAAAGGCTGTGATCTTCATACAAAGACACCCTTCTTACACGACACATCACTGACAAACACCATAACTAATTATGAAAGTCTTATTTTGTTACAATAAAATCATGTTTTTCAACAATTGACCAATATAGGAATTTTTTAATCAATTTACAAAAACAACAACAAAATTTTATAGAGTTATATGCCTAGAATTTTCTAGAAAGGCATCGTCCTAGGTGTTTGGGAAAAATGTGTCTCAGCTTAATATCATGTTCTTTTCGATTTCAAAGGCTGTGATCTTCTTACACGACACATCACTGACAAACACCATAACTAATTATGAAAGTCTTATTTTGTTACAATAAAATCATGTTTTTCAACAATTGACCAATATAGGAATTTTTTAATCAATTTACAAAAACAACAACAAAATTTTATAGAGTTATATGCCTAGAATTTTCTAGAAAGGCATCGTCCTAGGTGTTTGGGAAAAATGTGTCTCAGCTTAATATCATGTTCTTTTCGATTTCAAAAATGCCCGTTGACTCTCCCTCTCCCTCTTATTTTTAGAAAATGCCAGGCACCCCACATGGTGCATGAAATAACTCTCTCTCTCTCTCTCTCTCTCTCTCTCTCTCTCTCTCTCTCTCTCTCTCTCTCTCTCTCTCTCTCTCTCTCTCTCTCTCTCTCTCTCTCTCTCTCTCTCTCTCTCTCGATAAAGAAAAAACTAATCTGTTACTCTAATTCAAGACAAACATCACAAAATAAGACGTCTCATGTCTTGCTAGGTATTCAATATTAACAAACCAGATACCAATCTTTGCTTACACAGAAGGCAAAAAAGTAGTTCAGCCTTGATAAAAGGTGGTCCTCCAAACAAGAAATTACCCATAGCATACACACACGCTATGTTACAGCTTCCTTTTGAATCACCGACCATGGTCAATGTTGAGGCGGCTTTGATAGAATCATGAGACATGATGATTACATGCATTACTTATTTGTCAAACCATTTTTTTTTTTGCCAACAGTCACTTTAGAAGTTAGCAACAGCTTGTGAATTCCAAAGGGCCACATACTGAAACCTCACCATCAATCCTTTGCTCGCACAAAGACACCTCACACAGTACCCGATCAGCACAATTATGACGAGGGCTAGCATACCTCACAAATATCGGATCAACGCAATTATGACAAGGGCTAGTATCACAATCAGAAGAACCATCAAGATGAGGGACATCACTGAACACCCAGTGCTTGTCTTCTGCCCTAGTACGCCTAGCCTCCTCTGCATAGCGTTCAGTTGTGTATTTGTTCTGTCTGTGTCGTCATCTAAATTATCCAAAAGCTTTGTGTGCAAATCCAACGTTTTATATACAGCCAAGGCAATGTTTTTTGTGCTTGTCACTGTCTCTTCATGATTCAAAAGGTCATCATCTTGCTCCCGCATGATCTGTCAGACTGTCATTGAAGCCAAGCAATTCCATAGTTATCTAAGCCTGTTGTTCTATTGTTCTCTTTAGGTTCCCCTCTCCCATCCTGACCCAATAGATTAATCCTGTTAGAAGCTTGGGAGGAATTTAGGCTGTTTGACATCTAATTCATCCTAGAATGAAGACTCAAAAATCTGTCTTGTTGTTTTCTTAAGTCCTTTTCATTCAAAGATTTGGTGAGGGAAGGATTTCTCAAGAGGGACTGAAGGTTGTCAAGGTGGGTACCAAGCATGGTGATATTCCGTCCGCAGTCAAGACACAACAAGCAATCATATACGATCAGAGTGCCATTGAGCACATGGACAACTTTAAGGGATCCATTAGTAAGTGAGGAAATTTTGGATTCACAGACAACCACAACACAAAGTTTCAAAAGAACAAACATGCAATATCACTAAGAGATGACTAAGTGAGCATAGGAGGTCAAAGAGAGAGCAATGTATTCCTAGCTTGTGGCAAAAACGAGGCGGGAATTGTTAGCAGCACGGGACCCACTGCCAACGGGGGCTTTGGAGTTGCTCTCTGCAATGCAGGCTGCTATATCCTCTGCAAGCTAGACTGCATCTTCAAACTCTTGGATCCATGAATCATTCTGTGCCATCATATATGACCGTAGAATGACGTGCAAAGGAAGAGCGGTCCCAAGTTCATGCGGGAACGAAGGGCGGGGGCACCTTCAAAACGCGTTCACATTCCCTCACATCACGCCAATGTCAAGCAAAAAAAACAATATGCGCTCTCTCTCTCTCTCTCTCTCTCTCTCTCTCTCTCTCTCTCTCTCTCTCTCTCTCTCTCTCTCTCTCTCTCTCTCTCTCTCTCTCTCTCTCTCTCTCTCTCTCTCTCTCTCTCTCTCTCTCTCTCTCTCTCTCTCTCTCTCTCTCTCTCTCTCTCTCTCTCTCTCTCTTCTCGCTCTCGCTCTCTCTCTCTCTCTCTCTCTCTCTCTCTCTCTCTCTCTCTCTCTCTCTCTCTCTCTCTCTCTCTCTCTCTCTCTCTCTCTCTCTCTCTCTCTCTCTCTCTCTCTCTTCCTCTGCAGCCCGCCACCTCTAGCGGCCTCCTTCAGGCGTCCCTTTTCACCTTTCCATGCGAGGCTCGGCCCTCTCAGTTCTGCAGACCCGCCCCGTCTAGGCAACCTCTGTAGGCAGCCCCTGCTCGACCAACTCTGGCTCTGCGACTCAGTCCTGCTCAGGATAATTAAACGAAGAGAGAGAGAGTTTTACAGCAGAGAGGGTCGGAGAGAATATGGGGGTTTGGTCTCTCAGTTTTAAAAAAAAAACTCTCTGAAAGAGCGCGCGCCGGCACGCACTCTTTCAGAGAGTTTTTTTTGTTTAAACTGTGAGAGAGAGAGAGAGAGAGAGAGAGAGAGAGAGAGAGAGAGAGAGAGAGAGAGAGAGAGAGAGAGAGAGAGAGAGAGAGAGAGAGAGAGAGAGAGAGTCATTGTGCGAGAGCTAGCAACTGAGAGCGAGGCGTTTCTGCTGTGTGAGGGGGTTATCATTGTTGTTGTGTATTGAGGGGGTGTAGAAATGGAGCAAGGGCTACCTCGGATAGTGATCGAATGTCCAGGCTGAAAATCCTCTTTCCAGCTCTAGCCTGGGAGACATCTGCACCGCAAGCGATCATCTGTGCAATGCCCTCCACAATGGCAGTCTTTCCCACGCCAGCCTCGCCCACAAGGCATGGATTGTTCTTAGTTCGCCGGCCGAGAATTTGGATTGCGCGCTCGATTTGAGATTGTCTACCAATGACAGGGTCGAGCATACCTTGTCTTGCGAGCTTTGTGAGGTCATTAGCAAAAGCATGCAAATAAGACATGAAAATTGCATCTGTTATTGCTGCATCGATGCTGGCGGGAGTGATGGTGATACCCTCAGGCGGGAATAAAGTGATGCCTTTCTTCCGCCTAAAATATCGATTGCAAGTGTTTGCAGTGGTACCGCGATCGAGCATGTCGCTTCAATATCTTCGTATAGGGCCATCATTTGGATCACTTCACTTCTGACATGAATATAATCAACTCCAAGTGTGTCTAACACAGAGACGACAACGCTACATTCCCTTTCTCTAAGTAGTCCCAGCAGCAAGTGCTCGGGGCCAACAAACCGATAACTCAAACACCTTGCTTCAAAGCAAGAAAGCTTCTCCACGACGTGCTGTGCTTCCAGACTTAGCTGGATCTGAGGACATAACTCTTCGTCTGCACTATTAATGGAGCTGCATCCGGCAGGATCGTCGACCGGCACTTGTGCTATGCTAGTGTAGGTAATGCAGTCCTTGGTGATGGCGCGCAGGGCTTGCAAGTGAACGGAATTGGAGGTGAGAGCGATGGCGGGGATAGAGGAGGCATCGTGCAAGAGAGCGATCAAGAGGTGGTGGGAGCCCATGCACCTACTTCATTGTGTGCTCGTCCACCACTAGCTGCTTACACAACGTCATTAGTAAGCCTTAAAATTCTCTATTGGTCCCCATTTTCATCCGCTTTATACCAAATCTTCACTACCCAGTTTACTGCAAAATGTGGGATCTAAGAATGCCCCAAATCAATCTGCGGACTGATTAAAGGGATTCAAAGCTGTGACGTCCATGGCTCCGTCGGTGGCTCGTCCCCTTGCCCATTCCGGAGGGTCATTGGACACAACCAAACGCAAGGGTGTAAGCGTGCCTGAGCTAAAGAATTGGGGCCTCCATGCCTACTAGCTGAATCCAAATGTCGCCAATCCTCTACCATCAAATGCCCTACGCAAATATTGTGGATGTCCTTCAGGTCCTCAAATTCCTTGCAGATGCCATCCCTCAAATCTTCATTTGGAAAGATTCAATGGAGTTTATAAAAAATTGATTAGCTACAAAGTAGTGCTTGAATATGTGGAGATGGAAAATTATTTTGTCGACCAGACGGTACCATTTCTCAAGATGGAGCTTTAAGTTTTGATTGTTGTGTGTGTGTGTGTGTGTGTGTGTGTGTGTGTGTGTGTGTGTGTGTGTGTGTGTGTGTGTGTGTGTGTGTGTGTGTGTGTGTGTGTGTGTGTGTGTGTGTGTGTGTGTGTGTGTGTGTGAGAGAGAGAGAGAGAGAGAGAGAGAGAGAGAGAGAGAGAGAGATGTGTGGATGGACTTTTAAGTTTTTATTGTTGAGAGAGAGAGAGAGATAGAGAAGAAGAAGAAGAAGAAGAAGAACAAGAAGAGAGTTCTAACATCAGAGTGAGTCTACTTCTGATAGATAGATTTTATTATCGTCCTCGGAGGTCAAATATGACCTATGGGACCAAAGTTACATGTGATGTAGTATCTGTTTGAGTGATGAGTGACTCTCGATGCTCCAAAATTGTGGTGATGAGAGTCGCAATGGAGAGCCCACACTGTGGCTAGGAGAGGAAAGTGTGTAGGTCTAAGTCATTGCAGCAAATGGGAGAGAATAAAGTTCGGATGTGACCAAAAGCTGAGCACTCTGGTACTCAGACTCTCGAACTTGCAATGAGCATAATTTGTGCACAATTGATTTGACTCTTCTCCATTGCCCCAACACCCTATCTCGCATCGAAGGGAATGTGTGTGTGTGTGTGTGTGTGTGTGTGTGTGTGTGTGTGTGTGTGTGTGTGTGTGTGTGTGTGTGTGTGTGTGTGTGTGTGTGTGTGTGTGTGTGTGTGTGTGTGTGTGTGTGTGTGTGTGTGAGAGAGAGAGAGAGAGAGAGAGAGAGAGAGAGATTCCTTTCTCGTTCTCAAAGGTCAAATACAACCTCTAGGACCAAAATTTTAAAAATTATCATGTGAGTGCAGTGCATATTATTTGTGACTCTCAGTGCTTGTGAAAGAGAGAGGGAGAGGGAGGGGGAGAGAGAGAGATATACATGGAATGTGTACACCTATAAGAAAATTTGGTTTTTCTTGCATACATGCAGATGCCTCTAGATGTAGAGAAATATTAATAAGAAAATTTTATATTGTTTACTAACTTTATGAGATTTCACATGAAATTAAGTATTGTCATAATGTATCAAGAGCTGACAATGATATGTATGCTGTCCTCTTTGATTGGCTTATTTTGCTCGATTTTTGGTTCGCTCGACAAATCTTGCTCGGTCTTTGGAATTCCTCCTTTTTACCCTACGACATCTTTCCAAGATGGATGACTAATCCATTTGGTGCTTGGGAGACATAGCTTCCGCAAGCATGTCTGCTCTTTAGTCCATTTCATTGTGCCAAGTAGAGTGACAAAATCTACTTGGTGTTTGAGAGACGTCGTCATCACAAACATGAGTTTAAGCATGCATACTATTTAAATTTGTGCACAATAAAAAGAGAGAACTAGTCTTATAAGACAAAAACATTGGTCATTTAAAAGAAATTTGTACATTTTCTTACTCTAATGTAGCATTGTAAGCATCGATAAGGTTCATACTATTCTTAAGTTGTATTCCGTGCATCTATCTAGGATCTCCAAAAGGATAATTAAGATACCTTCGGATAATCTTACCATGCCGTAGTACCTTGTCTTCATGCTGAAGGATAGCTTCCGGTTGTAGCACCTCATCTTGGTCTTCAACTTCTGGAGGGTCTTCAATAATTGGTTCACTTGGTGGCTCTCCTTTGTAGGGCTTAAGTAGGCTCACATGAAAAGCATTGTGTATGAGCCAATGGTTGGGCAACTTGAGTTGATAAGCCATTTTATTGATGGGTTTCAAGATTTGGAAAGGACCATATTATCTCTTTTCTGGCTTAGCATAATACTTTTGATGGCCCGTAGGATTTTTGCCCGTTGTTTGCCTCAATCAAGACTTGGGAAACTTGAGTAAGACGCAATCATTTTCTTTGAAGGTTAAGGCCCTTATGTGCTTGTTAGCAGTAGCTTTTTGCCTTTGTTGAGAGATGGATATAGCCTCCTTAATCTTTTGAAAAGACTCTTGTAGGTCACGGCTATATTACCTTTGTTGAGAGATGGATATAGCCTCCTTAATCTTTTGAAAAGACTCTTGTAGGTCATGGCTATACTCATCAGCAGCGAAGATCTTCCCATGTACTTTGAGTAGCAAGGGACTATCAGGTCTTCCCTCAATGATTTCAAAAGGTGCTTTTCTCGTAGAAGTACGTACAGTATTATTGTAGGCATACTCTACAAGAGGTAAGTACTTTTCCCATTGTGAGCGTTGATCTACTTCGGTAACATAAATCTTTAGTAGATCAAGTATCGTAAGATTGGCTATCTCACTTTGGACATCCGTTTGTGGGTGATAGGCTGAAGAGAAATTCAATCTTGCCCCTAGATTTTTAAAGAGACCTTTCCAAAAATTAATGGTCATTCTAGGATCTCTATCTGACACGATGGATGTTGGTAATCCATGGTGTTTGAAAATCTATGCTATGAAGAGGGTTGCCATTTGGTGTGCCTTGATAGTCTTTTTGACATGAATAAAGTGTGCTTGCTTGCTAAACCTGTCAAATATTGTCCATAATCCCATATTCCCATGGATAGACTTAGGTAATCCAAAGATAAAATCCATGGATATACTCTCCCATGGTGAATTTGGGATAGTCAATGGCTGGAGTAATCCAAGTTGCTTCCCTCTATCATACTTGGTCTTTTGGCATACCACACATTTTGAAACATACTCTTATATGTCCACTTTCATGGTAGGCCAATAGAAGTACATTTCTACTCCTTGGAGAGTAGGTTGAATGCCTCTATGCCCCACACAGGGAGGAGCATGGGATTCATACATGAATTTCTCACAAAGGGAGTGGGTAACAGATAGCCTATTGCTGTGGAGAAGATAACCATTTTGCAAGGTGAATGGTTTCTCTTTCTTCCCCAAAGAAAGGGATGGCATTATGTCTCTATAGTCAGGGTTAGTAGCATACTCATCTATCATAGAAGATAGATCATTGTGAGTAGCTATAAACACCACATTAACTTTTGGTCATCGTGAAAGTGCATCAGCCACTTAAATGTGCTTACCAGCAACGTGAGCAATATGGAAATTAAATTGCGAAAGAAAATTTTCCCACTTCATTTGTTTGTCAAAAAGCTTGGTTTGCGTCATGAAGTACTTGAGACTTTGGTGGTCAATTCGTAGAATAAATGGAATCCCCAATAAATAATTCTTCCATGTGTCTAGGACATGTAGAACAACTAAAATCTCTTTCTCATAAATGCCTAAGATACGTTCATTTGTATTGAGCCTTTAGCTCTCATATGCTATGGCATGCCCTTCTTGAAGCAAGACTGCTCCAAGGCAATCACCACAAGCATCACATTGGACCTCAAATGGCTTTGAGAGATCTAGAAGCATGAGGACTGGTTGGGAGGTAAGCTTCTCTTTGAGCTTGTCAAAAGCATTTTGCTCCTTAGCAATCCATAAATACTTAACGTTCTTCTTAGTTAATTCATGTAGTGGTCGTGCTATTTGAGGAAATTTTGCTATGAAGAGTCTATAGTATGCACACAACTAATAAAGCTTCTTAGCTCAGGTAGATTCCTTGGATTAGGCCATGCTTTTATTACCTCTAATTTTGATGGATCCATACGGATACCATCTTGAGAGATAATATGACCTAAGTATTAAATCTCTTGAAGGAAAAATTTGCTTTTCTTTTGGTTGAGAAAAATCTTGTTCTCCCTCAATGCTTGAAAAATTACTTGGAGATGTTGCTTATGTTCCTCCAAGGACTTGGAGTAGATGACGATACCATCAAAAAACACTCCAGTGAATTTGCGGTAGGGTGATTTTCTCCACTAGAGGATTGAACGTGGTTGGTGCATTAGTCAAGCCAAAAGGCATGACTAGATATTCATGAAGACTAAACGTTGTGCGAAACACGATATTGAGGATATCTTCATCCACTATCCTTATTTGATGATAGCCACTTTTAAGGTCAATCCTACTGAAGTAGGTAGAGCCTTGTAAATTATCAAACAGATCTTCTACACGAGGTACGGGAAATTTGTTTTTGATAGTGATATGGTTTAATGCTCGATAGTCCACATACATACGGTATGTACCATCTTTCTTTTGCACTAAAAGGACTGGAGAACAAAAGGGAGAGGAGCTAGGCCTCACCATCCCTTTGTCAACCATTTCTTGTACTTGGCTCATGATCTTCTCTTGTTGAGCTTGAGAAACTCGATACGGAGGCTTGTTAGGCGGTGAGCTTCCTAGTAGGAGCTCAATTCGATGGTCATCATCCCCTCACTTTGGAGGTAAGTCCATTGGGATATCATCGATGAACACATCTTGGAATCCTTTAGAAAATTAGACAAGTCTAACTCTTCTTGATTCCTACCATTTACATTCCCTTATAAGTGTAGTAGATTCTCCTTTCAGGGAACTTCATGTTGGCAGCCATGCAGTTGAACCATGGTGCCCCTAGGATAGCATCCTCATGTGTGAGAGGAGAGATGAAAAGTCTTCTTTGTCGACATAGCTTTGGACATGAAGCCTCAAATTCCCAATCAAGGGAGTAATGGAGGGTCACTGTCCCTTGAAAGCAGTGTTGGCCCATCTCAAAATCTTGAATGCCCAACTTGGTGGCCAACTACGTTGATATGAAGTTGTGAGTAGAGTCGGGGTCAAACAAGATGAAGGCATCATGCTCCATTACCTTTCCCCAAGCATAGGAGAGAGGTGCACCTTTGCAATGACCATCCTCTTTTGGAACTTTGATGGTGGTGGAAGCTCTAGGAGTCTCATTGCGCGCATTTCTCTTGGGGCAAGAACGATAGCCATGTCCTTGCTCTCCACACTTGAAACACTTACGGTCCTTACGAAAAGCTTCAAGCTCTTCAGGAGAGAGTTTGTTTTCACCTTTGTAAATTCCCTTCTCCTTGGACCGATTGTTGTTGTTGTTGTTGTAGTTGAAAGTGCCTTGGGAAGAATTTTTGCCATTGGTTTTTCCCTTTGCATCATTTTTGTCTTTGTTTTCCATGGGCTTGACATTCCGTCTAGCCTCTTGCTAGAAATTGATGTGTGAAGCAACCATGGTGTAGTGGATTACTTTGATGATAGAAACGGGATGTTGAGAGTTGACATACTTGGCCATCTCTTCAGGTAATCCCGCACAATATTGTTGCTTTTGCTCAGCAAATTCTATCTTTTGGAAGATAGTAGCCGTGAGATGTAAGTCCCAAAACTTGTCTACATATTTGTGAATAGACTCATGGGAGATAAGCCTCAAACTGCGCCATTTTGGTGAGCACTTTGTCCTTTGCATCGCTTGCAAGGAATTGCTTCATGATGGAAACTCGTAGAGTTTTCCATGTCTTTGAGGCTTCTCCATTGCCACAAAGACTAGCCCACCATTGATGAGCCAATTTTTGGAAGTGCATAGCTACATGGCATAGCTTAGAGTATACAATGAATCCCTCGTCTCCCAAAGGCCACACCAAATTGCTAAATGAAGGCCAATACTTTGTCGGTGGCACCAAAGGTGCCATCATAGGTGAGAAAAGAGATACTCTTTCCTCCCTCTTTGAACTTCTTGAGCTTTTGTGAACTCCCCATGCAGGTTATGTTTTGCGATGTCCTCCCCTCTTGTATTCTCTAGGAGAATAGCCATAGCTTTTGTCGAAAGAGGAGGAATGTGAAGAAGAAGGAGAAGAGGGTGACCTCTTTCTTTCCATTTTCTTCCTTTGTTTCCTCTCTTCCCTTTTGGAGTGATGAGGAGAAGGACTGTGGGTTGAACGTTTCCTCTTGGGAGGAGTTGGCGATTGTCAAGACTGTCGTCTTTGTGGAGCCACATCTTCAGAGGAACTTAAAGTTTCATTTCTTTCTTGCTCTTTGGATTCCTCCTCTCGTATGGGAGAGATTCTTCTTTTGGGGGTCTCATCAAGAGGCCTCCTAAGCTCTCACTCCTCTTAGAGAGGAAGGGTAATCCCATAAGCGCAAAGTTGTTGAGTAACTTTGGCTTGCAAAGCAAGGTTGCCCATAGCTTGGTGCAACCTAGTAACAAGATAATTGACAAACATGGGGGCATCATCATTAGCACCTTCATGTGCAAGATCAAATCTATCAATGTTCATTCTACTCTCTTAGTTATTGTCAGCCATGTTAACAAAAGTTGTGTACTTAGTGTATGCTTTGGCAATCCAAAACCTTAGTTGCCACTCCTCTTAGCCTTTGAAATTGGCACTTAAGTATCTACACCAACGACTCCAAGTGGTTGATTATAGAGAGTAGTGGAGTGAGTCTATCATTGCAGAATTGCAGAGGGCTAGCTCCTTTTGGACTTCTTATGGCTCAATAATGGTAAAGCCATAGACAAGTCTAAAAAGAACCCATTATTAAGTCCAAAGCTCCCAAGGTGTGCACCATATCCCACATAGTGGGCTCAATAAAACCGATAATAGATCCTAGTCCCACTTACCCTAATATAATCAACAAAATCCACCATTTATAGGCTACACAAGGACCTCTCTTCTTAAGCAAGAAAAGAGAAACCAAAGACTTTGATACCAATGTAATGTAAATGGCCTATTAACTTTGAGAGTAGCGAAAAATAGAGAAAGTACTTTTATGAATTACTTTGTGAGCATAGTGGGTTAACTTAATTGATGATAGCAACATAAATATAGCATTTAGTTAACTTGGCATGAAAAATACTTTTGCAAGAGAGAGAGTTTAGAGAACATGACAATAGTTGAGGATCGGATTTATGTGGAGCCGGTCCCCCCTCCAATAGGCATTTCTATTATAGTTTCTCCCATCAATAGAGACTTGGTACAATACAATCTTTTGTGTTCCTTGTAACCTAGGTGATGCAATGAATATGGAAAGCTTCATGCATCACGAGCATAACATAAACTTTGTGGAAGCATAACTATCCCAAGCCTCAGTCCCAAAACCTCAAACACCTTCGAAGGTGGAGAGAGCTAGACGGGAATAAGGGTAGGGAAGAGGAAGAGAAACATTTCATAGGAGAAAGAATTAGTTCCTCACTTATGATCACTCTTCTTGCTAGCATACATAATAGCATAGTAATGAAGATGGAGAAGATGGCAAGCTTAAGCATTGAAGCATGGATCTTGGTTGAATTTGCATTCCATAGCCAAGAGTGTTGGTGTAGGTTCTCAACCTCTCTACTTACTTGGAGAAGGACATGGAGCTCTTGCACCTCACACAATGAGTGTGTGTGTGTGAGTGTGTGTGGGAGAGTATACCCCCCAAGCATGACCCTAGCTTCCTTGGTCGACCCCCCCCTTGTAGCTCAAGCTTGATGCTCATTAGACCCCTAGAAAACTAGCGAATCAAATGCAGGATGCATTACGAGCAACAATGGTAGTCTTGGGACAAGTGTCCCCCTTTCCCCTTTGAGAGACAGGACTTGATAAATGCAAAAAAAAATAAAATTAATTCTACTGAATTATCATTGGACCCCTTGGGTGGCCAACCAATAGGCTTTAGGCACAGCATGAGGGCAACATGAGGAGGAACCTGACAAGTGTCCCAAATGCTTTCTTTGTACCAAGATTACCTTGTGTGATGGTGTGTGTGTTCTCTCTCTGCCCCTCTCTTGTAGGGCTTGCCCCCTCCTTATAGGGATAGGCTTTGACTTTTGTATACCTTACCTCAAGCACCTTAGTCAGCAAGCATGACAAAGCACCTCAAGCTTGGGTGGTGTTCACACAAGAACCTCAAGCTCTGTAATCGACAAGCACCTCAAGCACCTTAGTCATCAAGCACGAAAAGCACCTCAAGCTTGGGCCAAGTTCCCACCTCAAGCTCAGCCCTAGCTTACCTAAGGTCAAAGGACTTTTTAACACTAACCTTTGGATGTCTTTAATGAAGCTAACCCTAAGCTCTTTAAGCTCCATTAGTTAAGTTGCTCTTTGACAGATCATCTCTCATTTGGGCCCCTTTACTTACTGGCCCCGTGTTGAGATAGACCTAATAGCACATACCTATATTCTAACCCTTGTTCCCGGTTATTCTCCCACATTAAATGATCAGTTTAATATGAGAAAATCATTTGGGTTGGTTAGATATTAGTTTTTATGACATTACCTCTCTCTTGAAATCATAGTCATCCTCGACTATGAGATAGAAGAGATAAAGCCTTAATCATTAGTCAATGTTTCTTAGTAGGTAGAGGATCCCATTTTACCCTACGACATATTTCCAAGATGGATGACTAATCCATTTGGTGCTTGGGAGACATGGTTGCTGCAAGCATGTCTGCTCGTTAGTCCATTTCATTCTCCCAAAGTAGAATGACATACTCTACAAGAGGTAAGTATGATTCCCATTGTGAGCGTTGATCTACTTCGATAACATAAGTCTTTAGTAGATCGAGTATCATAAGATTGGCTATCTCACTTTGGCCTTCTGTTTGTGGGTGATAGGCCGAAGAGAAATTCAATCTTACCCCTAGATTTTATAACAGACCTTTACAAAAATTATTGGTCATTCTAGGATCTCTATCTGACACAATGGATGTTGGTAATCCATCGTGTTTGAAAATCTATGATATGAAGAGAGTTGCCATTTGCTTTGCCTTAATAGTCTTTTTGATAGGAATGAAGTGTGCTTGCTTGCTAAACCTGTCACTTATTGTCCATATTCATGTATTCCCATGGATAGACTTGGGTAATCCAAAAATGAAATCCATGGATGTACTCTCCCATGGTGAATTTGGGATAGGCAATGTCTGGAGTAATCCAAGTTGCTTCCCTCTATCATACTTGGTCTTTTGGCATACAACACATTTTGAAACATACTCTTGTATGTCCACTTTCATGGTAGGCCAATAGAAGTACGTTTCTGCTCCTGGGAGAGTAGGTTGAATGCCTCTATGCCCCGCATAGGGAGGAGGATGGGATTCATACATGACTTTCTTACGAAGGGAGTGGGTAACACATAGCCTATTGTCGTGGAGAAGATAACCATCCTACAAGGTGAATGATTCCTCTTTCTTCCCCAAAGCAAGGGCTGACATTATGTCTCTATAGTCAGGGTCAGTAGCATACTCACCTATCATAGAAGATAGATCATTGTGAGTAGCTATAGACACCGCATTAACTTTTGGTCCTCTCGTGAAAATGCATCGACCACTTGATTGTGCTTACCAGAAGTGTGAGAAATATAAAAATTAAATTGCAAAAGAAAATTTTCCCACCTCATTTTTTTTGTCAAAAAGCTTGCTTTGTGTCA
Source organism: Adiantum capillus-veneris (assembly GCF_014529385.1). Lineage (NCBI taxonomy): Eukaryota > Viridiplantae > Streptophyta > Polypodiopsida > Polypodiales > Pteridaceae > Adiantum > Adiantum capillus-veneris. The sequence goes on from NC_140955.1 coordinate 15,408,772, forward strand.
TGAAATACTTGACACTTTGATGGTCGGTCAGTAGAATAAATGGAGTCCCCAAAAAAGGTGCTTCCATGTGTCTAGGGCATGTAAAACAGCTAAAAGATCTTTCCATAAATGCCTAAAACTCGTTCATTTGTATTGAGCCTTCGGCTCTCATATGTATGGCATGCCCTTCTTGAAGCAAGACTGCTCCAAGGCAATCACCACAAGCATCACATTGGACCTCAAATGGCTTTGAGATATCCGGAAGGAGGACTGGTTGGGAGGTAAGCTTCTCTTTGAGCTTGTCAAAAGTATTCTTCTCTTTAGCAGTCCATAATACTAAACTTTCTTCTTTGTTAAGTCATGTTATGGTCCTTCTATTTGAGAGAATTTTGCTTTGAAGCGTCTATAGTATGCACACATACCAAATAAAGGTTTCTTAGCCCATATAGATTCCTTGGATTAGGCCATGCTTTTATTACCTCTAACTTCGATGGATCCATCCGGATACCATCTTGAGAGATAACATGACCTAAGTATTGAATCTCTTGAAGGAAAAACTTACTTTTCTTTTGGTTGAGAAAAAGCTTGTTCTCTCTCAATGCTTGAAAAAACACTTGGAGATGTTGCTTGTGTTCAAAAACTTTGAGTAAATGATGATATCATCAAAGAATTTTTGATAGGGTCTAAAGATTCTCTCCATTAGGCGATTGAACGTGGCTGGTGCATTAGTCAAGCCAAAAGGCACGACTAGATAGTTATAAAGGCCAAACGTTGTACGAAACACAGTCTTTAGAATATCTTCATCCAATATCCTTATTTGATGATAGCCACTTTAAAGGTCAATCCTATTGAAGTAGGTAGAGCCTTGTAGCTTATCAGATAGACCTTCTATTCGAGGCACAAGAAATTTGTTTTTGATAGTGATATGATTTAATGCTCGAAAGTCCACACACATACGGTATGTACCATCTTTCTTTTGCACTTAAAGGACTCGAGAACAAAAGGGAGAGGAGCTAGGACTCACCATCCTTTTGTCAACCAATTCTTGTACTTGCCTGATGATCTCCTCTTGTTGAGCTTGGGAAACTCGATAAGGAGGCTTGTTAGGCGGTGAGATTCTTGGTAGGAGCTCAATTCGGTGGTCATCATCCCCTCGTTTTGGAGGTAAGTCCATAGGGATATCATCAATGAACACATCTTGGAATCCTTTTAGAAAATTAGACAAGTCTAACTCTTCTTGATTCCTACCATTTAAATTTGATGAAACATTGGGACCTTTTAGGGACTATTTGACGAAAATCATGTACTGACAAACTGAGCTCTTCATTGATTTATCAAAAGCAGGTGAATTTACAAGTGGTTTAGTATGACCAAACTCACTAGCATCCATATACATGTTCTTTCCCCTGTAGGTGAAGTAGATTCTCCTTTCAAAGAATTTCTATTGGCAACCATACGGTTGAACCATGGTGCCCCTAGGATAGCATCCTCATGTTGGAGAGGAGAAATGAAAAAGTCTTCTTTGCTGACATAGATTTGGACATAGAGTCTCAACTTCCCAATCAAGAGAGTAACGGAGGCTCGCTGTCCCTTGAAAGTAGTGGCGGTTGTTATAGCATCTCCCATCTTGAAAGCTTGAATGCCCAACTTGGTGGCCAAATCCGTTGATATGAAGTTGTGAGTAGAGCCAGGGTCAAACAAGATGAAGGCATCATGCTCTCTTACCTTTCCCCAAGCATAGGAGAGAGGTGCACCTTTGCAATGAGCATCCTCTTTTGGAGCTTGGATGGTGGAAGCTCTAGGAGTCTCATTGCTTGTATTTCTCTTGGATCAAGAACGATAGCCATGTCCTTGCTCCCCACACTTAAAACATTTATGGTCCTTGCAAAAAGCTTCAAGGTCTTCATGAGAGAGTTTGTTTTTACCTTTGTAAACTCCCTTCTCCTTGGACCGATTGTTGTGGTTGTTGTTAGAATTTCCTTGGGAAGAATTTTGGGCATTGGAATTCCCCTTGGCATCACTTTTGTCTTTATTTTCCATGGGCTTGACATTCTGTCTATCCCCTTGTTGGAAGTTGATGCACGAAGCAACCATGGTGTGGTGGATTACTTCAGTGATAGAACCAGGCCATTGAGAGTTGACATACTCGGCCATCTCTTCAAGTAATCCCGCACAAAACTGTTGTTTTTGCTCGACAAAGTCTATCTTTTGGAAGATAGTATCCTTGAGATGTAAATCCCAAAAATTGTCTACATACTTGTGGATAAACTCATTAGAAAGAAGCTTCAAACTGTGCCATTCGATAAGCACTTTGTCCTTTGCATCGCTTGCATTGAATTGCTTCATGATGGAAACTTGTAGAGTTTTCCATGTCTTTGGGGCTTCCCCATTTCCACAAAGGTTAGCCCACGACTAATGAGCATATTTTTGGAAGTGCATAGCTACTTGGTGTAGCTTGGAGGACTGCGTGAAGCCCTCGTCTCCAAAGACCGATCAAATTGTTGGATGAAGGCCAATACTTTGTGGGAACACCACCCAAGCTTGAGGTGCTTTGTCATGCTTGCTGACTAAGGTGCTTGAGGTAAGGTGTGCAAAATTCAAATGCTATTCCTACAAGGATCCTGGGCAAGCCCTCAAGAGAGGGGTAGAGAGAGAACACCCACCCTCACACAAGGTAAGCTTGGTACAAAGAAAGCATTTAGGACACTTGTTAACTTCCTCCTCATGTTGCCCTCATGGTGTTCCTAAAGCCTATTGGTTGGCCACCCAAGGGGTCCAACGATAATTTAGTAGAATTAATTAATTGTTTTTTCATTTATCAAGTCCTCTCTCTCAAAGGGTAAAGAGGGACACTTGTCCCAAGACTACCCTTGTTACTTGTAATGCATCTTGCATGTGATTGGCCAATTTTGTAGGGGTCCAATGAGCATCAAGCTTGAGCTACAAGGGGGGGTCGACCAAGGAAGCTACACACACTCACACACACACACACACACACACACACACACACACACACACACACACACACACACTCATTGTGTGAAGTGCAAAGTGCAAGAGCTCCATCTCCTTCTCCAAGCAAGTAGAGAAGTTGAGAAACCTACACCAACACTCTTAGCTATGGAATGCAAATCCAAACAAGAGCCATGTTTCAATGCTTAAACTTGCCATCTTCTCCATCTTCATTACTATGCTATTATGTATGCTAGCAAGAAGAGTGATGATAAGTGAGGAACTAATTCTTTCTCCTATGAAATGTTTCTTTTTTCTCTTTCCTACCCTCATGCCCTGCTAGCTCTCTCCACCTTCGGACCCGGGGGATTCACCATGGAAAACTTACTGAATCACGTAAGTGCAGGGGAGGGGGTTTTTTTTACAAGTTACATAAGCGTATAATTTAGGGGTAGGCCCCCAATAATTTATCTCCCAAGCTTAAAAATAAGGGAGGGGGGTATCCTACGTGTGTGTGTGTGGGGGGGGGGGAGGGAGGGAGAAGTGAGAAAAGGGGAAAATGAGAGGAAGTTTTTGTGTTTCAAAATCATGGCTTCCCAAAAGAGTCTGCCCTTGACCTTGTGAGTCAATAGCTACAAAGATACATGCAAGAACTAACATTGCTTTGTATCAATATCTTGTTTTGTGATTATAGTTCATTTGTTGGGGGATGAAAACTATAAAGAGTTTGTCTAGATGCAAATTTACATGGAGAACCTAACACAACTTTATAACCATGTTTTTTGAGTAATTTAGATAGGTCAAAATTGGATGAGTAGCCAGAGTGCAGGCTGATCGGCCACATAGTTTGAAAGTCAAATTAAGATACATTGAGAGTACATCTAGTTATCAATAGAAGTGGTTCCTTAATATGTTGCTAGTCATTATGCTACACTCTTTGACTAATTTTACTCAGCTAGATCATGTGACACCTAAATTTCATATGTAAGATAGGGGTATGATATTTTTCTTCATTGATTGGCGTATAAGCGTAGAAAGGGGGGTCAGATTCCCTAATAGGAATTGTATATAGGGGTTTTATCAAACTTGTTCGCTCGCAGGTGGCGTCCCATTTTGTATATAGAGTGAATCCCCCAGGCCTTCGGAGGTGTTTGAGGTCTTGGGACTGAGGCTTGGGATAGTTGATGCTTTCCACAAAGTTTATGTTATGTTCGTGATGCATGAAGCTTTCCATCTTCATTGCATCACCTAGGTCACAAAGAACACAGAAGATTGTATTGTACCAAGTCTCTCTTGATGGGAGAAACTCTAATACAAATGCCTATTGGAGGGGGACCGGCTCCACATAAATCCAGTCCTCAACTGCTGTCATGTTCTCTAAACTCTCTCTCTTGCAAAAGTATTGTTCATGCCAAGTTAACTAAATGCTATGTTTATGTTGCTACCATCAATTAAGTTCACCCGCTATACTCACAAAGTAATTTCACAAAAGTAGTTTCTCTAATTTCCGCTACTCTCAAAGTTAACAGGACAATTCCATTACATTGGTATCAAAGCATTTGATTTCTCTTTTCTTGCTTAAGAAGAGGGGTCCTTAAATATCCTATAAATGGTTGATTTTGTTCATTATATTAGGGTAAGTGGGACTGGGATCTAATATCGGTTTTGTTGAGCTCACTGTGTGGGGTATGTTGCACACCTCGGGAGATTTGGACTTAATAATGGGGTATTTTTAGAGTTGCCTACGGCTTTACCATTATTGAGCCATAAGAAGTCCAAAAGGAGCTAGCCCTCGACAATTCTACAATATTAGACCCACTCCACTACTCTCTATAAATAACCACTTCGAGCCATGGAAGAGGAAAAGATAAACACACAGTCCTTCTCCTGGTCACTCCAAAAGGGAAGAGAGGAAACAAAGGAAGAAAAAGGCAAGAAGAGGTCACCCCCTTCTCCTTCTTCTTCACCTTCCTCCTCTTCCGAAGAAAGTTATGTCTATTCTCCTAGAGAATACAAGAGGGGAGGACATCACAAATCATATCCTGCATGGCGAGGTCACAAAAGCTCAAGAAGTTGAAAGAGGGACGAAAGACTATCTCTTCTCACCTATGAGGCACCAAAGCAACCGACAAAATATTAGCCTTCATCCAGCAATTTGATTGGCCTTTGGAGACGAGGGCTTCACGGAGTCCTTCAAGCTACACCATGTAGCTATGCACTTCCAGAAATTGGCTAGTTAGTTGTGGGCTAGCCTTCATGGCAATGGTGAAGCCCTAAAGACATGGAAAACTCTACGAGTTTCCATTATGAAGCAATTCCTTCCAAGTGATGCAAAGGACAAAGTGCTTACCGAATGGCGCAGTTTGAAGCTTCTCTCTCATGAGTCTATCCACAAGTATGTAGACAAGTTTTGGGATTTACATCTCAAGGCTACTGTCTTCCAAAAGATAGACTTTGTTGAGCAAAAACAACAGTTCTACTTGAAGAGATGGCTGAGTATGTCAACTCTCAATGGCCTGGTTCTATCACCAAAGTAATGCACCACACCATGGTTGCTTTGCGCATCAACTTCCAATTAGGGGATAGACAGAATGTCAAGCCCATGGAAAATAAAAACAAATGTGATGCAAAGGGGAAAACCAATGCCCAAAATTCTTCCCAAGTTATTTCCAACAACAACAACAACAACAATCGGTCCAAGGAGAAGGGAGTTTACAAAGGTAAAAAAAAAACTCTCTCTCAAATAGCTTGAAGCTTTTTTCAAGGACCATAAATGTTTTAAGTGTGGGGAGCAAGGACATGGCTATCATTCTTCACCGAAGATAAATGCTTGCAATGAGACTCCTACAACTTCCACCATCAAAGCTCCAAAAGAGGATGCTCATTGCAAAGGTGCACCTCTCTCCTATGCTTGGGGAAACGAAGGGAACATGATGCCTTCATCTTGTTTGACCTTGGCTCTACTCATAACTTCATATCAACGGATTTGGCCACCAAGTTGGGCATTCAAGATTTCAAGATGGGAGATGCTATAATGACCGCCACTACTTTCAAGGGACAGCAAGCCTCTGTTACTCTCTTGATTGGGAAGTTGAGGCTCCATGTCCAAATCTATGTCAACAAAGAGGACTTTTTCATCTCTCCTCTCCAACATCACGATGCTATCCTAGGGGCACCATGGTTCAACCACATGGCTACCAACATGAAATTCCCTAAAAGGAATCTACTTCACCTACAGGGGAAAGAGCATGTGTATGGATGCTAGTGAGTTTGGTTGTACTAAACCACTTGTAATTCACCTGCTTTTGATAAATCAATGAAGAGCTCAGTTTGTGGGTACATGATTTTCATCAAAGAGTCCCTAAAAGGTCATAATGTTTCATCTAATGTAAATGGTCGGAATCAAGAAGAGTTAGACTTGTCTAATTTTCTAAAAGGATTCCAACATGTGTTCATTGATGATATCCCTATGGACTTACCTCCAAAACGAGGGGATGATGACCATCGAATTGAGCTCCTACCAGGAAGCTCATCGCCTAACAAGCCTCCTTATTGAGTTTCCCAAGCTCAACAAGAGGAGATCATCAGGCAAGTACAAGAATTGGTTGACAAAAGGATGGTGAGTCCTAGATCCTCTCCCTTTTGTTCTCGAGTCCTTTAAGTGCAAAAGAAAGATGGTACATACCGTATGTGTGTGGACTTTCTAGCACTAAATCATATCACTATCAAAAAAAAATTTCTTGTGCCTCGAATAGAAGGTCTATCGGATAAGCTACAAGGCTCTACCTACTTCAATAGGATTGACCTTTAAAGTGGCTATCATCAAATGAGGATATTGGATGAAGATATTCGAAAGTCTGTGTTTCGTACAACGTTTGGCCTTTATAAATATCTAGTCGTGCCTTTTGTCTTGACTAATGCACCAGGCAGCCACGTTCAATCACCTGATGGAGAAAATCTTTAGACCCTACCAAAAATTCGTTGGAGTGTTCTTTGATGATATCATCATCTACTCCAGGTCTTTGGAGGTACACAAGCAACATCTCCAAGTGATTTTTTAAGCATTGAGGGAGAACAAGCTTTTTCTCAACCAAAAGAAAAGCGAATTTTTCCTTCAAGAGATTCAATACTTAGGTCATATTATCTCTGAAGATGGTATCCAAATGGATCCATCAAAGTTAGAGGTAATAAAAGCATGGCCTAATCCAAGGAATCTGCATGGGCTAGGAAGTTTTATTGGTATGTGTGCATACTATAGACGCTTCATAGCAAAATTCTCGCAAATAGAAGGACCATTACATGACTTAACAAAGAAGAACATTAAGTATTTATGGACTGCTAAGGAGCAGAACACTTTTGACAAGTTCAAAGAGAAGCTTACCTCCCAACTAGTCCTCATGCTTTCGGATCTCTCAAAGGCATTTGAGGTCCAATGTGATGCTTGTGGTGATTGCCTTGGAGCATTCTTGCTTCAAGAAGGGCATGCCATAGCATATGAGAGTCAAAGGCTCAATACAAATGAAAGAGTCTTGGGCATTTATGAGAAATTACTTTTAGCTATTTTACATGCTCTAGACACATGGAAGCTTGGGGACTCCATTTATTCTACAAACCGACCACCAAAGTCTCAAGTATTTCATGACACAAACCAAGCTTTTCGACAAACAAATGAGGTGAGAAAATTTTCCTTCGCAATTTAATTTTCATATTTCTCACATTGCTAGTCAAGTGGCCGATGCATTTTCACAAGACGCCCAAAAGTTAATGCGGTATCTATAGATACTCACAATGATCTATCTTCTATGATAGATGAGTATGCTACTGACCCTGACTATAGACATAATGTCAACCCTTTCTTTAGGGAAGAAAGAGGAACCATTCACCTTGCAGGATGGTTATCTTCTCCACAGAAATAGACAATGTGTTACCCATTACCTTCGTGAGAAATTCATGTATGAATCCCATGCTACTCCTTATGTGGCATAGAGGCGTTCAACCTACTCTCCGAGGAGCAAAAACGTATTTCTATTGGCCTACCATGAAAGTGGACATACAAGAGTATGTTTCAAATTGTGCAATATGCCAAAAGACCAAGTATGATAGAGGGAAGCAACCTAGATTGCTCCAATCATTGCCTATCCCAAATTCACCATGGGAGAGTACATCCATGGATTTCATCTTTGGATTACCCAAGTCAATCCATGGGAATATGGACAATAGTGGAAAGGCTAACTATAACACGTCGCACAAAAATTGGTGCAGATACCGACGAGACAAATCTTCTTTTAAAAGTAAAATGCCCTTGAATAAGCATCGTAATAAACGTCGGTATCTTAGCATCGGTATATACAGCGGAATTGAGCGTCGAAATAAACGTTGTTATATGCGCAGGAATACACCCTGTTGTTTGTGTCGGAATAAACGCAGTTGACTAAATTGAAAATGTTTTTTTATTCCGACGCTTCTTCTGAGGTTCGTACCGGCGCATGTATCAAACTCTGTTCCGACAATCAAACCTGCAAATGTTTTTTGGGCAAAGAGGGCTGGGAACTGATGCTACATGTACTGCCCTATCTGCCCAAAGGAAGAGTGCACAAGCAACCGCACTCCACCTACAAGTTGACGCTAAAGAGCGAGTGTGTGCAGATTAGCAAAACTGTAAAGAGAACAAAACCACAAAATCAAAAGCTTAATCATGACAATTTCTCAAAAGCATAACCATAACGTCGACTCCCAAACCATAGCCACAATGGCATAAAGATTGCATAGCCATAACTAAAACATTATTCAAAAAGTGCAAACCCATAAACATAACCCACTTTCCATACCATAACCATTACCATAACTTGCTTGTCATACCATAACCATATTTTGAAAAATGTAAAAAATAAGTAACTCCAATTTTTACTGCTTCTTTGTATTCATTTTCGATGTGCATTTATATGTCTTTGGCCTTTAACAGATTTTGTTAACTAACATTGACTCAGTTAACATTCCATTAGGAGAAATATGCACCTTGCATGGGCCTTGTAAGGAATCCTAATTTATAGGGATTAAGGCTAATGTTGTGTGGGGTTAAGGGGGCAAGGGCATTGAAGAAGGTAGTTTTGAGTAGACTTTTCTAGCCTTTTTTTTAAACAAATGTAGGATGTGGACCTAAGGGGTTACTTTCTCTCTCTAGCTTTTTTAAAATGAAGGAAGCATAGGGGTGTGACCACATCAGCAAAAACGTGGGTCACTTAAAGTCAAAATTTGATTTTTTTTTTTAAATCACTTTTACTTATTTTTTACTTAAAACTCCCTCCCAACATATATACATATCCAAAATTCATTTTTTGACCCATTTTTTAACCCACAAGCTTAGAAAGTCCATTTTTTCAAAAATATTTTCCCCCAAAAAGTAAAAAACACTTTGTTCTCTCCTCCTCCTCCCTCCTCTCTCCCTCTCCTCTCCCTCCCTACCCCTACCATCCTCCTCCTCCCAATCTCTCCCTCCCCCCCCTCCCTCCTTCTCTCCTCCCATCTTCCTCAATCTCCCTACCCCTCCCCCTCTATCTTTTCATCATTTGCTTCCTCACGCAACAACTTCCATGGTGCTCACGGACATCACAAATGGTTTGCTTCCACCACCATGTACTCGGCACACCAAAAGCATACATATTCGCTTACCCACGGCGTTTGCACCGAAGACCGCTAGTGAGGGTGATCAAAGGTTATCACAGGAACGTCGCACCGCTTGTGAGACCAATTTTGACATTTGGGTGGACGGCCATTTGTACCCTTATGATCCTATAAGCCGCTTCCATCCATCCTTTAATAGCCTTTCAACATTGCTTCAATTTCTTGGGAGGGGAGAAGCAGGGTTGTTAGGCTATTGCAAGCGGTTGTGTATGGGTGCAAGTGCTTCTTTGCATATGTGGATGCATGAATATCAAGCTCTTCACCTCAAGACGACGGCATTACGAGAGAGTGTTGCCTCTTCGGAGAGGGTGGTTGAAACTCTTCAACAACAAATGCAAGAAAAGGAGTCCCACATTAAGAAGCTTGCCAACACCATCACATACTTGAAAGAAACACCCCTTGGTGCAAGGGAACGCAAACGCACGTATTCATCCATTGAAACTCTTGTTAAGTCGGAAGGAGCACGCAAATGACGAGTGATAGCCACAAGGTGATTTGGTCTTTACTTGCATGATGTATTCTTATTTCACACTATTTTATAACATTTATTTTTATTGGTTGCTAGAAACTTCATCCAGGAGGCATGCGGTGGAATTGGCCAAGATGATCGAGTCAACCTTCTCACTAGTTTTCTCAATGCCCAAGATGTGATTTCTATCTTACAATCACCTGGAGGTAAGCACATTAAGGATGCAGTCACCAAGGACCTTATGCGTAAATTGAGAAATGTGGTTAGGTGATGATGACGTGCAACAAGCTTGTGATGAGGCTGGAATCTGCACCAAAGCCTATCAGGCTATTTTCCAACTCCTAAAGGATGCCCTCAAAGAGCATGGCATTGTGGAAAACCTATTTCCCGTTCCTCACAAGGTCAACCTCGCAAAGAAGTCCACAAACGAAGATGTGTTCTCCCGCATTGGGACATACCTACACATTCAGGACACAATGCCAACTTCCCTTTACGCTTCATGCACAACAAAGACAAGGGTAAAAGGTAAGAAACAATCCGTAAGACCTTCGGAGAAAGGCTTCCCTTACACAATGTGGAACAATATTTTTGTGGATCTTAGAAGGCTTCAACAAGCCATGCTTAGATTTTACGAGTTACCTGAAGAAGGTGACACACTTTACTTTTTTCTTTGGTATTGTTTTTATCATAGACTTTGAAGTTTAAGGTCTTGGCACTATTTATTTTGTAGTGCTTGGCACAAAGGTCGCTTTTGTGCTAAAACTCGATGAGTGTCAAATAGTGAAAGGCCGAAGGTTAGAGAGGCTAAGTGTCACTCTAATGAATGAGGCCCTTTTGCAAACCAAGTGAAGGGATTTAATCGAGCCATCTCCCATCCCGTCTTTTAGCGTGCAATCAAAGAAAGACATTTGGTGGTTGGGTGCTATTGAGGTGCCCAAAGAGACCAATGGAGTACTTTCAGGGATTTTTGAGAGAACTCCATGGATCACAGAAGTAATACACTCCCAAATTGCAGGCCAGAAGTTGGAGGTTGAGGGTATTGGTAGTTATGATGTGGAGTAACACTTAGGTGGGGACTTGAAGACCATAAAGTGTTTGCTTGGCTGCAAACAAGGGGCTTCTTCTCTCATGCCTTGTCCATTTTGCACTTGAGGGTACAAACCTAATGGACAAAAATCACATAAGAGCATTGCAAAGGTTGGTTCCATACTTCCATGGCAAGGACATGGAGAACAAGGGTTAGATTGTCGTGATGTCAGAGATCAAGGTAGAGAATGGGAAGAGTCTATTTTGAGATGTCCCATGCTCAATGCCCCAAACCGTGATCAAAAGGACCACGCTTGGAATCCAATATTTCCATTTCCTCTATCGAATGTACATTTTTGTACATTACACACATTCATGCGCATTTTTGATAGGCTATTGAAGCTCACATTGACTATGCTTTCACAATGAAACCATTGGAAAAGTCCCAGGAAGCGATCGAAAGAGTGGAGGTACTCTTGAATTCCATTGGCTGTCATGGTGGAAATGTGTCTATTGTTGCTGCAAAGAACATAGGGGAGGCTCATGAAATTGCTCAACAAGTGTCAATGAGTGGACAAAAAGCTAGACACTTCTTGAAGGAAAGTTTCCCAAGGAAAGCCAAGTCGATATGTTGCTCAAAACAGCTCCAACCAGCAAGCAGGTAACCTTTGGGAGCCTTGGAAGGAGTTATGCAAAGCTACTACTGACAATGATTCAAATGGCGAGCTTGCAAACAAGCGCAAGCAAGTTTGGGCACATTTTGATAAAATGGTCAAGCTTATGGGCCTTAACAGCACAACAGAAGAACAATGCCAATCATTTCAAGAAGCCTTGGCGGATTTTACCAAGGTCTTTACCCTTTCTTGGGGTGAAAATAACATCACACATTACATGGTAAGCCATGTTACATGGTGAATTTATTACAAGATATTGTTTTTATTAAATAATGTGGATCGTTTACTCATATAAACAACATATCTTGTTTGCACATGGTGCATTTTTTATGCACAAGTATGGATCGCTTGAAATTTTTAGCACTCAAGGCATGGAGAAGTCCCATTATCGAGCAAGGGGAGTGTACTTCAAAAATACTCGACATGGTGGTGAAATGGTGCAATCCAATTATTTGGAGGAGATGTTCAACTGGTTTTTTCGCACGACATTTGCTCGTAAGCTCACAATGGAGCGTGCGCGACAATCCAAGATTGCTATTGAAGTGCGGAAATAAACTCGTCAAGAGCATAGCAATAAGTGGCAAATGTCGCAAGGTCCCGCCAAGCATGCTGCATGGCGGCGATGCAGAGTGTGACAAGGATCAAAGTGGATTCTACGCGAGTCACTACACGTGAACGCAGGGTCCAACTCTTAACGACATGCTCATTTAAAAAAGAATAGTTTTTTTAAAAAATTAGTGTGAACATGGCCCTTTTTAAATCGGCCCTTATAAATATTGCATGCTCTCATAAACCACTCATTTCTTAAGAACAGGTGAGCTCTTACCATACGAAATGGCGCGTACCAAATAAACCGCGAAAGAGCATCCACCTGCCAACAAAAACACCCTCCAAGGATGTGAGAAGCCGGCATGGCTTAAAGGCACAAGAAAATAGCCACGAACACCTGGCCGTTCCAGGAACTCTTCTAGCAGTGGGCATGGTAGTAGGGCACCAAAGTCATCGAGAGCTGTTGAATCTCCACGTCCACAATAACAAACACCTAGAAGAAGAATGAAGCAATGTGCCCAATGCTGGAGAGAAGAAGAGGCCCAGCAAACAACAAAGTCCGATAGGGAGGAGCCGTTGCACCACCAATCACAAGCAGGACCATCCAAGACTCGGGTGGTCCATTCAGACATTGAATCAGAGAGTGAGCCACCATGGTTGTGAGCTGATATACCGCGCACACACCGGGTGCTCATTGGGGGGAAGACACTGCCACGAGGCCAGGGAGCTGTCCCCATAACACAAGATCGGGAGCCAAGGGAAGAGGATGAATCAGAAGAGGCTGCAGATTCAGCCCCTAAGCATGTAAACAGACGCAAGTCTAAGTTTTTCAAGAAGCCTAAAAGCCGCCAGCCAACAAATGTGCAAGGACCCCCAAAAACGACCGCAGCGGCGCCGAAAAATATCAAGGGCATTCGTAGAAATCCGCCACTACCAGAAGACTACAGAGCTTTTGATTCGACGCGTCCCCTTTGCTCGTACAGTGAAGGATGTGCTTCAAAGCTATGGAAATTAGTATAGAATGCAAGCAATAGCGCTAGAGGCTATTCAAGAAGCTGCAGAGGCCCACATCATTTCGGTGTTGGAAGATACCAACCTATGCGCCATTCATGCAAAGTGAGTGACAATACAGCCAAAAGATATGCAGCTTGCACGTCTATTGCAATGAGACTTCGAGCATTAGCCGAAGTTACCCCTCTTTTTGTATTGCACACCCTTATCTTTGTAATGACATGACTTTGTAATGACAATATGATCAACAGTTGTGTCTACTATGTCTATTATCCATGTGTGGCCCTTGTGGACACCCTTTTCTTTGCCATTTCAAGTTATGTTTACCCATAGGATATCAATAAAGTTAACATATTGTGAAACCAGGTGTCTATGCAACATTAAATTAGGTTTTTCAAAAGTCCAATGTAATTGGGCCTTTTGGTGCAGGGATGTATTAGGTAGTGAAAAGAAGTGGTTTCTCTGAAGTAATGAATTGCTTTCAGTTAATTTATTCTTTTTAAGTATCCTGGGGGGTATAGAGGCCTACCAGGTGCCAAAACAAGGGTGGCCACAAGGGCGCGCAAATGGCCCATCCATCAGTTTTGGATGGCCCATTTGCGCGCCCTTGTGGCCACCCTTTTTTTGCACTTGGTAGGCTTCTCTACCCCCGAGGATACTAAAAAATCATAAATTTACTGAAAGCAATTGGTTTTGCATCATAACTTTAGATGGAGCCTTGTGGGCACCCTTTTTTTGGCAATTTCAACCTTTGACTACCCCATAGGATATCAAAAAAGTTAACATATTGTGAAACCAAGTGTCTATGCAACATCAATTAATATTTTTCAGATGTCCAATGTAATTGGGCCTTTTGGTGCAGGGGTGTATTAGGTAGAGCTAAAGCAGGTGATAGTGTGCTTGAAAACTTAAATTGAGAGTTGATTTCACCTTTTCTAGCGTCCTTGAGTGCAAACATATGCTCCATATGCCAAAAAAGGATGTCCACAAGGCTCCATCTAAAGTAATGATGCAAAACCAATTCTTGTGAGTTAATTTATGTTTTTTAAGTATCCTAGGGGGTAGAGAAGCCTACCAGGTGTCAAAAAAAGTATGGCCACAAGGGCGTACAAATGGCCCATCCAAAACTGATGGATGTGCCATTTGCGCGCCCTTGTGGCCACCCTTTTTTTGGCACCTGGTAGGCTTCTCTACCCCCTAGGATACTTGAAAAACATAAATTAACTCAAAGAAATTGGTTTTGCATCATTACTTTAGAGAAACCACTTCTTCTCACTCAAATGTGTTTTATACTTTTTCCAGTATCATGTGCATCCAACTTTTGATGTGTTGTTACTTCAAGCAAAAAAGACACAGCTTATTGAAACATATCACCAATTACAACAATTTTCAAGATTGACAAATCACATTTAGAAGGATTTACAAGATAGAGAGACAATTCCGAAAAAAAAATTATTACTTCCAAAAAGGTGAGTTTACATCATTGTTAGAAGTTGGACACACCCCACGGCATCTAACTACTCGGCGGACTACTATTTTTGTAATTATTCATTCATTGAGGAAAACCCGATTTTTCACATTGTACATATTGGGACTTACAGAAGTTTCCAGATTGTATCCCAGTTTTGATAGTTAGATTGAGTAGATGGTTGATTTTGGAACTTTAGGGTTTGAGAAGTTGTGAGGTATATATACCACTTTTTGACCTTAATGAAAAACCTTTTGTCATTTTAAACAAGTTTTAAGTCTGTGAGTGAGTGTACTGTGTACGTGAGAGAGAGTGTGAGCTTCGTCTTGATGCTACGTGTGCTACAGTGGTCGGAATTGAGTGCGGAGAAGTACAGCGTGTTGTCCCCGACTAGAGCTACGAGCCGATACCAACATTGCGCGCGTACGGTCTGGCTTTGGGAGCTCCTTCTACGAGCTTCATCGGTTGTTTGGGTGAGCATACGTTATCGGATTTCACATTGCAGCATATCCACGCGTTCACATTGAGTAGAGCTACACATTAGGTACTTCAGATTTTGGAAACAAAGACCTGCAGATTTCGGCCAGACATCCTACGTGTTTCTGCACCTGGTGTTTTGGGTCATGATTTTGGTTTATAGACCTTAGGGAGAGAGGCCTATAGGTATTAGTAGGGTCTCCTTGAAGTTCTATGGTGTTTCGAAAGTGTTTGATGGGTGTTCGGCTCTAGCAAGCGTTGTAGGAAGATTCCTCTTTTGCACTTTTGAAGACTGTGACTTAGACAATTGGTAGGGACCTCTATAGGAATTAGTTAGGAGTTGGTCGAGTGTAGGTTGACACCTTATGCTTGCTTCCACGCGCCTGCGGGTTGAGCTTCATCCTTAGCTAACATTACTTGTTAGGTGAGTTCTCGTTGTGCTGACGTCCGTCGCGGCGTATCCGTCCAACATTGGCGCCGCTGCCGGGGACGAAAACCTTAGGTAGGTGACCGAGACTAATCCTTGAGGATTGGGATTTTTGGCTTGCCAAGAGTCTCGCTTTACATTTAGACAGGATCAGAGGGTGGAGGACTCTCTAGGTCTTAGAGGGAGTTTAGGAAGCGTGTGTCTGGCCTAGATCCTTCGACTTAGGTAGAGGAGGTAGACTTAGGTAGTTTTAGGTAGTAGTCGAGTTCTAGAGTAGGAGTTGGAGTGGTAGAAGCGGTGAGAGGTGAGCTTGAGAGTCCAGAGAGGCCAAAAAGCAACCAAAAACACCATTATCACCATTTCTTCATGATAGGTAGGAGTAGAGTAAGTAGGACATCATGATTCATATCTAGAGCATTTCATGCATGTACACTTGCTTGGTAGAATCATTACAAGTTTGTAAAAGACGCAAAAGTGTGGTTGAAAGCCTAATTGAAGTTCAAAAGTTACTGTGAGTGTTTCTGATAGGTCTACAGAGCATCAGGGGCATTCCTGTCAGAAATTTTTTTAATTTTAAGCCAGAAGACATGCTACGCGTAGGATGTCTACAGGCCAATCTGGAAGGAATTTTGGGATTTTGAGTTGACCAGTGTGTTCAGAAGGTAGGGTTTACCCTAATTTCAACTGGAAAGTGGAAATTTGGCCATCTCTTGACAGGATAAGGCCAGATAGACTGAAATTGCTAGACATCCTACCCAAATAGTGCCAAAACATTAACTTGATACCAAAACCATAAGATGGCTGCATGAATGTGTCTTGCATGATATATTGAGTGACTGAAAGGGGTTTCACCTCATTTGGGCAAGAAAATTGGGTTCAAAGTGGACTTTAGCACTTTTGACAGAAAAAGCAAAAAACAGCTGAAGTTTGGGACTTTTGACATCCAAATCAAAATCTAAGCATACCACTGGGATGCTGACATCAAGGGGAAGCTGTGGAACAAATCAAGGGTCAAACAGGTCAAAAAGACATCCTACGCGTAGGATGTCTTCTAAGTGATTTGGGACTCAAAACTAAAATCTGAGTATACCAAGGTGATCAGCAACTCAAGGGGAGCTTGAGCCTTTAGTTTTAATCCATTCTGAAGAAAAAGACATCCTACGCGTAGGATGTCTAATGCAAGCAAATAAAGCCAGAATTTGACTTTGAGCATTGTAAGGTGTTATATGGCCTAAGGCAAGCCTGCTAGTCAATTTTGGTCCAATTTGGAGTTGATTAGACTAAACAATACCATCAACAGACTGTCGGAACAGATTTCTGACTCATTGACCAGCTTATAGAAGTCCAAATCAAAAAGTAAAAGCAGCTGTAAGCTCAGCACAACAAGGGGAAACAACAGTGCAAAAATCCAGGCAAAATACAACAGGAGACATCCTACGCGTAGGATGTCTATTGAGACAGACTGTAGAGAAAAATTGACCTGGCCTAGACAGTGAGGTTCCATTTGGCTTAAGGGTTCCAGAAATTCTTTCAGAAGTGAATTTGGACCTTGGTTGCCCATTTGACAAAGCAAAGACTAAATTCAGACTTTTTCGCGTAAATTGGCCAACATCAGAGAGATGTACAGTTTCAGATAAGCAACCTAATCCAAAACATCATCAGTGTATAAAATACAGTAGTGGTTGAGATTAACTCTCTAGTTATACAAATCATTACTAAGATAACCTCTAGCAGATAAATGCTTTGATTCAATTGCCGAAATTAAAACTCTTGTGTACAGGTATATTCAGCAACAAGGCAAGAAGTTGTGCAGAAATTGACCCGCTGCCAGGTGAGTGGTTGAATTTGTGCTAAATTGCATTAATAAGTTTGATGAATTTAAGATCAGGAAGATACATTGTTAGAGACCAGAAGGTGGCACGTGACCAAGGTAGCTTAGTGTCCACCGAAGAGAGTGTAACTCGGGCTAGGCTAGATCCGCTAGCACCGATTATTGAGGAAGGTAGTGATACTGACACTTCGTCAGACAAATCTTTCTTCATGATGGGTAGTCAACAACCAGGAGGTTTCACCTATGATGGACCTATGCGAGGAGGAAGCACCTCCCAAAATCCTTTGAATGATTCCAGGCTTACGGTGATCTTCTTAGAGGGAACAAACTCAAGAGGAGCCCTAGTCTATTCTGACTATCGAGGCCGCAAGTGCATTTGTATCGAAGAGAGGCGAGCACAAAGATTGGAGATAATCAACGTGTATGATGATGGAGATAGATTTCGAGACGAAAAGGGGAATCACTATTTAATAGTTAGCAACCCTGAAGATTACAACAGATATGGAGATAACGTGGCTAAAGGGAAAATGGTTTCAGAAATTCAGGAGCCACCACCAAACATTGATCGCCAAGGAGCTATTTTTATGTACGATAAGAAAACAATCAGGATTCCAACTTATAACGAGAATGTGGGGATCTACAAACACGAGAGCGAGGGTATTGTCTCTTACTTTCTCAGCAAAGAACCATACGTAAACGAACTAAGCAAAGACAAGGTTCTTTACTTATTCTCTTATGAAACTGCTACGGGGAAGGGCATAGTTTTTGTTGATAGATACGGGCGAGAATACCAACGTATTCTCCCAGAGGAAGTAGAAAGAGCAACAGGTCCAGGAGCATCAGCATATGCCCCTGAAGAAATACCGAGAGCCGTCCACACCCCAAGCAAGTCAACGAATCCATTTTCATATGAGTATGACACTACCTCACATTCCACC
Organism: Adiantum capillus-veneris; assembly: GCF_014529385.1. Lineage (NCBI taxonomy): Eukaryota > Viridiplantae > Streptophyta > Polypodiopsida > Polypodiales > Pteridaceae > Adiantum > Adiantum capillus-veneris. Next base: position 15,427,254 of record NC_140955.1, read on the forward strand.
AGACAGCAAGTATTCAACAACCAAGACCAACCAGCAAACCAACCATCATTGCAGGCATGGCTTCGACAGAGTGCAACAATGGAACCAGACCGAAACTGAGATGGTTATCAAGCCGCACGAGGGCTCAAGGATTTGCAAGAACCACCACACTATTCAAGGTATCAAGCAGAGAGTACGCCAAAGACACAAGGGTCGATCGAGCTTGGAGGACCACCCAGCGAACGAGTTCAAAGAGAAGAACCACCTCCAGCGAGAACCGTTAGAAATTATGGCTTAGAAGCACCGTTGGGCGAGGAACTAGCCTATTACAGAAGGCCTGAAGAGGTGTATAGACTTGGACGGGGTGATCCAGTGATGAGGTTTGTAGACCATCGCAGAATTAGACCTTCTCAAGTGCAAAAATGGGTAAATAAGAAATACATAGGAAACAGAGACCCAAGAGATCATGTAGCAGCCTTTGTGTGTGTAATTAGAGCCAAAGAGGTGTTAGACTTTCCTACCCAATTTGCAGGGTTTGGACTAACCCTAGAGGATGATGCTGCAACTTGGTTTGACTCTGTGGAGCGTAGAGACTTTGAGTCGATGGAGGAAGTGTTTGACGAGTTTATTGAGGAATTATCTCAAAGGGGAATAGCTCATAATACCGTCTCACAAATCCATAAATTCAAACAAAAAGATGGAGAATCTGTACGGAAGGCAGCCCTAAGACTAAAAAGATATGTTAAGTTCTGTCATGTTGAAGAACTGCCAACTCAGTCCAAACTTATGCTAATATTCATCCAAGGACTAAGGAATGCAGATCTCCAGAAAGACTTACATATGAAGAGGAACACGACGTTGAATGAGTTGACCAAGGAGGCTCTATACCTTGTGGACAATTGTGCAGTCTACAAAGAAGGGGAGTTCAAGGACCTTGATGACGATTCATCTTCACAGCAAAGTGGGAGCAAGTCTTCCAAGACAACACTGAAAGGAGAAATAGCGGTAAACCAGGAGCAGATTGTAGATAAAGTATTAAAAAAGATCAACTTGTACGTCAAACCCCAAGCTAAACAGCCCAAGTGGTGTGCTATTGAACAAAAATGAACAAACCATGGGACCGAGGAATGTTACTATAACAAGGGATATGTGAGGGAGAGACCTTACGCTCCCCAAGCTCCCGTAGCTTCCCCTCAAGTTCCACCGATGCCTAAATATCAAGCAGGCAACTTGCCAGGACCTATAGGTGTAGAAAGACCACAACCGGTGTTGGGGCAACAACCACCCCTACCAGGTTTACGACCAATTGGTATAAGATACACACCAACGGTAACTGAATCAGAGGAAAAGGCTTTGGTGCCTATGCATGCATATTATGAAGATCCCAATGGATATGCGGCAAACCCTGCCTATTATCCACCGAAAGAACCCTCAACACCAGAACCATGGAGCATGATAGGGAATCAAGGACCACCAACTGCTGCACAGGCCACAGGAGAAGGAAGATATAGCTTAGATGAACGAACATTGTTGTTCATAGCCAATGGAGGCATGGGCGGACAGAGACAGGCTTATCAGCAACGAGGGGCTCAAGGAGCACCTCAACAACCCAAAGGACCCTGTTACAAGTGTGGCGGAGACCATTGGCTGAGAGATTGTCCTCATGATGAAATCATTAGAGTCAATGCGTATTGCCCAGAATGTGGAATTACTCATTTGATTCCCGATTGCCCTAAAAACCCGAGCAAAGGAGCAAAAACCACCTTGAACCTGTTGGAAACAATACCTTCCAGTGGAGGATCGAAAAATGAAACAATCATACCTATTTAGGCGGTAACACGAGCACAAGCCCAAAGAAGGACGAACGAACCCATAATAGAAGAACAAAAAACAGATGCCCAAGGTTCAGAAACGAAAAATTAGAGAAGCACTTGGAAAGCGAGAAAGGCGCGTAGGAAAGCCAGGAAAGAACTAGAGCAAACAGCCCTATCGGATGAGTTGAAACATACAAAGAACAGATTGGAGCGGTTAGAAGATCTAGCTAGCTTAAGCTCACACACCACAGCAGCCATAGCACCCAGGGAAATAGAAGAGCCCAAAAGTGCAGGATCAAGAGGATCTGTACTGGTAGACAAGGTAAACGAGGAGCTGGATGCGCTTCTAAAAGCTTATGAAGCTCGACTTAAAAAAAACCAAACCCAGGAGCAAAGGTGGATGACTTATCCATATGCAGAAATAGAAAAACAAAGGTTGGATATGTGTAAAAAGATGATCGAGACGGCTCAATCATTGATGGAAGACCCGTTGGGTAAACCGGCAAATTGTCATGACGCACCAGCTCCAACCCCTATCCAACCAACGTTAGAGAAACATGAAGAAAAAAAGGAAAGAATCACTAATGATTATGAGTCCAGAGGAGAGCCTATCATAGTGCCAAAACCCACCGATGAGGCAAGTGACGGGGTCCATCCTAAAATATTGGTAGAAATGGGAAAGGACGGTAACTGTCTAGATGATCTGTGGAAGCAAATCAGGGAGGCCAACGAAGCTAATGGGATGAGTAACCACATGAATAGCACGAAAAAAGAAAAGAACGTGATCTTACCTCCTATTGAAGAATTCGAGGCAAGATCACAAGTGAACTTTGAGATACATTCACAAGGGGGAGACCAAGGATCTATTAGTTCGGGGCACATCCAAACAGACTCTTTGAGAACTTTACCCTCTTACCTGGGAGAATATGAAGCTAAGTCGGAAGTGAGAGCAATCCCATCTCAAAGACTTTCTTCTAACAAGGGGATGGATTCACAAGGATTGATTGAGTTGTTATCCACCCTAGTGGCATGCACAATCACGTTAGCAGAACTCCTAAGGTTAAGGCCAAACATGTGGACCACAGTAGGAAAATTCCTAGAAAAATTTGGAGTGAAAGATCCCACCTTGAAGCTACAAGAAGGAATCAGGGAGTTGGACAAGCCTAACCTAAACACTAGGCCAGTACCATTGAATAAGGTTGGAGAATATTGTGAGGGAGAAGACGGAAACACGACGCTACTGGTAGAATTCCAAGGAGTAGTTTCCAAAGCTATTCTTGACAGTAGAGTAGGAGTTGCTATCGCCACCAAGGAAATCTGGAAAAAATGGGGAAAACCAGCTTTGAGGGCTACCAGAATGAAGCTGTAGTTGGAAGATGGGTTCATGGAGAAGCCTCTAGGACTCTTAGAAAAAGTAATTGTCACTTCGTGCGGAATCGAGTACGAGCATACATTTGCAATAGTCGATTTCGACAAAAAGAACAATTATGAGATAATCTTGGGACGACCATTCATGCGACAACTGAAGATGGTCCAAGATTGGGGTTATGACTACATATACCTCAGACATGGCGAGACGACAACTAAAATACACCTGAAAGACCATAGTTACAAAGATGTAAACTAAACACCAGTGGAAGAGTTTGATTCGGCTACAATAGCAGGATCAGAACTACCAGCATGGTTAGGGCAACCAAAAGAGCTATGGATGTGCGGAGCTTCACATTGTGGAAGCTTAAGAAAAGAGGAATGCATCTTAGAAAGAGTAATTGAGGACAAGGAGTATATTCTGGAACCTTTCCCTGAAGATGCCTTGGAACCTCTAGAATGGGAACACATACTGGCAACATTAGATGTCTGTACCATTACCGACAGTCCAACAACAAAATTTTGCGATAAGGATGGCTACGATGTGCTACCCTATTACATGGTAAGAGTTGTGCCAGAGAAAGAGACGGTAGAACCTCCAGAACAAGAAGAGTTTTACAACTCCTCTGAACAATTGGAAGTAAATGATGAGGCAGATAATGAGTGTTTAGACACCTCAAGTGAGCGTGGGAATGAAGCCGAGAATATCAAGTTTTATGATTTTGCTAATCAATACCCTAGACGCCAAGAACGCTATAGGAGGAAAAGAGCAGGAAGGAAAGCGAGAGAGAACCTGATGCCTAGGATAAAAGGTAAAACTCACTATTTGATGCTTGTAAAAGCAGAGGATTGTGTGAAAGATCAAATATCAGGGAAATTCTCAGAAAATCAAAAAGAACGAACGCGAGAAGAAATAAAACAGGTAAGAAAAGTTAAAACCGAAACAAAATCACAAAAATCTGAAAAATCAAAAAAAGAAACAACAAAAGACCAAGAGTGGACCAAACTAGAGCGTAAACAGAAATACCAAGAATTGAAAAGGTCTTTGAGAGAGATATGGACTACTGAAGAAGATAGTGATGGTAAAGGGGAGTCAGAAAAGGGCAACATGAACGTACCAGCACACTATCAGAAATTTACTATCCAAGATAGAAAAATCATCATGACACCACCGATCAGGGAGAGGACCAACCAAGAATCTTACGATGGGCCTGAAAATGCAAAGAGAATAGACCTCACAGAACCAGGTGAAAAGCCTCAGCCGGTCTATATAGCTAACGAATTAGAACCTGAGGAGGAAGCACAGCTAACACAACTTCTCACGAAGTATAAAGATGTGTTCGCTTGGTCCTATAAAGACCTCAAAGGAGTTGATCCATTGATATGCCAACATACAATTCCTTTGAAATCGGATGCAAAACCTAGCAAACAACGTCCTTATACATATAATGACACATTTGCCAAACGAATCAAAGAAGAGATTGATAAATTGATGGATGCAGAGTTCATCTATGAAATTGAACATACAGATTGGGTGTCACCCATTGTGGTAGTTCCCAAGAAGAATGGAAAAATGCGGGTGTGTGTAAACCTCAAAAAGGTGAATGCAGCAACCATAAGGGTTAATTATCCCTTGCCAATTACAGAACATGTCCTTGAGCGAGTCGCCGGGAAACGGGCTTATTCCTTTCTGGATGGGTTTTCAGGATACAACCAACTGGCAATAGCAAGGGAGGATCAACACAAAACAGCGTTTACCACAGAATGGGGGATTTATGCATATCGAGTTATGCCATTTGGCTTAACAAATGCACCAACCACTTTCCAGAGGTTAATGACTCACGCTTTCAAGGAATACCTAAGGATATTCTTAGAAATTTACATGGATGACCTGTGTGTACACTCTCTTCTGTGAGAGGAACATATTGACCATTTGCAAAAGGTCTTTGAAAAGTGCAGAACATATCGAATCTGTCTGAACCCGGAAAAGTGTGTATTTATGGTTAAGCAAGGACGAATCTTAGGACACATTGTCTCAAGAAACGGCATAACCACATACCTATAAGTCAAAGTCATTGTAGACTTGCCTAGACCTACTAATGCAAAACAAGTGCAATCCTTCATGGGGCACTGCGGATATTATCGAAGATTCATATACATGTATGCGGTTATCGCACAACCTCTGTATCGTTTGCTAGTCAATTTCGAATGGACCAAGGAGTGTGAAACCTCATTCCAAAGGCTGAAGGAAAACCTTATATCAGCACCTGTACTAAAGGCACCAGATTGGGAAAAGATATTCCATGTGCACATTGATGCTTCAACATATGCCATTGGAAGTATTCTAGCTCAACCTGGAGACAGAACAATGGACTTTCCGGTTTGCTATGCGAGCCGACAGTTAAATAGTGCAGAAAAGAACTACACAACCACCGAGAGGGAAGGGTTAGGAATGATTTATGCTGTAAAGAAATTTCGGCATTATTTGCTTGTAAACAAATTTGTGTTCTTCACAGATCATCAAGCTCTTTTATACCTAGTAAATAAACCTTGCAATACAGGGAGAATTGTACGCTGGTTTATTATATTGCTAGAATTTGACTTCACATTGGTGGTCAAAAAGGGTAAAACCCATCTGCGAGCTGATCATCTTTCAAGAATACACAACGGGGAAGCTCCTCAAGGGGTAGATGATGACATACGAGATGCTTATCTTTTCAACATTGAAATGGTACCCAAATGGTCTCAGGAAATAGTTAGCATTCTCTCCTTCGGAAGTGAGTTTGATAATACAAGATGCAGATCCAAACAACAAACAATTCAACAAACAAAAAACTTCCAGTTGATAGCAGGACGGCTGTATCATCTTGAATCTGACCTAATCCTACGATTATGTATAAATCCGGAAGAATTCGAGTGCTACCTTGAAGAGGCACATGTCCAGGGTTGTGCATTTCATTGTTCGACAGTGAAAACACACCAGAGACTGAAACAGTTAGGGGTTTATTGGCCAACTATGTATGCGGATACACATTCTTATGTCACCAATTGTACAATATGTAGTGCCAAACGACCAGTGGATCACGCAACTTTGTTTCGGGTGAACATAGCACCTGCATGGAGTCAATATATCATTGACTTCATAACCACTAGACAGTTTCCTGAGAACATTACAAGAGCACGGGAAAAAGCTATAGAGCTGGAAGCTCGTGACTTTCAGTTAATTGGAAATCAACTCTATAAGCGGGGAAAGGACAATCAACTTAGAATCTGTGCAAGTGAAAGCGAATACCTGCTGATTCTAGAACATGCACATAGCGGAGTAAGTGGAGGCCATTTTTCGGGTGATAAGACAACAAAAATTGTCTTAACCGCAGGAATTTGGTGGCCTACATTGCACATGGATGCCGATGAGTTTGTAAAGCGTTGTGATGCATGTCAACGCACCAAGATACCAATAATAAGAGATGAGATGCCATTACGGCCAATGATGGGGGCAAGAGAATTTGCAAAATGGGGCATTGATTTTGTGGGACCTATATCACCCCCTGCATATCGCACCCATACCCAATATATCATTGTGGCTACGGACTATCTCACAAAATGGGTCGAAGCCAAAGCAACACAAAAAGCTGATGCACGCACCACGGCTCAATTTTTGTATGAGAATGTTTTTGTACGTTACGGGTTACCAATAGAAATTGTCAGTGACCGTGGAACACACTTCCTCAATGAAGTCATTGAATATCTACTAGAGGAATTCATGGTCATACATAGGAAATCAGCACCATACCATCCACAGGCCAATGGGCAAGCTGAGGCCACAAATAAAACACTATGCACGGTTCTCACTAAAATAGTGTCAGAATCAAGAACCGATTGGGATCAGCAACTACACTCAACACTATGGGCATACAGGGTAGCTTACAAAACATCAATAGGAACAACACCATACAACATGGTGTTTGGGCTAAATGCTATACTACCTATAGAGTTTTTAATCCCAACTCTACGAGTAGCAAGAAGCTTGGAATGGACAGGGCATGAACTCTCTTCAAGAATTAATGATATTAAAAAGCTAGATGAACTCCGCTTATGAGCTGTCGCTTCAATCTATGCTAAAAAGAGAAGACAAAAGGATTTTTTTGACAAACATGTGCGTACCAAAGAGTTCAAAACAGGTGATTACGTACTTGTTTATACCTTGAAGCAACATGCCAAGAAACTTAAAAAGCGAGGGATGGGACCATTTGTGATTAGTGATCTATCACAAAGTGGAGCTGTCAAGCTTGCTACATTAGCAGTGAAGAAATGCCAAACTGGATTAGTGGGTGTCGACTGAGGAGATATCTTCTACCCCTCACACAGGAGATGCTCCAACAGATTCATCAAGGAAAGCAAAGAATGAAGGAAAAAGAGAGAGTATGGGAGGAAGCTCAAGCCGAAGCACAAGAACGCATTGCAAAAAGACGGCTTGTGCGACAACAACAACAGAGTAAACCACCATTGAGAGTCAATGCCATTCGACTGATGAGCTTGGAGGATGAAACAGTAGAGCCAATAATTACAGTCAAAGTGGGCAACAATCAAGTTGAATCAACAGCCTTGCTTGATTCGGGTGCTCAAGCAAATTTGATCTCTTACGGATTATACCAATAGCTCAAAGTCACATATCAAATTCATCCTACTCCCCAAGTGCTGGAAAGTAGCACATCACACCCATTGAAAATATTAGGATGGACTATATTGCATGTATAGATACATCAATATATTTACCCACACAAGTTCTATGTGGTGACAGATGCAAGCACACAACACCCAATGATGCTAGGGCAACCTTGGCAAAAAGCATACAATGTCCACATAGACTGGCAAAAACAGGCGGTCAAAATTCAGCACGAACATGAACAATAGGTGATAGCTTTTGCTCATAAATACCATCATGATCAACTGCAAGCCATGCAATCAGTGGCAACAGAGACAAGAGAACAAATACCATCAAAGACCACCATGAAACCTGAGACCAACAACCAGGTAAAAGCCAACACTGCTAATCACAGCCAGATGAAGTCACTAGCCACAATGCACAAATCTAGGTTACCAAAACAAGGTAAACAAGTATGGATGCGGAAGGATAGAAATGCCATGGCGGGAAAGAAACAATGTAACAACCGGATTCCAACAAAGCAGACGGTGCAACCCAAAACCAAGGTCATAAAACAAATATGGATCCCAAAGAAAATGCTTAGCCATAACCAAATGTCACTCACATTTGGATACCAAAGCAAAAGCCAAAGGAAATACCTACGGTACAAGCAACAATGGAAAGCAGACATCTGCAGGTCAACAAGGAGAACCGATATATGTGGATGCCGATGACAGACAAACCATTGGCAAACAAGAAAGTGCCAAACCATCTACAAAAGTTGGCAGCAACAAACTACCAATGGAAAGCCAAGGTCATAAGGCCCATAGCTATCACGTCCCAGCCAATTCTATCCTCAGAAACAGCTACGACTCCATCAAAAGTGTCGGCAAAGCACTTGCCTCTTGCCACAAAGACAATTAAACAGAGAGCAGTAGAATTACAGCTGCTACTTGCAAAAAAAGCAGGAAGCCTCGACGGCGAATGCCAATAAGCATCTTGCTTATTCCCTTCTCTTGCACAGCATTAATTTTTCCATGCATTGACCGAGTATGCATAAAATAGGGCCACATTAATCGGCCAAGCATTAGCACAAATTTTTCAACCTATACACGGCACATACTCCGAGGCAAAACCTTGTCATCCAGGAGGACTCCGGCTAGGAGGGGGGGAGGCATTCTCAATGCGGAACCAATAACAGACACAACAAAAAAGGGCGTGATTTTCGACTATTTTAAGGGTTGACGTTTGATTGCGAAATTTTCTGGAAGTAACCCAAGTACAGATGCCCTTATATAGCATGAAGCTACAGGTATAGGGGGCCAAACGCCAAATCAAGCCCCTAGGTGTGTGTATATAAGTAGAAATAGCCATTTTTCAGGCAAAATATTGGTAAAACGGAGAAATTCGGCCATAAAAATTGCATGAGAGTGTACATAATGTGTTGCGGTGATGTTTGTGATCTATTATGATTATTGGGAATTTTCTGGGTTTGATTTGCTATTTTCCTTTTAATTTTGCTAATTTTTGGTAGAAAAACTTCAAAAATACAAAAAGCAGGTGAAAAATAGTCGTAATGAAAAACAAAAAATATGGGGATGACCAATGACTAAAGGACAACCTATGGTACAGTGGGGGTGCAATTATGAGACTGGAACGGAAAGCGTGTTTTGGCCAGGTTTTGACCGAAATGACAAATTTCTGGTAAACAGGGCAAATAGAGTCCAAATCAAGAAATTTTTGGGCCTAAACTGCATCTCGCAGAAAGATAGGAGCACAGGTCAAATTTCATGAAAAATGGTTCGGGGACCTCCATTATAAGAAATTTCCACCCCATTTTTAGCTCATTCTCACTATTGACCTTGTGGAGAGAGCTTCTACCACCTAGAGCGGATCGACCTTCCAGCAGCTTCTACGACGCGCACGTCTACCCGACCAGCTCCAGACATGAGAGGTAGGCTCACCACCTTGAGCTTTTAGCGCATGTTTATCATTATGTCGCGAAAACTAGCGTAGAGGTCACACACAAAGCGAGCGGTAGAGACCTGCAAGTAGAGACGGCGGCCTAACGGCTAACCCGAAAGCAATAAGACTTCATCGGCACCTTACCCTAGTCTAGGAGACCATTCCTGGATAGCCAAAGGCAGTGGGAGACCATCGGGAAAAACCCTAATTCCCAGAAACCCGCAAGAGGCCACCAAATGGGAAATCGGCGAATCGGCGACCAAATGCTACCAAAATTTATGGGTAGGAGCATCTCGACATGCTCGACAAGTCCATATGACCCGCATGACCAAAAAGTGACCCGAAGCGGCACTAAACCTTAGAAACGGCATCAGACACACAAAACATCAAAATGCACTTGCGGCCAAACCACAAGCCCGTTTGCTACCAAACTTCACGAGTGGCTTTCCTAAACCATCAACAACCAAGTCCTATGGTGGTAGACCACCACAAATCATCAAAGGTATGTAAACGCAACCACGGGTGCTTCTAGAGCGACAAATTGCCAAATGAAGCTCCGGTGAAGCCAAAGTCGACAAAAACCATACGGCAAGGATCCCCAAGGGATTGGGAAGCTATGGAGACCAACATCGAGAAATTTCATCGCCAAAAAGCACTCCAAAAGTCAGAAAACGGCTCGGAGGCTCTGAAGTCCACACAGGGAGTTATACTCTATCCATTTGACTTTTTTGTTGAAATTAGGCTCAAAAGGGACTTAAGGGGGCAAAGGGCAAGCACTGGGAACACTAACACTGAAAAAATCATCAGGAGACATCCTACGTGTAGGATGTCTCAAGGACACTTTTTGGCACAAAACCCAATAATTTTTGTCATGCACATGTTCTGAATGACATTTGCAAGCCCTACACCAAGTTTCATCACATTTGGATCAGATTTGACCTCATATGCATGGAAAAACGCAAAGTTAGGGCATAGAGGCAATAATAGGCCATTGACCTACCAAATCTTGTCCAAATCTCATGAAACTTGCACAACACATTCACATACACATCAGCAAACCATATATGTGGTCAGGGAGTAAAAATGATGAATTAGACATTCTATGCGTAGGATGTCTAATGGACCTTTTTGGCATGGAAGGGAAGTTTTGTCATTCCAGATTTAATTACCTCATCAGCAAGAGCCCATATGTCAAGTTTGAAGCCATTCTAATCACTTTTGACCCCCAACACCTTCAACATACACTTTTTGGGCCCAAAAACACCTCACAGAGTCCTACAGGCATCAAATCTTATCCAAATTCAAATCCAAGAACAGGGCCACGTTCCATAGGCCAAGGACAACCCACAAAACAAGTTTCATGCAATTCTGATGAAAAAGACATCCTACGCGTAGGATGTCTTCAGCATAAATTTATCATTCTATGCAAGAAATGACATCATAGGAGCCAATACCATGATGCATTGAGCCCATATACCAATTTTCAACCCATTTGGACATCAATTGCTACCCATGATGGACAATCTACCCAAATTGTGACCTAAAGCCTAAATCAGCCCAAAAATCCACTTTTTGTCATCCAAATTCAAATCCAAGCTTATAACCATGTTCCATGAGCCTTACACTACCTGCATGTCAAGTATGAACCAATTCTGAAGAAAAAGACATCCTACGCGTAGGATGCCTAGATGGAATTTTTTGGCCAGATTTGCACTGTGAGCACATGCACAGCTTCACAAGTTCCTTTTAAGCTATAATTTCAATTTTCAAGTCATTTGGATAAGTAAAACTCAGTTTAGCAGCTGATATGGAAAAAAAAAACGCTAACTTTGGACTGCTGAGTGCAACAATATCTATGGCAACCTCGAAGTCACCGGCAAAGAAGAAGAGAATGACAATCAAAGATTATCTGGACGAGGTGGACCCTTATGTCATTCCAGAGGGAACACTAAAGCCCACCAGCACCTGGATACAGGAAGATCTGTTAGAGTCAAACGGCGTAAAGATCTACCAGGGGGTGTTCAAAGACAATGAAGGCAATGTAATAGAGCTGCCAATGCTGCCAAGAGAGCTCAATGAATTTGTCCAAAGCAAAATGGCCGGCTACTTGGAGAAAATTGACCTCCATAACTATTTCGAAGCAATACCAGCAGGGGTGGACGTCAAAAGAGTATGGGAGTTTGTAACAAGCATAAAAGAGGATGGCGTGGCCAAGGTGACAGATTTGCACGGCAGACCCGATACAGAGATCATTATCATGGAGCGGGTTGTAGCCCATGCACTAGATCTCTCCAATCAGGGAGACAGTGTGACAAAAAGAAGGGATGAAGTCAAGGTGTACAAAGAGAAAAAGGCCAATTACACCTTTGAAGACATCGCCAACCCAAAGGTGGCGATCATGAGACAATTGTACAACCAGTACTTCCACATGTGCATGAAGAGGCCACAGAAGTACAGGATGCCGCCAGGTGCAATTGCCACAACGTTTACTTGGGCAATGACAAAAGGCACCCCAAAGATAATCAGCTATGCGGCATACATACATGACAGCTTGGTAAAAATGGGCAACAAAAAGCCAACCTACATAGTGCCAGGAGAAATGATAACCAAGGTAATTTATGCAGCACTACACGCCAAGGGAAGGTGGCCTGACCCCCCATCTCAGAATGATTGGCTAAGGGTAAAGGAAGACAAAGAAGACGAGACACAACGAGCACCAAGGGTGGGTACAAGGTTGAAGAGACGGCTATAGCCAGTTGCAGAGGAGCAACCTGAGCAGAAGAAAGGAAAAAAGGAGTCTGCTCAAGTGCCGCCAAAGAGACAAGATCACAAAAAGCGGCTAGACTCGAGAGGCTGATGGAGAGTTTCCGAGAAAAAAGAGCCCTCAAGGGTGATTTAAACGAATTATGGAAGCCATCTCTCGAGTCTATGTCCGGATCATCCAGAAGAGTGCAGAGGGACCGCTTTGAAGACTATATCAAGAATTTCGAGATTCTTGATGCTGCAGCGAAAAACATTCCCCATGTCCCTTTTACCGAGGAAGAAGTGGAGCAGATAAGGCAGACATTGCTAGATGAACAAGAAAACCAAGAAAGGGAAAGAAAAACGAAAGCAGACAGAGACTTTACGTTAAACCTGTGGCTTTACCAGGTAGCCCTAAACCCAGCCCACAGCCATCACTGCCACCATCACCACCTCCTAGCAGCCCTCCACCAGAAGATAAGGAGGCTGAGGACAATCAAGAAGAACACTAGGCTTAGGAGCAAGAGCAAAGGCAAGAACCTGAGCCCAAAGAAGAGGCCAAGCCTGCGTCTGAGCAAAAAGAACTAGAGGAGGCATATTATGCATTTTTGGACCTGCTAGTTGCAGGCTATACAAGGGAAGAAGCCGCCACAGTCGCATTCAACTTGGCGAGGACAGGGCATAAAGAACAGATGCCAGGCATCCGGCTAATTGAGCTAAAGGAAATTGCTACCGACATGGTAGACCTGCACCCGCCCTCTAATGATTGGGATGTGGTGATGACAATGCTAGCTGGAATAAGAGCACAATCTGTGGCATCAGACGAAGAATTGATAACTCTAAAGGCCACCGAAGAAAAGACCAAGATGGAAAGGGATACTCTGCAGGCACAAAGCCAAGGACAAAAAGAGAGAGAAGCTGACCTCTAGGCTAGCTTGGCAATGGCTCTACAAAACTGCCAAGCAACGGAAGAAGCAAATGAGGCAGCAACAAAAAGATTACAAGCAGCTGAAGAAGAGTGTCTGCAACTCAGCAAGTCATTGCGAGATGCTGAAAAAGAACGGGATAATCTGACGCTCCAGCTAGCAGAAGAAACTAAAGAAGTAGAGGCCATGAAGAATGCCAAGGAAAAGGCGGAGATAGAACAAGAAGCAAGCCTGGATGAAGTCCTTGAGCCCAAGGACCAATTAAAAGTCAAAGATCAAACCATCCAGAGGCTGCGAGCATCACCCGCTAGAGTTAGAGCTACGAGCTCGACTCAAATCATTTTCGAGAGTCAAATATATGAAGAGGAGATGCAAGAACTCCAGAAGGAGCTTACTCTCGAGAAGAAGCAGAGGTTGATGATGGCTGAAGGTTCTATCGCAATGCAAACCAGAATGGAGGACAGCCAAAGAGCCCTACAAGAAGAATTGGAGAAGCATAAAGATAAATCTCGAGGAAGCTGAAAAAGTAAACGCTGAACTCAATGACCTCCTCGTGACTATGGGCGGAGAAGCAGAAGCGGAAAAGCAGACACTCCTCAAGAAAATTGAGAAGTTGAAAGGCCGGCAACAAGCAGAAGCAGGAAGCTCAGGGCCAGCTGCCAATGAGGGCATCGACCTCGACAATGTGGCAGATCCTGTGGACACACCCATGCCAAAGGTAAGCACAGCAGGATCCTCTCAAGAGCAACAGGATCTAACACAAGAAGAGGAGGAAAAATTGCGTAAAGCAATAGAGGCAGAGCTCAAAGAAAGCACAAAGGAAGCCTTGGAATGGGAACAGAGGGTTTTCAAATCTATGACAATTCAGAAAATCGACGCCAGCAATCTCAGGCGTGAATGGCTTCAACCCTCTCTCCCATATCCATTGCTGAAATATGAGGTGGCAATAATAAACAGGCGAATCAGAGAAGAGCCAACGGTCCCTCTCTACAACGCAGACACCTCGAGGACAGAAGGAGTAAAGCTCATAGTGGATTCTCAGCCAAAGTGGAGGAAGGCTTGGCTTACCAAGTACCCGCAATACCTAATACACTTGGTAGAGGCACCTAAAGACATCAGAGACAACCTCAGCTTCTGTCCTCTACCAAGGATTAGGACGTGGAAAGCACAAGAAATCTTACAAACAAGCCAACCCACTTGGCTGAACTACCCAAAGCTGCCGGGTGTGAAGGCAGGTGAGAGAATAAGTGTACAATACATGGTGAAAACCCTAACGGGCGCCATAAAGTTGTTCATTGGATCACCTGACCTTACATGCATTATGATGAGAAATATCTACAGAACCATCCTAGCAGTGTTCGAGACCTTCAAGCCAGGCCAGGTGACTGACAACATATTCTTCTTCCAGGATACATACAGATGTGCTTATGATATGTCAGGTCAGCCTTCCAAGGAGGTGATACATGCGTTGTATCAAAGAATTATGTTTCTACCATCCTATCACCTCCAGGATTTTGAAGAAGCATTCTACACGGGGTTCTTCACCGTGCATACAGATATCTTTGGCCCAACAATGCTAAATCTACATGCACGGTACGAATCACTGTAAAAGATGCGGGAGACCATAAGATGAAGCAAAGGATCAAGGCCATGTTGGGCACGACATGAACAAGGAGGGGGGGGATATTAGAAGCTGGACACACCCCACGGCATCTAACTACTCGGCGGACTATTATTTTTGTAATTATTCATTCATTGAGGAAAACCCGATTTTTCACATTGTACATATTGGGACTTACAGAAGTTTCCAGATTGTATCCCAGTTTTGATAGTTAGATTGAGTAGATGGTTGATTTTGGAACTTTAGGGTTTGAGAAGTTGTGAGGTATATATACCACTTTTTGACCTTAATGAAAAACCTTTTGTCATTTTAAACAAGTTTTAAGTCTGTGAGTGAGCGTACTGTGTATGTGAGAGAGAGTGTGAGCTTCGTCTTGACGCTACGTGTGCTATGGTGGTCGGAATCGAGTGTGGAGAAGTGCAGCGTGTTGCCCCCGACTAGAGCTACGAGCCGATACCAACATTGCGCGCGTACGGTCCGGCTTTGGGAGCTCCTTCTACGAGCTTCATTGGTTGTTTGGGTGAGCATACGTTATCTGATTTCACATTGCAGCATATCCACGCGTTCACATTGAGTAGAGCTACACATTAGGCACTTCAGATTTCGAAAACAAAGACCTGCAGATTTCGGCCAGACATCCTACGCATTTCTGCACCGGGTGTTTTGGGTCGTGATTTTGGTTTATAGACCTTAGGGAGAGCGGCCTATAGGTATTAGTAGGGTCTCCTTCAAGTTCTATGGTGTTTCGAAAGTGTTTGATGGGTGTTCGACTCTAGCAAGCGTTGTAGGAAGATTCCTCTTTTGCACTTTTGAAGACTGTGACTTAGACAATTGGTAGGGACCTCTGTAGGAATTAGTTAGGATTCGGTCGAGTGTAGGTTGACACCTTATGCTTGCTTCCATGTGCCTACGGGTCGAGCTTCGTCCTTAGCTGACATTACTTGTTAGGTGAGTTCTCGCTGTGCTGACGTCCGTCGCGGCGTATTCGTCCAACAATCATGTATCTGAGGAGTTCATAATTTTCTGGACCATTTCATGGCGCCTATCTTGCATGTAAGGCAACTCCCCAGCCAAGAGGGACTGCGCTATGGCCTTTGGGTCAGTTGAGCCAATGGAAGCATGCATCCCTATCTGGGCAAGAACTTTACTACGGAAGCTAGTGCCAAACGCTGTGCATACAAGGGATCTACGCACTAGGAACACAAGATACTCAATTTGAGCAATAGTGCTCAAACACAAAAACTTGCTCAAAGATTTCAACAACCAAGTCATAAAATGGGCTTGGGGAGTAAATTCATTATGGATAATGGCTACATCGCCAGGGGGGAGTTGTCCTAGGTAATGTGCAAGGGAAGACTGAGGTCCAAAGCTTGTCCGCTTGTCACCTGTCCTTGCAGCAAAATCATCAACCTCCACGAGGTCCTGTCATAAACCAATGAAGGTTGAGAAAAAAGACAATGAAGGATAAAATAATAACATGAAAATTAGGATAGTGTTTACCTCCTGCTCCTTGTCGTCCTCCTCCCTGTTGCCCTTTGCATCCAAGTCAATGCTCCCATGCACCGCAGCTACGAGCTTTGGATCATCAGATGGGAGGTTGCATAATGGCATAGGCATCCTAGCGGCCTCAACCTTGGCTTGCGTGGCTTGGAATTCTTCCTCAGCCACGTGCAACTGCTTTGCTGCCAGGACCTCTGCACATACAACTGCAATAGTGTCAGCAACAGAGTCCCCAAATGGCAAGAGCTTGCTTTCTAGGGCATCTGGTGTATTGTCTAAGGTACATTTGGTGCTGTTGCATAGCACGCTCAAGCATTCATCCATGTGCAGGCCAAATGATTTCTCCAAATCATGCATAAACACATACTCCTCCCCATCCACTACCACTGAGGAGAAGCAGTTGATTCTACCTCTGGGATAGCCACATCCGTCAATGGTAGTGGCACTGGAGTGTCACTAGGGCCAGCCACAATGATGGATTTCTCAACCACTTCCTCGAGCCCACTAGGGTACTCGAGCCGAAGTGTCTTTCCTTCTGCTGCAAGGTTCATGGGGATAACCTCCTGCTCCTTGGTGTCCTTGATAAAGGACCCAACCTAAAGGTGTGGTAAGCGGAGCTCCTCCAAATTAGGTTCCTCGCTCACCAAGAAGATAAATGTTGCTAGCCAGGAAAGGTACTCCACCCCCAACTTGCGCTTCTTGAGCGTTGACACCCTTGGGGCTTGCTCATCCAAGAAATGGCCTGCGTCGGTGGCAATTTCTTGAAATCATCGCAACTGCTTGGAGAATGGGCGATTACCTTTGTGTATGTAGTGCAAAAGATCGCAAGGCACCCAGATCCTTGCATGTGGGGAGACAGATATATAATATTTTATGATGTGCTCCTCCATGGACACAAAAATCTCAGCAAATGCATCCATGTGAAGGGAAATTGTGGCGTCAAGGTCAGGGAGACGAGTAAAAAAGGTGTGGAGGTCCAACTTCCCTTTGTATTTGGTGTCCTCGAGGAAGAGGATGAAGCGTGACAAAGGGGTGGATGTGGGTGCAGATGCAGAGGCTGTGGAAGCGTCCATGTCTAGCCTAGGGTGTAGATAGAGAGTGAAGGAGCTCAAGAGTTGCAAAAGTGAAAATAGTGAATGAGTTATGCGGCCCCCCTTTTATAATAATCCCTTTTTCAAAGACATTAAAAAAAGGGCAATTTCACCAAAAAATGATCTCTCATCTCAATGCGAAAAATTATATTCAAAGACATGATTTGCCGAAGCAAATCATGTTGATTAGATCGGGGATCATTTTCAAAATTACAAAAGTTACAAAGTTATAAGAGCGATAGCATAGTTCCATCCATCCCCCAGTCCTCCTCGACCTTCAATTTGTCTTCCATTCTCTTCCCAATCTGTGGACATTCATTACAATAAGCATCCAATGATCGACAAACTATGATGTACTGAAAATGTGGTGGAAGGATTCTCACCTTGTGGCCTTGTAAACAAAATTGTGCTTGTTGAAGGGCCTCAAAACCCATAATAACCAAATGTTCTCGCACATTACTCAGAGTCCAATGCTTGTTCACTTGGACTGACTCCAAAGTATCGTTGGGCATCTTCACTGCAATGTCAAAGCTTGCAATAGCATCGTCTACACTTTGTAAGGGAGTCCACACTCCAAGCTTGCACATCCAACGATCATAGTGAAATCATATGTACAAGGAGGTGCGGGATTTCAAATAGTGCATTCCAATACCTGAAGCTCCAACCTTACAACGATACCGGCCCCATTGTGCATGCTTCCACAAAACCCCAGTCCTCTTCTAAAAGCCTTCCTAATTCCTCATAATGCACATCTTTACATACAAGCATTGTGGTACTCTCCACAAATCCAAACTCTTTAAACATGTGCACAAAACAATGAATAGGCAAACACCAACTGAAGCCCACAGACCTGGAAGCTTTAGAGTATTTCAAAGAGTTTTGGACATCTATTATCATCTTTTTCTTGAAAGATGCTACCAACCACAAATCTGGCAGCGGCCACTCCATACTTAATAAGGAAGTTACTTTGATGGGTTCAAGCATTCCAAAATCTTGTGTATAAGTAGGCACAATATAGGAGTGAGAATAGAAGAAAATCCTTCTTTGAACCAGTTTGGTTGGGCAAAGATGTGCGAACATTGTTGCTCCAATACTCACATGTATAGCATTGAATGTGTCGGAGATACTATGTAGTGGCTGCTCCTCCACCAACGTAGATGGAAATATGACTATAAATGCATGGCAAATCTTAAGTATGAATCCATAATAACATTACTCTGTGATTTCACACCTAGCTTTGTATTCTCAAAACATGTACTTACAATGTGTTGGAAATCGAGGTGGTTGTTGCAATTGCATGCTTGACATTGAGAAAACATGTTGCACAATGGCTACGGTCCCCTTGTCTTTGCGGTTCTTGAAGCCAAGGAGCTTTCATTTCCAATGATGATCCAAGTTTACACGATTCCGCACAGGATGAGGGCCAATAGCAGATGGTTGCATGTATACCGAAGCACCTTTGGTGAACTCTTGTGGCACCCACTCATCATCTATACCTCTAATGTTGTGGCATGCAAGTGCTGTGACCTCATCCTTTGGCCGCCTTTGCGAAGTAGAGTTGGCCATGGTTGAGCAAAAAAAATTAGGAGGAGGAACAGGACCTTGCTTGTTGCTACAATGTAGGTGGGATAAAGTGATAGGAGAAGGTGATTAAACCTTGCTTGGTGTGGCAATGGGAGGAGAAGGTGAATAACCCTTGCTTGGTGTGGAAATGGAAGGAGAAGGTGGATAACCCTTGCTTGGTGTGGCAATGGAAGGTGGTAGGGGAGGAGAGAGGAGCTTCCTTGCTGCAGCAATGGAGATGGTGTAGAGAGAGAGTGTTGGAGTAGAGGATGAGTGTGATGGTTACAACTAAGGAGGGGGGGAAAAGGGGTTCTAGAGAGAAAAAATCACTTTTTGCCTAAGGACTACTTTTTGGGGAGCTCTAGATAGTAAAAAAAGAATTTTTAAAATTTTTATTAAAAAAATAAATTTTAGGGTTTTTGGGTGCACGTTTTGACTTTTTGAAGTCAAAAAATGCTTTTTTGACCATAAAACAGATTTAGAGGGGTTTAAGAAGATAAAATTTGAGTTTTGAAAAATTTAAAATTTTTGGGATTTTTTCAAAACCGGATAAAAAAGGAGGGAAGTTGGAGGTTCCATATGCCCCCCCCACCCCGCCCCCCCCCCTTCTCACTAGGTAAGAGCCCATTTAAGAAGTGTAAGATTACTTTGTCCCCCTACATTTTTGAGGGCATAGAGTGTGTCCACCACCCTCTTCTCATTGGCTGGCCTCTAATTAACCTTAATCCCAAAGGGCCCCTAGAGGGCTCATATTTTTCCTAATGCTCCCCTTTTGATTTTAGTGCCCGTGGAGGCTATGGAAGGTTTTTGATTGGTTGTTGATGGGCTGATCGTCTTCATTTTTTGTTGAATTTGTTGATGAGGTTCAATTTGCTACAACATCTTGATTGGTCCGAATAAGTCTGATGTGAGAGATGATGTTGTATTTGTCCATTGTAATAGCATAATGATGAGGCTACTATTTATTTATGAAAAGTATGTATAAGAGAAGTAAAATGATGAGCATCTAAATTAGGGTCTAATACGCGGATGACCAAAGGGAAAAAACCCAATGGGAAAAAAGTTCCTTTGGGACACGTGCATTATTGGAGTACTTATTAGCATGGGAAATATTAATTAAGTACTCAAGGGATTATTTGCTTATAGATATGGAATTAAAAAGGGCAGCAAATATGAGAGGGTAGCATGATGGAACATTGGTTTGCATGTTGTAGTCCAGTCAAGGTGCATAGGTGGAAGCAAAAAAGAGTGTCTAATGCATATTGTCCAATGGTGGGACTTCCTATTTATGCATACACAGAAATGCATGGGAAACAATACGCTGCGCAAGAAATATTTTTGAGGGGTTCTTCAGAAAGATGGTGTAGCTACAAAGGCATATGACATGGCTTTGCAAGCTAGCAGCCCTTTAAGAATGGTTTTCATTGTTGACGATATGTACTCTCATCTTACTGTGCAATGTGCGTGAGTGTTGGATTCTACGACACTCCACCATGATTAAGTTAATAAACTTTGACTCTTATGCCCATCTCATCTAGCATGAGAAACACGACTTAGATATGCTCAACTCTTCCAGCTTGAGCGTAAGACTAATAACTACAAGTCTCTTAGCACAGAGTTCATTACAACTTGAAGCTTTGGGACTAATGCTTTGCTCATTTTATGGCTCAGAAACCCGCGACTCTGACTATGCCAAAGAGTGTTTTTTGCACCCTAGCAACTTGGTTTTTTACATTCTTGTGCTTACTACAAACATTTCTTCAGGTAAAAGTAAGCTTGAGTCCTCAAAAAGAGGATTAATGAAGGACCAAGTTGGCATTGAAGGTTTGTTTTGCCATACGTGTTTTATCTTCTTCGAATCTGTATTTGCATGTGTTGGGTTGTCCTTCTTTAACTGTGAAGACTACATTATCTGTTTGATTCTCCAATTGGGCCTCAGTGTAAGAAGTCTTTGATGTTGTTGTAGGCATTTGTTGGCTATCGGCATCTGGCTTTTGACTCAGAGCATTGGAAGACTTAGGAATCCAAATCTCTTCAGGACCTTTGTAACTCCTTTGTTGACTTTGGCTAGCTCTAGGTCTTGTTGAGCTCTTGAGATCTTCATGCAGGTCTGGTTTAGTTGTAGTTGGCTTGTGGTTGACTGGTAGCCAAATTTTTGTATAACCTGTGTAGAATCCTTGTCCAAGAGGAAGATTCTTTGAGATCCGTCTTTGTTTTGTATCCTCTTGAGAGTTGTGGTAGACTTTAGCATCTTCTGATGTGGTTCTGTTGTATACCTGCTACTTAGGTATCCTAGGATATTGTCGAGATTGATAATTTGTGGGCCTTCTTTCTTGGGAGGGACTTGATTTCACTTCATATGCTCTAACCTGCGGTTTTGGTACCCATATCTGTCTATTATCTCCATAGTACTCTTGTTCTTTTAAGCTCCATTGTGATGCTATCCATCCCATGTGTTTGTCTTTCTGTGTTGATTTCCCGTCCTTAATCCAAACCGGATCATTGAATTTGACTAAACTGCTTGGAACAAACACTTGCTTGACTATCTTTTGCTTTCTTGAGTACTTTGGCTGAAATATATTTGCTTTCGTGGGTGTCTCCTTAGAGGTTTCGTTTGGGTCAACAATTGACTTGAAGTTTTGAAAGCCTGACTTGCTTGAAGAAGCTGATCCATGAGGTTTCTTTGATGTAGAGGCATATGATGTCACAGCTTCTTTGCTAGTCGGTGGAAGTTCCACTTTAGCTTTACCTTTCTCTGTAAGATTTGTCTTTGATTCTTGTGACTTCTGCAACTCAGAATCTAACGTTAACGGTACCTGTAAATGTTGTTGTCTACCTCTTGGAAAAGAGAGTATTAACATTGTATCTTCCCTGTAGGCCTTGTGTTAGTCTAACCACTGATGTTCAAGGATGACATCTGCAAGCATTTCCTTTGAAGGCTTCACCTAAAACTTTGTCTGATCTTCATGCTTTTGGATGTTAAGGGTAGCAATCATTTCTTCTTGACTTGTATGCATACCTAGCATTGTTTTGCTATCATGTTTGCATGAAGTGATCTGGAGGATCCTTTGGATGTTCTCTGCAATCGTATTGCAGTCTACTACTTTATCCAATAGAGCATTGCATCTGACACTTGCTCCATTTATACTACCGAGGACTATATTTATTCTCATTGGAGGTGCTCTTGAAGATTTTTGTCCTACTTTTGTCATGGTGTCATCTTGATCTAAATGTGTCTCTATGGAGGGTGTCTTGAGACTTTGTTTTCCAATCTGCCTTACATCGGCTGATTCAGCTGGCAATGAGTGAGTGATCTTTGGACTTCCTTGCTTCTTGGTTGTTTGCAATCCTGTTCTTCTTAAATTTTGGCTTTGGTGGCATTCTTTACTCAATAGCTATCGTGGTTGCTCTTTGCTCTGTTTGATCTGCACTTGCTATTGCCTGATTTGCTTCAAGCTCTTCTGAAGTTCTATTCGATGGAGATGAATCATCTCCAATAAGATGTGTTTTGATATCAGTCTCCATTTTTTTTGTGCTTGAGGACTTTGTGCTATCGTCCACAGGTGACCAATGTTGGTCTTCATTCTTGGTTGTCTATGAAAATTGCATCTTATTTGCGTTATGTATCTCTAAAACCTTCTAAGATACTGGCTTTCCCAATATGAGGCCATCAAGTACATCTTTTACTGTGATCACATGGAATTGGGCTATAAAGTTCTGTAAACTTACTTCAATGGTGATGGAGATGATTCCCCAGCATTCTGCTTGTTTGTCTCCAGATATGCTCACAAATGCAAGAGCATCTTCCAGCTGTGGTTGGCCACATTTTTTCCAAGTGCAAAAAGACATGAGGTTCTTGTCTAGCTAAAAATCTAGCTTTACTTCACTTGAGAGTTTTTCTTCATTCTCACCAATAATGTTGCACTTGATCGTCTTAGGATTCGTAGTGGTAGTGTCCTTTGGTTGAGCTTTATCTACATTTTCTTTGCTTTGACCACCCGCTTCAATCGATGTTGACTCTATTGCCTGTAATATTGCACTTTTTGATTGCAACGATTGAGAATTGTCCGCTTGCATTTGGGTAACTATTGATCTTAGAATATTCATTGTACTTTCTGGAAGAATCTCTCTCTTTGGAGGAGATTTCGGTGGTGACCTTTGTGTAACCTTTTGGACTTTAGCTTTTGTTGATTTTGACTTTTTTGTCACTTGTTCAGGTGGCTTGAGGCTTTGCATCATCTTTAGATAGTCTTTGACTTCAATCTTACCATCCATATGCGTTTGTACAAGGTCATGAACTTGCTGATAATCATTTCCATTTGCATCTAGATATGCATATGTGAGATTGGTCACATGTAACTATTTGAACATTATTGGATTTGTTGGATTTTGGCTCTGACTTGTGGAGATCTGTTGAAACTTTTGTCTTTGATGATCTTCATAGAGGCATTTATTTATAGAATCTGATGGAATTTGGGTCGAGTGAAAACCTCCAACAACCATATGATCTTTCAACGGTTTCTGATTTGAAGGGGTCTATTGGCTAGAGGCTCTAGGGCTTCTAGCTGCTATTGCGGTTCCCGTATAAGAGCTGAGCTTGATGGATTTACAACTCCCTCCTTCCTAGGGTGACCACTATACCTTGCTCCCATATGAGAGTTCAAAACTATTTGGCTCTGGTTTAGTCTCACCTTTTGAGATTGTGAAGGCACACTTTGGGTAGCATTGTTGATGTTTGGCATCTGCAAATTTTTTGCATAGTTTCCTATGTATCTCCGTGAAACATGACAACTTATTCCCCAAGTCAAACTGTAGATAGCATTATCTTTGCCCCGATATTGTCTATCCCATGGGTCTCCTATGATATGAGCTTCCATGGTTTCAGGACCCAAGGCATCATAGATGCTAGACTCTCGTATATATCTACGACTATTTTGGTCAAAGTATATGCTTGTTTGGTCACAAGGTCGAAGCTTGATTTCTGATGGAGGAGTGTTTGGCTCTGAACAGATTTCTAGGTTCACTTGGGTAATATCCTTCAGCTCTAGAGAGGATGGGCTATAATAGTTTCTATCCTCTGAAATGAACCATTCTTTTATATCTATCACTGGACGCACTTCTATGAGCTAGGATGTGGGCCGTTCAAACACTAGTTGATCCTTTTTGTACAGTTGCCCTTTTTGGTCTACATAGCGTGCATATGAATTATGTGTTGCTAACATCATTCTGTTTGATGTGTCCCTTAGACTCGTAAATGATTGCATACTTGTGGCAGTGGATGCAGAATCATTTGCAAACCTAACAGTCTTTTCAACATTCGATGATATCTGGACATCTTGACCAAATTCATGCAGGAATTTGTTGTCCAAAGGATCAATTTTACGCTTTTCAGGTGCTTGTGAATCTTTATATTGATTTTGAGCTTGCAGTGCTTTTACTGGTGCTTCTAACTGTAATGCATAATCATCTGATTGCATTAAAAGTGACCAAGTAGTTAGATGCACTTACATCGAGGTTTGTATTTCCAATTTGCTTTGTACCTTGCTTGGCAGTTGATTTGTCCTTGTTGTCTGGATTTCTTGGACAATCTTAAAAAAATTTCCACCTTTTTTTCCACAATCTGAGCAATACGCCATGGCTGGTGGTATTTCATCCGGCTCTGGCATGTCAAGCTCTTGCTGAGAAGTTTCATCTTCTGTACTCGCCAATTTGTCGACGTCTTCTTTTAAAACACTGAGCATCAAGCTGTAGATTGCTCCATCTTGGCCTTGAATAGCCTAACCTACAATTCAATGTGATTTGTACCCTTTTTCGTCTGATTAGAAGCTCAATTTGCAGTACATCTACTTGCACCTGCCCGTTTTTGGTTTGCACAATGACTTCTAGTCCCTAGCGTTCTTTGTCTGAACTGTGGGAACACTGTCCAAAATTGGGCTAAAACAATGATGTTCTTGGCCAAAAAGAATAAGTCCAGTTCCCAAGGATTTTCCCAAAATCTAGCTCAAAATTCTGAGCTTAGATGAGTTTCACAACTCTAATTTATCAAATTTCTGCTTGATTTTGATAAATTTTGAAATTTGTCTGCCGCTCACGGCCTTGAGTTGGTCTATTTTCTCGCTTTTTTTGGTCGTTCTTCTGCTGATCTGGTTCGCTTCTTCTCGATTTTTTTTTTCCTGGCTGCTCTACTCAACTTACTTGATTTGCGATGTATAACTCTCCTGGCTTTGCTTTTTGCTTTTTTTTTAAATTTTTATTTTTTTAATTTTTTGACTCCTCTTCCCTTATTTCTATTATTTTTTTGGTGAAATTTTAAATTTTCTAAAAATTTTAGTATTTTTATGAATATTAACAATTTTTTGTAATTTTAATACTTTTTATGAGAGTTTTTATGGAATTTTCAATTTTTGTGATTTTTTTTTGAAAAGGTTTTGGCATGTGATTAGTGTGTTGCATGATAGGATTAGGTTGTTGTTGGAATTAGGGTTGCAGAGAAACGCACACAGCTTGGAGAAGATGAAGGAATCTCAAGGCACACAATAAAGAGTGTGTTACTTAGTGTGCAATGGAAAGATCGATAGCCCTAGAGTGATGGGCGTATATACAATGCTCGGGGGAAAAAACCTCCTAAAGAGGGAAAAAATGCCCCGGTAGTCCTAGTGTGTTCACACACATCACTACCACATGTATATGGTAACAAATTCCCCCTAGAGTGATGCGGTGAACGAGAGCTGGCACATGAGTAAAGAGAAGTGCCATGCCCTGAGGACATGATCAGTCCACAAAGGGGAGTAAGCCCAAACCTTTGTGGAAAGCTTCAAGCTTCTCACGAGACAATGCCTTTGTTAAAAGATCTGCAAGGTTGTCCTGTGTTGGCACATAAGCCAAGTTGACCTCTCCTGCTGAGAGCTTCTCCCTGACATAGTGGTAATGCACCTCAATGTGCTTTGTGCAAGCATGAAAAACTGGGTTCCTCGCAACTGCCAATGCGCTCTGGTTGTAAGTGTAGATAGTGTTGACAGTGTCCTGTCCAACACCCAAATCATCCATAAGGCGTCTGAGCCATACACACTCAACCGTAGCTGTGAAGACTGCCTTGTACTCAGCCTCACAACTTGAAGTGGCCACAGTAGGTTGCTTCTTGCCTCAACCATGATATACATGAATTGCCAAGCATGAAACAAAAACTACTTGTGGACACTTGCGTGTCAAAACAACCAGCCCAATTTGAGTCCGAAAAAGCATGTAAGTCTGGGGGCAATGATCCCCCCTTGGGATAAAACAAGCCAAGATGTAAAGTGCCACTAAGGTAGCGGAAAATCCTCTTGACAGCCTGTCAATGCTTAGACCCTGGCTATGCATAAATCTGATGACGTGTGAGACTGCAAACTGAATATCCAGCCTCGTGCTGCATACATAAATGAGGCAGCCAACAACAGTTTGGCAAAGAGTGACATCAGCAGGATCGCCAACATCATGTAGACTCAACTTCAAACCTGTTTCCATGGGAGTGGCAATGGGTTTGCAATCCTCAAGTCCAAACTTACATAGCAATGTCTCTATGTAACTTTTCTGACACAAGGCAATACCACCATCACATTGCTTCAAATGTATACCCAAGTAATGATGGAACAACCCCAAATCTTTCATCTTGAAAGTAGCATTCAAATCAGTCTTCAATCTAGCAATATGTCTCTCATTTGGTTCAGTGATCAGCAAATCATCAACATAAAGAACCACAATGAGAAGTACATCACCCTCATGCTTTACATACAATGTGCTTTCCGTTGGACTGTTACAAAAGCAACATTTGACCAAATGAGTGTCATCTTTCTCATACCAAGCACGAGGAGATTGCTTCAACCCATACAAAGCCTTCTTACATTTTCACACTTTGTCCTCTTGTCCTTTTATGAAAAAACCGCTCGGCTGCGTTACATAAACTTCCTCAAATATGTCACCATTCAAGAAAGCAGTAACAATGTCTGATTGATGTACATCCCAACCAAAATGAGCTGCCAATGCACATAGAAAATGCACAGTAGTCATACGACAAGTGGGAGCAAAAGTCTCTTCATAATCTATGCCTTTTTGTTGTGCATAACCCTTTGCAACAACTCAAGCCTTATGGAGATCGATCTCACCATCCGGCTTGCGTTTCAACTTGTAAACCCACTTTGTACCAATGGCCTTTTAGCCAAAAGGCAAATCACATAAAGTCCATGTGTCATTTTCTATAAGTGCATCATATTCTGATTGCATGGAAGCCATCCAATTTTCTGAATTCTGTGCTTCATCAAAAGATAGAGGCTCCTCAACATCATGTAAACTAGACACAGCCAAAGCATAACAATCTGATGCATAAGATGCATTGCGAGAGCCTGAACAAGTACAACTAGATAAAGGTGCATCCAATTTACTGTCACGCAAAGTGTGCACCAGCCATTTTGGCATACCTCTAGCCTACTCATTTTCATCCCTTTCCTCATCAAGTACCTCATGTACATCTTCATCAATAATAGGCTGATCTATAGCATTTTCAGAAACCCCCATAGGCTATACATTTTCCTCATTGGAACTTACATTCGTATTTCCACCATTGAAAAGAGACAACAAAGTGTCATAAATGTCCTGTGACCTTACATTACTGTCTCTAGTACATGACAGCAAGGGTTGAACAGAATCTTCCACAAACACTACTCCCAGGAAACCAGAATATGTTTTGTTTGCGGATGATACAACCTATAACCTTTGCTTTCAGCACTATAACCAACAAAAATACATTTGACAGCCTTATCGTCCAATTTTTTGGGTTGTGTTTGTGGCACCAAAGCATATGCCAAACAACCAAAAACACGCATGTGCTCAATAGAAGGCTTTCTATCATGCCATGCTTCATATGGAGTAATAGACTCCAAAGCTTTCATAGAATACATGTTTAGTACATAAGTGGCACAGATGATGGCCTCAAGCCAAAAAGAATGCGGCAAAGCTTGACTTTTGACCATACATCGTGCCATTTTCGTAAGTGACCTGTTTTTCCTCTCAGCAGCACCATTTTGCTGAGGTGTATAAGGCACTGTACATTGGTGTTTTATCCCACGACTAGCCAGAAATGCATTGAACTCATGAGATATATACTCCCCACCTCGATCGGAACAGAGGGTGCCCATAGTACATTTTGAGACATTTTCAGCCATAGCCAGAAATTGTTTGAAGCACATAAAAACTTTGAACTTCGCTTTAAGCGGAAATACCCATGCATGCCTAGAGTAATCATCAATCAAAGTCATGAAGTAAAGGTAATTGCCCAAGGATGGAGTTTGCATGGGCCCACAAACATCACTATGCACAAGCTGCAACCTGCATGTGGCCCAAACTAAACCATCCTTTGGAAACTTAGAACGCTGCATCTTACCCAAAATACAGCCTTAACAAACATGTTTGACAGGTACTTCAAGAGGTGGCAAAGAAGCAACCATATCAGATTTGTGCAAACGTAGCAAACTGACAAAATTCAGATGACCAAAACATGGATGCCAAAGTTTTGCATCTGAAATAGCCCTTGAATCTGCAACTGCATTTGCAAAATTTTGTCCACACTTGTCATATGAAGTGAGCTTATACAACCCATGGCACAAAAGCCCAGATGCAACAATTTCATCACCAAAACTGAGATAATGAACTGTATATCTGTCATCCACAAATTTGACTACAAGTCCAAGTCTAGTAAGTGCAGATACAGACAAAAGATTCTTCTTGATCCCAGGTACATAAAGTGCATCAACAAGTATGAAAGAACTGCCATTTGTAGCAATAAGAATAATCTTTCCAACTCCCTGAACCGGATAAGAGGCATTGTTGACACAAGTGACTGAATTCCCATGAGGGACAGACTCGAGAGAGGTGAACAATTCACAATGTGAGGTAATGTGCTTTGTAGCACCACTATCGAAGTACCACACATGTGAAGCTGCAACAACTGACAAGCATGCATCATGGACAACAGGATTGTAAGTGCACTCTGCGCTAAAAGCCCATTCTGCATCAACATCAGCATTACACTCTCCTTTTATAGAAGACTCAACAATGGCTACATTTGTAGTGGAACCACCCTCTTTCTTCTTAGCCTCTTTGGCATTCAACTTAGGACACTGCTTGATCAAGTGATTATTACACTCTCCTTTTATAGAAGACTCAACAATGGCTGCATTTGTAGTGGAACCACCCTCTTTCTTCTTAGCCTCTTTGGCATTCAGCTTAGGACATTGCTTGATCAAGTGATTATTAGCTTTACAATAATGGCAACGCATCTTCTTTTTTCCCTTATCACCGAAATCTCCAGAAGAATTGCTGCCAGCAGAAGCATTAGGAATAGAAGTTTTGCCACTCGCAGCAGAACCATAAGAAGTGGCTGCATTGTTGTTACCACCCTTTCTTTGAGAAGCAATAAAAGCCTGTTCAACTGCACGCTGCCTAGTCCTGTTTTTCTAGAAAGTGACTCTTGCAACAGCAATGTGCATAATGCATCAAACTTGACAACTTCAGGATTTCCTTGGGTCATCAGTCTTCAAGTACTAGCAAAAGTCTTGTAGGAATCTGGTAAGGCATCAAGAACAGTCTGCACAAGGGAACTGTCTGAAATAACTTCACCTGCAGAAATAAGTTGCTCATTGATATCCTTGACACCAGCAAGGAAATTGTCCATATCATCTTCCTCATGCATAATCTTCGACTCCAGCTCTTTACGCAACAAAGAAATTTTAGCCTCATTGCGACTTGCATAAAGACCAGCAAATATATCCCAAGCCTATTTTACAGATTTTGCTGAACGAATGTGAGGAACAATGGTGCGCTTCATAGAAAACGCAATCAATGCATGATCCTGTGCATCCTTTACATCCCAACGAGATTGTTTTGCCGTAGGCAAAACAACTCTTATAGCAGCAATCCTTGCAGCAAGACCTGCAACATCCTCAACATCGCCTACATCCTCAGAACCAGGACGTACATCAATGCCCTGCACAATATTATAGACACCCTTTGACACAAGAACATGTTGCATCATATAAGCCCACATAGGGTAATTGTCCCCATCCAACCTGTCCTCAGCAGCAAACATCTTGAAGACATCTGTGTTGTTGTCAGCCATGGTAAATGTTGCACCTGATGTGAAAACTGCCCGAAAAGAGGAGAAACAGAGTGGGAACAACACGTGCTATATAGCACAAATCGTAGAAGACTGTAAGGCACCTGTTATGCAAAAAATGGCACTGACAAAAAATCAACACAAAATGACGAAATAGCCTGTGCAGACCTGCTTGTAGTGGAAATGGAGGCCGAAATGAGCCCAAATCAGAAATCTAAGCAGACTAAGCTCTACAAGCTTACCTGAAATATTTGTTGACCTGCGAACGTTCGCCAAATCTCATTGTAATCGGAGAAAGTGAGCAGGCGTGTGCTGGAGCAGCTGGCGACTAAGCCCGGGAGGACATAAATTGCTCTGATACCAATTGTTGGAATTAGGGTTGCAGAGAAACGCACACAGCTTGGAGAAGATGAAGGAAGCTCAAGGCACACAATAGAGAGTGTGTTACTTAGTGTGCAATGGAAAAATCAATAGCCCTAGAGTGATGGGCGTATATACAATGCTCGGGGGAAAAACCTCCTAAAGAGGGAAAAAATGCCATGGTGGTCCTAGTGTGTTCACACATATCACTACCACATGTATATGGTAACAGTTGTGTGCGTCTTGCAAACGTTAGTATGTGTGATTGGGTTGATTGGAGATGAAGGGAAGTGGATGTGGAGATTGCCAATCATTGTGGCTTAGCTCCTCCATAGGCCAAGAAGCTCACCTCATAGAGTCACCATTTGTGTTTCCATGATTAGCTCAATAATCGTGTGAGTGTTTCCATGCCCTAGCCAGGCATCTCATCTCTCTGGCTTGACAATTTTGTTGGTCATTGGAGCTATGCTACAATGGTACCCCCAACATTTGGCACCATTGCTGGGGACGATGTTCGGATGCGTTTCCACACTGATTTCACTTGTGTGTTTATGCTTTTGTGGATTTTGGATGTGTGTGCATGAAGAAATGTGTTCATTTTTCCCTAATTTGTCACCATATCTTGCGAATTGTGTGCCTACACACTGTAATTTCACACTAATCCCTGGATAATTTCACTATTTTTTGTTAACTTACACACTATTTTTCTACTAAGGATTGGATCTTTCAACTGTTCAATCAATCTTCATTGGAAAGGTAAACAAGGTGGTATTCTCAACCTCCCTAGAATCTAAACATGTGTAGAGATGCCATGATGAGCCATATCAATGCTATGTTATGCTATGCTAATTAATACCATGTCTATGCTATGATATGCTATGCTAATTACACCATGTTGATGCTATATTATGCTTTGAAAATTTTTGAAATGTTCATTTTCATGCAATCGTAATACCGAAATTTTTCAGATTTGGAGGCGTACGGAATTGACAAGTTCAATTGCTAATTGGCTAATGTACATTGCTAATTGTGTGCCTAATTGATCTAATTCCATGCTTGAATTGTCAATTGCAAGTGTGTGTGCACTAAAATCAAGTGTGTGTGCATTCTAATTGAGTGTGTGCGTGCCTATTTTTTAGGTGTGTGTGCACTATTTTGCCCTTGTTTGTGCACCTAAAAATCAATGTGTGCTTAATGATTTTTCAATTGTAATGATTGATTTGTGTTGTGGTCATGCCCAACTAGAGATTTTGTGAATTCAAATTGCAATTTCGACAAGATTAACCCTTTTGTGTGCGAACCTAAAAATTGGTAAAAACTACCATTTTATTAGTGTGTGTGTGTGTGTGCCTAAAAAGTGCTTAATGTGAATGATAAATTCAATGTTTGATTGTATATTTGATGTGTGTAATGGTTAATTGCTACGTTTTTTAGCTCAAAACAGGGATTTACACTCCAAATGCGTCAATTTTTTACCTAATTTTGTCGGTTTAATTACCTACTTTTGATTTTTATTGGTGAAATTATTTGGCAATTGAATTGATGTGATTATTATCATTTGATTTGGCTATACTAATCCCCTATGTGTGGAGTTTATTTTATATAAAAAGGGTATCTTTTGGATAATTTTTGTAATTTCTTGGCAATGTTTTGGTAATTTTTGCACTAATTTTTTCTTAATTCTGCAAATATTTGATATCTTGCGATCTTGACGAGTTGTTTTGTATATGTATTTACGGCATCATTTTGAGCGCCTTTGTGCCCTCCTTGGTCGAGTTTTGAGCGTTTCGCTATTTTCGGGGGTCAGGTTGTTGATTTTGTCGTAAATCGTGCTTTTGATAAAAACTGCTACTTTTGGTGTGATTTTTTTTAAAGGTTTCTAGAAATTTTCGAGAATTGTTTGGTTTTTTTTGGATCTTCGGGTGAATTTTAATGTTTTCGGCTAATTTTCGGACTAAAAGTGGCATTTACGAGCATTTGAAAATTGAAAAAATTGAAAAATTTGCTTCGACGAGCGCTGGCGGTTGATCTCGAGCTTGGACGCATGTTCTGGCAAATTTCGACGGTTGTGTGGACTCGGCGGGCGGTCAAACTTCGAGCTTCGGCTTTGGATAAAGCAAATCTGTCTTTTCTCGAGCACTGCCTTTTGGCGCAAAAACGCTCTCCCACTTCCTCTGTTGTATTTTCCTCGTCGGATAGACCTTTAAGGTCTCTTGGGATAGTTTCCTACGACATTAAAATCGTCTACTTCTTCTTCCTCCTCTGACTGCTGCCGACCGCTCTTTCTCTCTCTTCGTGGCATGAACACACCCCCCCCACACACACTCTTAATCTCTCTTTTCTCTCACTATCTCTCTCACACTTTCTCTCTAACATTCTCTCTCTACTGTGCCATGGCACTCTCTCTCTCTCTCTCTCTCTCTCTCTCTCTCTCTCTCTCTCTCTCTCTCTCCCCCCTCTGCGCACCCCTCTGTCGGTTGACAGGCTGCCACGTCAATGACCCTCCTATACGCACCTCGCTGTACACTTCAGAGCCGACCCTCTGCCTCTCTTTTGCTGCTCTTCTATTGCACGCCAGGACCCCCCCATCTCCTCCGCAATCACCGCCACCCACTCCTTCGTTGCGACTCATCACAGGTCAACGCCCGCCATCATCGGCCTGCGTCATCAAGGTAAGCTTTAAAATTTTGATTTTTATTTTTAGTTTTAAGAAAATCAAATAGGGAAATAAATTTAAAATTCCAAAAAAACAACATTTTTTCAAATAAAAAAAGAAGAATAAAAAGAAGGTATTCAAAAATTTAACCAAAAATAAATAAATAAATCACACATTTTTAAAAAAAAAATCAAATCACAAAAAAACTTTAAAAATCACATAAAAACAATAAAAAAATCCAAAAAATCCATTAAAAACTTAAAAAAGGGTTTTAAAAATAACATAAAAAAGAAAAAGTCACCAAAAAACTTATAAAAAAAAACCTTATAGAAAAACAAAAAAAATAAAAAAATACACAAATAATTTAAAAATGTAAAATTTTTATAAAAACTCACAAAAAATCCAGCACACACACACATAGATCTATCGAGCACCACACTCCAATCAAACCTACATGCACACACAAGAAAAAGAGGGCAATCAGAAAGATTAGAGAGAGATTAACCACTAACTAGTTACGATATAGCTAATCAAAGTATCATTAACAATCACAAGAAGTATGAAAGAGGCATAGTGAAAGAGAATCAAGCATTGATTAGTGTTAACCAAGTCACATGAGTAAGGAGAATCTCAAGGACTTCATAGCCACACACCTCATGAGCTCTCACCAAAGAGTGGTCTCAACCAATGAACTTGACAACCCTGATTTCTTTTACACACTGCCTTATATGCCTAGGGTAAAAATATGCATCGTCCGGGCACCTAAGGCCTTTAGGGCTCCAATACTTACTGAATCTGCAACTTAGGCACATCAACTGACCTGTTCTTTACAGTTTGGAACTCCCATTGAGACCGGAACAATGGATTGAAATAAATCAGAAATTTACAATACATGGCCATTTTGGAAAATGTAAAAAATGGGTAACTCCAATCTTCACTGCTTCTTTGTATTCATCCTAATGTGCATTTATACGTCTTTGGTCTTTAGTAGCTTTTGTTAATTGACGTCGACTCATTTAACATGGTTCTTCATCATCTTTCTCTTTTCTCTTTGGGGAGGTATTAGGAGATTCTAGATCATTAGTTTTTTTATTTTATGACTCCTTTTTAGCCCTCTATTCTGCTTTTCTCTTGAGAACCTTGTGGATATGTTGCCGCATAGAGCCGACAAGTTCCACCGCATCAGCCATTGTTCTCCTTTGTAATGTTTGATAAATTCTCGATCCTTTTAGCTTTTCTTTGCTTGAGGGACTTGTCTACATCTTCCTCCTTGTCATCCGCATCAACACCTTCTTTTTTCTTTTCTTCAGCCAATTTTTGCCTTCGTTCCTCTCTGAGTCTCTGGGCCTCAGAGACCCATTAGGGTAAGTTGAGGTATCAAATTCGCCCGGCAAGAAATGGTAGAGAGAGAAAATACTTTTCATTTTTGGAAAAATGAACAATGATTTTTAAAACTCAAAATTGGGGGGGGGGGGGATTCACAATGGATTTCTGTATGGTATCATGTGAGTGTACAAGAGGGGGGTTTTTAGAGGTTAGACATAAGCGTATACAATAGGGGTAGCCCCCCATTATTTCATGCTTGTACCATATGCATAAGGGAGGGGGGCAACCTACCCCGCTGGGATATTAAGTGCTTATGCCATAAGACACATGCCCTAACAAGCCAATTAAAGAATCTTTCACATGAGGGTGTTGTTCTTGGTATTTCAAAGAGTTAATTTACTCCACTAGCAAACTAAGATAGCTATATCAATGAGAAAATATGGTACCTCCATGTCCTCTCCCTTAGCTAACATCTTTAAGACTTGTTCAACAAGATCTATATTTTTTGTGGTCGATGCTACCATAAACTTGACTATTATTTTTCTATGTAGCCACTAGGCATCAATATCTTGGACATTCAGACCCTCATTAGGCTCTTCAACATCATCATCATCGATACCACCATCTGCATAGCCTTTGTCTCCACGTCTACACCCTCATTTTATTTATTGTTGTCTTGTTGCACATCATCAAAGTCACTCTTCTCTTCTTCTTCTTCGTATTCAAACTCAATAGCAACACCAATGGCATGATCAAGAGATTCTCCTGCACTTACAATACCAGCTTTACAACCATCATTGTAATCAGCTCCTATTTGATACACACACTCATTCTTGCTTTCTGTGACAAAGGCTCAAAAAGCTCAGCACACCTTTTCCAGGTGCCGCCCAAGCTCCGCCATGTCAGCTGCGTCCATTGCCTTGGTGTGATATGGGCTTACATTACAAAATGATAGAGCTTTATCTTAGGCCCGTGTCACACACGAGCGATCGGACATGTCAGAAAGTGCAATATTGGGCAACGTGTGTGTCAATCACAAATCGAAAAAAAAAAAGAATGTGGAACAAAATGATTTTGACAATAAATGACTATAGGTCCAGACATTCCTCACAGCCCATCAGTGTTCGGGAAAAATGATTTCAAAAATGCCGGTTGAGGGCAAGTGCAAAAGGAGAATTTCCATCCCAAATAGAGAAAAATAGTGTAAAATTTTGAAAAACTAAACGTATTTTTTTTAATTACCTCTTAAAAAATTCAAGAAAAGAAATTTTGTATGTTTGGGAAAATGGTTTTTAATGTGTGCAATTAATGATGTTTGCCAAGCCTTCTTTAGGGGATTTGGGATTTGTCCTTGTTTTTTAGGTCTTAAAATAGGATGTGCAAGCTTACAACTTCACTTAGGAGCACTCCTTTGTATACTCGAATTGATATAAAGAAGGAATGTCTAGAATGGAGAAGCTTCATGTATGTATCTTGGGATCATAATTTGTACTACTGTGGAGGTGATGAGTGAAGGCATTGTCTCCGATGGACCCCTCCAATCTCTCTCTCTCTCTCTCTCTCTCTCTCTCGCTCGTGCGCCTTGTCTCATTGTGTGTCAAGCTGCAGAGCACATTGGCTATTATAGGAGAATTAGACTCGTGCCACTTGCGTGCCGGGGGTTGAGGGGGGCTAGAATCCCTCCCCCTTTGTCTGTAGTGTAGAGAAAGATAACATTTACTTAGCTTTTCTATAGTGGGAAGCTTTATCTACCGTTGTTGACCATGGTGCAACGTAACATTTAAGGTTTGAAACGTGTTATGAGATATAGTTAGTAACTTAACAAGAATCGACGAAGCATTATTTTGGTTTATTTTTTTTCGCAAAGGAGTACCTTGGTGTAATATGAAAGTTGTGCTATGTACTTTGTACTCAATTCATTTTTTAACTGAAGTTGCTACGTGTTAGTTGTTTGTGTATGAAGATGAGTTCTTCCAAGGATGCTCTTTTTGGCTTGCAAAAGGCCATAGTGGGGTGGGTGGATTTTTGGTGCAAATTGTGGACCGTGGATGCAAGTCGATTTGATGGAGGACACATGTACAATCTGCTTGTTTTTAAGATTTTTTCTTGGTTTTTGTAAAAGGAGTTAATATTTGTGTACCTCTTTCTTTAAGAGGACCATTGAAAATTGCGTCACACAATCTTTTTCGGCCTCTTCCACCTTTTTTTTTGTTATTTTAGTTTGTAAAAAAGTTCTTTCATTTAAGAGCATGGGCTCCATTTCATAAAAAATTTCAATATGTCAATCGATTGAATTGTTTTTTATATTTTGATTTGATAAGATTTGATAAAAACCATTTAATTTAAGCGTTACACATGTGACCATTTCATTAAATTGTTTTAATATACCAATGTGACCCTTCACTTTGTTAGTTTCAATGGTCCCTTCATTT
The DNA here is from genome assembly GCF_014529385.1 of Adiantum capillus-veneris. Taxonomy (NCBI): domain Eukaryota; kingdom Viridiplantae; phylum Streptophyta; class Polypodiopsida; order Polypodiales; family Pteridaceae; genus Adiantum; species Adiantum capillus-veneris. The sequence continues at coordinate 15,464,388 of NC_140955.1, forward strand.
AAAAACCTGATGACTTTCTTTGCAACTTTTTTATTTAAAACATATTTTTGGCCTGCAAGAGAAGGCCTTAGTGCAAGGTTGAAAATTTCGTGCATCTCTTGGCCATGGGATAGAATTTTCCAATGAGCAACATGTGGGTAGGTGATTACTCTTCCTTTTGTTGTTGAATCCTGCGTGTCATGTTGTGCCTACAACGCGTGGACAAGGTGTTAATGAGGTGCTACTTTCCTGTGTTGAAACCCGCATAGTTGTGTGCTAGTCGCATTTTGCAGCATGAGAACCGAGGCATGGAGGACATGTTGCGAGTTGGTGCATGGCATGGAGGACACAGGGAGAGCTGCGTTGTAGGTGGTGGCATAGATGAGGCCAGTCATCGATGCATCGGAGCCCAACTCGAGGGTCACGTGTGAGAGAAGATAGATAACAGTTAGATGTTGTAACCTTGGATTTAACTTCAAGAAGCTTTTGACCTGCAGAAGGCAAATTTTGGATACTTGATGCAGAGTTAGCCGATGTTGGACATGTGTCCACTTTGCTCAAAAGTGAGGGTTGCGGGCGTCGCTGTTGGTTGAAGGTGGACGGATGTTTGCTAGCTCGAACTGTTCTCCCCTACGCATGCTTGTGGTGCATTGAAAGCATGCGTATTTCCAAGATGATGTGCTATTGCAGGACCTTTTTCCAAGGTGAAGTAGTACAAATGAGACAATAGGTCTTGTATCTCAATTCTCAATGCTCATCCTTTTGCTCTCTGGTTTGATGCAGGCATGTGAAGGAAGATATAAAGCTATTGAACCAAATAAGGATGGATGCATATCGGTTCTCTATTGCATGGAAACGGATCTTTCCCAGTGCGTAGAGCTCATCTTTATTTTGGCATTTAACCCATTTCTTGGCTGCTCATGAGTTCATGAGATGAGGTGATGATGCATATGCGTTTGTTGCAATAATCAAGCTGATAAACCTTAATATTTCCGAGGATAAGCATGCGTTGCACATAGTAGCAACATAACATCGAACCAAATGGGTCATCTTTGACCTTGATGTTTCCAGATGGCACAGTACCAAATGTCACTCCCAATGCAGATGCTATTGCACACTATAATGATCTTATCAATCTGCTTCTTGAAAAGGGTATGAATATTGGCGTGAGGAGCACTGCCTTTATTATCTCGGATGATCTTTTTGTAGTAACCAACCTTGTCTTGAACCCTTTTTGAGCAGGCATAGAGCCCCATGTCACTTTGTGGGCTCGAGATCATTTGCAAGCTCTCGAAGATGAGTACCATGGACTGTTGAGTACACGAATCATGTAAGGGGCAGCTATTATCGAAATACTCTTTTTTCCCATGAAAAGCATGGATAGTTCTCTTAGAATAAGGGTTCCTCATATGATCATGTAGATATGATTTTTTAGTGTATGCAAATGGATGTTTTGCGGCATTCGATGACCGGGTGAAGTTCTGGATAACACTAGATAAGCCCAATGACTATGCCAGCCTGGCGTATGCATCCACGCAGAGCCCACCTGGACGTTGCAGCATCAATATCTTATCCTATTTGACAGTCAAATGCACCATTGGAAACTCTACAACTGAGCCCTACATTGTTGGCCACAACTAATTTCTAGCGCACTCGGCAACAGCAACATCTCACCTCTATAAGCAGGAAGACCAAGTGAGTACCCCTTAGTTGATGTATTTATGTGTGTTGTAACTGAGGCATCCACTATTTGTGGTAACTGGGATTCAGTGTAAACTTACTGGGTAACCTTTGCGGATTAATTGTATTTTTTTCACGTTGTCTGGTAATTTATGGCACATATTAATAGAGCTCAATCATAAATTGGTTGAAGAAATCATTTCCTGCCAATGTGCATAATGTTTCAAGGGAAACAGAAGGGCCTTATCGGCATAGCTCTCTGGTTCAAATGGTATGATCCGATAGATAGTACCAGCATCAGCCATGTTGTGGCAGCTCAGCGTGCCCAAGATTTCTATTTTGGATGGTATGTGATTTGGTTTCAACCTTCCTTACTATATGATGGATTAGTAGATACTTCAATGTTTGGTTAATGTTTGCAGATTAAATACCTCAATGGCATGTTTGCATCTGATTATACAATGGACATAGATTCCTTAACAATGACATGAGTATGTGAACACTTGACCTGTGCATGGGATTTGTGTCCTTATGTAATGCAATTAGCATAGACATATTTCTCATATGCGCATTTAGGACCGACGATGTAATTTTCTCAGAATGTGGTGAATTTAATAATGCAATTAGAACAGGAATATTTCTTGTATGAGTATTTAGGACCGATAAGAATGCGCAAAAGTTAGTACTCATTGCCATCTTAATACCAATCACTCTATTCTCTTAGAAGACAAAGCTATAGAGGAGGCAAGAGCCCATCTAGGGCAAGTATCTTTGCCAGCTTTGTGGACTCTAGCTTCTGTATGTGCATAACCAAGTGTGATCCTAAGTGAGCACTTGTCTACTCAAGCACACAATTGAGTTGGGTACATGCCCAACTCAGTTTTTTGGATCATGCTGATAAGTCTTTGAAGGTACCCAGCCGGCTCACTAGCTGAGCCTTCAAGCCCAAGGTCAGGCTTACAACCATATGAGAGTGAATGCCGAAGTCGATCTACCACGTGATCCCAATCGTGGATCACCTACTTTATAAGTGGCTAAAAATGTTGATTGTATTTGAAGATGGGAAATTGAAGGTTGATTTAATCAAGTTCATGGACCTGTTGAGCTTGGGGACTACCCTAAGAGCATGAAGAATATGGTAGGGCCTCGCCTTCCAAGCGTTACAGCGACGCAAGCAGAAGAGTTATGTGCCTCATGGGATTTTTTGGGACTAAATGTGGTCTTGACCATGTATACGCTAGACACCAATTCTGTTTATCAAGATACTGAGCTCAACTATTTTCAAGATATGAGGGCCAATGTTACAGGTTTTCCACTCTTGCAGGAATCTGCTACTCTCATTCCTTATTCGATCAATGAGCAAATCATGAATGGAAATATGTCTAACCAAGGTTTTCCTTTCGTGGGTTCTGATGATGGTAGACTATGATCTAGATGGTGTTGCAATTGGCGAGTTGAGGAGATAGATATTGAGGTATGGTTAAGGATTTAACTTTATGCAGTGTCTAATTTGTCAGAAATTTGGCGTTGTAGGGTACCCTAGAGTTTTCAGTACCATGGTGTATTACAAGAATTGTGGAGTATATGAGAGAGTGATATAGCAACCCGACCATGTATACAGGTACGGGAAGGTCATTCGGCTGCAAGCTTACCACAACAGTACATGTATGCTAGACTGTGGGAGCCCTAGTTGGGATGTTTGTTTAGTGCTTTAGCATTGCAAGTTTCTTGTCCTCTTTCATGCATTACTATATTGGGTACATGATTGTATTAATTCTGAGCATTAACATTGTTCAAGTGCCAAGTAATCAATCAAACACGGGCTATGAACAGGTTGGGGAATTCGATCAGCACCGGATATGGGAGAGAACATGAATGATATGGCATGTGTGCAATACTTTCATTCGTACTATGCAACTCTAAGCAAGGATATCAGGTGACATTCTGGTTGATTTTCTCTTCCGCTTTACCAAACAAGTCAAGTGATCGTGTAAGATTGGGGAGAGTCTCACCAGCTGTAAATAGTATGCAATGCAACAGTACCTCTTTCTAGTATTTTTATAGCTTTGTTAAGGGAAGGTCTGACAAGTATATTATGCATAGGGATGGAGGTGATGTGAGAGGTGTTTTTGCTTGGTCACTTGACAATGGATTTGAGCTCTTCCAAGGCTTGGCCAATCCGCACGTACGCATGTCCATGCATACACATGTACCTATCTGCCTACCTACATACTTTCACAACTACATACCTACATATGTAAATATGAATGCACATACATACATACTGTATGTACATACATATGTTCATATAACTCTGCATGTAGCATCTCTATATCAGGTTGTTTATACATACATACAACTCTATATGAAGATGCTAGTATGTCATTTGAATAACTCTTGATCAGCGTGTGTGAGATTACTGTGGTGAAATAAACACAAAATAACTCACAAACATGGGTTTGCCAGAATAAACATTATGTCTCTGCTTCAATTTTCATTACCTATTTGGAGTTTTTGTTTACTTTTATGTTCACACATGATGATGTTGCAGAGCAGCTCACCAAGCTTAATGAATCTTTAAAGGGATCTATAGAGGCTAGAATGCAGCCAGGTTTTGGAAGAGGGCAAGCACAGAATAGAGAAAACGATATAATTGTACTTTATACATTTTACTTTTACTAGAGTCCGCAAGCTAGCAAGGGGAGGAGTGCACCCCCCCCGGGTCATTGGCAAGCCGACAGAGCAAGAAATAATTGTACATTGGCTTATTGCAAGAGTATTGTATGAGTGTCTAATGTACAATATCCCTTACTGAGACCTAAAAGCACATTTGATACACTGGATGCATGGTCAAAATGTTATGACAACCCTTATGGATAAGGGTTGTCATAAGGAAACCTTATGTGCCTTACCTCGGCATTGCAAAACTGTGAAGTGTCTTGCACCTGCCCGTTGGGTGGGGGTCGTACCCTCTTTGTCTTTACTTGGTTTGAACTCTCAACTTTTGCCAAAATGCAAGAAGGTTGACCTTCTATTCGCCTAAACACACTGACTCTACATGTGAAGGCAACAACCTAATGAGGTTGGATATTTCTTTTGGTTTTGGCGTTTTGAACATCAAACCTTATGTACAAACCTAGAGTTGATTGCAAAGTAGACTTTTATTGCCCTCTTCATGAACGGGCACCAATTCTTAATTATGAATGTCTAATGTACAACGTTTCTTTTTTTCATCTTTTTTTACAGATATACAATATTTTTAATTTTTGTATAGTAGTGCTTCGGAGCTATTTTGATCTAGAAATAAAAATACTACAATCGTAAACCCAGCCCCTTGCCTTGCCACTTTTTATAGTAGTGCTTAGGAGCTATTTTGATTTGGAAATAAAAATACTACAATCATCCTGACTTCAACTCAAGGAAAAGTGGCAAGGCAAGGGGTTGGGTTTACTCCGGTTTGGTCCTTCATTATGGTTAGTAAAGGGAGGTGGTTCTGTATGTATGGGACATTTGCACTTGATCACTATAGCGTGCTACTACAGATGACAACATTGAACCCCATGGGCTGTTGTATCCCATATGCTTATCTTTGGAATGAGCCCCTTGATGGCCTCTGCATTGATGTGCCCCATCTCTTGATACACCCCCTGTCCAACATCAAGAAGTCGTGCACACTCTTGTAACCCCCATTCAACTCCATCAGCTTCCCCAACAACACTCTTTGATCCCTATATCTCCTTGTGTCCCCCCCGGTGCGACCAACATCACTGAGCAGGACACTTTTCTAAAACATCCACCATGTAACATGGGAAAGTCAAAAGAAAGTAAAACCCACTTGGGAAAATGTTGGAAGATAGATCTTCTAATTAGTTTCCCTCTTTTTAACAATTAGGGAAAGTTCTTTCCGTTGATTTTTCCCACTCCACATTTTTTATTCCACATGGAAGAGGATTATCCCTAAAGGGAAATTGGAATTCCCAAGAGAGCATTTGACATTCCCTTTAAAATCCACTCCAGGGATTTTAAGCACTAAGCACGGAAAAAATGGGAATGTGAGTTCCCTTATGGTAATTTTAAGTGGGAATGTGTCGAAAGTTTCTTGTGGTACTCCGTCTTATCCTCCAACCTCCACACAACTATAAACTGTCAGCGGGCGTTTGAAGAGTTTTCCATCGCCATCCATATGATGAGTGTTCTCTCAATCATTGGTTTTGCGATTCATTGGTTAGTAGTTCTTTCCAGATAAAGTCGCTTTTTTGTGCTCTTTTCTTGCTGTTAGTCTTTAGACTTTGGTCCTTTTGTTAAACAAAAGTTATTTGGATCGTTTATTCAATTTTCTCTTCAAGATTTTTGGTTTTGATCCTTTGAATTTTAATAACCCAACTTGATTGCAAGCTTGCCTTAAAGTGAACAGGAAAAAGCAAAATTTGAAGCTTTTGCCTTAAAAGCAAAAGCGTTAAACTTTGACCTAAAAACCAGGAGACTTTTAAGTTTTCCTTTATTTTATAGTTCTAATACTCTATTACACATTGTTTGAAAAAGTTAGAATGAATAGAAACGTTCAAGTTTGGTACATGATATGTGTGTGTGTGTGTGTGTGTGTGTGTGTGTGTGTGAGAGAGAGAGAGAGAGAGAGAGAGAGAGATTTTAATAAGAAAGAGATACATTTAGAGAAAAAAAACCTGTAATGTGTTTTGATTTAATAAGTGACTTTTTCCATGGTTGTTTATGATCATACCGTTATTTGTTATTTAGAGAACAATCCATTTCGTATGTGTGCCTTAAATCCCATGTGGGAAGCCTATGTGGGAAGCCTATTGAGTAGGTGGCTAGTATCATTTGTTTCGAGACTGAGATTTGTATTAGTTTACAAGGGAAATGATGTCTATCTTTTGAAAAATTACGATGAATTGATTGGTTTATTTAATTTAGTATTCATTATATTTGTTGCTTTTCATGGTTTGTTCTCTTAACATCTAGTGAAAATGAAAACACACTACAATCTACACTTCTGTTCATTTGCACTTCAGCATGTATTTTTGCAAAAGCATGTGCTTCTAAAATTTTTATGTTACTAGCATATATAAAATAGCGGATCATTACATTCAGTACGAAATCCGTATGAGGGGGGATGGCTCATTGCGAGAACGTTCGTATCTTGTCCGTATGTAGGGGGGTAGGTTAATCGTATATAGGGGGGTTTCTCTAATTTTGATGCACGTAGGTGACATCCCCCATTACTAATAGTGAATCCGTATGAGGGGGGATGGCTCATTGCGAGAACGTTCGTATCTTGTCCGTATGTAGGGGGGTAGGTTAATCGTATATAGGGGGGTTTCTCTAATTTTGATGCACGTAGGTGACATCCCCCATTACTAATAGTGAATCTCCCGAGGGGACCTTTATATTTTTACCACGTTCATTGGATGTTACTTTTTGGGGCCCACATGTAGTGTCATTTTGAAATCTCTTGGGAATGTGTCCCTTTCCAAAAATTTCTCCCTCCCAATGCACCTTTTTTTATCTTTTGGTCCAAATTTCAAATTTCCCTCTGCTCATTCTTTCCTTTCTCTACACCTTTCTGTGCATCTTTTTTTGCACCATATCCAAATCATCATCTTCTCCACATCATCTCCATGAATCTTGCTACAAGAGATATCTATCATCTCCATGTCAAGTTGGAAGATGAATATTCCCCTCTCCGAAAAAGAAATAGGTTTTGTGAAACTCCTTATGTCCTAGAAGCATTGAGATTAGAAAAAAAGAAGCACATGATTTATGGGCAAATGGTAGATTGTATCCCATAGACCCTATCACCAATTGCATCCCACCATTCTTCAAGTGCTTCATTGATGAGATTTTTTGGAGATGGTATGAAAGGGCTATTAGGCTATACAAAAAACCTTGTAGCAGAGACAGACATTCTTAAGCTGGAAAACGCTTAAGGATTCTCTTTATCATTAGCTTCAAGAAAGCAAGGAGAAGGTAAAGAACCGCCAAGCATTGATGAACACAGTCAGACGAAAGAGGACAAATATTAGACTTAAACAAAGACAAAGGAAGTTGAAGAATATTGAGTGTCTTAAGCAAGGAGGTAGAGGCTGCAACAAAAGAATCAAAGCAGTGAGGTAAAACTTTTTTTTTCATATTGATATTATTCTGCAAGTTGGTATATTTGGGTGTTATAGTCTTTCCTTGTGTTTACTCAAGTGCTTAGTTTAGCCAGACTGCTCACAAGGAAGCATGAGAGGTGCATCAAAATCATTTTGTGAAGTGATTCCACTTGTTCTTGCTGGCAACCTATTGGATGAAAGAAGATTCAAGGTTGCTATGCATCGATGGACTTTTGTAAAGTTCTACTTTGGAAAAAGATGAAGTTTAAAGGATTTTGGAAAAAGCTGCAATCAGTAGGGTAGGTTACCAAAAGCTATTCAAGCTCATCAACAAAAACCTGAAGAAGTTAAGAGTGAAGGGGTCCTTGCTTCCAAATTCATCAGTTGTTCAACAGGCCAGGCTCAAAATTAATTCCAAGGTTATGGAGATTCTTAGAGAGCCTTTTCACATCAATGACATATATTTTGGTAAGAGGAAAGACCTCAAGTTTAACTCTTTCAACAATCTTTCTTTGACTTGAGAAATTTGCAGAGGGCCATGATAAAATTCTATGATCTTCAACATATTGAGGTGAATGGGCAAGCCATTTTTTTCATCAAATTAGATGAGTGAAACTGTGAAGGGTAGAAATCTTGAGAGAGTTCAACAACTCTCATGAATAGAGCTTTGCATACCACAAAGGAAAAAAAACCCTAGTGTGCAGTTAGAGAAGAACATTTGGTGGTTGGGTTCTTTGGTTGATAGTGAAAATTTCAATGTGTTGAATTGGGTATTTCACCACACTAGTATCCCTGCTATAATCAAAGATCAACAGGCTAGGGAGGAGCTAGATGTTGAGAGCTTTGGTAGGTACAAGGTGGAATTGCACATGGGGGGGGGGACCTAAAGGCACTAAAAGTGTATGTACATTGTGCCAAGGGTTGCTAATGCCAAAAGCCGTTGTATCTATTGTATGGGTGCAACAAAGGAGTTGAATCCTGTTAATTGGAACAAAGCCCCAGATAGACACTCTAAAGATCCAATCTTTCAAGATGTTTTATATATTCCCCTTTCAAATGTCCACCTTTGCACACTTCATGCACTCTGTAGAATCATTGAGACGATTGTGCACCTCTACATATGGTTTGCATGGGAGCTACGACCTTTATCAATTAGAGGAGCTGCAATAAGTAGTATTTAGAGGGTATTGTTTGATATTGGACTTCTTGGGGAGAATGTTGTGATTGAGTCAAACCCCAAAAGGTCATGTGGTGGAAATAATGTCACTAGGAAAGCTTCTATTGGTGGAATGAAGGCTAGAAAATTCTTGGGATTTCAAGGAAAGTTGGGTAGGGGTTCATCTAAAGTCCAGTACAACCAATGGAAGGCTTTGCACAATGATGTGAAGGAACATGGAGTTGATGGAAGAGCAAGAATTGAAAAGGCAGAAGTGTGGGAAGCCTTGGATACATTCTTTTTTTTACTCTGATAAAATTCATTAGGGAGAGAATGACCTCTCCAGCTTTAAGCAAGAGTTGAACAGATTCAAGAAATCTATGATAAGTGCTTGGAGCGCAAACACTTCACACACTACATGGTAATAGTTATGAATTTTGAATGTACTAATCTGCTCCAATACTTGCATAAGTTGCTAAAGAATTGATTTTTTTTTTTTTTTTGCAGCACACATTATCTACAATCACACTCCTTGGTTTGTTAAGAAATATGGAAGCTTGTCAATTTGGTCTACCCAAGGTATGGAGAAGTCCCACTATCAGGCAAGAACCAGTTTTTCAAACACACTAGACATGGTGGAGGAGCTTAAAAAGCTAATAGCTTTCTTGAAGTATTCGAGTGGTTTTATAGACAAGTGTGGCATAGAACAAGATCACAAGTCACTAAAAAATTATTAGACAAATCTGATATTGCTACAGCTATACAGAGGAGTATACAAAAAAGGAAGGATGCAAAAGGTAGATCATCTGCAAGTAAAAGGTTTTTATAATGGCTTTCCACGAGAGAGAGGCAAGGAAGAAAATGGGGAATAATACAAGGATCAGTTTTGGTTGCTTAAAATGATCAATAAACTGCTCAGACTTTATATCAAGTAATGATAATGGGCAGGGTGTACTGTAGTCCACAAAGCCTTTATCATGCTCTGCCCACTCTACCAAAATAGCAAGGCAGTTGTCCTCTCTTATATCAAAGAGTTTTTGTATGTCCTATAGCGGCAAATAATCCTTATTGTTTATCTTGTAGGTGGGCATGGTTGTTGTGCACAACAAGGGATCAATCTCTTCTTCCTTTGGAATATGGATTGATTCCTCCACTTTGGTGATTTTCCTTCCCTTTAATTCTACAACATCCAAGTTCTCTTTGCTTTCAACCCTCTCCATTTCCTCTTTGAAATCTTCAGGTGTTCCCTCCACATCTTGGACATTCACAACTACTATATTTTGTAGAGAGTTGGTTTCTCCTTCCTCTATTCGAATAGGAGTCAAAAAGAGAAAAAATGCTATATGTTCAATCACAAGCTTGCAACCATACCTTCCATGCCACCGACATGGATTATGGACCCTCTCCAATCATCTTGGAGTAATGCCAACCATCTTGGAGCTTGTGCTTGGTGTTGAATTACTTGCTTTAAATATATCATTAAAGTGTACAAAGTTGTCAAGCTTGTGCTCCCTACTAAGGTAAAACAAACCTTTTGATAGTCAAGAATTTCATTGTTGAACACTTCAAGAAAGCTCTCCAGATCAAAAGGAACATTAAAGATCTTTCACATAGGAAAACTTAGACAATTTCTTGACTTGGTATAGTAGCTCCATTAACCTGTCATTACATGTCTCCTCAACCTCTTCAATATCAAGACCTTTCAAACTCTTTCTAATAGTAGAATTTTCTACACAAGAAACAAAAAAGAAAACTTTAAATTGTTATACACTTGATGAAATTATTGGTCATACTCATCCTTAAACAACCATAGTGATATGTCATCTCTATGCAAAAATAGAGCTCGCGAAAGGCTATCTAGGTGTTCTATTTTTGCATACAAGCGACACGATATCATTATAAAGAACTACTTATTTGTAGCATTGTGTCCTCACTTTGCAAAAATAGAGCACTCAGTCGTCCGGGTGCTCTAATTTCCATATGCGCAACATAACATTCTTAAAAAAACATACTTCTTGCTTGTGACATTGTGTCATCCGTATGAAAAAATAGAGCACACCGAAGCTATCTGGGTGTTCTATTTTTGCATATGGACAAAAAAATATAATTATAAAAAATGGACTTCTTATTTATAACATTTGTGTCCTCGCTATGCGAAAATAGAGTACTCGAACGGCCGTTCGGATGCTCTATTATCGCATACAGATGATTGTACATCTCCCATAGAAATATATTCTTCAATTATAGCATTGTGTCTCTACTATGTGAAATTAGAGCACTCAAATGGTTCTCCGGATGCTCTATTATCACATACAAACAATAGTACATCTCTTATAGAAATATGTTCCTCAACGGGTAACATTGTGTCTTCGCTATGCAAAAACAGAGCACTCGGATGGACTTCTGGGTGCTCTATTTTTTCATACATATGACAAACACAAAGGAAAAGAAAATGGTTACCTTTATGTTTTCATAGATACATTTTGAGCTCTTTAGCTTTGAAATGTGTACAAAACACTTTCACAAAATACAATGGTTTGATTTTAAAATGATATTATATAGCTCCTTTTAAGAGCTATAAATAGAATGTTATCGTGTCAATCATGCACCTTGGAACACGTGCCTAATGCTCAAATCCATGCAAATAGTCAAATATATGCATCATAATCGTGCAAGTTCAAATTTTACCTAGGTAATTTTGCAGTCGTATATACAGTAGCGCTCGCACTCGAACAAGCATTTTTTCTTTCTATTAGCTCCATTGTAGACTCTGCATTGATTTTGAAATCCAATTGGAGGTCGACTTACATTGGGTCTCTTTTTTCGCTTCTCGTATTGGATTCAACCCGGACCTTCACGTTTCCTCCATATCTCTTCTTGATTCTTCAATTCAAACATTTGGATTCTCATTAAAAGGTACGCAAGCCGTGTCATCCATACGCCAAATTTGTGTAGTAGGACAAATGTGTGAATACACTATTTTTGCACAGAGACGACATAAGAGGTGTCATGATATTTTTTTTAGATGTGTCGTCCTTATGCGAAAATAGTGTAGCCAATGACTACACTAATTTCACGTAGAGATGACACAAGTATTATTTTGGAGATTTTTTTTATAGTGTCCTCTCTATGAGAAAATAGAGAAGTCGGACACATGTCCGAGTATAGTCTTTTTGCATAGGGATGACATAATTGGCATTTTTTCAAACTTTTCACTACTGTCGTCTCTATGCAAATAAAGTAGTCAACCAGCTATACTATTTTTGCATAGAGGGGACACAATGTATCTTTTTCACATGGAGGCCTAACATAGTGTATCAAGGAAAGTCAATGTATTTTATATAATTATTTATATCATCTTTCAACTTTACTTGAATGTGTCCTCTCAATGCGAAAATAGTGTAGCCGGGATGTATGTCCGACCAGACTATTTTCACATAGAGAAGTCACAAGTCTCTTTTTGTGTGCAATATCAATAGAATGTTTCCCTTTGAAGTTAATGAAGAGGTATAATATAGTTTATTGATAAAAAACTATTAGTGACTCTATGCTCATTATATTTTCTCCTTCTAGGTCTAATCTAGAAATATGGCAAGGACCAAACAAACTACAAGGAAGGTTCCTACAGAGAATGTCAAACCGGGAGATGTCAAGGAAACACCAAATGATTTCAAACGAGCAGACAAAGGTGAGATCTCACAGGGGAACAAAGGTGATATCTCAAAGGTGGACAAAGGTGAGAGATCACAAGGAGATAAGAGAGCTGCATCCTCTAAGCAACACACCAAAAAGGGAGCTGGTATGAAACTCCCACCTATAAAGAAAAGGAGATTCTCTCAAAAGGTGAGATGCTTGAGGGAGATAAGGAGAGCACAAAAGGCTTTGACAATTGCAATTCCAAAGCTTCCTTTCTAGAGGGTGTGTAGCAGCTTAAGATTGATATAAGATGGACAAGAGGTGCCTTGACATGTATGCAGGAGTCTGTTGAAGACTTTTTAATTGAGCTCTTCCAGGATGCATACATATGTGCAGCCCACTCTCACAGGGTCACAATGATGGACAAGGATATGATTACTTGAGGAGATTAAGGTACAGATTCAACAAAATTCTTGAACCAGTACCTCTGCAAGATGAGAAAAACTTCAACATTATCAACATACCTCCATCAAGAAAGGCAAAAGAGCTTGAAATGTTGGTTGAGAAAATAATAGAGGATAATTTTTTGGAAGAGCCCAAAGTTGACAGGGAGGAGCTACAAAATACTCTTCAATGCTGAGAGGTGTTAATTCGACATGCTTCTTAGTGGCTGCTTTCTTAGAGGATGGCCTTCTTAAAATAACAAACTATATTACCCTAGATGTTGAGTGTGTTGAAATCCTCAAAGGTTGGCAAAGAGAGATTAATGACCGTATTATTATTGCATCCTTGAGGTTTGCCTAACCACCATCAACATTCTATAAGTGTTTTTGTAGGTTATTCATAATTACAAAGTGTTCTTTTGAAATTCTTTATAGATTATTGATGTGTGACTACAAGTTAGATATCCAAGATATGGTTAACCCAACCATCTCTCACTATTTGAGAACTAATGTGACATAAGGAACTAGCTATCCAATATAGATTTTGAAAATTGCGACTCCTCCTCTGTCCCTACAATGAGAGGTATGTTCTACTGCAACCCTAGATCATTTTCATTTTCAAACTTTCATCATGGAATCTTTTGACAATGTGCAATGGTCTTGCCATAGCTCTCATTGGAGTCTTATAGCAATTGATATCACTGATAAAACATGTTTCATATTGAACTCTCTTGAGGGCTACCATGGAATGGCTAGGTTGTAATTGTAATTGTCCCATACATTACCTAGTGCCCCCACTTTCAATTATTTTGTAATAATGCTTTGGATCTTTCTAAATAGGGCTACCTGAAGGCTAATAGAGACAATTGAGCTATTTCCTCCTATAGCAAGGCTCATGAATGACATGAAAATCTTAAATGTGAAGGTATAGTACTGCTAGGTTGTAAGTAGTTTGAGCTTAAAATTGTGTATTTATTTTGCCTTTTCTGTTTGTGTAGCCACCATTGCAAAGTGAGGCTTTCTCATGTGGATGGAGAGTGATAACAAATACAAAGTAAGTGGTTGACTACACCTATTGCAACCCAAAAAGACTATTAGGGTAAGCATTTGACAATATAAATAGGAAAAGATATTTATATTAGGGTAAGCTAACACACTAATCTTTCTTTGCTAGATCAATAGGAATTGCTACACCGGAAACCATGTTTGGTGGGTAAGGGAAAAGTTGATTAGAAATACGGCCAGTGCCCAAATAGCACTACCCATAACACCCATGTCCCCAAAGGGCCAAATAAGAAAAAGGAAGAGGCTAGGCACCACAGAGATCAAGGAGGGTCCTCTCAAAACAGCAAAGACAAAGAAGCCAAAGAAGGAAGACAAGCCCAAAGAGGTTCCAAAGAAGGCAAAGAAACATGTTGCCCCCAGAATGTGAGGTCCCCAATCCGCCAATACCAAGATCAGGATGGGATCCTTGACAGGTCTCTAGGTCTGATAAAAATCAGAGTCTCTAAACAAGAAAAATCCAAGGAATAGACCTTTACCATTGACAATGGCTTGGGTCTATAGCCTTAGAAGAAGACCTAGTCCTGTCTTATAGTGAAAACGGGACAACGTATTAAAAGTCCAAAAAACTATTTCGACCCTATAACTGTCACAATTGGGCTAAGGTATCCTCAACCAATGCTTTTTTTCCCCTAACATATGTGAGGGCACAGCCGCTCGTGGACTTCTCTTCCAAGTGAAGAAGTTTTCCAAACGTTTTTAGTGTGCGGGGATGGATAGTTACCTGACTAATCAGGTCCACCCGTCCATGATTGACAACCTTAGTCAATCCCCACTTACCACCCCGCACTCATACATGATTCTTTTGTTATTTAAATACTATCACATTCTTATCACAATTAAAATAATGATTCCTTTTATCCTTCATAATAGAATTTTATTAAAACAGCCCTTGAAAACAATATTGAAAACAGTCTTTTAGCAAACACACATCTTTAAAGTTAAGACAGGGTACTGTCAATCAAAACATTATCCATAATAACCATGACCAGTACTCTTCTTGCCTCAAGACCACCTAAGGGTGAAAAAAACTGCACCCATTCCTTATTCATAATCCGGAGTGGATAAACCCCCACCTAAGGTTCCGGGTGCCCATACACCAAACCAGTTGTCTATACAACTGGGCGGCTCCCCTAGGATAAAAACGGTATCCTAACTTAGGTAGAAACATCAAAACATGACATGGAGTAGAAACTCATCGTTCATGGGGATAACCGATTTATCCATGGCTAGAAAGCCAATCATTATCATCAAAATATACCAAGGAGTCAGAGGTGTCTTGGACAAGCTGTCTTAAGGATGATCAGTCATATCTTTCTTAATTCAACCAGTTTTAACCCAAACAATTCTTTCCTATAAATGCACGTTGAAATTTACCTTTCGTTTTTGGTCAATTATTCCTTTCCCGATTCTTTCTCACTCCTTATGTATGCAATGCTAACTTATAAAGGAACTTAAACTATTTAAAAACTTAATTGAATAATACGAAACCCACCTGGGATTGATCGGCCATTTGCTACTGCGCTGGCGCTTGAAGACTCTCCTTCGTAGGCCTACTACTAGGCCTGGCTTCATCGTCGTGCGACGCTCTAGTTCTTTTTATATCTACGTCCTCATCATCAGATGTAGGATTTTCTCGGGTCCTTTTAGGTGCCATAACTTCTTATCCTTATAAAAGACTTAATCGATTAGAGGTTTAATTGAATAATCTCTTCTCTTTTCCTTTTTACCCAAAAATAAGGATTTTTGGAGTAAGTAGGTATCCTTGATAGTTAATTGGATGAGATATTCCTCTTGTAACTTCTTTACACTATAAGTAATTTTCCATAATTACCATTTTATTAGGAAAGCCATTTATTAGGTTTACCCTTGATCTATATTCCATGAATATTTTACACTTAACCTTAGTAAATTATAAATTTCTATCGGCTAATGGATTACTCACCCTAAATTGTAATTTGATATGTTCTATCTTTAGGGATTTTCATAAATTTAATTTATAACCTTTTCCTTCTATACTTATGGTCTAATTTAGGTAAAATTTTGTTGATAGTAATTTGTTATACAAACCATTTATGCTGAGGTAATTGTCCCACCCTTCAATAGTGATTTTGGACCTCAGTTGTTTATTTGGTAATTTGATCAATTCATTTATTAATTTTCTTTCTTTATTTTATACGCAAAATCGGTTACTTTTATTGAAGATAAATACCTAAACTATATATCTGAGGTTGGAGTATTTATCATGGATTCCTCAAGTTGTGTTCTACCTTTGATATTCATATGAAAGGTTTTTGGATTAATCTATTATATTCCCCCCTTTATTTTTCCCTAAAAATAATGTAATATTTATGTGATAATTAGGTAAATTAATTATCTGAGCTTAACATAACTATCACAGGTTTCCTAACATATAGTTAACCTCTGATAAATAACTCAAAGCAATTTAAATCAATTTACTAATTTTCCTCTTTTAATTTTTCCTAAAAACAGAGTATTTATCACAAGCTCACAAGCTTTCACAGGCTCTCACAGGCTGTAAAAGGCAGTTGCTTGCAGTTCAAGCAGTCCCCAGGCTGAAGATGGCACCCCTTGCTGCTATTTGAGTCCCTGGTAGGTTCATAATAGCTCCACACTGTCCCCTCAGCTTCCAGAATTGATTTTGACTATTTTCACTGACTTTTAATGATGAAAATTGGAAATATCAGTAAATTCTAGAACCTTAGGATAAGAAAGTCTTTGATAATAATAATTACTGAAACCATCCAATTTTACTTAACTAATTGAATTCCTATTGTAACCTTTCAGAGCCCGTAACTCTTCCAGATTTTATCGGTATCTGATTCTGAAAATTTCTAGCCCGGGGTTTGCTGTGCTTAAGATTTCAAAAATACCAATATTTGCCACGCTCGGACAATTCTACATTGCTTTTTCAATAATCATATCAGTTGAACTAAGCTTTATAGCATCTTAAGGTTTCAGAAACTGGAAATCTTACAATCACCCCAACTTAAGAATTTGAGATGCCCTCATCTCAACCGAAATTGGGAAAATCTTTGAGAAGAGAAATTCATCCTCCCAATTGGCATCTTCGAAGGGATAACCTTTCCACTTTACCAAAGGTTACTGATTACTCTAAGAGTTCTTTCTAGTTTCTGGTTGGAGTTGCTTGCTAGTCAATTTTTCCTCAAGAAACTCTTAGTGTTGAGCCCATCTTAAAAACCTTTACAAACCATTCGTATCATCTCAAAAACCAGGTTAAATCAATTCCATAAAAGATCCATATATTCACCTTGTCAACATGAACGCGCTCGGTCTAACTGACCATTCAGAGCAATCAGCGTTCGACAAGTATCATGTATTTCAACTTTGCCAATCTGAACGCGCTCGGCGTGTTCTTGCCATTCTGAGCAATCTGCGTTCGGCACAAGCTTCCACCATTGCACCAGAGGTATCCCCTCTGTGGTCTAACCTGGTTGACCAACAATATGTAAAGGGTTTTAAGAAGTATCATACCAAGAGTTCTTTTCAGCTTCCTATTAGTCTCGTACCTTAATACTTTCATATCTAGGTCATTTCCAAGGAAGGCTATCGTATGCACAGAGAATGTGAGTTGGTTTCTTGATAACTATCTCATTTTAAAAAAAAATTCTTTTCATACTATCGAGAATCTCTGTCTCATTTGCTAGATCAACCCTTGATTTCTTGATTGAATACTAACTTAACTTTAGATTCCTTAAGTAATTTGGGAAAGAAAGTAATGTATACCATTTTATAAGTAACTCAAAGTTTTACATTATCGACTTATAGTGGTTTACAAAACTGCCTATTGTTGTTGAGCTCTAAGATTACTAATTGTAGCCAAGCAAGTGGCTCTTTCATCTTCCTCGTTCATTAAGGTTGGTTCTCCCAAGATGGACTACTCGTGGGATTATCTCTGCAGTGTTGCTTCCACCAAAGTTTGGCATCTCTGCCGTGAGACAGAACATACCTAACATTGTTTGGTTTTCCTAAGCAGTTCTTGCAGTTTTAAAATAGTCATCCATAGCATCTAACCATGCTTCGACATCTCGCCCTAAATTGGGTCCCTCTCCCTTGAAAGTAGGGAGTTGAGCTTGCTTTAGTAGTAATTTTTTCTCTTGAGCAACAGTGTAAAGGCTATTTACATAAGTATTTCTCTGAGATTGAATTAGTGGAATTTAGTACCAGATGAAGTCTCTCTTACTTATGCTTTTAACCTATCTCATACTCAAAACTTTTGCACACAGGATGAAGACAATCACCAAGCCATAAAAAAAACTGATTATAGCATACCCATGAGAACCATAATTTCAGGACAAGGGTCTTGTAACCTAAGAACTAGGATGGTCATGGACTACGTCCAAGGGTCGAGCTATACAGTGTGGACAGGGGATCCGTCTAGGGCAAGGGACTAGGGGCCCGCCTATATAAAGGGAGGTTGGGAGGAGGATCTTCAGTCTAGTTTCCCCTAGTTCTTACACTGGTATCAGAGCTTACGTTAGCTAGGAAGTCTCTCTTCCACTCTCTCTCTAGGCGTGGTCACTTTTTGCTGCTAAAAATAGGGCCTTGATGTGAGAACCGTGGCTTTTGTAGGATTTTTACCAAATTTAGTAAGGGGTCTGCCTAAATCGGGCACGCTTTCCTGTTTTGGAAGGGAAGCTGTGGTGCACGGAGTTTTGCACTCTTGGGCTTGACAGGAGCGCCTTGGTGAAGGAGGTGTGCTTCCAAGAGCTCGCGGCCATTAGCCGCTTGAGCAAGCCGCACACAGTTTCCTTGTGAGCTCTCGTTTCTGCTCGCGCTGCCTGCATTTTTTTCCCTTCAAGAAATTGCTCGATTTTATATGGCATGGCCAATTGACACAAAATTTTGAGCCTTGGCCATTCTTGGTAGCCCTTCCCACAAGCAAGGTGGCTCACAAGCAAGAGCCTTCATGTGTGGGGCAAGCAGCAAGCCGTCTCGGCTTTTCATCGAGTCTCACGACTTACGGCTACGCTCAGTTATTGCAGAAAATTCCAGAAACCTGCATATTTTTACAATTGCGACAGTTTCAATTGGCGTTCATGCAACATAATCGCCGAAGCTTTCAATAATCAAGCTTTCTGACAACGGCGGTGACGCTTCAACCATCTACACTACACGATTTTAGTCGTCTTGTGAAGCCACGAGCGATTTTGCGAAGTTCGATTTTTACGCCGCTTGTGCAAATTCTTCTTTTTTCGACGGTCATGTGCTACGACGCACAAGTGGAGTTATCTCTACTTGGCAAGTGCTACCCACATCAGGTATTTTTTTCTGAGTACTTCTTTCACTACACTGTGTCGCCATGGATTCGGATATCAACATGACATTCGATTTTGAGCAAAGTACTCTTGATCCTACCAACGACGGCTCGTGGCCGGATCCTATCAAGGAGAGTATCTGCGACGCTGCGGCAGGAGAATATACTTATGAATTGCTCGATATTCAAGAATTCCGTGCACTTTAGACACGCATGACAGTCATGGATGAAAATTTTAAAGCTTTAAATGAAAATGTTACTAAACTTTCCACATTAGTCATTCAATTAATGCAACAGTAGACTAAGAGTCCTGCTGACACCCACATGCATGAGCACGTTGGAACACAAGGTCAAGGCCCAATTAATGAAACACTGTATACTCTCACTGCCAAAGAGGTAGATGACTTGTTAAAGAACTTTAAACCACCAATTTTCAAGGGTGAAGACCGGGACAGCAATAAGGATGCAGTGAACATCTTTCTTAATAAATGGGATGGAATTCACGCCTTACGGCATACTCCGGATGCATTCAGATCGCTGCAAACGAGCTTAACTCTGGAGGGCAAGGCCTACAAATGGTGGATGTCTCTCAAGGAGAAGAACATCATACCACAGAGTTAGGTAGCCTTGAATCAATGTTTAACAAGGAATTTTTGCCTACAAACGAGGCCAATTGGAATTGGACCGCTTAGGACACATGTTCCATGCGCCAATATCCGTCACTCCTTGAATATATCTCTCACTATCGGGATGTCATCCTCAAGTTGGAAGGCTTGGATACCTTTCAACAAGTACGAGGGTTCATACGAGGTTTGACTCCAGAACTTAAGAAGTATGTCAAGACCCAAGACCCTAAAACACTTGAGGAAGCCATAGTGAAAGCACATATTCATGATGACCCTGATGATAAGAAAACACATAATAGTAACGTGCCTGCTAGTATACATGGTAATACACGCACTTAGTATGGGCACAATAAAAGAAAATTTCTAGTTGCTAATTTAGATGCATCTAAAAAACCCAAGGGGTCCAGGGGTCCTCTCTCTCCTGAGGATTTTGATAAAGCCAAGAAAGAGAAGCTATGTTTTCAATGCTTAGGAAAAGGCCATGGCAAAAAGGATTGTCTCAAGGGGAAATTTGCTGCTCAGGGGAAGGAGAAAGCAGTGCACATGGTGCAACTAGTGCCTCTTGAGTCTTCCTCAAAATTCTCCACGGTGGAAGTAACACACATTGAGGTGGTGCATGAATGCTGTCTCACAGCTTCCATGTGGCAACAAACCTTTGGACCACATGAGTTAGTACGTATGCACGGATATCTTCAAGGGCACAAGGTGCACATCTTGGTAGATGACGGTGCTACTCACAGTTTCATCAATTATGGATCGGTGAAAAATCTCAAACTGCCTCAAACTTCGAGTACCCACCGCTACAAGGCAGCAATGATGAATGGACATGATACGGAAATATGGGATACTCAATGCCGAGCTGTCCCATTGGAAGTACATGGGTACTCTACTTGTTTGGATTTTCAAGTTATGAACATCAAAAGGGCTGATGTGGTTCTTGGTAGGGATTGGTTGCATAGCCTAGGACCATCGTTGAAGCGTAGCTATGAGCACAACAACTTGATGTTTGATTCCCATGGCACACATGTGTTGTTGTTAGGAGAAAGGGATATACCTTCATCACCACTGATGTGTACTGCTAAGCTTATGCAACTCGTTTCTGATAATGAAATAGAACAGTTTTTCTTGTGTTACTCACTGTCTCATTTTCTTTCTAACATTGAGTCTGTTCAGCATTCATCAACGCCGCATGCTTCTCTCTCCTCTATTCCACCAATTGTTAATTCTACACAAGCAAACATTGCTAATCAATTACAAAAATTATTAAAGGAATTTTAGATGTCTTTCCTAATGATTTACCATCAGGTTTTTTGCCGACACGCTCAGTACAACATGGCATTGACGTGACTGCAGGCTGTAAACCTGTTAGGAAACCACCTTACCGTATGAGTTACTCAGAGGCTGCTGAGGTGGAACGTCAGCTTGCTCACTACCTTAGCAGAGGGTTTATACAACCCAGTTCTTCACCATGGGCTTCGCCTATCCTTTTAGTGAAGAAAAAGGATGGCAGTATGCGCATGTGCGTAGACTACCGGGGCTTAAATGCGGTTACAGTTAAGAACAAATACCCATTGCCAAGGGTAGATGAGTTATTTGATAACATAACTCATGCTCGATTTTTTACGAAAATTGACTTGCGGTAAGGATATCACCAAGTCCGTATTCGGCTTGTCGATATACCTAAGACTGCATTCCGAACACGGTTTGTACATTATGAGTTTTTGGTGATGCCCTTTGGGTTAACCAATGCGCCCGCAACATTCATGACACTTATGGATAATTTCTTGAAGCTATATTTGGGCAAATTTGTCATTGTGTTCCTCGATGACGTTCTAGTTTATACTGCTTTTGAAGAAGAACACTTACAACATCTCAGGCAGGTGTTTGAGTTGTCACGCAGAAACAAGTTATATGCCAAGGAATCTGAATGTGATTTTCTCAAGGAGGAAATTCATTATTTAGGGTATGTTATTTCAGTTAATGGCCTATACATGGATCAATCCAAAGTGGATACCATCCGGAAATGGCCACCTCCTAAAAATCTGGAAGAATTACATATCTTTTTAGGCTTTGCAGGTTTTTATCGAAAGTTCGTTAAAAACTATGCTCACATTGCTGTACCTATGACAGATCAACTAAAAGGCAAAGGTAAAGCTTTTCAGTGGGGTTCCGCTCAACAACACAATTTTGAAACACTCAAAGACGCATTAGCTACAGCTCCTATACTGGCTATTGTAGATCCTTTGAAACCATTCGTTTTGGAACGGATGCCAGTGATCGTGCTATTGGTGCAATCCTGTTACAAGACGGACGGCCGATTGCATTTGAAAGTAAGAAGCTGGATGCAGCTCAGCAGAATTATTCTGCTTACAAACGCGAACTCTATGCAATAGTGTCTGCCTTAAAGACATGGCGACACTATCTGTATGGTGCTCAGTTCGAGATTGTCTTTGACCATGAAAGCATTAAATGGTTTACACAACAAACAGACTTAAAGGGTCGAAAAGCAAGGTGGGCCGAGATCCTTCAGGAATATGACGCCAGATTTAGGTATCGCAAAGGCCGATACAATGTAGTGGCAAATGCTCTCAGTCGAATGCCAGAGATCAATTTGCTCTTGTTCACGGAACTTTGTAGTGAATTTCTAGATTCTCTCAAGGGCAAATATGAGCATGATGAAACATTATCCAAAGTGTGGAGCCATGTTCAAAAGAGGGATCCTTCTCACTCCAATGCAAGTAGTGTATAGTTAACCTCCACACCTAGTTCTCCTTTATCAAGTGATGAACTACAACGATGGAAGCATTTTACCATCGACAATGGGTACCTACTCCACAAGGGGAGAGTTTGTGTACCGACGGACACAGACATTCAGCACCAAATTCTTTATGAATGTCATGATAGTCCAAGTGCAGGGCACCCGGGGATTAGAAAAAGTTATTCTCTCGTACGACGACAGTTTTACTGGCCAGGTCTACATGGTTTTGTTCAAGCTTATGTCTGCATTGCCAAAAATGTCAAGTGAACAAGGGGGAGCACCTGAAAGCAGGAGAACTCTTACATCCTTTGGAAATTCCCAATGGAAAATGGGAAAAGTATCTCTATGGATTTCATTGTAGGTTTACCAACCACTATACAAGGTCATGACTCAGTATGGGTGGTCGTAGACAAGGTGACTAAACTATGTAAGTTTATTCCGACCAAATCAAGAGTTAAGACACCGGAACTAGCAAAGTTATTTGTGGACAATCTATACAAATTGTATGGGTTGCCAAGTAACATTGTTAGTGACCGTGATCCCAAGTTTAACAGCCACTTCTGGAGAGCTGTATTTAAACGATTGGGTACACAACTCAACCTCAGTACAACTGATCATCCAAAAACAGATGGTCAAACGAAACGGGTTAACCAAGTGCTAGAGGATATGCTAAGAGCATACATTAGCAAAAAACAGTCAGACTAGGAAGAATACTTACCTATTCTCGAGTTTGCCTACAACAGTTCTAAGCATGTCACAACAGGTTTTAGTCCTTTCATGCTCATGTATGGGTTTCAACCTAGGTCACCAGTTACGGTGGGGTTGACAATCGAAAAACTCCAACAGGTTAAGGATTTTCTCCAAGACCACATGGATATGCTGAAACTTGCTCGTCAGAAAGTTCGGTAAGCACATGATCGGTATAAGAAATACGCTGATGATAAACATCGGCAAGTTATCTTCGAAGAAGGGGAGGAAGTACTTTTACGTGTGCCAGAACATTCAGAAAGTTTGAAAACTGGACTGACGCCTAAATTATCTCCCCGATATTGTGGGCCTTTCAAAATACTCAAGCGAGTCGATGATCGTGGTTACAAACTATTACTACCATCACATTCTCGCATTCATCTGGTGTTTCATGTAAGCCCTCTACGAAAGCGGTTACATGGGGAAGACAACGTCATTGACCAACAGGTTTTGGTTGATTACATTGAACCTCCTACCTTACCGCATGAACGTGAACGTGTTATGGATTATCATGAGTTGCGTACACGACATCACGTACGACAAAAAGCCTTAATCAAGTGGAAAGACCGACCTGAAGAAGGTTCCACTTGGGAAAACATTAGTGTTCTTAAGAAGAAGTTTCCCACTTTTGTTTTTGAGGACGAAAACTCTTCTTAAGGGGGGAGTAATGTCAGGAAAAGGGTCCTGTAGCCTAAGAACTAGGATGGTCATGGACTACGGCCAAGGGTCGGGCTAGACAGTGTGGACAGGGGATCCGTCTAGGGCAAGGGGCTAGGAGCCCGCCTATATAAAGGGAGTTTGGGAGGAGGATCTTCAGTCTAGTTTCCCCTAGTTCTTACACATAATATGTACAAGAGTTAATACCATCCATGAAGGTCCTACTATGTACAAGGGTGATGATAACTTTATACTAGAATCTTGCGGACTTTGGGTGGATCAGATATAGGATCAAAATATACAACAACTTTTGGTCCATTCAAACTAGGGCCTACACCTATGGGCCTAATTCTACCTGGGTAGATTACTTTAGATACTTGATCAAACACCCACTGATTTTGTGATACTTGAACATCACCTATTACAAGGGTTTCCTATGGATTCTCTCTTCCAATGAAAAAGTATACTTCAATCACTTGAAGATATTCGGCCCAGTTGAGTCTCTTCATATTTAGTTCTAAACCTTCTAACTCTCCCGCATTAATGAAGAAAATTCCACCAGATCCTCACCAGTTGATCCTCCAAGTGGAAGGAGAAAATCTCTTATCTAGCCACTTCATCACGCTTTTTCGCATTGAATAGTGTCGGGATAGGCAAGCTCTCATAAACCTTACGTCGAAATCCATGGATTTGCAATAGGCCTGATGGAAATCTTCCTGCAAAGATGGGGGATAATTCTCTTTCTTTCTTTCTCTCCCTCTTTTTAATAAAATATCTCTTTACTAGAATTCATCAAGATCACTCATTTCAACCTAACACATTAACTTTTCCCTAGGTCTAAGACTTTAATTAACACACGCTCTGATACCACTTGTGAGGTCCCCAACCCGCCAATACCAAAATCGGGATGGGATCCTTGACAGGTCTCTAGGTCTGATAAAAATCAGAGTCTCTAAACAAGAAAAATTCAAGGAATAGACCTTTACCATTGACAATGGCTTAGGTCTATAGCCTTAGAGGAAGACCTAGTCCTGTCTCGCAGTGAAAACGTGACAACGTATCAAAAGTCCAAAAAACTATTTCAGCGCTATAACTACCACAATTGGGCTAAGGTATCCTCAACCAACGCTTTTCCCCCCCTAACATATGTGAGGGCACAGGCGCTGGTGGACTCCTCTTCCATGTGAAGAAGTTTTCCAAACGTTTTTAGTGTGCGGGGATGGATAGTTACCTGACTAATCAGGTCCACCCATCCATGATTGACAACCTTAGTCAATCCCCACTTACCACCCCGCACTCACACATGATTCTTTTATTATTTAATTACTACCACGTTCTTATCACAATGAAAATAATGATTCCTTTTATCCTTCATAACATAGTTTTATTAAAACAGCCCTTGAAAACTGTATTGAAAACATTCTTTTAGCAAACAGACATCTTTAAACTTAAGACATGGTATTGTCAATCAAAACATTATCCATAGTAACCATGACCAGTACTCTTCTTGTCTCAAGACCACCTAAGGGTGAAAAAAAACGGCACCCATTCCTTATTCATAATCCAGAGTGGATAAACCCCCACCCAAGGTTCCGGGTGCCCATACACCAAACCAGCTGCCCATAATACCAGGCGGCTCCCCTAAGATAAAAACGGTATCCTAACTTATGTAGAAACATCAAGACATGACACGGAGTAGAAACTCATCGTTCATGGGGGTAACCGACTTATCCGTGGCTAGAAAGCCAATCATTATCATCAAAATATACCAAGGAGTCAGAGGTGTCTTGGACAAGCTATCTTAACACTAGAATGGTAACAGGACACTTTTATGTCCTTGGACACTTTTGTGTCCTTTTAAGTGACCATTTTGCTTGAATTATTTGAAGAGTATAAAAATGAATTTCTAGGTGCTATATATCCACAAAGTTGCCTTATGAGCTGAAAAAAACTTAGCATTTTTTTTTGAGTATCGATCTCACCATTAACCTTACTCTTGCACAGCATTTTTGAACCTAAACTGTGTGAAAAAACGGGTCCTGTTTTTGGTTTTTTTTCAATTTTTGGCAACTATACCACTCTAAACTTTATGTTTGTGAGGTTTAGATGGCTAGAGGTTAAGCCTTCATAGTTCTCAACATGTTTTGATGCTTGTAGGGAGAGCTAAGTGTTAAAATTGAAAGTTATGACCAATGTTTTTTGGCCAAAATTAGCACTTTTATGATTTTTTTGGTGGCTTTCGTGATATCCAAATTCAATTTTGATTGTGTAAGTGTAATGTATAACATAAAGCTAATCTTCGTTGAGTTTTGGGGGACCTAATATGCTATGTAGCATAGTATATGATGATGGTTGAGTTTTTTGATTGCTGAAGAATACGATACATTTTAGAGTAGCAAGTATAACTTTCTCAATATTGCTAGTTTCTTAGGCCAATTGTGTGTATTTTGTAGGTAGTGACCATATCTAATCATAGACTACAAACGGGGCTAGATATTGAGTAGTTTCTATGGGTTTCTAGAGGTCATAATGCTTAACCCAGTTTTTTCATGTTTGCTGTATTTAGCACTTTATCATTGCCCCCAAGGTTCCAATTGTAAGAGATCCATTATCCTTTTGACATGCTCCATGGCTCCTTTTGAATCCAGAGGTCCAAAGGGAACTAAGAAAACATGTATATAGTATCTGTATTGAGCGTGACTATAGAAACTTTGATGATAGGTCCGCAGAATGGCAAAAATGCAACTTTTTTGTACCTTTTTTTTTGCCAAAAAAAAAAGTGAGGTAAAAGCAACCATATTTTTTGGTCACCAACCCATTGAAGTTAACAGGGCATTTTATCTCATGTCCTACAAAAATCTCCACTCTTATTTATATGCAATCAACCGTAAGAAATTGCTCTTTTGGGCAAAATGCACTGGTCCATCAACTTTGGAGGCTTGTAGCGACCAAGGATGAGAAAAATTACAAGTTTCTTATTTTTTCCATGTGTAGTAGTTAGTGAACTATAAGCTCATGAAAGGATTTTTCAAAATGAGTTGGTCTACTATGGTTTGGAATTTTTTCCCAAAACCCTGAAAGGACACTTTTATGTCCTGTTAGGTTACCATTCTAGTGTTAAGGATGATCAGTCATATCTTTCCTAATTCAACCAATTTTAACCCAAACAATTCTTTCCTATAAATGCCCGTTGGAATTTACCTTTTGTTTTTGGTCAATTATTCTTTTCCTCATTCTTTCTCACTCCTTATGTATGCAATGCTAACTTATAAAAAGAACTTAAACTATTTAAAAACTTAATTGAATAATGCGAAACCCACCTGGGATTGATTGGCCATCTGTTGCTGCGCTGGCGCCTAAAGACTCTCCTTCGTAGGCCTACTACTAGGCCCGACTTCGTTGTCGTACGACGCTCTAGTTCTTTGTAAAGCTACGTCCTCATCATTAGATGTAGGATTTTCTCGGGTCCTTTTAGGTGTCATAACTTCTTATCCTCATAAAAAGACTTAATCGATTAGAGGTTTATTTGAATAATCTCTTTTCTTTTCCTTTTTACCCAAAAATAAGGATTTTTGGAGTAAGTAGGTATCCTTGATAGTTAATTGGATGAGATATTTCTCCTGTAACTTCTTTATACTATGAGTAATTTTTCATAATTACCATTTTATTAGGGAAGCCATTTACTAGGTTTACCCTTGATCTATATTCCATGAATATTTTACACTTAACCTTAGTAAATTATAAATTCCTATCGGCTAATGGATTACTCACCCTAAATTGTAATTTGATATGTTCTATCTTTAGGAATTTTCATAAATTTAATTTATAACCTTTTCCTTCTATACTTATGGTCTAATTTAGGCAAAATTTTGCTAATAGTAATTTGTTATACCAACCATTTATGCTGAGGTAATTGTCCCACCCTTCAATAGTGATTTTGGACCTCAGGTGTTTATTTGGTAATTAGATAAATTTATTTACTAATTTCCTTTTTCTATTTTATACGCAAAATCGGTTACTTTTATTGAAGATAAATACCTAAACCATATATCTGAGGTTGGGATATTGCATTCCTCAAGGTGTGTTCTACCTCTGATATTTATATCAAAGGTTTTTGGATTTATAATTAGGTCAATTAATTATCTGAGTTTGACATAATTATCACGGGTTTCCTAACATATAGTTAACTTCTGATAAATAACTCAAAGCAATTTGAACCAATTTACTAATTTTTCCCTTTTAATTTGTCTTAAAAACAAAGTATTTCTACTAAAGTAATTAGGTAAATGAATTATCTAAGCTTGACATAATTATCACACATTTCCAAACATGTAGTTATCCTCTGATAAATAACTCAAACCAATTTGAATCCATTTGCTAATTTCCCTTATTTAATTTGTCCTAAAAACAGAGTCATTCTTCTAAAGTAATTAGGTAAATTAATTATCCGAGCTTGACATAATTATCACTTGTTTTCTAATATGTAATTAACTTCTGATAAATAACTCAAAGCAATTTGAATCAATTTACTAATTTTTCCCTTTTAATTTGTCCTAAAAATAGAGTATTTTTATTAAAGTAATTAGGTGAATTAATTATCTAAGCTTAACATAATTATCACAGGTTTCCTAGCATGTAATTATCCTTTGATAAATAACTCAAAATTGTTTGAATCCATTTTCCTATTTAATTTGTCCTAAAAACAGAGTAATTTTGCTAAAGTAATTAGATAAATTAATTATTTGAGATTGAAATAATTTTAATGGGTTTCCTAACATGTAATTAACCTCTGATAAATAACTCAATAGATTTTGAGTCAATTTGATATTTTCTCTAAAAAATAGTGTAATTCTTTTTAATTAATTATGAAAATTACTCAAAAAATTATAAGATAATTTTTCTAGCTTAATGACTGTCTAATGCAGCTCTGATAATTACCTCAACGTAATTTTAACTTAATTAATATATTTTTCATTAATTTATGATTAATTTGGATAATTTCAGCCCTAATATGATAGGATAATTAATTAGCTTAATATTCTCAAGCTTTAATTACAACAATCACTAGAGAATATTTAATTAAGAGAGGATTTATGAATATACATAGGCCTAATTTTTAATTTATTAAGAAAATAGATTAATCTAGCCTTGCTAATTAAGAAGGATTAAGCTAATTACCGTTTAAGTTAATCAACTAGAGCTCAATCTCTAGTCATTTCTGCGTAGTGGTCTCTCTAGATGAGAGAGAGTGTGTCAAGGCTCCGAGTTTGTCAAACTGTGAAGCAAGGGGTCCTATTTATAGGTTTCTGGCACTCACAAGCTCTCACAGGCTGTAAAAGACAGTTACTTGCACTTCAAGCAGTCACCAGGCTGAAGATGGCGCCCCTTGCTGCTATTTGAGTCCTTGGCAGGTTCATCATAGCTCCACACTGCTCCCTCAGCTTCCAGAATTGATTTTGACTATTTTCACAGACTTTTAATGATGAAAATTGGAAATATCAGTAAATTTTAGAACCTTAGGATAAGAAACTCTTTGATAATAATAATTACTGAAATCATCTAATTTTACTTAGCTAATTGAATTCCTATTGTAGCCTTTCAGGTCCCGTAACTCTTCCAGATTTTATCGGAATCTTATTCTGAAAATTTCTAGCCCGGGGTTTGCTGTGCTTAAGATTTCAAAAATACCAATATTTGCCACGGTCGACAATTCTACATTGCTTTTTCAATAATCATATCAGTTGAACTAAGCTTTATACCATCTTAAGATTTCAAAAACTGGAAACCTTAGAATCACCCCAACTTAAGAATTTGAGATGCCCTCATCTCAACCGAAAGTGGGAAAATCTTTGAGAAGAGAAATTCATCCTCCCAATTGGCATCTTCGAAGGGATAACCTTTCCACTTTACCAAAGGTTACTGATTACTCTAAGAGTTCTTTCTAGTTTCTGGTTGGAGTTGCTTGCTAGTCAATTTTTCCTCAAGAAACTCTTAGTGTTGAGCCCATCTTAAAAACCTTTACAAACCATTCGTATCATCTCAAAAACCAGGTTAAATAAATTCCAAAAAAGATTCATACATCCACCTTGTAACCATGAACGCGCTTGGTCTAACTGACTATTCAGAGCAATCAGCGTTCGACAAGTATCATGTATTTCAGCTTTGCCAATCTGAATGCGCTCGGCGTGTTCTTGCCATCCTGAGCAATCTGCGTTCGGCACAAGATTCCACCATTGCACCAGAGGTACCCCCTGTGTGCTCTAACCTGGTTGACCAACAATATGTAAAGGGTTTTAAGAAGTATCATACCAAGAGTTTTTTTCGGCTTCCTATTAGTCTCGTACCTTAATACTTTCATATCTAGGTCATTTCCAACGAAGGCTATCGTATGCACGAAGAATGTGAGTTGGTTTCTTGATAACTATCTCATTCTCAAAATTCAAAATCTTTTCATACTATCGAGAACTTTTGTCTCATTTTCTAGATCAACCCTTGATTTCTTGATTGAATACTAACTTAACTTTAGATTCCTTAAGTAATTTGGGAAAGAAAGTAATGTATACCATTATATAAGTAACTCAAAGTTTTACATTATCGGCTTATAGTGGTTTACAAAACTGCCTATTGCTGTTGAACTCTAGGATTACCAACTGTAGCCAAGCAAGTGGCTCTTTCATCTTCCTCGTTCATTAAGGTTGGTTCTCACAAGATGGACTACTCGTGGGATTATCTATGCAGTGTTGCTTCCACCAAAGTTTGGCATCTCCGCCGTGAGACGGAACATACCTAACATTGTTTGGTTTTCCTAAGCAGTTCTTGCAGTTTTAAAATAGTCGTCCATAGCATCTAACCATGCTTCAACATCTCGCTCTAAATTGGGTCCCTCTCCCTTGAAAGTAGGGAGTTGAGCTTGCTTTAATAGTAATTTTTTCTCTTGAGCAACAGTGTAAAGGCTATTTATACGAGTATTTCTCTGAAATTGAATTAGTGGAATTTAGTACCAGATGAAGTCTCTCTTACTTATGCTTTTAACCTATCTCATACTGAAAACTTTTGCACAAAGGATGAAGACAATCACCAAGCCATAAAAAAAACTGATTATAGCATATCCGTGAGAACCATAATTTCAGGACAAGGGTCCTGTAACCTAAGAACTAGGATGGTCATGGACTACGACCAAGGGTCGGGCTAGACAGTGTCGACAGGGGATCCGTCTAGGGCAAGGGGCTAGGAGACTGCCTATATAAAGGGAGGTTAGGAGGAGGATCCTTAGTCTAGTTTCCCCTAGTTCTTACATTGGTATCAGAGCTTAGGTTAGCTAGGAAGTCTCTGTTCCACTCTCTCTCTAGGCGTGGTCACTTTTTGCTCCTAAAAATAGGGCCTTGAGGTGAGAACCGTGGCTTTTGTAGGGTTTTTACCAAATTTAGTAAGGGGACTGCCTAAATCGGGTACCCTCTCCCGTTTTGGAAGCGAAGATGTGGTGCATGGAGTTGCGCACTCTTGGGCTTGACAGGAGAGCCTAGGCGAAGGGGGTGTGCTTCCAAGAGCTCGCTGCCATTAGCCGCTTGAGCAAGCCGCACACAGTTTCCTTGTGAGCTCTCGTCTCTGCTCGTGTTGCCTGCATTTTTTTCCCTTCAAGAAGTTGCTCGATTTCATATGGCATGGCCAATTGCCACAAAATTTTGAGCCTTGGCCATTCTTGGTGGCCCTTCCCACAAGCAAGGTGGCTCACAAGCAAGAGCCTTCGTGTGCGGGGCAAGCAACAAGCCGTCTCAGCTTTTCATTGAGTCTCACGACTTACAAGCTACGCTCAGTTATTACAAAAAATTCCAGATACATGCATATTTTTACAATTGCGACAGTTTCAATTAGCGTTCATGCAACATAATCGCCAAAGCTTTCAATAATCAAGATTTCTGACAATGATGACGCTTCAACCATCTACACTACACGATTTCAGTCGTCTTGTGAAGCCACGGTCGATTTTTTACGCCGCTTGTGGAAATTATGTTTTTTTGACGGTCAGGTGCTACGACGCATAAGTGGAGTTACCTCTCTTGGCAAGTGCTATCCACATTAGGTATTTTTTTCTGAGTACTTCTTTCACTGCACTGTGTTGCCATGGATTCGGATATCAACATGACATTCGATTTTGAGCAAAGTATTCCTCATCCTTCCAATGACGGACGGATCCTCTCAAGGAGAGTACCAGCGACGCTGCGACAGGAGAAGATACTTATGAATTGCTCGATAATAAAGAATTTCATGCACTTTAGACACGCATGACAGTCATGGATGAAAATTATAAATCTTTAAATGAAAATGTTACTAAACTTTCCACATTAGTCATTCAATTAATGCAACAGCAGACTAAGAGTCCTACTGGCACCCACATGCATGAGCACGTTGGAACACAAGGGCAAGGCCCAATTAATGAAACACTGCATACTCTCACTGCCAAAGAGGTAGATGACTTGTTAAAGAAGTTTAAACCACCAGTTTTCAAGGATGAAGGCCGGGACCGCAATAAGGATACAATGAACATCTTTCTTAGTAAATGGGATGAAATTCACGCCTTACGGCATACTCCGGATGCATTCAGAGCTTTGCAAACAAGCTTAACTCTAGAAGGCAAGGCCTACAAATGGTAGATGTCTCTCAAGGAGAAGAATATCATACCACAGATTTGGGAAGCCTTTGAATCAATGTTTAGCAAGGAAATTTTGCCTACAAACCAAGCCAATCAAAATTGGACCGCTTGGGACACATGTTCCATGCGCCAATATCCATCACTCCTTGAATATATATCTCACTATCGGGACGTCATCCTCAAGTTGGAAGGCTTGGATACCTTTCAACAAGTACGAGGGTTCATACGAGGTGTGACTCCAAAACTTAAGAAGTATGTCAAGACCTAAGACCCTAAAACACTTGAGGAAGCCATAGTGAAAGCACATATTCATGATGACCCTGATGATAAGAAAACACATAATAGTAACGTGCCTACTAGTATACATGGTAATACACGCACTCAGTATGGGCACAATAAAAGAAAATTTCTAGTTGCTAATTCAAATGCATCTAAGAAACCCAAGGGGTCCAGGGGTCCTCTCTCTCCTGAGGATTTTGATAAAGCCAAGAAAGAGAAGCTATGTTTTCAATGCTTAGGAAGAGGCCATGACAAAAAGGATTGTCCCAAGGGAAAATCTTCTGCTCAAGGGAAGGAGAAAGCAATGCATATGGTGCAACTATTGCCTCTTGAGTCTTCCTCAAAATTCTCCACCGTGGAAGTAACACACACTGAGGTGGTGCATGAATGCTGTCTCACAGCTTCCATGTGGCAACAAACCTTTGGACCACATGAGTTAGTATGTATACACGAATATCTTCAAGGGCACAAGGTGTGCATCTTGGTAGATGACGGTGCTACTCACAGTTTCATCAATTATGGATCGGTGAAAAAGCTCAAACTGCCTCAAACTCCGAGTACCCACCGCTTCCTGACCAGTTGATCCTCCAAGTGGAAGGAGAAAATCTCTTATCTAGCCACTTCATCACGCTTTTTCGCATTGAATAGTGTCGGGATAGGCAAGCTCTCATAAACCGTACGTTGAAATCCATGGATTTGCAATAGGCCTGATGGAAATCTTCCTGCAAAGATGGGGGATAATTCTCTTTCTTTCTTTCTCTCCCTCTTTTTAATCAAATATCTCTTTACTAGAATTCATCAAGATCACTTATTTCAACCTAACACATTAACTTCTCCCTAGGTCCAAGACTTTAATTAACACACGCTCTGATACCACTTGTGAGGTCCCCAACCCGCCAATACCAAAATCGAGATGGGATCCTTGACAGGTCTCTAGGTCTGATAAAAATCAGAGTCTCTAAACAAGAAAAATTCAAGGCATAGACCTTTACCATTGACAATGGCTTGGGTCTATAGCCTTAGAAAAAGACCTAGTCCTGTCTCGCAGCGAAAACGGGACAACGTATCAAAAGTCCAAAAAACTATTTCGGCCCTATAACTGCCACAATTGGGCTAAGGTATCCTCAACCAACGCTTTTTCCCCCCTAACATATGTGAGGGCACAGGCGCTGGTGGACTCATCTTCCAAGTGAAGAAGTTTTCCAAACGTTTTTAGTGTGCGGGGATGGATAATTACCTGACTAATCAGGTCCACTCGTCCATGATTGACAACCTTAGTCAATCCCCACTTACCACCCCGCACTCACACATGATTCTTTGGTTATTTAATTACTACCACGTTCTTATCACAATGAAAATAATGATTCCTTTTATCCTTCATAACAGAATTTTATTAAAACAGCCCTTGAAAATTGTATTGAAAACATTGTTTTAGCAAATAGACATCTTTAAACTTAAGACATGGTACTGTCAATCAAAACATTATCCATAGTAACCATGACCAGTACTCTTCTTGTCTCAAGACCACCTAAGGGTGAAAAAAAACGGCACCCATTCCTTATTCATAATCCAGAGTGGATAAACCCCCACCCAAGGTTCCGGGTGCCCATACACCAAACCAGCTGCCCATAATACCAGGCGGCTCCCCTAAGATAAAAACGGTATCCTAACTTATGTAGAAACATCAAGACATGACACGGAGTAGAAACTCATCGTTCATGGGGGTAACCGACTTATCCGTGGCTAGAAAGCCAATCATTATCATCAAAATATACCAAGGAGTCAGAGGTGTCTTGAGAAAATCTGTCTTAAGGATGATCAATTATATCTTTCTTAATTCAACCAGTTTTAACCCAAACAATTCTTTCCTATAAATGCACGTTGGAATTTACCTTTCATTTTTGGTCAATAATTCCTTTCCTGATTCTTTCTCACTCCTTACGTATGTAATGCTAACTAATAAAAGAACTTAAATTATTTAAAAACTTAATTGAATAATGTGAAACCCACCTGGGATTGATCGGCCATCTGCTGCTGCGTTGGTGCTTGAAGACTCTCCTTCGTAGGCCTACTACTAGGCCTGGCTTCGTCGTCGTGCGACACTCTAGTTCTTTTTAAAGCTACGTCCTCATCATCAGATGTAGGATTTTCTTGGGTCCTTTTAGGTGTCATAACGTCTTATCCTTATAAAAAGACTCAATTGATTAGAGGTTTAATTGAATAATCTCTTTTCTTTTCCTTTTTACCCAAAAATAAGAATTTTTGGAGTAAGTAGGTATCCTTGATAGTTAATTGGATGAGATATTCCTCTTGTAACTTCTTTATACTATTAGTAATTTTTCATAATTGCCATTTTATTAGAGAAGCCATTTACTAGGTTTACCCTTGATCTATATTCTATGAATATTTTATACTTAATTTTAGTAAATTATAAATTCCTATCAGCTAATGGATTACTCACTCTAAATTGTAATTTGATATGTTGTATCTTTAGGAATTTTTATAAATTTAATTTATAACCTTTCCCTCCTATACTTATGGTTTAATTTTGGTAAAATTTTGCTGATAGTAATTTGTTATACTGACCATTTATGCTGAGGTAATTGTCCCACCCTTCAAGAGTGATTTTGGACCTCAGGTATTTATTTGGTAATTAGATAAATTCGTTTACTAATTTCTTTTCTCTATTTTATACGCAAAATCGGTTACTTTTATTAAGGATAAATACCTAAACTATTTATTTGAGGTTGGGGTATTTATCATGGATTCCTCAAGGTGTGTGATACCTATAATATTTATATAAAAGGGTTTTGGATTAATCTACTATATTCCCTCTTCTATCTTCCCCTAAAAATAATTATCTAAGGATAACATAATTATCACGGTTTTCCTAAGGTGTAATTAACCTCTGATAAATAACTCAAACCATTTAGAATTAATTTACTAATTTCTCCCTTTTAATTTGTCCTAAAAATAGAGTAATTCTGCTAAAGTAATTAGGTAAATTAATTTTTTGAGCTTGACATAACTATCACAAATTCACTAACATGTAGTTATCCTCTAATAAATAACTCAAACCAATTTGATTCCATTTGCTAATTTCTCCTATTTAATTTGTCCTAAAAATAGAGTAATTATGCTAAAGTCATTAGGTAAATTAATTCTCTGAGCTTGAATAACTATAAAAAATTCACTAACATGTAGTTATCCTCTAATAAATAACTCAAATCAATTTGATTCCATTTGCTAATTTCTCCTATTTAATTTGTCCTAAAAATAGAGTAATTCTGCTAAAGTCATTAGGTAAATAATTTCTCTGAGCTTGACAGAACTATCACGTGTCTTTCAACATATAATTAATCTCTGATAAATAACCCAAAGCAATTTGAATCAATTTACTAATTTTTCCCTTCTAATTTGTCCTAAAAACAGAGTATTTTTGCTAAAGTAATTAGGTAAATTAATTATCTAAGCTTGACATAATTATCATAGATTTTCTAACATGTAATTATCCTCTAATAAATAACTCAAACCATTTTGAATATGCTAATTTTCTCTATTTAATTTGTCCTAAAAATAGAGTAATTCTGCTAAAGTAATTAGGTAAATTAATTATCTGAGCTTGACATAATTATCACGGGTGCCCTAACATGTAATCAACCTCTGATAAATAACTCAAAGCAATTTGAATCAATTTATTAATTTTCCCCTTTTAAATTGTCCTAAACATATAGTATTCTTACTAAAGTAATTAGGTGAATTAATTATCTGAGTTTGACATAATTATCACAAGTTCCCTAATATGTAATTAACCTCTAATAAATAACTCAAACCAATTTTTACCATTTTCTAATTTCTCCTATTTAATTTGTCCTAAAAACATAGTAATTCTGCTAAAGTAATTAGGTAAATTAATTATTTGAGCTTGAAATAATTTTAACAGGTTTCCTAACATGCAATTAACCTTCAATAAATAACTCAAAGCAATTTGAATCAATTTACTAGTTTTTCCTTTTAATTTGTCCTAAAAACAGAGTATTTCTACTAAAGTAATTAGGTAGATTAATTATCTGAGCTTGACATTTATCACGGGTTTCCTAACATGTAGTTAACCTCTGATAAATAACTCAAGATATTTTGAGTCAATTTGATTATTTTCTCTTTTAATTTTCTCTAAAAAACAACATAATTCTGTCTAATTAATTATGATAATTACTCAAAAAATTATAAGATAATTTTGCTAGCTTAATGACTATCTAATGCAGCTTTGATAATTACCTCAACTTAATCTAAACCTAATTAATATATTTCCCATTAATTTATGGTTAATTTGGATAATTTCAGTCCTAATATGATAGGATAATTAATTAGCTTAATATTCTCAAGCTTTAATTACAACAATCAGCAGAGAATATTTAATTGAGAGAGGATTTATGAGTATACATAGGCCTAATCTTTAATTTATTAAGAAAATAGATTAATCTTACCTTGCTAATTAAGAAGGATTAGGCTAATTACCGTTTAAGTTAATCAACAAGAGCTCAATATCTAGTGATTTCTGCGTAGCGGTATCTCTAGATGAGAGAGAGTGTGTCAAGGCTCCGAGTTTGTCAAATTGTGAAGCAAGGGATCCTATGTATAGGTTTCTGGCACTCACAAGCTCTCACAGGCTGTAAAAGGAAGTTGCTTGCACTTCAAGCAGTCACCAGGCTGAAGATGGCACCCCTTGCTGCTATTTAAGTCCCTGGTAGGTTCATCATAGCTCCACACTGCCCCCTCAGCTAACACATCTTTACACTCTAAGTAGTTAACCAACATCATTGTTCTAAAGATTTTCACATCAAGCTTTGCAAAGAAATCCACAAAGACAATAATGGGCATAAACATTGTAACTCTGCTCAGCTTGCTTGCAATGTTGGCCTTTAGACAATTTCGGATCTCATAAAAGATATTGAATCTATAGATTTCACTTGTTATTGAGCTTGGCAATGGCCATTCTCCACTTTTGAAAGGAGGCAGTGCAACCTTGGTGACAATGCCCAATCCTTCATAGATTTGGTGGGACATAAAAATGATAATAAAAAAATATCCCTTTTTTTTCCAAAGAACTATTTGTTATCCCTTTGTAAATCTCTTCACCAATGGATCCATGCCGGACATCTAAAATATCTATGACACACTCCATTGGTTGCCATTCCTCTATGCATGAAGGATGTAGGTCTGTAATGAGCATAGTAGAGAACCACAAACCAAAATCATAATAATCTAAAAAACAAGAAAAGAACCAACCACAAACAAGAAGACAAGTATGAAACACTTACAATTAGCTCTGTGCAGAGGAAGATTTGAGCTTTTGGATTGCCAGTGAAGCTCCATGTGCATGTGAACATGCTGCACCAAAACCTCTTTCATTGTCTTCTTGGATCCAACAAGTGAAAAGTATTTCACTCTCTTTTCCATCATGACAAGAATGGTTCTTGGATGAGGCTTTTCTTCTCCTACTCTGCTGCATTATAATCCAACTACCCTTGGTTATAGATATTGGGATCCATTGGTTGTGCTCATCTAAGGTGGCATAAGTGGTGATAGATTCAATGGATGTGCTAGGGCGTTTGGATTGGGTGGACTCCATTGCTTAAGGAGAATAGGATGCAGAGCAGCTGAGGGTGAGAAGAGGACAGTAGAAAGAGGAGGTGAGACAAAGAGATGTGGAAAGAGAAGGGGGAAAAAGACCGTGAGAAGATTCAAAAAATCTTTGGGGTTGGTGAAAGAGACATTTTTGAGGTAAAAGACACATATTCTTAAGAGCGACCTCAAATTTTGGCTCAAAGAATATTCATTTTAGAGAATTAAAAGTAATTTCCAAAAAGAAGATTTCATAACAAAAGCCCCCCCCCTCATTGGCTTAGAGCACTCTCTCTCTAAACATTAAAAGAAAAAAAAGTCAAATATAATTTTCAATAAGAAGATTTCATAACGAAAGCCCTCCCCTCATTGGCTTAAAGCACTCTCCCTCTAAACATTAAAAGACAAAAAAGAGACCTCAAAACTTCCCCTAATGTTTGAGTTTGGGAGATAAGGTTTTGATCTTTTAGCTCTATTGATCAATGCTTGACCTGCACTAGAGGTATGGTGATATCCTGCACTAGAGGTATGGTGATATCCTGCTCTTCATTCTCATCCTCTTCATCAACAATGGTTTGAAACTTCAATGGCGTATCTCTGTTTTCGGGCTTTATTTCACTAGTAAGTTCTATGTCTATCTCTATCTCCTCACTATCTGATGATTTCTTCTTAGATCCTTGTCCTCTTATCTTTCTAGTGCCAGGTGTCAACGAAGGACATCCTACCGCCCAAAGTGCAAGTTTAGACTTGTGAAAAATATCAATCTGAGAGTCAACCGACGTGGGTCAATCATTCCTAGTGCTTGGTAGGCTATTTTGGTGAGCACTGGCCCCCCATTCATGTAGGTTTTATTCTTTTCACTACTCTTGATATTGACCTCAACAAGGTTTTCAAGAATGTAGTTGCCCAAACCACAACGGATAACTCTCTGCTCAATAAGCCCCATCGCCATAACAACTACAATGTGTAGATTTGGCTCTGTGTATCTTGGTGGCTTTTGCACCTTTAGGTATTGGGAGATCAGCCGCAATGGTAGCTCAGTTTTTTACTACAACAGATCCTTGTATGTGAATTTGTGGCCTTGCTACTTGACAAATGCTTTGTAATTGTCAGTAGCTTGGTTAATAAGGTCGGTGGTGATCCGAACCTTAACCGTCTCCCCATCTTTGTTAGTCAGAGTTGCCTTCCCATTATACTGTATAGAGCTCATCAGTTGATGGGCTCTCTAGAAGTTCGTGCCCCATGGAGATAACCTTAAGAAGGTGTCCATTTGCAAGCATTTGTATCCCTTGATCACTTCTCTTTGATGCAAAGTCCATAGCTCCTTTGGAAATATGTTGTTTTGACTTTCGTTATGTTGACTGCTTGGAATTCCAATGAAAATGTTGGCCGATATCTTTGCGAGCTCCTCCTTTGAAATGTGAGCTTTTTCATTGGATGATATTTTCACCACTTGGTAGGGGGGAGCCTCACCTTGCTTTCTTGGTCTTCTATGAAATTTGGCATCAGAAAATCATTCAATTAGCTCCTGAAGTTGGCCAAAAAGTTGTCTAGAAAGTAAAAAAAAAACAAACTTGATTATAAAATGAAAAATGACCATAACTTGATAAAAACAAGTCCAAACTTCACCAATGCATCTAGGACAACTCTAAGTTGGGTTTATACGCCCATACATAAAAAATTGTATGTATATTTTGATTATATACGTTGTATACCCGTATTATACACGTATTTCCAAATAAACCTTATTTTGATCGAACTATATTTTGATCAAAATATAGTTCAATCGAAATATTGTTCGCCTTATAAAAAAAGGCACCGCGATAGTTCAAACGAACTGTTTCACTAGAGCGAGAATTGCTAGAGAGAGAGAGAGCAGTGACAAAGACAGAGAGAGCCGAGCAGAGCAGAGACAATCCGAGATGAGCCGAGCCAAGCAGATAATTTTTCTTCTAATCTTTTATGTTTTTTTTTGTGAATTTTATTTGCTAACGCTGTTGTCATGGAGCTTTGCTCGCACCTTAGTGTTAGTTTGCATCTTGTTTTTGCTAATGCTGTTGTAGTGGAGCATTGCTCACACCTCAGTGTTAGTCTACAAGTTTAGACACCCGTCCTTGACTGTGTTGATCCTCGTGACACACTGCAAGGGGGGTTAGACTTTAGACGCTTCGTCCTTGACTGTTGCTGACCTCCGTGTCGCACTGCAGGGTGTATCTTAGGTTGTACAATTAGATTTTCCATCCCTGATTGTTGCTAACCACACCGAGTCACAGTGCAAGGAGGAGCTAGGTATCTTACATCTTTTCTTCCTAGTTGTTGCCGACCATTATGTTGCGTTGCTGGAAGATCAGATTTAGAAAAATAGATTCTTTGTCTTTGTCTGTTGTTGACCATCGTGTTGCACTACAGAGAGGATTTTAGGGTTGCCAAATCCTTTGTTCTTGACTGTTGTTGACCATCACGTTGCACTACAAGAAGATTAGATGTAATAGATTCTTTGTCTCTATTTGTTACCCCCACCCTGTCGCATTGCAAGGAGGGGTTTAGGGTTGTCAAATACTTTGTTCTTGACTATTGTTGATCATCGTGTCGCACCGCAAGAAGATTGGATTTAGTAGATTCCTTGTCTCTGATTGTTGTTGATCACCATGTCTCACTACAAGGAGGGGTTTAGGGTTTTTAAATCCATTGTTCTTGGTTTTTGCTGACCATCGCATCACAATGCAGGGAGATGGATTTAATGGATTCTTTGTCTTTGGTTGTTGCTGACCACCGTGTCGCACTGCAAGGAGGGAATATATATTTTACATCCTTTGATCTTGAATTCTTTGAGCAAGGATAAGATTGAAGGCTCTTCAAAACATCCTAGGACAGAAGAGGATGTACCTCTTCCTTCAAGTGTTGTCAAAAAATCTAATATCTAATATCTAACCAACCCAAATGATTCTCTCATATTAAACTGATCACTTAATGTGGGAGAATAAACGGGAACAAGGGTTAATATATAGACATGTGCTTATAGATCTATCTCAACACGGGGCCAATGGTAAAGGGGCCCAAATGATAGATGGTCTATCAAAGAGAAAGGCTAACCAATGTAGCATAAGACCTTAGGGTTAGCTTCATTGAAGACCTCCAATAATGTGTGTAAAAGTCCTCTGACCTTAGGTAAACTAGGACTGACCTTGAGGCACAGGAACCTGACCCAGCTCAAGGTGCTTGTCATGATTGATGACTAAGGTGCTTGAGGTGCTTGACATGCTTGAGATGCTAGGGTTGCACTTGAGGTGAGAACCTAGCCCAAGATTAAGTGCTTAAGGGCCAAGCTTGTGGTGGGAATTGGGCCTATGCATGAGGGGCTTGAGGTGTCAAAAAATCAAATATTCAATCCCTACAAGGAGGGGGCGATCCCTACATGAGGGGGGATGAGAGAGAACACCCACACACTCACACAAGGCATGCATGGTAAAAAGAAAGCAAAAGAGACGCTTGTCAAGTTCCTCCTCATGTTGCCCCCATGGTGTGCATGAAGCCTATTGGTTGGCCACCCAAGGGGTTTTAGGTGATTTGATTAATTGATTTTGCATTTATCTAGCCCTCTCTCTCAAAGGGAAAAGGGGGACACTTGTCTCAAGGCTACTCTTGCTGCTTGTAATGCCTCCTGCTTATGATTAGCTAGGAATGGAGGGGTCCAATGAGCTTCAAGCATGAGCTACAAGGGGGGGTCAACCCAAGCAAGCTAGGGGGTTGCTTAGGGGGTATACTCACCCGCACACACTCACAAACACTCTCATTGTGTGCTATGCA
This sequence comes from Adiantum capillus-veneris, assembly GCF_014529385.1. Lineage (NCBI taxonomy): Eukaryota > Viridiplantae > Streptophyta > Polypodiopsida > Polypodiales > Pteridaceae > Adiantum > Adiantum capillus-veneris. The sequence continues at coordinate 15,506,905 of NC_140955.1, forward strand.
AAGTGCAAGAGCTCCCTCTCCTTCTCCAAGCAAGTAGAGGTTGAGAGCCTACACCAACACTCTTGGCTATGGAGTGCAAATCCAACCAAGAGCCATGCTTCAATGCTTAAGCTTGCCATCTCCTTCTTCTTCATTACTATGCTATTATGTATGCTAGCAACAAGAGTTATGATAAGTGAGGAACTGATTCTTTCTCCTACGAAATGTTTCTTCTTCCTCTTCCCTACCCTCATTTCCTGCTAGCTCTCTCCACCTTCGAAGGTGTTTGAGGTCTTGGGACTGAGGCTTGGGATAGTTAAATCTTTCTTCAAGTTTATGTTATGTTTGTGATGCATGAAGCTTTGCATCTTCATTGCATCACCTAGGTCACAAGGAACACAAAGATTGTATTGTAACAAGTCTCTCTTAATGGAGAAATCATAATACAAATACCTATTGGAGGGGGGACGTGATCCACATAAATCCGGTCCTCAATTGTTGTCATGTTCTCTTAATTCTCTCTCTTGCAAAAGTATTGTTCATGCCAAGTTAACTAATTGCTATGATTATGTTGCTATCTTCAATTGTTCACCTGCTATGCTCACAAAGTCATTTCTCAAAAGTACTCTCATTAATTTTCGCTACTCTCAAATTAAATAGTCCAATTCCATTACATTAGTATCAGAGCATTCGATTTCTCTTTTCTTGCTTAAGAAGAGAGGTCCTTAAGTTGGCTATAAATGGTTGATGTTGTTAATTATATTAGGGTAAGTGGAACTAGGATCTATTATCGGTTTTATCCAAACCCTTAGATAGACCTAAAATATGGGATTTAAGCCTTTGTTTGAATGGAGCCCATAATGTTGGCTATCATGTTGTAACCAAATCTAGCTTGAGGCCTATTGATGATTAGACCAGCAACAAACGTTTTTGTCATAAATGGTGTGCAATGTGTGGTGATATTTCAAACCAGATCTTTAATCGTATTTTTAGTTACATCTTTAAAGTTCTTCAAGTTAAGGTTTTAAAGTATCAGTTGAGTTGGATCACTGAAATCCTCTAAACCATCTCTCTTTTCTAAGTGCTAAGACCTATCTCATTAAAGTTAGTTATTTTGCATTTCAGGTATGGAAGATATTGCTCCCGACCAAAATGTACCGAAGCCTAACAATCCTTTGCTTAATCATGCATTGGCTCAACAAATTTACAAAGAGGAAGAGATTCGGGTGGCTCAAGGAGATCTCAATGCTTTGGCTGCATCCCAAGAAGAAGAATAAGAACTTCAAGGGGAGCCACTGAATTATAGGCAATGCAAATAGCTATGTCTGAATCACTTTGTGCGCAATACATTATTTTGAGTCAGTGGAAATGCTAAGGCTTTCGCTCCCTTGAAGGTTTCAAATTTGCAACACACTATCATTGCAAGAAATATCCTTTCAAGATTTATCCAAGTGTACAAATCGCCACCAAATAATAATAAAGTGGCAATTTATTTTGTGCAACAATGCTATTCGTATTATGTATTGTGGCTCAAAGTAGATTGGAACAATTGTCCCACTATAAGAGGCGTTGGCAAAGGACACTCAATCGAGAAGATTCATGCACGGGAAGCCAATCAAGAAGATCCTCCTCGCAAGAGAGGTTACACATATTTGCCCAAAGAAACCGCATTGATTCAGCATCTTGCAACCCAAGGCGTGAATTTGGCAAGTCAAGGAGAGACCCTAGCCATTGTGTGCACTCGTATAGCAGAGCTAGAAAGAAAGTTGGCAGGGTACGAGGCAAGGTATGGGCTTATTAATGTCTCTTTGGAGGACAAGCCCATGAATTAAATTAAATCTCCCAAACAATACTAAACTCTTTTTGTATCTTAAATCTCAAGATTTATAACTAAAACCTCTTTTTGACAATGATAGAGAGTAGATGGAGAGAAAGAGAGACAATGAGAAAGGAAGAGGAAGAGAGAGAGAGAGAGAGAGAGAGAGAGAGAGAGAGAGAGAGAGAGAGAGATTGTGAAGCTAAACTCCACATAACTTTTGCATTGCAAAATTAATTGAGAGTATAGTACAAACTTTATAGCTCATCCGTCCCCTCAATCACAAGCACCATGTCACCAATTTCTTCAACATCTGAAAATTCCAGATCAATCTCTTCTGGGTTCCATTCCATTCCATTTCATCATCTAAGTTGAGCTCATTTCCAATTGCTTCGTGTGTTTGAAAGCGCTTGAACCTTTCTTCTATGGCACGCGTGGATAACTTTGTTGGCTTATGCATAAGCCGCATGTTACAAAATACATACACCAAGTCCGTAGCTCATTTAGGACTTAATCAATTTCGTGTTTTAGTATGTATGAAAGAAAACGAAGAAGAATTTCTTTCACAGCTACCACTTGAGGCAGCAATAGACAATACTCTCACAGCCACATATTGAAGTTCCACTTTTTCTCCACCGTACTATTTCCATAAAACTGGTGTGCTCATCGTCTTGATGGCATCTACATGCTAAGGATCCCCAAAAATTCCTTCTCTGCTAGTATATGGCATCTTCTATGTGTATGCCACCTGGCCATCCACATTGCCTCATAGTTGAGCACACACTTTCTTGAAATCACTGATCACTTCATTGTTTGAAGATTGCTCGTGCATCTTGAACTTGGGATCCAAGACAAAACCTGCTCCATGTAAAGGAGTATGTAGGTGCTCCCATCGTCTTTTGACAAATGACATCTCCATGGATTTCTCTTTTCCTGCATAAGATGTACAGTCTTTTAACTTGCGAGTGGATTCATGGATGTACCAGTACCCGTCCAAAGATAGAGGCTTCTTTGTCCACTAATCGTATCAGATGAGTGAAGGGTTCTATGACAGTAACAATTTTGTCTACATTTCTCCAAAAAATAGGAGATTTTACAAGCTGATAGCATTTGGAAGCAGTAGGTTCATACTTGGGATATTTATCAAGCCAAATGTCCCATCTTCTATCTACCACTGTTTCAACAAGGCTGCTTTAACCTGCTACAGAGTGTAGAGAGAACGTAATATGCAAAACGGATCACACAAAAAATCTGTAAATTTTTGGTTGGGGACCATGTTCTAAACAAAGAGTACAAAAATGAATGCTCTCTTATAAACTTCACCAAGCGGTTTGCAGTTAGAAGAGTTTGGTTAATAGAAGGAACTTTCCCAAAGTCCTTTAAGAGAAAATCCAAAGTGTGAGCATCACATGGAACCCATGTAATCTCTAGATACTTTGTTTCAATTTCTTTTCCAGCTACTTTGTGGCTAGATGCATTATCTGTGACAATGGCTGTCACATTTTTAGGTCCCCCTACTCTTCTGATTGAACGCTCATATACACCAACAAGATATCCACTAGTTTTCTCTTTCAAGGATGTATCGATCACTTCAAGAAAGATGGAACCTCTTGGAAAAATCAACATCACATTAATCAATGGTTTATTCTGACAATTTGTTCAACCACTAGAGCAATTGTGCATCCATACTATGGCACATAAGCAAGGGTTGTGCACTTTAAAGTATTCTCTGGTGTAGTTTTCGCTTTATCTAAATATTTTGTACACATCTTATTATAATCAAGTACCACAAAACCCTTCTACGTTGTGCTCATTAAAGCATCTTTGAAGATAGGATTTTGAATGGCATTAAAAGGTATTCCACATGCAACAAATGCTTGCATACACTTAAGATGGAGTTCAAGCAGCCATTGTTTCCCAAATGCCTGATGCAAAGTAAGATCACTTGGTGAAGGTTCTCCTCTAGTCCATGCTTCACTTCGGCTTATGTTATCAGAGCTTTCGGTAGGATTAGAGCTACAATCCCCAGCAAAGGATGAATGAAAGCCTCCTTGACCTGAAGTAGGGGTTGAGGAAGGGTTTTGATCATTCTCGAGTGTCATCTTGATGTCCCTAGCCATAGATGGAGCCATCATTTTGGAACTTCCCTTTTTTTTCCCTCAAGATGTGCTTTCTTTGCCATGAGCACCCACTCGGGAAATTTTTCTTCTATACCTCTTGGGGGGTATTTGCAAGCTAAAATGTTTCCAAGAATTTTGAACATATGTTCTTTTATCCTGTGAGCATTTTTGCTGAAATTATGGCCGCAGGTCTTACACCTCAACTTTAATGTAGTCTTTCCACTAACAAATTCACTACGTAGTTCCACTCATATCCTTTCACCATCTTCTTAAGGTTTGAAAACTCAAACAAAGCTAACTACTAAATACACATCTAAAATCGAACTCTTATACCATTTACATTACTTTATTCGTCAACGTTTTCAACCTCTTTGGAAATTTTCTCGAACTTGGGAGAATTTTGCCATTTGGCAAGGTTTTTGAAGTTCAAATGACTCGAAAACTTTGGGGCTAGTCTATTCTAGGCATTTGGGATTTGATGGCATGACTTTGGTCTAGAAATCTCACAGGGGGTCATGGATCGCGATCCATGTTCCGCATCCTTTTGGAGTGAAACACTGGTGAAGTTATTTTTTGATTTGGAATTTTTTTTCTCAAATTTCTCCAATTTTCCAAGTTATGGCGCAATCTGTTTGTCATATTGCCCTTTTGATGATTTTGAGTCGAGGAAGGGTTGAGACCCTAGTTGTTTGTTGATTTTTGACTCCATTAGAGTCTCCTTGAACCCTTTAGTCTCCCTAGCAAGTTTGACTCATTTCCCAGGCATTTTCTAGCATTTCTTGAGCTAACATAAGTTTACAAGCTTTTCCTTAACTTTGTACTTTGATCAAAAACTCAATTTCAGTCACTTACAATCTGACAATGTTGAACTTTGCTTATGAAGCAATTTACATGACCAAAAGCTGAAGTTCTCCCTCCATGCACTATCACTACACTGTATGTACAATTTGCACCTAATTTTTGACAAAACTACCTCATGTTTATAGTTTGAAGTTGTTCAATCCTTTTTGAGCTACTTCATTAAGCAGTATCTTTAGAGATGTTGATATCTTTTAGAAAGAAAAGAAGGCCAAAGGGCACACGAAGGAGAGAGAAAGTTAGAGAGAGAGTTGTCGTGTCTTGGTCAATAGAGAGAGACATGGAGAATTTTTTTTCCATGTGTTAGGACAAGAGGGTAGTAGTAGAGAGTGATGCGAGCGGCCCCATTGAAAGGTTCAACGACACTCGACTACCACAAGGTGAAGTATGTTCACACTCGCAAAGGTCCAGTGGTAAATGACTTTGTTGGCACTACCTTTCATCAAAATGAGAGGGTGTATGCAGAGGGAGTTTTGGCCCATGTACAACCAAGTGCCCTTAAAATTTTAGAAAGTATGTTTTATTCTTTTTAATCCATAGTCTCTCTTCTTCTTCTTCTTTGTTAAACGATTTCTTGGGCATACCTTCTTAGGCTATGGACATTTCTTTAATGTAGACACTCAAGTCTATACCATTATCCTCATTTTTGGATATTGGGCAGTTTTAGGAACGTAAAAGTTGTAACTATTTGTATCTTCATGGGAAGAGGAGCAACCTATGGGAATCTTGTGTATGGAAGAGGATGAAGGTTCTATGCGCTATCAGTTTTAGATTCTCTGTGTAATTGCGTTTTAATCATGATTTAGTAATGCATGTGACTCACTATATTTTGATTTCTATTTGTGTACAAAAATGCCATGATATAAAGGCTTTTGTGAATGAATCTTGTGTAAGAGGTTTCTTATTGTCTTTCTCAAGCATTGGGATGAGAGGCAATAACACTTGGAGATCCTATGATGTGGTTTCATGTCTTGAGTATGACCAGGAGCAAGCCTAGAAGAGGTACAAGCAAGTTATGATAGCAGAGCCATGATGATAAAGTGGAAGGAGCACAAAGTATGGTTGAAACAATAGTTTTAGGAGTCTGAAATGGTTTTCGTGCAGTTTTAGTTGTTTACAGGTTCTTGACAGTTTATGTGCAGTATCAGGTAGTTTCTGTGCAGTCAATTGTAGTTCAATTCTCATGCAATTGCAGTTTGCTATTGTAGATAGTTTCTAAAATTATGCAAGATATGTAGTACACAACTTTATAAATTTTTCTTTAGTATGCGGCCATTGTTGTTTGCTATTGCTTGATATTTATTTATGGTGGCAAAGAAGAAAGTCGAAGAAGAATAAGTGCTCTCTTTGTCAAAAAACATGGGCATTATGCAAAGAGATGTCCTAGCATGTCTATGCCTTGCCCAAAAGAGGAGGTCTGTGTCAAATATTGCATGCCAAAGTTGTGCAGGGAATTGTATCGGATTATGCAAAGTTTTCAGGATGCATAATGTCATCAGGACATGTGCAATGCTCATTTCAGGATGCATAATGTCATCAGGACATGTGCAATGCTCAAGAGGATTTGGATTGGTTTTCGTTTCTTCTTGATGATGCACATAGCTGGCATAGTAGTTGTGTCAATAAGAAGAGGAAGTCATGCTCAATTGTCAATGGATATCAAGGTTGCAAGAAGTGTGTGAATGTATTTTAGAGAAATATGAAAATGAATTTGATGATTACCTCAATGATGATGATTCTCAATGGTGTTTTCATCAACCTATTATTGTTTCCAACATATAAAAACCTCAAGTTGTTAGTTTCCAGTTACCAATAGATTTTCAGGCACTTAAGTTTCAAAACCTGAAATCTCAAAGCCTGAATCTGATTTTTCAGCTTCAAACCTAATTTTGATGTTCTTGAATGTGGGATTAAAGTTGTAGATATACAAATTATTGAAGAGAAGAAGTTGGTTGAAGAAGGAGATGTTGTTCAAAGCAAGGGAGATGAAGTCCAAAAGATGATGGAGGAAGAATTAGGAAGTTAGAAGCAATTCAAGAGCCAAGAGGATTTCCAACTATCCCCAAACCTCACATACATCAAAGAGACTCACCTCTTTGCAGGAAGAGACTAAAGGTTACCCAAAAGAAGAATTGGTGATTGAGGAGGAGGGAACCTAAGTGGGGGTGAGGAAGAGAAGCCACCACTATTCCATACAAACCCATATACCAACCTTGGACATCAATCTTGAAGAGGTTGAAATTCAGGTAGACATCAGATTACAATGTATTGAAGTGGAAGAGATGAAGATAAATGAAGACATTATGTGTGTTGATGATGATTTTTTTTTTTTTGTATCTTAAGGAGGATTATCCCATAAGTGACAATCCAGAAGGTGTCTGTGTAGCTGGAGAAGTAATTTTTGAAGAAATGAAGACTAGAAATTAATTTCCAAGAGTGGATATGAGTTATTCAAGATGTGAAGACAAGGATCTTGAATTTTAGATCCTTGAATTGCAATTTTTCATGTTGAAGGTTCCTGATTTATAGAGTTCCATAATGCAGGTCCCTAATCCTCACATTACTAATTTGCAAAGAAGCTATGTACCTGAATTTGCTAAATTTCAAAGTCTTTTTGTTTCTTAAGCGAAGATGATCAGCAATATCTCATTAGAATTGGATAATAAGAGGTATTCAAGTATGGTCTCAACAAATGAAGCAGTTTCCAAAATCAATCAACTTCAAGAAGAGAAGGCATCATTGATGATGAAGTTTTCTCAGATTCAAGTTGAAGCCGAATTGCATATTTCTCATTGTTGTGAAGTTAATGATGCTCTTAACAAAGTTGTTTTGGACAAGGATAATCAAATTGAGGATTTGAATCTTCAACTTACTCGAATTGTGAATATGTAAGTTTCTTCAAACGTTGATGTTATGGAAGGTATCTTGAATGATGATGTTGCCATGAGTGATCTTTATGATGCTGGTGATTTTGTGAATTCAGTCATGGAGATTGCAAGTGCATCTTTTTTCAAGGAAGTTTAATTTGTTGATGATGTTCTTGAGGATTTATACCAAGTTCCTATTGTTAATGGTTTTGTTGATACTGAGGGATGGTTTTGACTAATGACTATGCAAGCCTTTTGCAAGTTCTTGATGATGGTGAAGTGGTTCTATATTTCTATGTGATGTTGATATTCTTATATCTCATTGGTTTTATGTTTTTGTGCTTGATGACAACAGGGAAGAAATTCAGAGAACAAAAGTAAAAAAATTTCAGGTTTAGACACTTGAAGTCTATTGAGTACAATTTTTCATATCTGTCGAGTGGAATTATCTAATCTTTATGAGGAAGAGTTCTCTAGAGGTTTTCAAGTGAAAGTAGAAAGTGAAGCAATTCACATTGAAGTTCATGATGGTTTTCTTGAGTGTTCTTACATCCACAACTGCAGTTTTGTTGGGAGTCTTTTGCATGTTGTGATACAAAGTGACTCTCCTAACCAAATTGAAGCCAAGTTTGGTGGAACGGAGGCAAAGATGTTTCAAATAAGAGATCATGTGTTTTTTCTAGAAAGTTAGGTCATGCAACCTGCAATAAAAAAAGTTGATGTGAAGCTCTTGAGAGTGTTAATGGAGTGAAAGAAGTTTGAAAATAAACCTGAAAGTTTTCACTTCCAGGGAGATATCAATGATTGGAGTGTTTTGTGGCCTGATGTCTTTGAGGGGGAATATGAGCAAACCATCTTGGTGGTGTTTTTTATGTCTGAAGTAGAGTCTAACAGGTTATTGTAATTCCTTGAATCAAATTATTTTGATGAATAAGTAGATCAATTTAGGTGTTTCTTGAATCAATATTTTCAAGAAAATCAACTCGTTTAATGCATACTGAGTGTAATTCAGGTTTTGAAGTGTTTTATCTACATACAAAGATGTTGGAGATGCTCAAGAGAAAGTATCTAATGGTCTTTTTGAGGAATCTAAAATTGAATTTGAATCTGAACCTAAACCTGAAAAGAAAACTGAATTTGTTCTTGAATGTATACCTAAATTTGAAAATGGAACTGAAGACCTGAAATTAATTGAAGAAGAGGATAGTTTACTCCTTTGTAAAAGGGATTTGAAGCAGGATGCAAGAAGCAAAGATCAATTTGGGTATTTTTTGCCAAGCATGAGTCAAGAAGTTTAGGGAAAGCTTGTTTTTGAGAAAGTGGATTCCAGAGTTGATTCAAATCTTCTTCCACAAGTGTTGGAGATGTTGAAGAAGCAATGTTTGATGGTTTGCAAGGTGTTTTTTCATATTGAACCATTTGTAACTCCTTTTAAATTGAAACCTGATTTATCTAAAAGATTATTTGTAGCAAATTGGTGGTTAACGTTGAGTGTGGAGATGTTTTTGGATTACATAATGATGGTAAGCGAGCTCAAAGTTGCAAATGCTCCAAATTGTGAAGTTTTCGAAGTGGATGAAGCTCAAGCTTACATTAATTTTTTAAATTTCTTGAAATTTCAATGTGAAAATCAAATTTTGCAGATGGGAGATGTTGATTTCGATGATTCAATTTTGTCAGTTTCATATTATTTAGATCAGATTTTGCAAAACGATGATCAAGAGATAAAGGTTTTGAATCTGATTTTGTAAAGTGCATGCTGAGTCCAAAGGGTTTTACTTGAGAAGTTGTTTTGCGGATATGGTTAATGAATTTCAAATTTGCAAAGAGATATAGTTTACAAGAATGCAGTTTTCAATCATGCAGATTTTAGGGATGCAGAGGATCTTGAACCTAAATTTGGCTATTTTTATTGAGAATGTTCATGGAGTAAAAATTTGATCTTGGAATTATGGTTCTACAAGTTTGTTTTGTATGAGTTCTCATGGATGATGAATTACTTGAAGGGTTCCCATCCTTGATATGTTGCCAATAAATGGTGCATTTGTAAATTGCTCTTAATGGTGAGGTGGTGCACAAATTGGGATATCAATGTAATCCTTTGGGGGTATCATGGGCATTGTTTAGTGACTATGTAGTTTGTGAATCTTGGATTAAGTTCCCAGGCACTTCACTTTGGAATCTTTATACTTATTAGCACTGAGTTTTTTTTAGCAAGTGATTTGTGGGTATCTAGTCAAAAGCTTTTGTTGGGATCTTTTTTTTACCACCTGACTGTGCCAAGTGTTAAAATGTGTTTTGGGCATACCTTCTTAGGCTATGGGACATTACTTTGATGTAGACACTCAATTCTATACCTTAATTCCCATTTTTGGATATTGGGCAGTTTTCAGGAACCTGAAAGTTGTAACAACTCCTATCTTCATGGAAGAGGAGCAACCTATGGGAATCTCGTGTATGAAAGAGGATGAAGGTTCGGTGTGCTATCATTTTCAGAATCTTTGCGTAATTGCATTTTAGTCATGATTTAGTAATGTAGGTTAGTTACTGTTTTTTTATTTCTATTTGTGAATGAAAATGCCATGATATAAATGATTTTGTGAATGAATCTTGTGTGTAAGAGGTTTCTTATTGTCTTTCTCGGGCATTGGGATGAGAGGCAATAACATTCTTCTTCTTCTTCTCTCTCTATCTCTCTCTCTCTCTCTCTCTCTCTCTCTCTCTCTCTCTCTCTCTCTCTCTCTCTCCCTCTAATTGGAGTGAAAGGTAGTGCCGACATCTATCTCCAGACACCTATTTTGTTGACTCTCGTGGTTGATGAGCAGTCTGGGAGAAGGTAGATCGACGGAAACTACAACAATGATTGGCTGCTACGATAAGTGTAGTTGAGGTGTGTGCAACCTGACACAAGGCATTGCTAGGTAGGTCAATCGTATGTGTGAGTGTGAACATAGACAGATAGAGAAGGACATTTTCCATGTGACATCATATGAGAGAGGAAACACCCTAGGGGGTGGGGGGGGATCCACAGGAGGTGATGTTGACAAGAGCACCCATTTTGCTTCAAAATTGAAGATTCCTTAAGAATCTTGAGAACAAATTAATTAGGTTCCTAATTGTGGACCCATTAAGCGTGCTCAATTTTTGTAAGTGTACTCAATTATTTTTTGAGCTGCTCTATTAAGAGGAATCTATAGAGATGCTATCATGGTTTTAAGGAGAAACAAATGACAGCGATGGCACATGGAGAGAGAGAGAGAGAGAGAGAGAGAGAGAGAGAGAGAGAGAGAGAGAGAGAGAGATGCAAGGAGAACACTTTTGCCTTTCAATTATGAGATTACCTGGGAATATCGAGTGCAAAGTAATGGGTATACAAATTGCAAACCCATAGGACAACCACATTATGAGTTAAGTTCTTTGAAAGAATCAGAGAAAATTCTGAGCAAGAGAGTTTCCTTTTAATTTGTAAAATTGAAAGGGAGTAAACTATCACAAAGAAAGATCAGGTATGGGCGATTATGATTGGGGACATGATGGAAATAGCTAAACTTTGCTCTCAAGGTGGCCAGTGGATAGGGCTAGGGTTGTACGTCAAACTGCTTGCCCCTTGGTGGCCTTGCATGAGGATTGGGGGCACTACAGGTGAGCTTATTCAAAAATGCAATAGGGAAACAAATGCCTTCGAATGGAATACCCTGTTATGAGAGTTAAATAATATTTAGAGAATTAGCTCCAAGACACCCATAATATTGTAATGAAATCATAAAGAACAAATTTTGATGAATAAAAGAAGCGTAGACTCAGTTCTGGTTCACATGTGTACTAAGTTTTCTCTCTCATTGTCTTGTTTTCGATGGATCTTCTTAATTATCTAGATGAACTCCCCAATGATTTTGTGCAAAGAATCTTTTTCAATTATGCGATTTAGTCTCCATTGGGGAATTGAAGTGGTTCGAGTTTCAAAAGGGACCAGGGATTACCTTGTGCCCAACACTTACGTAGCATGGGAGTTATATGTTGAAGCTCAGCCTAAATATCAAACACAAGTGCCTAATAGGTTCATGACCAACCCACAGCTTTGGGTAAAGGAAAAGATCCAAGAAGGCGATGCTAAAGTGCAAGGATATGTTCTTTGGTTTGACATAAGGGCATAATTGTTACCTTTGATGACTACGAGAAACCAAGGTGCATTGGTGACTTTGCCCAAGCACAACCAATGGCAATGAACGCGAGTAGATACTTCTACAAAAATGATGTAAGTGAACAACATGCTCATGTAAACTGCTTTACTGGATTATCACCCAAGGATGTATCACCGGGGGAAGAATGGTACGAAAAGAAAGACGTGAATTTTAGTGCACAAGTTGAAGTGTTAGACTTTGACACCCGAGATGTGAACAAGTATAAGGGTAGAACCACAATTGTAAGAACCAAGAATTGGTTCATAGGACCCTTTTGTATTTATGTATCTTTCTAGAAACACTATGTACCTTTTTGGTTTTTTGCGGGTATAAAAAATTTGATTTTGATATAACACATGTTGCCCATTGCACAACCAAATTTTTTGAGTCCAGGCTACTTGGAGAACCACTATATAGATTCATTAGATGGGAAAACCCACTTAACCAATTGAAAAGCTTGGTGAAACTTGATGATAAATGAATTTAGATCTCCGTTATCACCTCGGCAATGCGAGTTATTAATCGCTCTATTAATGGTTTTACCTACACGCGTAGGGGTGCTACCAAGGGGGGTACCATATGACGTCATGAGTTAACCGAGTTGTTTTTCTATATTTTACGGTTAGTTTTGGTGAGTTGATTTCAACTATTATATGGCCATAAACTTATGTGAGAGTATATGGTTAAACATCCCGAACCGCATAGACATATATGATTAAAGCGGCTTTCTTTTGGGGTTACCGTTTGTTATGTGAGTACCATATGGGTGAAGTGATATGATAGAGTGATATTATATATTATGGAGCCGAACTTGATGCATTGGTTTGAGGTCAAATACTTTCATTTGCATGTTTTGCATACTCCCAAAAATGTCAAAAAGTTGTTTTTTGCATATGTGTGAAGTTATGGTTTACGGTTGACCTAAAGGTCGGAGCTGTTTTGCATCATGTTTATGGTGTTGTAATGTTATCATATGATGTATGGGAACTTATGGATTGATGTGGATGCCTCATATGCATGGTTGTGACTGCTTTCCACCTTTCTAGGTCAAAACTAGCTATATGTGCTAGAGAGGTGAAGTGCAGATGTGATGCATCAACTTGCATGGTTGGATGTTGTCAAAATTGGATTTTTATATCATGATTAGTTGCTGGGTCGGACTCTTTTTATGCATGAAAGAATCGTGTCTTAAGGGTCACATGTGTGTGGACTCCGGTTGATTGCAAGGGATATGTCAAACTCCAAGTGTGAGAGTTGGTTCAGTGTGATTATGATTTATGGTCAAGGGCTAAAATTACCTTATGGATTATGGTTGATGTTCTATGGTGTAAGCTGGTGTGGCTCATATTTTTTTTTCATGGATTTGTCTATGTTGTCAAAATGTTGCCGAATTTTTTGCAGCCATGTTATGTTCTAAAGTGGTTATGCAGGATTGGTGGTGCCTCACCCAAGTTGGGTGGAGGGCTCACCCGTGTGATGTGATTGGATTATGGTTTATGGTCTCGGATTTGGATCCTGAAGTTTTATGGTAGACGTGTAAGGGTAGTGACCCTGTATAATCTAGCTGCTTGGAAAAGATTGTTTGTGCATATGGAAAGTGCTATTGTGATTGGACTCTTGTGTTATGTTTCTCATGGTAGCATCGCTACAAGACTAGGATCACCTACATCGCTTAGCCTTAAACTAAAGGGTCGTTGATATGGGGCTTTGCTGGATCGGGGGTGTCATGCCAAGGGTAGGACCATGCAGTGCCAAGGGTCAGGATGGACATGCAGTCAAGGGGGTCTCTATGTTTAGTAGGCCAAGGGCCTATATAGAGCATGGCTGGGTGGAGGTTAGCATGTTCCAGTTCCCTATGACTTTCACTGGTATCAGAGCTCAGGGGAGGGGAGAGCCATGGAGGAGGGGGAAGGACTCTCTCTTTAGGTCTCTCTCTCTGGAATTCAGTATGAGGCATGCTCTCTCTCTCTCTCTCTCTCTCTCTCTCGCTTTGGTGTCTTCTCTCTCTCCCTTGTTTTTAGCAGCAGAACGTGCATGGTCTTGCATGTGAGTGCAAGCCATGGTGTGCAAGGTGGCAAAGCAAGAGGGCGGGGTCGAGGCACAATGCGTGTGCAGAAGCTCTTGCTAGGCGGGGGGACATAACCACAACGAGATCAAAGGCACGCGGGTTGGCCCGCTTAGCGAGAGGAGAAGTACACTGTTAACTACATCAAAAGCATCAAAAAATGGGCTAGGGTCGCATGGCAACATGAAGAAACTTTTGTTTCACTTGTGCTCACGCTCGACCACTCTATCGGGAGCTACATCAACTTCTGCATTCTGTGCAGGATCGTCATCGCCATGGATCACTTTGAAGGTATTTTCATACCTTAGGCGCCCAAGGCCACCTATTTTGACTCAAATTTCCTAGAGTTCGTGTACATAACGGGTGATTCCAACCCTACCATTGAATGCAACAAGGTTGTGGGTGTTGGGGTATAGGCAACTGTGCCTTGCCCGGCCGCCCAGAGTCTGGGCGCCCACTGACTTGTATACCTTATACATAGCATAAGTGTATAGGGGGCTGCTCACTCTTTGAGTCTCCCCACCCACATGGAGTGTGTCTCCTTCTCTCTCTCTCACTCTCTGTCTGTGGTGCTCCCCGATCCCCTTCAATTGGTATCAGAGCTATGGTGACCGCGGAGAGCACGACGGCTTTGAGAGCTTCGAGGCGATAGCTCGCTCGCTCTCGACGGTGGAGTTCGATCGTGGAGTTTCACGGAGAGCGATTTTAGCTTGAGGAGCATTGTCTTTGGAGCTTAGGAGCTTGGTGTGGTCAAGCTTGGTCGAGGAGGCGGTTGCGGCTTCCTTGGTGAGAGGAGCTTTTGAGCTCAGTGGAGCTCGTTAGAGAAGTGCTCGGCGGAGGAGAGCTTGACATTCGAGTGTTTGGATGCTGTTGTGGCAGAGCTCTTGTGTTGGAGCTTGCATTGAAAGGACATTGCATCACGCAGAGTGGAGCAGGAGCAGGTTCAAGACTGTGTGCAGCTCGTTTTTGCCATTTTCGGGCTCTAAAACGCAGTTTTTTGCGTAGCTCCGTCATACAGAGTCAGATCTACATGATCCAGGAGTCTAGGTCAGGGTTTTGGCACGCTCCGGACGTGATGGTGATGTCTATTTGCTGAAATTATGCTTTGAATTACAGCAGGTACAGCAGCAAGTTTATTTGTGCACTCTCGGGTCCCAAAAACACTGTTTTTGGCATAGCTTTCACACCCGGACTCGGATACATATGATCCAGGAGTCTACCTTGGGGTTTTGGCACGCTCCGGACGCGCTCGTCATATCAGAATTTTAAAATTCTGAATGCTGAATTTTCTGCAGCAGCAGTTGTTTATTGTGTGTCGAGGATTCCACACATGGTTTGCTCTCAGATGTGAGAGTGATATTTGCTGCAAGTTTCCTCACAGGTGGGAGGATACGATGTATGCCTTATGTGGTCTGATGCTCAGGGAGACTAATGTGATTGCATTTTGAGCTCGGCAATGTATGCCTCGAGCATGTTTTTTGGCAGTCACAGGTAGAGCAGATATTTGTGTACTAGATTTGCAGGTGTTTGCAATGATGTATGCAAAGTGTGGAGATTGGTGCATGCATTTGGAGTGCGGTTTGATGCGCTTTGGTTGCTCATGGTTTTGAGCGTGCAGTCAGTTTGGTTACAGGTTTTGTGGCCGTTTTACTGACGAAACTCTGGCGAAATTTTCCCAGGAGTTTTATGCGCATCATTTATGCGATCTAGGTAGAGATTGCGGGTTGCACTCAACATTTGCGTGCGGTGTTCTCTGCAGGTGGGAGATTTGTGCGTGTGTATGCATCGATACCGCACAGTGTGGGCTTGGTGATTAGCTCACAGATTGCAGTGTGATACTAGAGCAGGCGAGGCTTGTATTGACATTGCGGGAGCTCTATTTTGGAGTGTGTCTCACAGGTTTTACATTGTGTTTCTGGCCATATTGGTAGACAGTTTCCAGGTGTTGTTGGTGAGGTGGTTTTGCTTTCTAGTTTGCTACATTGTGCTCATGGCAGAGACAGGTGATCGATCAGATTGTGACCTCTCACAGATGCGCGTGTTTGATGGGTCAGACTTTGCGGCATGGAGAGAGTGTATGCTTGATGCATTGACACAGCGAGGGTTGCATCGACCATTGAGTGGTGATGTAGGTAGACCTTCAAACATGTCTGACGATCAGTGGCAGGAGCTAGAGGAGATGGCACTATCTACGCTCTCTTTGCACCTTGCGGAATCTGTATATGCTCTTGTTATGTATGAGACTACTTCGAGAGCACTTTGGCGCAGATTACATGATATGTATGATAGATCTGAGTCATCACGGACTCGTGTGAGACATGTACATTCACGAGCACGCCGACAGATGACATGTTGGTATTGTGGTCATTCTGGACACGTTAGACGGCGCTGTTTTCGTCGTATGCGACATCGTAGGAGACATGGCAGTCTCAGAGATGTATGTAGTGATGCCATGGACTCAGTTGCTTTGACAGTTGAGGCACATGTAGTGTCGGAGTATACTAGTGACGGAGATGTCACTTTTACCTCGAGCTATGCACGAGATGCTATACATGTGGATAGTGCACTCCCTTCGCAGTGGTTGCTAGACGCAGATGCTATGTTTCATGTCACGCCGCATCGTGCATGGTTTTGTAGCTATTCTAGCGGGATGCTTGGCAGTGTACGTTTGACCGATGGATCGGTGCATGCGATAACAGGTGCAGGAGATGTGAGACTGTCATTACCGAGTGGTGCATCTTACTTGTTACGACATGTGCGCTATGTACCAGATTTGACAGTGAGTCTGATCTCGATTGGTCAGCTTAGAGATTGTGGATGTCAGATTTCTCTACGAGAGCGAGATTTTGTGATGCATTTGGGTTCGCTAGTGATTGCGAGAGGTGCCAGGAGTGATACACATTACCCATTGCATGTGGATCACACGAGAGACGGTGTTGTCTCTGTGATCACGCAGCCAGGTAGAGAGCGAGAGAGCAGGCGAGTCTCTTTTGCTTGTGGGTTGCAGGATGCTTTGCATGGAGTGCAGAGTAGTGAGCTCGTTGTGCACACAGTTGGGGCACGACTTGAGCAGTCACACAGAGAGGTGACAGAGTCAGACATGCATGCTTTGCTAGTGACTGAGCAAAGCAGAGAGTCAGTTGTGCGAGATACTTCTATGCAGGATAGACAGGTAGAGCAGTCTTGCTCTAGTGAGTCACGACAGGAGGACGTTGTGCAAGAGTCTATGCATACGGAGTTAGAGCATGAGAGCTCTAGTGAGTCACAACAGATTGAGTGGTCATGTTTGCAGTGGATGATTGCAGAGGAGGCTGAGACGTCAGTGATTATGCAATCATTCCTTTCTATGCTCAACAGTGAGCATGGGGATATAGTTGTGCAGGATATGTCTTCCAGCAGACACCTAGAGCAGCTGGTTTGCTCTGAGGTTGCACGACAGGTTGATGCGTCTTTTGCGGACAGTCAGGAGATGCATGTGGCTGACACGCCTTGTCAGTCAGAGATGCCTATTGCCAGGGATATATATGTTGATGCATGCTCCGTAGAGCTAGCAGGGCCCGCTAGCATTGCATCGGCATTCGGTGGTCTCATGTATGAGATGCTGATCTTGAGACCGGATATCGCAGCTACAGTGGGAGCATATGTAGTTGGGGTTGTCAGTTGTTTGTTGACTGATGATGGCATAGTGCACGAGGGAGATATGCAGGTATTGTGTACATACTTGCAGTACGTGTGCGGTACGTCTGGTGGTGTATGGACTTACACGGGAGCAGGACAGCCGGATGCACACGATCACAGCCAGCTAGTGGGCATCGGTTGAGAGCGGTTTTCTCTCACCTTTTGTAGTCTTTAGACTAGGTTCCCTTGCTTAAAGTCACAGTCGCCTTTAAGTGGGAGGTTGTTGGGGTATAGGCAACTGTGCCTTGCCCGGCCGCCCAGAGTCTGGGCGCCCACTGACTTGTATACCTTATACATAGCATAAGTGTATAGGGGGCTGCTCACTCTTTGAGTCTCCCCACCCACATGGAGTGTGTCTCCTTCTCTCTCTCTCACTCTCTGTCTGTGGTGCTCCCCGATCCCCTTCAGTGGGCTTCGACACATTGAGAGCATGAACACCAAGGGGTTCGAGCCGCATGCAAGGGCATGCAAGGCATACGGGCAGCATAGCAGCACCCATGAGTTCGGAAAGAATGATAAAAAATTTGTGAGGTATGCAACGTGCCTCATAGCAAGGGCATGTAGGGACAGAGGAAAGTCCTTAGCACCACCAGCAAGGGCTGAGATATGCCAAGCATGGAAGGTGCAAGAATAACATTAGAAAGCATCCGTTTACAGCATTTCAAGAACTACAGATACGAACCTTCAACAATATCCAAATGCCACAGTCAACTGCAAATCAGGTGTGTTTTGGGTGGTTGTTGAAAGCCATAACTGGCCTAGTAATACATGTACTCAGAAACACAAAGTGCTAGCTCAATTTTCAAGGCAAAATCGATAAATGGCATGTTCTCAAGATGCTCCAAGGGATTTCTAATCCAAGGGATGTGCTCATGGTTTGACTTGACCAAGGTTCAAATGGAGCACAAGGATCGAGACTGATCAATAGGCAGCGGTGGCAGTGAATGTCGATGCACCACAAGTTGATTCTTTGTTGATTATTGACACAATTTCTGACATGTAGGGCATGAGTATTGTCCTATGAAGCAAAGGCTTCAGTTTGCTACGACATGGCTCCTAGGAGGAAAGTCTATCATTCATGAAACCAGACAACAATGGGACCCACCCATTGTTGGCAAAGCGGGCTTCGACAAGTTTTCTATGCCATCACAGGAGCAGAGCTCCGTCTACAAATCCTCAGGATTACGATAATCCAATCAATCAGGTCACCTTTCTTTTGCACTGCCCTTGTCAACTGGCACACATATCTGTTTGCTATGCTCACCAGAACTACATGAGTTCTTATGTGAAGCAAGGGTTCCCTTTTGGTCTTTGGCATCGCGCTTTCCATAGTTTATAATATGCTCTTAGCATACGAATTGGGAAAAACTTGCCACGAAGTTGCAGTTTTTTACATTCCATGGCGGGTGTATAAGATACATACGCTCACTCACTCAAGCAGATTCGAGTGCACTACATGAACCCTCGTCACAAGTGGGCAACAAGGTTAGTCAACTTTCACATTATGTTTGTTTTTGTCTATGCTTTACTTTTCATTTTGGAAAAATCTTTCTACTCTGTAAAGAAAAGTGCTTGGGAAGACTCCATAAGAAGCCACTGTACAAAGCAAAGTTCTTTTCTTGTCTTCACGTGAAGTACCACTTCTCTTATGTGCCACAATATTATTGATTGATTTGAGATTCATGATAATGGCACCCATCTTTGGCACTATGTGGATATAAGCTCATAGTACTCAATGATGCACTTTGATGTATCCATGCCAGTGTACTCGTGCACAACACCTATACCAACAACTTACATGGTTGAGACTGTCGTCACAACCACAGGCTTATTATTCTATTTTTTGCTATGTATGCATGGTGTACTAGTCCATTGGACATATGATACTCCATCCTTGTATATGCTTCCACTATGACACTAAATACTCTGCCAAGGACAAGGTAAGTAGCCGCTATCTTAACATATTCTTTATGTTATTCACAGGAAAAGTGCCATATTTAAAGTTACCCTGATATAGTCACGATCACATACAAGGTCAGTGCGTCAAGATGTGACTTATAGTACCTCTCTCTACGAGGGTGTGGTCCAAGTACACAGTTGTCGGCTAATACAATAAGCTACATCACTCTTTACGAGGGCATGTAGTTGTATGCTTGTAGGCTAAGCTATGACATAGACATGGTCTGCACAGGGCATACACCACATTTGAATAACGGGTTTTCCTCAGCCCAACATTCTCTCTCTTTCTCTCTTCCCAACTTCTATGTGGGAAAGGTAAGCTAGGCATGTTTTGATTGAAATATTTATATGTTAATACGCCAACAGGAAAGGCTAAGAGCCATTTATTACCACCTGTTTTGGAATGGCTAAGAGCCATCAGTGATTGATTTCAAGATCGAACAATTCTATTCAGTGGAGTACCCCTCAATTCTAATGGACAAGCAAGAGTCTTTCCATTAGCGATTTTTTTGGATGTTATTTTAGCACTACACACTTGGATTGTGAAAATAAAGTTGAGTTTTTGAACGTCTTAAACTCGTAAGGGTTTATCTCTACCAAGGTGTATAGAAGAAACCAGCATTTCAGATAGCACGGCTGTTCACAAAAACCCAAACTTATGGATTTTTGGGTCCAGAAAAGCTCTAGTTGTGAATACGGTTCCAGCTTCAGTGATCTCCTATTTTATCTATAGCAGTAAGACCCAGCTTGTGATTACTAAATCACCTATTAAGTGTGATGGTCAATTCTTGGAATCTTCACACTTGAACTTTCAAGGAAAGAAGTCCATCAGTTGCCAAGGTCTCGTGGATAATCTCAACTTCCAAAGTTGAATTATGATACTGTTGGCTGCTAGTTGAGCAGTTTTTATACAACAGTCTAGCCAAGCGGTTTGGCAATGACCGAGGGGTTTGGATTGCAACGGCAACACCCAAGGTTACATGTGCAATATTACTTGTATTTTACTAATTTTCAAATTAGTGCTTCCAGGCCTTTGCAGTCGGGAATTTAGGCAGGTGCCTTTCACTACAGGTAAGTGAACACTATGTTCAACCTCCAAGTACGCATATGATTTGGTTTCTTTCCATTTTTGGCATTTGCTTTGCTTGACTTTTTCAAGTTGGATGAATAAACTCCCATGTTTTCATCTTTTTTTTTTCTCTTCAGCGAGATGACAAGGTCACGTAAGAGTCAAGAAATTTGGAATGTAGTGTCCACAATAAGTTTCTGCATTATGCAGTTATAGACCCACTTGTAGGGTTTATTTGGCACATGGGATACGACAAAGTCTAGGAACTCAAGGAGTTTGGTTTAGCTAGTGTGGAGCATGGATAATGACGGTCTCTCTCATGCACGTCGCATGCGTGTTTACAATTACCTCCACACCCAAGTACATCTTGTATTTGCAGGATGTTCTTTTTTCAGATATCCTTACTTGAGACATATTCCACATGTGGAGAATATGAGTCTCTGGGACTGACACTGGCGCCGCTCCTTCAATTATGTGTGGCGATGATGTCCCTCGGTGTTGGTTGAATCCATTTTCTAGACCATTTTTTGCACATCGTCAGGAACAATTTCAGTGGACAAAAATTGTCGGGTACTTAGAACAACTTGTTAAGGTTACAAGTGCTATTGGACAACATTAACGGATGATCTTTTAGGTATATAGCAAGGCTATGAGTTATTAATGAAAAGGTTTCATTGTTTGGACCTAGAAGTGATTACTATTTCACCTTCTATTATGGTTCAAACGTTTTAGCAAGGCTTGCAAATGATTGCGGCTGAAAGTATTCAGTTTCTTTCTAGAACTATTTACATTCCTCTTTAATGTGTGCTAGGAGCATAACATTTGCCATAAGTATTGGCAAGGATGATCATGGATATACAGGTTTGGATCTGTTTTTTACTAAATGCATGCACACTAGGTGTTATGGGCCCTAGTGTTTAGCAAAGGCTGATTTGGAGCGGCATGCATATTCATCACATTAGTTTCTTATGAAGCATTTTGTACTCTATGTGCAGTATCTCTCTGAGCTTACTTTTGTATCTACCAATCACCAATAGAGGTCATGGCTCGGTTTGGGTGCTTGTGGATTTTTCACGTTAACCAAGATGGTTATTCAGGACATTGTTGTTTGCTCAGCAATGTTTCATGATATTTCGGATCCCCATTTTCTAGGAAGATTGTCTGTAAACCGTGGGGAAAAACACCTCAGTACTGTTAGTTATCCAAGGGGATAGACAGATTACAAAGTGTTATCTTGTGCTAAAGGATATGCAAAGTGTGTACGTTAGCACCAAGAAATCCAATTAGTAAGCATTTATCACTCTACTTGGAAGTTTTCTTACCATAAGCTAAAGCATGTTTGCAACTAGGTGTAGTCTCTTCATGTATAAATCAGGTTCTCAAACTTGAACACTAGTTATTGTAATAGGCATGGCTGCCTATTATGAGACTGTGCTCATAGAAATGCAAGAGAGAGAAGCATCGCACAACATTAGAGAGAGAGAGAGAGAATGAGAGAGAGAGATGTTCACGTCTACAGCCATAACTGATTAGATTGGTTATTGTGAATGAATACAAAGGTCACAAGAGGCCCTTCATATAGGTTATCAATGACTCCTCGCTCCTCATGACTCATGTCTCTTGGCATCCCCCCATTCCTAGGTAAGGTTCCCACCATACGGCCAAGGCATCCTAACGGCTAACACTTGGCACGCACGGTGGACTTGTGCGAACTCACAAGTGACCCTTGATTAGAAGTCAAGTGCAATTTGTTTTTACAAATCGTTTTAGGCATAGCCAAGGCAGAGAACCTCAAGTGCAAGAAGTACATTTCCAACAAACATGTCTTTTCCGCAGCATACTGGCAATCGCATATGGCATGGTCCTCTTTGCTGCATAACCGCAAAAATTTTTGGCCGTCCCTTCATGAATTTGATGCCTGGTCATAGGCGCTCCATTCACTCTTCATCGATATGTCCCTATGCCGCATCAACCTTCATCACTTGGACATCACCGCCCTCGGTGCAATTAAAAGAGGAACATGGACGTTTGAGACTTCGAGCATAATGAAGAACAAGTACAAGAACTTCCCCATCGCAACATTGTTGCCCGCACCTCTCAAATTCCGCATCTCCACAATTTACTTCTTCCTCAACACTTTGCTCTCGTGTCGTATATCATGCATCCCTGCTCGCATGAGCATCCCATTGCTTTCTTAATTCCGCACAAAGACACCTCTCTCTACAAGAAGGCTGCTCCATCTGTTTATTGAATACCAAAGTCCTTGAACTCTCGATGCGGATCATTATTGAATTCTCCGCAGTTTTGTAACCTTTTGCGGTACTCCCTTTGGCTATTCTCTTTCAAAGAACTCTCTGGAGGACACCGCATTTTCTGACATTAGGAGGGCCAACCATCAGAATGTGCAACCAGTCTCTCTTACAACCGCCTGCTCCTTGCTGTACATCGAGATCTCCATGCCCATTCGCAGGAGTCAAAGAGAGAGAGAGAGAAGAAAAAAAAACTCTTTGCGCACATCGAAAACCTGCTCCACAGAGCACCATAGGCAAATTCCAACAAGAGATGCGCTGTTTTGGCTTGCCTAACTCCTGTGCACAAGCTTCTGTACCATACTCAAGCTCCTGCACAGTTTTGTTTCCTGCGATTTCTTTACTTCACGCAACATCTCTGCCACACCTGCTTCTTAGCGCCATGACCTCATCCCTGTGTGTGCATCGATGATTCTGTGCTTCATCTAACAAAATCTTAGGCCGCTTCTCTTCCCAATATTTCACAATCTCCTTTTTGTTCAATAGCCACAGCATCACCATAATTTCCATCACCGGCAGTCCTCACAGCACATCCGTCGATGCTACTCAACACAGAAACCCAAACTGCTAAACCCTTAAGGTTGCCCCCGTCAGTCTCCATTGGCCTGCATCCCTACGTTGTGGCGTAGTCAAAAGAAGCCTCCCACATATGGTCCTCTACGGCAGCAATCCTTCTTTGTGACAATCTGTAATCATGCCTTCAGTTGTGCAAGGTTTTCCGTAACAGATTGTGGTAGCACTTTCCTCCCTCAGAACATCGCTTTCACTGACTTGATCCCAAGAACCACCTTGACAGCGCATACATTGCGGCTGCTCCTGATGTTTACTCTGCTTCTCGCACGGCCATCATCACCAAAGGGTGGAGGTTCGATCAACTGCGTGGTCGCCAAGTGTAATAGGCATGGCTTCCTATTACGAGATTGTGCTCACAGAAATGCAAGAGAGAGAAGCATCGCAAAACATTAGAGAGAGAGAGAATGAGAGAGAGAGAGATGTTCACGTCTGCAGCCATAACTGATTAGATTGGTTATTGTGAATGAATACAAAGGTCACAAGAGGCCCTTCATATAGGTTATCAATGACTCCTCGCTCCTCATGACTCATGCCTCTTGGCATCCCCCCATTCCTAGGTAAGGTTCCCACCATATGGCCAAGGCATCCTAACGGCTAACAATTATGGTGGAGTTGTTTACTGCTGAAATTAGAAAACAAGTCAAGGACTTAAACTTGGCTGATGAATTATGTCAGCAAGTTACTTTCATGGAAAGTGAAAAGAGGTACTCTTTTGGGTACATCTCTGTATGATAACTTGTTTAGCATACTCATGTGTGTTCTAAATGGAGTCTACACACTATGATTGGATAGGAATCGATAACACAAGATGGTTGCAAATGGACAACAATGTGGAAAATCAAGATGTTACTCTTGCTTTCATTGAACCTCCTGTTGAACCGTGTTCCGATCAACCAAACAACTGGATCCATGAAGGATGCCACTATGGAAAACATTAGTGTATCATCACTCTTGTTTTCGAGGACAAAAATGCTTCTCCAAGGGGGGAGTAATGTCATGCCAAGGGTAGGACCAGGCAGGGCCAAGGGCCAGGGTGGACATGCAATCAAGGGGCTCTTTATGTTTAGCAAGCCAAGGGCCTATATAGAGCATGGTTGGGTGGAGATTAGCATGTTCCAGTTCCCTATGCCTTTCATTGCCTTGGTCTTTTTTTTTTTTTTAGGCTCATCTACATGGTTAGTGCGTCAAGGGTTGAATTATGTACACGGCTAACGCGTCAAGGATTTTTCCTTGGCTTTGCCTAAACACTCGGTGCTGGGCATTGAAGAGGCATGGTGCCTAAACTAGTATGGCTGGCGTTAATACCCTACCACCTACTGGTACTTGGGATCCTTTCAGAGCTCGGGTTCATGGAGGGAGGAAAAGCGGCCTCAGCTTATGTCTGGCTGAGGTAGGTTGGAGGTGTTCTGGCTCTCTTCCAACGAAGTGAAATTCTCTCTGTCCGTAGTAGAGCGGAAGTGGATGGATGGACCGATCGATCCATACACAGGGTCCGGTGATCTACTACATTATGCTCAAATAAAAGGTTATGAAGCAAACCGCGTCAACACTGTCAGCTTCACTCAACATCAAGAAATACAGAAAATTGCTTCTAGTGGTAGCAACTTGAAAAATCATTACAAAAATGTCCAACGCTTCCTACACAAATTAGAGGAACCAGGGTAAAGGCCTAATTATGAGTTATCTCAACCTCCATCATGGATGATGGCTGCCTCGACCTCACAAAATGTCCACCAACCCTTAGCTTGTACTATGCAACTCTAAACTAATTGTCCAACTGTTCTGCCGCTCTTTGCAGCTCGAAAGTGCCCGTGTCGACATGGGAACTTTGCAGCTCAAACTTTGCAACTTAGATAAGAGCGTTAAAATTTAATTTGCTAGGTAGCGATCATATTACCTAGATCCTAGTTGGAAAGAAAGGCTTTTGGGTGTATAATTATGGACAAACTATTCACTAATGATATAGTGCTAGAGACATCATGGGTGATAAGGAGTTTGCAAAATTCCTTAACATTGTTACTCCATTTTCCAAATTGAGCATGCCTTGGAAGATTATAAGAGAACAAAAGGGGTCGCTACTAAAGGTTTGGAGGCTATACTTGACCTCAAGGCAAGGAGTCATCATGTACTTATTCATAGTGTGGTATATTGAGGACAATTAGAAAGAGAAAGCCAATCACATGTCTTTAGAATGTCTACTCATGGCCGTCGTGTGACAAAGGTTTGCAAATAAAAACTAAGAAATTTTTGGAAAGCACGCCATGCCATTGACAGTGAGATCCAATCCTTGGAAGCACGGTTGACATAGTGGGATGTAAGGGTGCCACACTGGGGATGCAGGTCAAGGAAGCAATTGTGGTTTTGAATGAGAACCATGTTTATTATATCAACATAGATGGATGTGTTGTAAAGAGTGTGGCATATTCCATGACCCTTGTTGATTTCCCACATTGCACATGTGAAGATTTCTAGTGGTGTGAGAGCAAGAAGCTCACATATGTGCCATGTTTGCATATATATATATATATATATATATTGTAGATCCTAGCTATGGATCCTATTGAGCATGAGTTTATGCATCAAATTGTTCTCACAAAGGTCGATGTTCGAGGCCCTCAGAGGTGAAAGATCATCCACACAACCATAGAGCTCAACACTTAGTATCTCTTTTGAGAAAGGTTTCTGAGTTAGAATTACTATGTTCTTGTCATCGTGTGTGGCATGCCGTACTCTTGTGAATCTATACAACATTGAAGAGGTATTTTGAGCTTGTGTAATTGTCTCTTATTTTGATATTGATACTATGTGATCGCCACTTGTTTTGAAAGGACTAATTTTTAATTTTCCCTGTGGTTAGTTGATCAATGTGTCCAAGAAATTAATCTCTATTTTATTCTTTAATCCATGTACATTCTCTTCGCCTATAGCCTTTGTTTGTAAAAAATTGCTCGAGTTTGTGTTCACTCAAAAATTTTTTCTCGGAGTCTGTGATTCCTCCTCTCAAATTAATAGGCCAATTCCATTACATTGGTATCAGAGCATTTGCTTTCTCTTTTCTTGCTTAAGAAGAGAGGTCCTTAAGTAACCTGTAAATGGTTGATTTTGTTAATTATATTAGGGTAAGTGGAATTGGGATCTATTATCAATTTTGTTGAGCCCAATATGTAGGATATGGTGCACACCTTGAGAGATTTGGACTTAATAATTTGAATCTTTTTAGACTTGCCTACGGCTTTACCATTATTGATCCATAAGAAGTTTGAAAGGAGCTAGCCCTCGGCAACTCTATTATGTTATACCTACTCCACTACTCTCTATATTTAACCACTTCGATCCGTGGGTGTAGATACTTAAGAGACGATTTCCAAAGGCTAAGAGGAGTGGCAACTAAGGTTTTGCATTTCCAAACCATACACTAAGTACGTACACAAATTTTGTTAACATGGCTTGTGACAATAACCAAGAGAGTAAAATGAACATTGATAGCTTTGATTTCTCACATGAAGGTACTAATGATGATGCCCCCATGTTTGTTAATTATCTTGTTACTAGGTTGCAGCAGGCTACATGCAATCTCCCTTCCTCTCCAAGAGGAGAGAGAGAGCTTAGGAGGCCTCTTGAAGAGACCCCCAAAAGAAGACTCTCTCCCATAAGAGAGGAAGAATCCAAAGAGCAAGAAAGCAATGAGACTTTAAGTTGCTCTGAAGATGCGTCTCCTTGAAGACGGCGGTCTAGACAATCTCCAACTCCTCCCAAGAAAAAAAGATCAACACACAGTCCTTCTCCACATCGTTCCAAATAGGAAGAGAGGAAAAAAAGGAAGAAAGGGTCAAGAAAGAGGTCACCCTCTTCTCCTTCTTCTTCACCATCCTCCTCTTCTGATGATAGATATGGCTATTCTCCTAGGGAATATAGGGGGGTAGGACATCGAAAATCATACCCTGCATGGCAAAGGTCAAAAAAATTAAAGAAGTTCAAAGAGGGAGGAAAGAGTATCTCTTTTCTCACCTATGATGGCACCTTTGGTGCTACCGACAAAGTGTTGGCCTTCATCCAGCAATTTGATGCGGCCTTTGGAGACAAGGGCTTTATGGAGTCCTCCAAGCTACACCATGTAGCTATGCACTTTCAAAAACCAGCCCGTCCGTGGTGGGCTAGCCTTTGTGGCAATGGCAAAGCCCCAAAGACATGGAGAACTATAGGAGTTTCCATTATGAAGAAATTCCTTGTAAGTGATTCAAAGGACAAAGTGCTTACCGAATGGTGCAGCTTGAAGATTCTCTCTCATGAGTCTATCCACACGTATGTAGACAAGCTTTTGGATTTACATCTCAAGGCTACTGTCTTTCAAAAGATAGACTTTGCCAAGCAAAAGCAACAGTTTTGTGCAAGATTACCTAAACAGATGGCCGAGTATGTCAACTCTCAACGGCCTGGTTCTATCACTAAAGTAATCCACCATACCATGGTTGCTTCACGCATCAACTTCAAACAAGGGGCTAGATGAAATTTCAAGCCCATGGAAAACAAAGATAAAAATGATGCAAAGGGGAAAAACAATGCTCAAATTTCTTTTCAAGGCACTTCCAACAACAACAACAACAACAATCGGTCCAAGGAGAAGGGAGTTTACAAAGGAAAAAACAAACTCTCTCCTAAAGAGCTTGAAGCTTTTTGCAAGGACCGTAAGTGTTTTAAGTGTGGGGAGCAAGGACATGGTAATTGTTCTTGCCCCAAGAAGAATGTTCGTAATGAAACTCCTGGAGCTTCCACCATTGAAGCTCCAAAAGAGGATGCTCATTGTAAAGGTGCACCTCTCTCCTATGCTTGGGGAAAGGTAAGAGAGCATGAGGCCTTCATCTTGTTTGACCTTGGCTCTACTCACAACTTCATATCAACGGAGTTGGCCACCAAGTTGGGCATTCAAGCTTTTGACATGGGCCAACACTGCTTTCAAGGGACAACGAGCCTTTGTTACTCCCTTGATTGGGAAGTTGAGGCTCCATGTCCAAAGCTATGTCGACAAAGAAGCAGTGCGACGCTTAAAAGTGAAAAGTCCCGGAGTCGCTATGGGCGTCGCTATGAGCATCGCTAGTTTATTTGTAACATAGCGACGCCCATAGCGACACCGATAGGGGTAAAAAATAAACCGAGAGCGCCCAAAAACTCAGATCTCAGATCTGTGTTTTTGGCGCTCAAGCAAGCAAAGAGGTAACCCGCATCTCTTTCTTCTCCACACACACACACACACACACACACACACACACACACACACACACACACACACACACACACACACACACACACACACACACACGAGGAGAGGAAGGAGAGCCAGGTATGACCCTTCCCTCTCATCTCTCTCATGTTCCCTTCCCCTCTTTCTCTCTCTCTCCCCCTCTCTCTCTCTCTCTCTCTCACACACACACACACACACACACACACACATTGTGTTTTTGAGAGAGAGAGAGAGAGAGAGAGAGAGAGAGAGAGAGAGAGAGAGAGCACATGCATAAACAAAAAACACACACACACACACACACATACACACATGCATAAACAAAGAATGCATACACACACATTGAGAGAGGAAAAGAGAGAGAGAGAGAGAGAGAGAGAGAGAGAGAGAGAGAGAGAGAGAGAGAGAGAAAAGAGGAAGAAGAGAGTTTTAACATCGTAGGAAACTATCCCAAGATACCTTAAAGATCTAGCCGACGAGGAGTTGAACTCAAAACTTGTTATTCAAGAGGGAAATGGCATAACCAATCTACCACACTTGGGTGATAGAAAGGTTATACCATTTTCCTCTTTTTATTGGCACACACACACACACACACACACACACACACACACACACACACGAGAAGAAGAGAGTTTTAACATCGTAGGAAACTATCCCAAGAGACCTTAAAGATCTAGCCGACGAGGAGTTGAACTCAAGACTTGTTATTCAAGAGGAAAATGGCATAACCAATCTACCACACTTGGGTGATAGAAAGGTTATACCATTTTCCTCTTTTTATTGGCACACGCACACACACACACCCAAGAAGAAGATAGTTTTAACGTCGTAGGAAACTATCCCAAGAGACCTTAAAGATCTAGCCGACGAGGAGTTGAACTCAAGGCCTATTATTCAAGAGGGAAATGGCATAACCAATCTACCACACTTGGGTGATAGAAAGGTTATACCATTTTCCTCTTTTTATTGGCACACACACACACCCACACACACACACCCGAGAAGAAGAGAGTTTTAACATCGTAGGAAACTATCCCAAGAGACCTTAAAGATCTAGCCGACAAGGAGTTAAAATCAAGACTTGTTGAACAAAGAGAAAGAGAGAGAGAATAAAAAACCAAAGAGAGAGAGAGAGAGAGGGGGGGAGAAGATGAAAGAGAGAGGTAAGGGGGGAAAACAAAGAGAGAAAGAGATTATGTTAAAATTTAAATTAGATTAAGCTAAATTACATTTAGATTTATGTTTATGTTGAGTTTAAGATTAGGTTAGATTTGGATTTACGTTAGATTAGATTTAGGTTTATTTAGGTTATTAGATTAGATTTAGGTTTATTTTGAGTCAGGTTTATGTTAGATTAGATTTAGGTTTATTTACTTTAGATTATATTAGATTTAGGTTTATTTTGAGTTTAAGATTAAATTAGATCTAAATTTATGTTCGATGGACTAGCTTTTTTTAGATTTAGGTTAGATTTTACAGAGAGAGAGAGAGAGAGAGAGAGAGAGAGAGAGAGAGAGAGAGAGAGAGAGAGCATGCGCGCGCGTGAGAGCAAACGGCGCATTTGAAATTTAAAACGATGTAATGAAGTGAGGCCCATTCACATCTACGCAGCTAGTAGCCCCATCGGTATGTCTTTTACCCTTCAATGGAGCGAATCACCACATGTTCAATTAGGTTAGATTTAAGATTAGATTTTGGATTGAGTTTTTATATTAGTGTCTACCTTCAAGATTGCGGTAAAAAAATTAGAGTTAGATGAACGGTGATCCCTCTCTTCCTCTCCATGGATGCGACCTTAAGCTGGAAAGCTTTCAACGGCATGATACTCAGATTGGAGGCCAACATGTAATGTGTTAAGTAATCCCTCGAACAAAGATCTACTATGAAAAGATGTTAAGATGCTGTGAAATGCTACAGCTAGAGAAGAGGCAAAAGGGTTTTTTCCACTACATGCACTATCATGTAGACGTGGGTGTTTAGATTTCTTGTACCCACAAATATAGGCATTGACCAATAAAGATGAGATTATAACCCGGTGGTTCTGATCTCCGTGCAACTCTAGACCGAGGTGTGCGGGGATTGTACATCACTAGAGAATGTGACAGTGTGAACACACACACACACACACACACACAGATAAAAGATGGAGAATTCCAATAGAAGATTAAATTTGTTGTCCAAGTTATAAGGTTTTTACCCTCATTATGAGTAGTGACGAGGATGTGGGACCATCCAACCGAAACACTTATCTTATGTCCTTGTAATCAATGCAAGCATGTTGTGCGACGGACAAGACGCGTTTCTTTGTAGCATGTTCGCGAATTTAGCGAGTTCAATCCATCTATTATGGATCGAGTTGTTGCCAATTATAACTCGTTGGACTCTAACGCTGGCCAACAGGCAACAATCTTGCAAACCAATAGACGTGTTCGCAAGCGCTTTGGTCAAGCAGCATATGTGAGTCCACAAGATGTAGCCTCTGACAGATCGGGGGATGATCATGCAGACCACGTTC
This sequence comes from Adiantum capillus-veneris, assembly GCF_014529385.1. Lineage (NCBI taxonomy): Eukaryota > Viridiplantae > Streptophyta > Polypodiopsida > Polypodiales > Pteridaceae > Adiantum > Adiantum capillus-veneris. Next base: position 15,538,136 of record NC_140955.1, read on the forward strand.
CCAACAAGGAAATGTTTGAGCCCGAGATCGATGAAATGATTAAGACGATCATGGATTCACAAAGGCTTATCTATGATGATATGAAAAGTGAAGCCGATACTCCATTGTATGATGGAGTACATGTGTCTTGATTGAAGGCGCTCCTGGTTCTTCTCAACATGCAGACAAAGTTTGAATGGAATGACACTAGCGTCACAACGCTTTTCAGGTGATCTATTACAATGTGTTTACTTTAATAAAAAACTCCAGATGTATAATGTTCTGATAGATTTTTACACAATTGTACCGTATTTTTATTGTATTTACAAATTCACAAAAATTCAACAAAATCTCTCTACACAGGAATCCCTCCCCCTTTATGAGTCACCTCTCTCTCTCTTTCTCTCTCTTCCTCTCTCTCTCTCTCTCTCTTTCTCTCTCTACACAGGAATCCCTCCCCCTTTATGAGTCACCTCTCTCTCTCTTTCTCTCTCTTCCTCTCTCTCTCTCTCTCTCTCTCTCTCTCTACTTGTCCATGTTTTCTTCTCCATTCATTCAATATTAAGATTAATGTTCGTTTGTTTAATGCAGGTATGGATGATGATGAGTTTCTTTCTTCTTTGTCACCCCAGTAGACACAGTGGTACGTGGAGCGTCATCGCTCTGGAGCACCATCACGCGTTCCTACTCCTTTAGTATCTCCCTCTGTTTCGGAGCATTCAGCACGCTCCGAAGCTTTAGTGTTGATGAGACGATCTTCACACTGGTCTAGGCACCGATGCTCTAGTGGTGGCAGCAGCGGTTGTTGTGGGAATGCCGCCGCCGATGCCTCGACACCACCTCGTGTTCAAAGAGGCTCTTTACCCTCCCCTTCTTTGCCTGCCCCCACACCAGCCACGGCATCACCATCTACACCAGGTTTTGCGCGGCTAACGGTCGTTCCTAGCAGCCACACACCACTAGCTACTCCTCTAGGAGTCACTCCAGTCCGACACTCCTCGCTTTGGGGCCCAGATTCCAATCGAGACACCTGACGTCCGTACCCCATCAACATGCCGCTAGAGACCTCTGCCAGGACACCGAGGTTCATGTGTCACTGGCGAGAGGGCTTGCCTTACTCCGTCGACTTCAGCGGCGGCATCATCTTAGATGATGAAGGCAAGAAGGGGACCTTGCGCATGCGTGGTCTTTGCTCTCAGGTGTTTAGACACTACATATTAAACACCTGAAGTGAAGTACCAAGTGATTTAAAAGATAGAGTCATCAGCATGTTGCATGACGAGTTTCCCGTTTCAACACGGGATGACCACTTCAATAAAGACCTGATGAAGGTTTGAATGCGCAAATACTGCAAGCATAAGCGTTCCAAAGTGCAAAAAGAAACTAAGCATGGGTGGAACATTGACTGGCCAAAGAAGATTGGAAGAATGCGAAGAAAGTAGCACACGAAAATCCCTACAAGTGGAAGCAACAAAAGGAGGCAGCCAGAGCCCGGAGTAGAGGCAAGGAGCTCGCACCACTTGAGGAGCGGCGGGTGGGCATCATTTGAGGCCAATATTGTAAGTGTTTTTGCATTGCTCTTTAGGTCTGATAGTTTAGGGTTTAGGGGTTTTTAAATTCTAATGTAATGGATTCTTTGGATGTTTTGACAGTGTGGTCGAGGACAGGACGTGACCCCACATTGTACGAGCGCGAGTACGCAGGCAAGAAGGGCTTAAACGCCCTGATGGACATTCTGAGTTCTTGCGGCGGCATGGTTAGTATTAGGGTTTACTCGTTTCTATTTGTTGTATTGTTTTATAAGTTATATGTTTATACTTACAGAAAGCTGTCTTATTGTTTTTTTTTGTAGAATCTGACGGATACGCCGCTTGGATGAGATGAGATGTCTGATTAAACGACGTCAGTCTAGCCGTAGCTAGAATACATTAGTTTACTTTTCTCATAGCATATGTATCATGAGATGACGTTTATACGTCTTTTTGTAACTATTGGAAAACCATGTATATTTTTTCAATAATGACAATGGTGTTGTAACTATTACATTTGCAAAGTTTAACAATAAAGTTATTTTGCCTATGATGTGTACAATTGTCATTGATTTACTTTCATCAAATTACTTTTGTCAGATTTGCATCTTTATTAGTTTTGTATATTTATTCTGCAAACAATACTATGGATGATGGAGTTAATGGTTATATTGTCTTGTGGGTGACTACTTTGGGTCTATATCTAAGCTTGCACTTTCTTTCAAAGGTGAATCTGGGCTTATCTTGGACTCATTTAGGTTTACTCAATTATTGAAACATTCAATAATGCCCTGCCAACAAATTTTTTTCTCTCGGGCATCACTATGAGTGACGCTATATAAGGCTCTGCAGCGTTGCTATAAACGTCGCTATAGGTGGCCTGTAAATGTCGCTATATAGCAACGACTATAGCAAGCATATAGCGATGGTTATAGCGACTCTCATAGAAAAGTTCCCTATCAAGGCTATTAGCGACGCTCTTAGCGACGCCGGGGAGTATAAAAACCCAATGTATTTCCGTCGCTAACAGTGTCACAAGTACACACAACCTCTTGTAGTGCAAGATGGTATCCGTATGGATCCATCTAATAAGAACATTAAGTATGTATGGACTGCTAAGGAGCAAAATGCTTTTGAAAAGCTCAAGGAGAAGCTTACCTCCCAACCAGTCATCATGCTTCCGGATCTCTCAAAGCCATTTGAGGTCCAATGTGATGCTTGTGGTGATTGCATTGGAGCAATTTTGCTTCAAGAAGAGCATGCCATAGCATATGAGAGCCAAAGGCTCAATACTGAACGAGTCTTGGGAATTTATGAGAAAGATCTTTTAGCTGTTCTTCATGCCCTAGACACATGGAAGCAATATTTATTGGGGACTCCATTTATTCTATGACCCGACCACCAAATCTCAAGTATTTTATGACGCAAACCAAGCTTTCCGACAAACAAATAGGGTGGGAAAATTTTCTTTCACAATTTAATTTCCATATTGCTCACATTGTTGGTAAGCACAATAAGGTGGTTGATGCACTTTCACGACAACCAAAAGTTAATGAGGTGTCTATAGCTACTCACAATGATCTATCTTCTATGATAGATGAGTATGCTCCTGTGCGCGTCTGTCACACGTGTCAATGCAAGGAACTTGCCGATACACTGTGTGCGAGCCACAAATGGCTCCAAGCACACAACAAACCTAAACTAGTAGGCTCAAAGATGGCGATGGTGTGTCACTCACCGCTCAACGCTTGCTATCGTGAAGGATTCCTCGCCGCGAAGAAGAGGAAGACGCTACTACGCCGCGCTCAACCGCCTCGCCGCCGTCGTGCCACCGCAATGCTTGATCGCAGTCTCTCTCTCTCTCTCACGCATACACACACACACACACACACACACACACACACACACACACACACACACACACACACACACACACACACACACACACACACACACACACACACACACACAAGGAGATGAAGAAGAAGAAGATGGAGATGGAGCAAGAACACTCTTCAATTGCACAAATGAGAGAATAAATGAATTTTAGGTTTAGTTGACTTCTATATGAGCTCGCTCCATTCACACTTGGGTGCCCATGCTTAGCCAATCAATCCCTTGAATGTTCCAATTAGAGTGCACCTCTCATCGTCGATCACTCTTACCCTTTTCCTATTGGACCGACAAGCCCGGTACCTGACTCTACCAAGTAAATAATACAATGTCCGTCGTAGGTGATAGGGTGTTCATGAGTTGTGAGGGTTGACATGCCCCCCTTCCTGATGTAGATTCCATCCTCGAAAGCTATTGAGCTGAAGCTCGTTCGTCGAGGTGGAAGAGCATTTCAAATGAATGTCATTAGCCTTCTTCAGTCACTGCAAAATCAAACAACATTGGCATAGTAATTGCATTCTCATATACAATTAAAAAGCATATGCAGTTTTAGGCAGACAAGTTTATTGGTAGCATAATTCTAAACCATTTGTTATCAATAAACATTAAATTGCAATATAATCAAACGCATAAACAGTTGGGAAGGTAAAAAACTAAACAAATTTGGGGTCGCTAATTCAATGGTCGAAAGGCACTAAAGATTGACTATTAATACCATGGATAAGCTTCTTAATTTTCTCTGATCAATTAAGTTGTTTAATCGCGAGAGCCAAGTATTTCATGTCCGAGGGCTGACTAGAGGCTATACCTAGAAGAACTTGTAGTTAAGCTACGATAAAAGGAATTTCTGATGAAATCATCGCTTGACTGATTACCTTTTCTTGGACCCCCCAAGGTCTTTTCATAGTGATTCAATTTTGATGTGTGTGCTTATTTTGTATGTCTTGGGTTTTTTGATTTTCAAGGAAAAACGCCCACAGTGGGTAGGGCTCTAGTACCATAGGCAATACATGTGAGTGGAGTACCAAATCAAGCTTAGGTTTCTTTTCCAGCTTAAGATTTTACATTGTGGCACTTTGATTTTGTTTGTTCTTTTTCAACATTTTAATTTTGTTATTTTGGGGGGTCATATAACACTGTTACACCTCCCCAGACTCATCACACTAGTAAACTCCCTTTATAATACTTAAGCTAAAGGTCAATAGGGACTAAGCCCCCTAGAAAGACCTAGTACATTTCACACAATGCTTACTATATCGGATTAAGAACCTAAGTAGCCATTGATTATTAGGAAGGCATCCCCCATGGTATTAAGAGAAGATCTCTAACACCTAGCTTGGTAAAACTAGCTTAGTCGGACTACTTGATTTTTAAACCTAGACAAGTGATTATGACAAAAAATTACATTGAATTTAATGTTTGATACTAAGAAAATGCGTTGAATATTATGCTACCAATTACAATTTAAGGTGACAAACATGGATGTAAAAAGATAAGGGGCAATGCTAATGGACAAGAAACACCCGTTTGTGTTGATGGTCGCGCTTGATTTGAAGTGTGAATGAGAGAAAGATCCCATGAAGGTCCAAATCCTAACAATAGCAACACGTTCTTGTACACACTAAGAAACACAAAGAATACCTCTAGGAGGCACATCAGTGGGAAAAGGTACAAACACTTATTGAACACAATTTAAAAAAACATAAGGAACCCTAACCTAATTATTTGCACTCCCCCTAGAGAGTCAAGGGAATAGGATATTGTAGAGATTGGGGAGAAACCCTAAGGATAAATCCCTATCCTCGTCGTCGAGAAAAAAAAAGTCATCATCCATGAGACCATATGTGCCATCCGTATAATCATATAAATCTTCTTCATCATCAGAGGAACCAATGTTTACTAAGAAGGTCACTAGACGCCTATAGTCATCTTGGTCAAAAGGATAGGCTTGTGCAATGGGAGATACACTCTCTACTAAGTATGGATCAGTCATGGTCAAGAGACGTATCAGCCATTCTAACTCCTCGAAATTCCTCTCACATGCTAGCGTACCTACCAAATCCCATTCACGGGCAAGCACCAAAAAGACCATGTGAAACATTTGTGAGAAGTAACGAGGGTACCTCTCACCCAAGGCAAGAGTGGATGACCCTAGCGTACTAGCCATATCTGTACACGCAAATAGATGATGGTTAGAGTGCAAATATTACAAGGGTCGTGTTCTTGTGTGTAATGTGTTTTTATGATTTTGTGTTATGGCTCTTGCTCTTTTACTTTTTTATCTTGTTTTTGTGAGTATAAGGCTTTATATATACATTCCCCAAGATTGGAGATTAAAAGGTCAGGGAGGAAGGTTGAGAGGGAAGCAAGTGAATGATGGATGTCAGCAAACACTCCCCCCTTCCTTGGGTAGATCATACCTTTTGGAATGATGTCGTCACCCTTTGAAACCAATTGTTACAAGTTGTTATCGGTGAAGTCTTTAACCAATAGTTTTCGACCGCCCTATGAGTTTTTTCTAGTTGCAAGGGTGGTAAGGTACTCTCCCATGATTTTATTTGCAACATTGTTGTAGGTGGTGAACTTACAACGGGAGGTGCAAACTCTTCCTTACTTGTATGAATATGTACAATGGTAGGTGGAGGTTGTGTTGAAGCTTCTATTTCTGTATAGGAACTACACGAAGAGCAAGAAGCTTCATTTGATTTCGTTGTTCCTGAGCTGGGTGGAGCAAATCGTTCTTTCTTCGGCACCCAAAGTAGCTCTGGAGATGGTGTGTAGCATTCCGTGATTTTGCCTTTCTACGATCTTCAATTTGTTTTGGAGCCACAGGATTGAGCTCACATGGGCCCAGTGACAAGTAAGAGCACAATTTACGTTTTGGCACCCAAATTTGATCATTTCCTTTATAGTAGCCTTGGGATTCCAATAGTTTTTTAGGAATCCAATGCAACATTTCTTTACATTTCTTGGGGTGAATGGGACGTCTCTTACCAAGCTCTGGTCTTTTAGCACTAGCTATGGTCGCTAAAGAAGCTTTAGGGACCCACTTATATGTTTTCTTTGTTACATTGGGATGGGTCTTGTGTGTCGCAAGCTATATCTCAACTACATCAATTGAAGCTCTAGAGATTTGGGCTATGGGGACATATGGACCTCTTGGACATACAATGTTTTGGGTTTTATTTCCTTAAGAGGAATATCTCAGGGAGTATGGATTTAGTGGTAGGGCTAAGAGTTGGTTTCTGTGTTGTGACACTCCCTGTCCCCCAATGAATAGTGCATTCGGTGGCTATCATCGACGTGCGTCCTAGGTTCCAACAGAGGCATGACCAAAAAGTCTTGAGCTACAACCCCATTGTCATAGCTGACAGAAGTGTGCCAGATTCCAAAAACCGTAATTTTTTTCTTGTTGACACCCTTGACTTGGATAATACTCTCTAATAGAGGTGGCTTCCCTAACTGACACCACACCCCATATGATGGCAGATTATATTTAGCACCAATGTCCAATAAGGCGTTATATAGCACTTTTCCATAGGTGCTGTTTAGCTCAATAGGGTATCGTAGAGGTGTGTCAGAGTCCAACCAATCCTTGTCGGTTTTAACATGGAATGCATGTGTGACTCCATGGTTAGCCTCTCGTTTCAACATGGAATGCATGTGTGACTCCAAGGTTAGCCTCTCGTTTCCATCTTATGCATTGTTGTCGCTCCTTAACCTCACCTTGAGCTTGTATCTTCTTCAATTCTATTTGTGCCTTGGCTGCCTTTTTTGTATGGATGACACATAGCTCCTCTTGGCTTAAAGGATCATAGTATCTTTTAAATTTTCTCCCTTTGAGAAATCCAATGGTTTCAACTCCATCAAGAGTATCCACATGAATGGTCCCTTGTGGGGTGATCTCACATACTCTATTTCCCGCATATTTCAACTTTTTCTTTTCGTTACACACCCCATACATAAGTAATTTATCACCAACATTGATATCTTTGTTCTTTAGATGAGGGTCAAACCATTTCTTCCTCCTATCTTTCTCCACAGTTGCATTTTTCACAGCTAATTGCCTCTCTTCATATAGCCTTTCAAGGATATATAATCGCTCAACTTACCATCCCAAACTTCTTGAGGAGAAGCTACTTGAAGACTAGGAATGACAAACTCCCATGGCATAACCGCTTCTTGGCCATACACCATCTTAAACAGTGTGTAGTTAATGGAAACTTTGTACGCAGTACGATAAGCCCATAGAGCTGATGTAAGCTTTAAATCACAATCTGTGCGATGAGCTTCCACTGCTTTGGTCAAGATACAGATTAAGGTCTCGTTGGTGCTCTCAGGTTGGCCATTTGCTTGTGGATAATAAGGTGTGGACTTGGTGAGCTATCATAACTTGGTAGTGAGTTCTTTTATTACTCCATTTATAAAATGAGTACCTTTGTCACTCACAGTCTCAAAGGGACAACCAAATCTTGTAATAATGTTCTCAAAGAGAAACTTGGAAGTTGATTTTGCATCAGCCTTACGTGTTGTCCTGGCTTCCGCCCACTTTGTCACATAGTCAGTGGCAACGATAATATATCTAGATTGCGTGCTACAAGTTGCGGGACTAATTGGGCCTAGAAAGTCCAAACCCCATTTTTCAATCCTATCCTTTCGTTGTGTGATCCTGTAACGTTGGCATTCATCACATTCTTTTGCAAAAAGTGATGCATCCTTGAATAAGGTAGGCCACCAATAGCCTGATTGCAACACCTTTCTAGTTGTTAGTTTCCCTAAGAAATATCCTCCGGCTATACCCATGTGGGCTTCTTGCAGTATGTATAAATACTCATCCTCACGGGCACAACGTCTAAGAATATCATCCTTCCCTATCCTGTAGAGAGTTCCTGCAACAATGAGAGAGTAAAGTTCACATTCTTTTAACAGCTTTTGATCTATGTCTTAACGAAGCTCTTTGGGTGGAAAACCATTAACTAGAAAGTTCACAATCTTCTCACTCCATTCAGGTATGGTTTCGACTAGGAAAAGAGAAGTATCAAGTTACTCATCATCGACTCCAGTAGGGGTTTCACCATTGGGTATGCAAGACAAATGATCGGCGCCATGACATGTATTTTACCAGGTCTCGCCACAACGGTAAAATCAAACTCAAGTAGAATTAACAACCATCGTGTAATTCTTTACGTGGAACAAGGTTTATTTACTAGATACAAGAAGGCTTGATGATCAACATAGAACACAAACTTGTTGGCCAGAAGGTAGTAGCAAAATTTCTTCACTGTATAAGTCATATCTAAACCTTCTCGCTCTGTAGTGGTGTAGTTTCTCTCGGCATCATTCAACTGACGACTTGCAAAGCTAATGGGATAGTCCAGTTTATGTTCTCCTGGTTGAGCTAGAACACACCCAATAGCAAAGTTTGATGCATCAATATGCACATGAAAAATTACATTCCAATCGGGCACTCGTCGAATAGGAGCGCTAGTCAAGGTCTTTTTCAATGACTTATAAGCATGGTCACACTCCGCAGTCCATTGGAACTCAATAAGAATCTTGTACAAAGGACGAGCTATCTCGGCAAAGTTTAAAATAAACCGTCGATAACAACCAACATGGCCCATGAACCTTTGAACTCCTTTATAGTTTGTAGATGTGGTTTTTCAGCAATGGCTTTAATTTTGCTCTCATCTGTAGAAATCCCAATTTTGGACACTATATGCCCTAAAATGATTCTATGTTTAACCCAAAATTGGCATTTGAAAGGGTTTAAGAGATGCGATACAATCTACACTTCTCAAACACTTTTCTAAGCATGATAGATGTTCTTTCTAAGAGGAATAAACACAAAGTTCATCTAAGAAGGCTTCACAAAACTCCCGTAATATTCTCTAAAAGCAGTGTTTATTAATCTTTGAAAGGTAGCAGGGGCATTGGTTAAGCCAAAAGCCATAACACGAAATGAGAACACTCCAAATTTGGTTATAAAGCTTGTTTTAGCTTGGTCCTCCAGCACAATTGTGATTTGATTGTAGACAGAGTAACCATTCAAAAAGCTATAAGCTTCCTTCCCTGCAACTCTTTCAAGCACATGTTCTGAATATGGCAAGGGGTAATGGTCCCTCCTAGTGGCGGCATTGACCTTCTTGATATCCACGCACACTCTGAGTTTCCCATGCTTTTTTGTCACATTCACTATTGGAGACACCCATTCTGAGTGCTCAATAAGGTATATGAATCCGCATTCCACAAGCTTTTCAATCTCTTCTTGAACGATTTTTGCATATTTAGGATTCATTGGGTAGGGTCATTGCTGAACTGGTCTACCCATGCTATTCATGGGGATTGTGTGTTGTACCACGGAAGGTGGAACACCTTTCATATCATGATATGTCCATGCAAATATATCCCTAAATTCCTTGAGAAGTTATTTAAGTACATACTCCTCAGTCTCTGTCAGATCTTGGGCAATGAAAACAGGTTTGGACTCTTCTCCTAGGTCTGCTAACTCTATTTCCTTAACTATCGCTGGACCGTAATAGACTCCATTGCTCCCATCGATAGGTTTTCTTTGAGCCTTTGTATACACAACCTTACGTTCCTCTGGTGTATAGGATTTCATCCACCTCAGGTGTTACCCAGGTCGTCCCCCTATTTCCCCAAGTTTCTATGGTTGTTGCTAGGTGGACCCAATCCGCATTGTCCGACTCAGTTATCCCAGGTAGTACATCCATGTAAGGAGAATCTTCCCCAACATTAGTGTTCACTTTACACGTGTAACAATACTCCAATGGGGCCGAGTGAACTATGGTGTCAGATCTATGATCAATTATAAACCTATTTCCTAGAGGATGTGATCGACCAGTCACAAGATCCACTCGAATGACAGAATCTTGGAACTGCAAGTAGACATGTTTTTTAGACCATTCATGCACCATTTTTTATTCCCTCATGAAAGGACGTCCTAAGACCATCTCCGATGTCATAGTGTGTTTGGAGAAATCCATAACATTGAAGGTAATCCTTATTTTATGTCCAAAGACCTTGATCTTGAGGACTTCTAGAATCCCAATAGGTTTACCGATAGACCCATTGGCCATCTTCACTACAATGGTTGTGGTAGCAAGGTGAGGTATTTCCATAGTTTCCCAGCAATTTTTAGTCACAATGCTAACCCCAGTGCCACCATCAAGGATTACCTTCACAGTTAATCCCTTAGTAGTGATTGGTATGGTCGCATTGGATTCATCACCCTCAAAGTATTGTCCCAACTTATTAACATGTATTTCTATATCAAGGTTCTCATCTATGTTGGGTTGTGGATCTAAGTGTTTCTCCTCTATTGGCACTCCCCCCCTCCATCCATCTGTGCAAATTGTGGTAGCCCACACTTCATTTCTCCATTGAGAAAGGCTCCAAGATGTGAGACTAGCTCAGGGTCTTTATATAGTTTGGACATGATGGTGGTTCTAACTTCTGAAGACATGAAATCCATCAATTTGGCAATGTTTAGAAGCACCTTTTGGACTTCAGTCCCTTGATGTGGGGAAGATGGGATCTTCATTCCTTCGATAGGATCAGGTAGTCCCTCTGTAAACACTCTTTCCATCAAGAAGTGAGTACGCCCACTTTCCTATGACTTTAAGTCACTTTCTTCTTGGATGACACTAGGTATGGCTAAGGGTCTATGGACTTGGTGAGGTTTTTGTTGCGTAGGGAACACTGTGTCTGTAATCTGGATTTGCCTAGGTGCAGGTTCTAGATCCCTTTGGGTATCTTCTACCAAACTCCTTAATTGCTTGACTCTCTCAATCTCCTCTATAGGGTTTGGATAAGTTCCTATCTTCTTCTTGGATCCTGGCCATTGTGGCTCATGAAGATCTTCCTTGCTGGTTTCTATCTTAGTGGTTTTTTTGGTCTCCATGGTTTCACCTGAATCAGAATCCTCTTCAGCGTCATTCATATATACGGGGTCGTCACCAGTCCCTATGTTGGCCTTTCAACTGGGGTCTGACTTCGCTGCTTTTTGCAATCTCTTCCTTCATGTTTTATTCTTTTTTTGAGATTGGGCAATTGATGCCGTGTCTCTTTCCTCAAGAATATAATTTTGTTTTTAGAGCATCGATCGTGTGAGTACGTTTACTGGTACCACAGGTGTACTTTGTGATGGCTCCTCGATAATTTTAATCCAGTTTAATGGTGTGATCTTCTGTGCATTTGGATTATTTGGACATTCGGCAATCAAATGATCTATGCCACATCGATTACACATGAGTATCGGCATTGTAGATGTGCTCGCTTGATTAGTTTGCATTAGTATGGCGTTCTTTTGTAGCCTAATAGGACACTCGGCTACACGATGTGGACCTCCACACTCGTAGCATTGAAGAGGTCGTCTCTTAGCAGTGTAATTGATATTTTGGCGTCTTGCCGCAAGAGCAGCTACTTCATAGACAAGTTTGACTTGTCCCCAATAGTCCTCCATGTAGTATTGTGGACTTTCTTCAAGCACATCCATCCCATAGGCAATACTAGGGTCTATATCTCCCTCATAGCCTTCCAAACAAGCAATAGATGACTCACAACCTACTTGATTCATAGAAGTGATTCTCGGATGTGGTGGTTGCGATCCTAGCACTGGAGGTGGTAAGGGTGTTGTTTGAACAACATTTTGGGCCCTAGGGACCATGTGTTGTGACGTTTGTCAAGAGGTGGGGCCGGCATCAATGCAGGCACTCGAGGTGTGTATGTCCATGCTAAGGTCGGTCTATTGGCCATCGCGCGCTTAAATATTATGCAATCCTTAGCTTGATGACCATACCTCCCACAGGCATTGCAGTTCCCATTGAATTTTACTCTAAACATAGGGCATTCAGTAGTACTATGCGGTCTATAGCATACTGAGCACCATTGTTCCTCCCTTCTCGAATACATATGATTGTTTTGTGGAGCACGATTGTCTCTAAGACTCTCTTGAATGGCCTTGGTGAGATCTGCTAAAGTCATCTCAGATATCTTAGGCTCCTTAGCAATAGGCTTTAGGGTTATTGGTTGATGCCATGATGCTTGCGATCTAATAGATTTAGGCTCAACTGACACTCTTTCTCCTTGAATCATTAAATTATCCTCCAATTGGATCGCATTGGTGGTGACTGCTTCCCAAGTGGTGATACCTCTAATGACTAAGCCATTGTAGATATCCTCATGTCGTAATCCCCTAATGAATCTATTAAGCAATTGATTCTTATTGAAGTGCTCATTTGCATTACAACGAGAATTCAAATGCTTCAAGCGATCAATAAATTCTTTCACCGACTCTCCTTTGTCTCGTTGGGCTTTTTGGAGTTGAGAGGCTACTCCCCAAAGCACTCCCTCTCGTATGTATTCTTTCATGAACAATCTCCTAAGAGTAGGATAAATCATTTTTTCTTCCACCCTTAGGGTTCTATACCAATCCCCAGCCTTCCCACTTAAGGTTAGGCTTAAAGCATTACTCTTATGCAGGTTATTGTGTTCTCCTAGAGAATCGCATATTTGTTCAAACACTTCCATATGCTTTGTCACATCCCCGTCTCTACTAAACTTTTGTGTGGGCTTGGCTATTTGTACTACCTTACTTCTAGGCTCTCTATCAGGCGTGTTACGCATATTCTCAGCAATAGATCAACCAATAGCTTGAGCAAATGTTGCCAAGTCACCTAAGTTAGGAGGCACTGTGGGTGAATGCGCTCCAGAGACTACATGTGCAGTAGGTATTGGCATTGGGCTTGGCGCATAGGAAGCCCTTGGGTTCCATGTTGGGTACGATGTTGTGCCATGTGGTGGCCTAAAGTTCATATGTGTGGCCCTAGGCATAGTAGACGACGGACGTGACATACTAATGCTAGCTGGTATGGTCCCATGGAAATAAGAACTTGGGTGTTGTGGTTGGGGAGTATAGGTTGTTGAAACAATGGGAGGTGCGCGTCTCTCGCACGTGTCAATGCAAGGAACTTGCCGACACTATGTGCGAGCCACAAATGGCTCCAAGCGTCCTAAGCTCAAAGATGGCGATGGTGTGTCGCTCACCGCTCTACGCTTGTTGTTGTGGAGGATTCCTTGCCACAAAGAAGAGGGAGATGCTGCTACGCCAGGCTCAACCGCCTCACCGCTGTCCTGTCGCCGCAATGCTTGATTGCACTCTCTCTCTCTCTCTCTCTCTCTCTCTCTCTCTCTCTCTCTCTCTCTCTCTCTCTCTCTCTCTCTCACGCATACACTTACACACACAAGGAGATGAAGAAGAAGAAGATAGAGATGGAGCAAGAGCACTCTTCAAGTGCACAAATGAGAGAATAAGTGAATTTTAGGTTTAGTTGACTTCTATATGAGCTTGCCCCATTCACACGAGGGTGCCCATGCTTAGCCAATCAGTCCCTTGAATGTTCCAATTAGAGTGCACCTCTCATCGTCGATCACTCTTACCCTTTTCCTATTGGACCGACAAGCCTGGTACCTGACTCTACCAAGTAAATAATACAATGTCTGTCATAGGTGATAGGGTGTTCGTGAGTTGTGAGGGTTAACATGCCCCCCTTCCTGATGTAGATTCCGTCCTCGAAAGCTATTGAGTTGAAGCTCGTACGTCGAGGTCGAAGAGCAATTGAAATGAATGTCCTTAGCCTTCTTCAGTCACTGCAAAATCAAACAACATTGGCATAGTAATTGCATTCTCATATACAATTAAAAAGCATATGCAGTTTTAGGCAGACAAGTTTATTGGTAGCATAATTCTAAACCATTTGTTAGCAATAAACATTAAATTGCAATATAATCAAACGCATAAACAGTTGGGAAGGTAAAAAACTAAACAAGTTTGGGGTCGCTAATTCAATGGTTGAAAGGCACTAAAGATTGACTATTAATACCATGGGTAAGCTTCTTAATTTTCTCTGATCAATTAAGTTGTTTAATCGCGAGAGCCAAGTATTTCATGTCCGAGGGCTGACTAGAGGCTATACCTAGAAGACCTTGTAGTTAAGCTACGATAAAAGGAATTTCTCATGAAATCATTTCCTGACTGATTACCTTTTCTTGGACCCCCCAAAGTCTTTTCACAGTGATTCGATTTTGATGTGTGTTCTTATTTTGTATGCCTTGGGTTTTTTGCTTTCCAAAGAAAAGCGCCCACACTGGGAACCTCTAGGGCTGTAGTGCCATAGGCAATACATGTGAATGGAGTACCAAATCAAGCTAAGGTTTCTCTTCCAGCTTAAGTTTTTACATTGTGGCACTTTGATTTTTTGTTTGTTCTTTTTCAACATTTTAATTTTGTAACTTTGGGGGGTCATATAGCACTGTTACACCTCACCAGGCTCATCACACTAGTAAACTCCCTTTATAATACTTAAGCTAAAGGTCAATAGGGACTAAGCCCCCTAGAAAGCCCTAGTACATTTCACACAGTGCTTACTACATCGGGTTAAGAACCTAAGTAGCCATTGATTATTAGGAAGGCATCCCCCATGGTATTAAGAGAAGATTTCTAACACCTAGCTTGGTCAAACTAGCTTAGTCGGACTACTTGATTTTTAAACCTAGACAAGTGATTATGACAAAAAATTACATTGAATTTAATGTTTGATACTAAGAAAATGCGTTGAATATTATGGTACCAATTACAATTAAAGTAGACACACATGGATGCAAAAGATAAGGGGCAATGCTACTGGACAAGAAACACCTGTTTGTGTTGATGATCACGCTTGATTTGAAGTGTGAATGAGAGAAAGATCCCATGAAGGTCCAAATCCTAACAATAGCAACACGTTCTTGTACACACTAAGAAAGACAAAGAAAACCTCTAGGAGGCACATCAGTGGGAAAAGGTACCAACACTTATTGGACACAATTAAGAAAAACATAAGGAACCCTAACCTAATTATTTGCACTCCCCCTAGAGAGTCAAGGAAATAGAATATTGTAGAGATTGGGGGAAAACCCTCAGGGTAAACCCCTATCCTCGTCGTCGAGAAAAACAAAGTCATCATCCATGAGACCATATGTGCCATCCGTATAATCATATAAATCTTCTTCATCATCAGAGGAACCAATGTTTACTAAGAAGGTCACTAGACGCCTATAGTCATCTTGGTCAAAAGGATAGGCTTGTGCAATGGGAGATACACTCTCTACTAAGTATGGATCAATCATGGTCAAGAGACGTATCAGCCATTCTAACTCCTCGAAATTCCTCTCACATGCTAGCGTACCTACCAAATCCCATTCACGGGCAAGCACCAAAAAGACCATGTGAACATTTGTGAGAAGTAATGAGGGTACCTCTCACCCAAGGCAAGAGTGGATGACCCTAGCGTACTAGCCATATCTGTACACGCAAATAGATGATGGTTAGAGTGCAAATATTACAAGGGTCGTGTTCTTGTGTGTAATGTGTTTTTATGATTTTGTGTTATGGCTCTTGCTCTTTTACTTTTTTATCTTGTTTTTGTGAGTATAAGGCTTTATATATACATTCCCCAAGATTGGAGATTAAAAGGTCAGGGAGGAAGGTTGAGAGGGAAGCAAGTGAATGATGGATGTCAGCAAACACTCCCCCCTTCCTTGGGTAGATCATACCTTTTGGAATGATGTCGTCACCCTTTGAAACCAATTGTTACAAGTTGTTATCGGTGAAGTCTTTAACCAATAGTTTTCGACCGCCCTATGAGTTTTTTCTAGTTGCAAGGGTGGTAAGGTACTCTCCCATGATTTTATTTGCAACATTGTTGTAGGTGGTGAACTTACAACGGGAGGTGCAAACTCTTCCTTACTTGTATGAATATGTACAATGGTAGGTGGAGGTTGTGTTGAAGCTTCTATTTCTGTATAGGAACTACACGAAGAGCAAGAAGCTTCATTTGATTTCGTTGTTCCTGAGCTAGGTGGAACAAATTGTTCTTTCTTTGTCACCCAAAACTAGCTTTGGAGCGGGTGTATAGCATTCCATGATTTTTTTCTTTCCGCGATCTTCAATTTGTCTTGGAGCCACAGGATTGAGCTCACATGGGCACGGTGACAATTAAGAGCACAATTTACGTTTTGGCACCCAAATTTGATCATTTCCTTTATATTAGCCTTGGGCTTCCAATAGTTTTTTAGGAATCCAACGCAACGTTTCTTTACAATTTCTCTGGATGAATGGGACGTCTCTTACCAAGCTCCTGTCTTTTAGCACTGGCTATGGTCGCTAAAGAAGCTTTAGGGACCCACTTGTATGTTCTCTTTGTTACATTGGGATGGGTCTTGTGTGTCGCAAGCTTTATTTCAACTACATCAGTTGAAGCTCTACAGAGTTAGGCTATGGGGACATATGGTTCAACCTCTTGGACATGCAATGTTTTGGGTTTTATTTCCTTAAGAGGCAATACCTAAGGGACTATGGCTTAAGTGGCAGGGCTAAGAGTTGGTTTCTGTGTTGTGACACCCCCTGTCCTCCAATCAATAGTGCATTTGGTAGCTATCATCCACGTGCATCCTAGGTTTATATTACCCTCCATAGTTCCAACAGGCATGACCAAAAAGTATTTAGCTACAACCCCATTGTCATAGCTGACAGAAGTGTGCCAAATTCCAAAAACCGTATTTTTTTTCTTGTTGACACCCTTGACTTGGATAATATTCTTAGATAGAGGTGCCTTCCCTAACTGACACCACACCCTATATGATAGCAGATTATATTTAGCACCCGTGTCCAATAAGGCGTTATATAGCACTTTTCCATAGGTGTTGTTTAGCTCAATAGCGTATTGTAGAGGTGTGTCAGAGTCCAACCAATCCTCGTCGATTTCAACGTGGAATGCATGTGTGACTCCAAGGTTAGCCTCTTGTTTCCGTCTTATGCGTTGTTGTTGCTCCTTAGCCTCAGCTTGAGCTTGTATCTTCTTCAATTCTATTTGTGCCTTGGCTGCCTTTTTTGTATGGATGGCACGTAGCTCCTCTTGGCATAAAGGATCATAGTATCTTTTAAATTCTCTCCCATTGAGGAATCCAATGGTTTCAACTCCATCAAGAGTCTCCACATGAATGGTTCCTTGTGGGGTGATCTCACATACTCTATATGGTCCTTTTCCCGCATATTTCAACTTTTTCTTTTTGTTACGCACCCCATACATAAGGACTTTATCACCAACATTGATATATTTGTTCTTTAGATGACGGTCAAACCATTTCTTCCTCCTATCTTTCTCCACAAGTGCATTTTGCATAGCTAATTGCCTCTCTTCATCTAGCCTTTCAAGGATATATAATCGCTCAACTAAGGGGTTACCATCCCAACCTTCTTGAGAAGCTACTCGCAGACTAGGAACGAGAAACTCCCATGGCATAATCGCTTTTTGGCCATACACCATCTTAAATGGTGTGCAGTTAATGCCAACTTTGTATGCAGTACGATAATCCCATAGATCTAATGTAAGCTTTAGATCCTAATCGGTGCGATGAGCTTCCACCGTTTAGGTTAAGATAGAGATTAAGGTCTTGTTGGTACTCTCAGCTTGGCCATTTTCTTATCGATAATAAGGTGTGGACTTATGGTGAGCTATCACAAAGTTGGTAGTGAGTTCTTTTATTACTCCATTTATAAAATGAGTACCATTGTCACTCACAATCTCAAAGGGACAACCAAATCTTGTAATAATGTTCTCAAAGAGAAACTTGGTAGTTGATTTCACATCATCCTTACGTGTCGCCCTGGCTTCCGCCCACTTTGTCACATAGTCAGTGGTAACAGTAATATATCTAGATTGAGTGCTACAAAGCTACCGGACTAATTGAGCCTACAAAGTCCAAACCCCATTTTTCAAATGGTTGAGTCACTTTAACAGGATGCCAGGGCATCTTATCCTTTCGTTGTGTGATCTTGTAACATTGGCATTCATCACATCCTTTTGCAAAAAGTGAATAAGGTAGGACACCAATAGCCTGATTGCAACACCTTTCTAGCTGCTAGTTCCCCTGAGAAATGTCCTCCAGCTATACCCATGTGGGCTTCTTACAGTATGCATAAATACTCATCCTCATGGGCACAACGTCTAAGAATATCATCCTTCCCTAGCCTGTAGAGATTCCTGCAATGAGAGAGTAAGGTTCACATTCTTTTAACAGTTTGCAAGCTATGTCTTTAGAAGCTCTTTGGGTGGAAAACCATTAACTAGAAAGTTCACAATCTTCTCACTCCATTCATGTATGGTTTTGACTAGGAAAAGAGAAGTATCAGGTAACTCATCATCGACTCCAGTAGGGGCTTCACCATTGGGTATGCGAGACAAATGATCTGCCATGACATGTCTTTTACCAGGTCTCACCACAATGGTAAAATCAAACTTAAGGAAAATTAACAACCATCGTGTAATTCTTCCCGTGGAACAAGGTTTATTTACTAGATACAACAAGGCTTGATGATCAACATAGAGCACAAAATTGTTGGCTAGAAGGTAGTAGAGAAATTTCTTCACTACATAAATTATACCTAAACCTTCTCGCTCTGTAGTGGTGTAGTTTCTGTCGGCATCATTCAACTGACAACTTGCAAAGCTAATGGGGTAGTCCAGTTTATGTTCTCCTGGTTGAGCTAGAACACACCCAATAGCAAAGTTCGATGCATCAATATGCACATGGAAAATTACATTCCAAATGGGCACTTGTAGATTAGGAGCGCTAGTCAAGGTCTTTTTCAGTGACTCATAAGCATGGTCACACTCCCTAGTCCATTGGAACTCAATAAGAAGCTTGTACAAAGGACGAGCTATCTCGATAAAGTTTAAAATAAACCGTCGGTAATAACCAACATGGCCCACGAGCCTTTGAACTCCTTTATAGTGTGTAGGTGATGGCAATTCAGCAATGGCTTTAATTTTGCTCTCATCTATGGAAATCCCATTTTTGGACACTATATGCCCTAAAATGACTCCATGTTTAACACAAAATTGGCATTTGAAAGGGTTTAAGGAGATGCGATACAATCTACATTTCTCAAACACTTTTCGTAAGCGATAGATGTTCTTTCCAAGAGTAATAAACACAAAGGTCACCTAAGAAGGCTTCACAAAACTCCCTCAAATATTCTCTAAAAGCAGTGTTTATTAATCTTTGAAAGGTAGCAGGGGAATTGATTTGATTGTAGCCAGAGTATCCATCTAAAAAGCTATAAGCTTCCTTCCTTGCAACTCTTTCAAGCACATGTTCTCAATATGGCAAGGGGTAATGGTCCCTCCTAGTGGCGGCATTGACCTTCTTCAGATCCACCCACACTCTGAGTTTCCCATTCTTTTTTGGCACAATCACTATTGGAGACACCCATTCTGAGTGCTCAATAGGGTATATGAATCCACATTCCACAAGATTTTCAATCTCTTCTTGAATGATTTTTGCATATTTAGGATTCACTGGGTAGGCTCGTTGCTGAATAGGTTTAGCCATGCTATTCATGGGGATTGTGTGTTGCACCACGGAAGGTGGAACACCTTTCATATCATGATATGTCCATGCAAATATATCCCTGAATTCCTTGAGAAGTTCTTTAAGTACACACTCCTCAGTCTCTTTCAGACCTTGGGCAATGAAAACAGGTTTGGACTCTTCTCTTGGGTCTGCTAACTGTACTTCCTTAACTATACTGGACCGTCATAGACTCCATTGCTCCCATCAATAGGTTTTCTTTGAGCCTTTGTATACACAACTTTACGTTCCTCTGTGGTATAGGATTTGAAATAAACAAGTGCAGGGTGTAAGTTTGTGGGGTCCTGTTGTTCTGTGGACTATGATTTCACTTTCGATTCCTTTTGTTGTTGAGCTAACTCTAGATTTTGTCGTCTCCTTACCGTACGGCTCAACTTTGGCTTCTCTGTAGCCTGTAGTTGTGCGATGTCAATGGGTTGTGAGCTACACCACATAACACTTTCAAGGTATTCACCCCAGTTATCTACCAACTTCCGATGAGCATCACATGCCCCTATATAATTAAGCCATTCTACGATAGATTTCTTTTCATTTATTCTAGCACGCACATTTGCTCGATATCTTCGCCTCTTATATCTCTTACTCTTATTGTCTAATTTTCGATTACAACAAATCTCTAGTGAAGAGTCACTAAATGAATCGCTTCTTGTGTCCTCTGTTCCCTTGGATAGATTGTCATCTAGGGTACCACTGGGCCCTGAATGGTTTGTCCCCACATTTTTACTAAGATTTAACTCAGATTTTATATCCTCAAAGTCAATTTCCATTGATGATTCTAACCCCAAATCGTGTGGGCTATAGTCTTGTGAGGTGCTAATGGTTCAAATGCCAGTCAAACTTTCATCTTGTAGGTCATCAAAAGCTATATGCATTGCTTCTAGCATATTTAAGGGTACGAGTCATGGCATTTCATCCCCCTCAGGTGTTACCTAAGTCGTCCCCCTATTTCCCCAAGTGTCTATGGTTGCTACTAGGTGGACCCAATCCACATTGTCCGACTCAATCATCCCAGGTAGTACATCCATGTAAGGAGAATCTTCCCCAACATTAGTGTCCGCTTTACACGTGTAACAATACTCCAATGGGGCCTAGTGAACTGTGGTGTCAGATCTATGTTCCATTATAAACCTATTTCCTAGAGGATGTGCTCGACCAGTCGCAACATCCACTCTCTTGGAACTGCAAGTAGACATGGATTTTAGACCAGTCATGCACCATTTTTGCTTCTCTCATGAAAGGACGTCCTAAGATCATCTCCGATGCCATAGTGTGTTTGGAGAAATCCATAACAATGAAGGTAATCCTTATTTTATGTCCAAAGACCATGATCTTGAGATCTTCTAGCATCCCAATAGGTTTAACGATAGACCCATTGGCCATCTTCACTACAATGGTTGTGGTCGCAAGGTGAGGTCTTCCCATAGTTTCCCATCAATTTTTAGTCACAATGCTAACACCATCGCCACCATCAAGGATTCCCTTCACAGTTAATCCCTTAGTAGTGATTGTTATGGTCCCATTGGATGCATCACCCTCAAAGTATTGTCCCAACTTATTAACAGGTATTTCTATAACAAGGTTCTCATCTAGGTTGGGTTGTGGATCTAAGTGTTCCTCCTCTATTGGCATCTCCCCCGCTCCATCCATCTGTGAAAATTGTGGTATCCCACACTTCAGTTCTCCATTGAGGAAGGCTCAAAGAGCTGAGACTAGCTCAGGGTCTTTATATAGTTTGGACATGATGGTGGTTCTAGCTTCTAAAGACATGAAATCCTTCAATTTGGCAACGTTTAGCGGCTCCTTTTGGACTTCAGTCCCTTGATGTGGGGAAGATGGGATCTCCATTTCTTCGATAGGATCAGGTAGTCCCTCTGTAAACATTCTTTCCATCAAGAAGTGAGTACGCCCACTTTCCCATGACTTTAAGTCACTTTCTTCTTGGATGACACTAGGTATGGCTAAGGGTCTATGACTTGGTGAGGTTGTTGTTGCATAGGGAACAGTGTGTCCGTAATCTGATCTGCCTAGGTGCTGGTTCTAGATCCCTTTGGGTATCTTCTACTAAACTCCTTAATTGCTTGACTCGCTCAATCTCCTCTGTAGGGTTTGGATAAGTTCCTATCTTCTTCTTGGATCCTGGCCATTGTGGCTCATGAAGATCTTTCTTGCTGGTTTCTATCTTAGTGGTCGTTTTTGTCTCCATGGTTTCACCTGAATCAGAATCCTCTTCAGCGTCGTTCATATATACGGGGTCGTCACCAGTCCCTATGTTGGTCTTTGAACTGGGGTATGACTTCGCTGCTTTTTGCGATCTCTTCCTTCGTGTTTTCTTCTTTTTTTGAGATTTGGAAATTGATGTCGTGTCTGTTTCCTCAAGAATATAATTTTGTTTTTGGAGCATTGATCATGTCAGTACGTTTACTGGTACCACAGGTGTACTTTGTGATGGCTCCTCGGAAACTTCAATACAGTTTAATGGCGTGATCTTCGGTGCATTTGCATTATTTGGACATTGGGCAATCAAATGATCTATGCCACATCGATTACACATGAGTACCGGCATTGTAGTATAGGTTGTTGAAACAATGGGAGGGGTAGGAACCGTTACATGAGTGTGATGATCCATAGGTGCATACGATTGGTACACACTTGTAGGTACTGTTGCAGGCATTGAGCTACCATGTAGTGGTTCTTTACTAACAAATGAGGTCCATGGTGTGTTTCTTGGAATGCCCATCATTGGGGTAGACATGGTAGTTGTGGTGTCGTCAAGGGAAAGATGAGCTAGACTTGGAAAGGTAAAGCTATCACTTGTGGGCTCAGATTGCACTGAGACCCCTGGTGAAACAACACAGGGAGGATCCATCGAACTTACCGAGGGAGTCTCCATTTGCGATAAGCTCGGTTGTTTAGCCTTCCCTGTATCCAAGAATCTCATGAGACCCGTTGAAGGCATGTTGATCCCCTTGTTCTGTCTCTCTAATGCAATGACCCTCTGGATGACCTCACAAACTCTTTGTTTTTTATCATCCACACTAGTAGCACCCATTGTGGATTGTAGGACATTTAACCAACCCACGTGATAGGTGTGATCTGTGTATAGGTTGTTCAGAGTTTTTGTTTGTAGTTCGTACTTCCAGTTCTCATTTAAGAACGCTCCATCTAGAATTGAGGTGCTAGGGGTGTCCTTTGAGCTAGATGCAATGTTGCTTTCTAGGGGTTGTCATTTAGCGGTTGCTAAGTTAGGAGCACTCGATTTCTCTCCTAGCAAAGATATTGACATAGGACCTTTCGATTTTAACTCTCTTCGTTGCTCCGCCTTGCGTAAGCTCTCAATTTCCTTTTCCCTTGCTGCAAGGATATACCGCTCAACCTCTTGCACTTCAGCAAGGCTTCTACCATCAGGTAATATAACCTAGGAGGGGAATAGCTCTGAAGAGTCAGGAGGTGCAATGAATGAAGTATTCACGTGCACATTCTCTAAGGGCATAGGGTCTACGTTGGTCATGAATGGAGAATCTACTTCCCCACCCCCTCATTTACATCATTAGCTCCATGTTCGGAGCCAGTGGCTCTACTAAAAGTTTCCTTCAAGTGGCTAAGCACGCTCGACCCGGACCGTGGGCCCATGGCATGCATGTATTGGCTTGAGCTATTGGGATTAGGCATTGGGAAACCCTCCACGACATCGTAGTCAGAGGAAGAGTCACTAGCCGCTATGTTCGGGTCTTGGTTTGTACTACCTTGGGTCCCCGTCGAGGGCCCGGAACCTAAAGTAGGTGGATATTGAGTAAGTCGAAATTGTCTCTAGTTTCTCCATCTCTAGCACACAACCAGAGCGCAGATGCATGTGCCTTTGGCACCCTACCAGTATCGGCGAACAACCTTGAAGGTTAACCGCTTACTTTTTTAGGTGTCCGTTTTCACTCGTTTTTTCATATTTTTTAATGTTTTTTAACGATCAATTTTTTTTCTTAAAGTGTGTGATAGCTCAAAACGAGTGTATCACTCAGAGGGTCACGGTGTGCTTTACAGCACAACGTTCGGTCACCTGAAGCTCCGTTGGTCCTCAAAAAAGTCAATTTTTAGCGACGTATAAAGCTAAAATACGTAATTTTCAAGGGCGAATGAGGCCTGCGCCTGAGCATGAGCTTGGGCTTGGGTCTGGGCTTGGGTCTACGAGATATTCCCAAATCTCGGTCTTACCTTTAAATTTTTTTATTTTTTTGGGGGATAAGGTCGCCGCGGTCTGCGCACGAGCACACACACACTCTACCTACCTACTTACAACTAATATACCTACTCTTACACACTAACACACTTCATTATCTCTCACAAATATACTTCCTACTTACTGTACTTTGTATTACACGGAACTAATAGCCTTAATACTAAGACCTTATCACAGAGAAAACACAGTAACCTTTCAAAACTTCATTAACAAAGAAATACACAGTAGCAACACAAAATCCTTCTTCTCAACACACACACCTTCCTTCCCTACCTTTCCTACAATTGAAATTGCACCACAAAAGAATCACAAAGTGCCATTCAAGCTTAGTGTATGGCAATCCCCGGCAGCAGCGCCAAAAATATGCGCGTCTGTCACACGAGTCAATGCAAGGAACTTGCCTATACACTGTGTGCGAGCCATAAATGGCTCCAAGTACACAACAAGCCCAAACTAGTAAGCTCAAAGATGGTGATGGTGTGTCACCCACCACTCTACGCTTGCTGTCATGGAGGATTCCTTGCCGCAAGGAAGAGGGAGACACCGCTACGTCGCACTCAACCGCCTCGCCGCCGTTGTGCCGCCGCAATGCTCTCTCTCTCTCTCTCTCGCATACACGCACACATAAGGAGATGAAGAAGAAGAAGATGGAGATGGAGCAAGAGCACTCTTCAATTGCACAAATGAGAGAATAAGTGAATTTTAGGTTTAGTTGACTTTTATATGAGCTCGCACCATTCACACTTGGGCACCCATGCTTAGACAACTAATCCCTTGAATGTTCCAGTTAGAGTGCGCCTCTCATCGTCGATCACTCTTACCGTTTTCCTATTGGACCGACAAGCCCGGTACCTGACTCCACCAAGTAAATAATACAATGTCCGTCGTAGGTAATAGGGTGTCCCTGAGCCGTGAGGGTTAACAGCTTTGACCCTGACTTTAGAGACATAATGTCAGCCCTTGCTTTGGGAAAGAAAGAGGAATCATTCACCTTGCAGGATGGTTATCTTCTCCACGGAAATAGGCTATGTATTACCCATTCCCTTCATGAGAAAGTTATGTATGAATCCCATGCTCCTCCCTACGCGGGGCATAGAGGCATTTCAACCTACTTTTCAAGGAGTAGAAATGTTTTTCTATTGGCCTACCAAGAATGTGGACATACAAGAGTATGTTTCAAAATGTGTAGTATGCCAAAAGAAAAAGGAATAAAGTATGCCATTACCTATCCCAAATTCACCATGGGAGAGTATATCCATGGATTTCATCTTTGGATTAACCAAGTATATCCATGGGAATACTGGAATATAGACAATAGTTGACAGGTTTAGCAAGCAAGCACACTTTATTCCTGTCAACAAAAAGACTATTAAGGCACACCAAATGGCAACTCTCTTCATATCACAAATTTTCAAACACCATGGATTACCAACATCCATCGTGTCAGATAGAGATCATAGAATGGCCAGTAATTTTTGGAAAGGTCTCTTCAAAAATCTAGGAACAAGATTGAATTTCTCTTCTGCCTATCACCCACAAACGGATGGCCAAAGTGATCTAGCCAATCTTACAATACTCGATCTACTAAAGACTTATGTTATAGAAGTAGATCAACGCTCACAATGAGAAGTACTTACCTCTTGTAGAGTATGCCTACAATAATACTGTACATACCTCTACGGGAAAAACACCTTTTGAGATCATAGAGGGAAGACCTTGGGGTTAGCTTCATTGAAGACCTTTAATAGTTAGTGTTAAAAATCCTTTTATCTTAGGTAAGCTAGGGTTGTGCTTGAGGTGGGATCCCGGTCCAAGCTTAAGGTTCTTGACATGCCTGATGACTGAGATGCTTGAGGTTCTTGATGATTGAGATGCTTGTCATGCTTGAGCTGTTAGGGCTATACTTGAGGTGAGAACCCAACCCAAGCTTGAGAGACTTAAGGGCCAAGCTTGTGGTGAGAACTAGGTCCAAGGTTGAGGGGCTTGAGGTGGCACAAAAGTCAAAGTGAATCCCTTCAAGGAGGGGGCGAGCCATGCAAGAAGGGGGGGTGGTTGCATGACCACTCTCTCTCCCAAAGGGCACCCCTTGCCCAAGGGACAAGTAGGACACACGTAAAGCCCCTAGCTAGGTTACCCTCATGGTGTGCCTAAAGACTATCGGTTGGCCTTCCAAGGGGTCTGATGATAAGTTAGTGGATTTAATTAATTGTTTTAGCATTTATCAAGCCCTCTCTCTCAAAGGGGAAAAGGGGACACTTGTCCCAAGGCTACCCTTGTTGCTTGGTATGACTCTTGCTTGTGATTGTCTCTTGCCTGGAGGGGTCCAATGAGCTTCAAGCATGAGCTACAAGGGGGGTGTCAACCAAAGCAAGTAGGGGGCTTGCTTAGGGGGTATACTCTCCCACACACACTCTCATTGTGTGAAGTGCAAAGTGCAAGAGCTCCATCTTCATCTCCAAGCAAGTAGAGAGGCTGAAAGCCTACATCAACACTCTTGGCTATGGAATGCAAATCCAACCAAGAGCCATGCTTCAATGATTAATATTGCCATCTTCTCCATCTTCATTACCATTCTATTATGTATGCTGGAAAGAAGAGTGATGATAAGTGAGGAACTAGTTCTTTCTCCTATAAAATGTTTCTTCTTCCTCTTCCCCACCCTCATTTCCTGCTAGCTCTCTCCACCTCTTCGAAGGTGTTTGAGCTCTTGGGACTGAGGCTTGGGATAGTTAATGCTTTCCACAAAGTTTATGTTATGTTTGTGATGCATGAAGCTTTCCATCTTCATTGCATCACCTAGGTCACAAGGAACACAAATATTGTATTGTAACAAGTCTCTCTTGATGGGAGAAACCATAATACAAATGCCTATTGGAGTGGGGACCGGCTCCACATAAATCCGATCCTCAATTTTTTTCATGCTCTCTAAATTCTCTCTCTTGTAAAAGTATTGTTCATTCCAACTTAACTAAATGCTATGTTTGTGTTGCTACCATCAATTATGTTCACCCGCTATGCTCACAAAGTAAATTCACAAAAGTACTCTCTTTAATTTTCGCTACTCTCAAGTTAATAGTCCAATTCCATTACAATATCTAAGTCAAGTCACTTATGTTGGATGAGATGAGCATAAGAGTCAAAATCTATTAACTTAATCATGGTGGAGTGAGGTAGAGTTGAACACTCATGCACAATGCAAAAAACCCCTCCTAAAGGGGTGCTAGCTTGTAAAGCCACGTCATATGCTTTTATAGCTATACCTTCTTTTTGAAGAACCCCTCAAAAATCTTTATGGCATAGCATATTGTTTTTGATGCATTTTTGTGTACGCATATAGGATGTCCCATCATTGGACATATGCATTAGACACTCTTTTTTGTTTCCACCTATGCACCCTGAGTGGACTACAACAAGCAAACCAACTTTCCATATTGCTACCCTTATGTTTGATGCCTGCTTATTTTTATATCCATCAACAAATAATCCCTTCAGTACTTAATTAATATATTCCATGCTAGTAAGTACTCCAATAATGTGCGTATAACAAAGGCACTTTTTTCCACTGGGTTTTTTCTCCATCCAGATATTAGACCCTAATTTAGATCCTCATTGCTCTACTTCTCTTGTACATATAATAATAAATAGCAAACCTTGCTGTTATGCTACTACAATGGATACATGCAACATCATCTCTCACATTAGAGATAAGTTTGGGCATTTAAGATGCTATAGCGTAATAAACCTCATCAATAGATTCATCAACAAATGAAGACAATACAGCCCATCAACAACCAATTAACAACCATCAATACAGCCCATCAACAACCAATTAACAACCTTACAGCCTCCACAGATACTTCTCAATAGTGCTCGAGGACGGGCTTTAAAATCAAAAGGGAAAAATGTTAATTGATCCGATGTCAGTTAACAAGAGATTGTAAAGGTGATGATAGTTAACAAGAGCTACTAAAGACCCAAGCCTTGCAAATGCACAAAGAGGACAAATACAAAGAAGCAATAAAGATTGGAGCTACACATTTTCCTAAAATGGCCATGTATTGTAAATTCTTGATTTATTTCAAGCCATTGTAATAATTGTAATGTGTTATGGGTTCAATGAGAGTTCCAAGCTGTAAAGAGTACATCAGTTAGTGTGCCTAAGTTGCAGATATAGTATGTTGTGGAGCCGTAAAGGCCTTGAGTGCCCAGACAAGGCACATTTTAACCCTAGGTATATAAGGCAATGTGTAAATGGAATTAGGGTTCTCAACCTCATTTGTTGAGACCACTCTTAGTGAGATCTCATGAGGTGTGTGGCTATGGACTCCTTGAGCTTCTCCTTGCTCATGTAACTTGATTCAATGCTTGATTCTCTTCACTATCCCTCTTTCATTCTCTCTTATGATTGCTTATGATGCTTGATTAGCTTGATCTTAACTAATTAGTGGTTAATCACACTCTAATCTTGTGTGATTGACTTGTATTCTTTGTGTGTGTAGTTTTGATTGTAGTGTGGATGCTCAATAGATCTATGTGTGTGTGCTTGTGATTAGTGTGTTTCTTGATGGGATTAGTGATGTGTGCATTGTTGTAATCGTTAGTGTGTGTGATTGAGTTGATTTGAGATGAAGAGAAGTGGATGTGGAGACTGCCAATCTTTGTGACTTAGCTCCTCCTTTGGCTGAGAAGCTCACCTTGTAAAGTCTCCATTCATGATTAGGTCACCAATTGGGTGAGTGTTTCCATGCCCTAGCCGGGTAGTTTATCACTCCACATTGACATTTATTGTTGGTCATTGGAGCTATGCTACAATGGTACCCGCAATACTTGCTTACAAGAAGCCACAAGGTGAGGAGAATCTTTAGGTTCTCTTCTGCAGGTGGCGTTGTTGGGGTGATTTCTTTCAAGGTCAACGGGTGGTGCGTTGCCTGTGAGGTAGGGATGTGCCCCAATGGGGGGTATGTGATTGCTTCAGCCGCCGCTATTTGTTCAATGCCTAGTTTGATCTCCCTTATTTTTGGCTTTGAGTGCACTCTCAACCCTCCCCTCTCCCTTACAAAATTCAAAGGTGGCCTCTGTGGTGGTGGTTTAGCCCTCGGTAGTTGGGGGCATGCACTCTCCGGTGTGTGGCAGCACAAGGTGCATGGTGGCACCCCCTTTGATCGAAGGTTGATTCGGTTTGTTGTGGTCATATTTTGCTTGATTGTCCTAATCGGACTTGTGAGTTGGTTCATCTCCTTATGTTGGTGGTCTCTACTGGTCTACGATTTGGGCTCATTGGATGGGTTTGTTTTGTGGTTCTTACTGGGCTGGTTCGGCTTGTGTTGGTGCCTCTGTGATGATTGTTCTCATTTTTTATTTTTGTGAGGATCCTCTAAGGGCATGGTGGGTGTTGGTTGTTAGGAAATAAGATGTAGCTAAATAGATAATTGAGTAGATTACTTAATGGAGAGAGACAGATTTATATACACGAGATTATAGAGTAGAGAGAGAGAGAGTACACACAATATACGTGGTTCACCCAATGTGGGCTACGTCCACGGGAAAGCAGCCACTCAATGGCTTTAGTACTTCAAAACAAGAAGTAGTTTACAAAGGGATTATACCCTTAATGGAGCTCCCGCCTTGCTTCACTCTCACCACCTCACACTCACCTTGTTGCATCAACTTCACACTATGAAATGTGTGTAGAAATGGCCTCCTTTGATAGGCCAAAAGGGTTGCCCTCTCTTATGAGAGACAGCCATGTGTAGAAGCCCTTGTGCGAATAAGTCCAAATCGGACCCTCCAATCCGCCCATGTGTGGCCGCCCTCGAGAAGACAAGTCCGCTTTTGAATTCGGCCACCGGCCACCGGCCATTGACTTCCAACCACCGGCCACCGGCCATTGACTTTCGACCACCGGCCATCGGCCATTGACTACCGGCCACCGGCCAACCGACTGGTTATTTTCCGACCACTTTCCGGCCACCATCCGGCCATAATATTCCGGCAAAAAAGAATATTCCGGCGGAAAAAAATCCTTGGGGGCCTCTGCCCCCGAGGCCTTTAAAGTTGCCCCTGATTCTTGTCCGTGAAAATTTTGGTTTCCGGTGAGTGATTTTCCTTCACGCACGATGGCTTCTCCTCATAATGGGGGCCTTACAAATGTGTGCTTTTACCACAGAAAATTACAAGGGTAAATCAGGCTCCATACTTAACATTGGTGGCAGCGGTACCTTCGTGGTAGAAACCTTGGAATTACGTTATCTTGTTGTGGTCTAGGGTGGCCTCCCTTGTTCTGGCTAGTCGGTTATTTTTATACAGGTGGTTCCCTATAAATCTAGACTCTTCTAGTGTGGTTTGATGCATCCATGACTCGTTTTTAGCATGGCTTTCTATGTAATTCTCTTAGATTTTGATATTAATTTGTCCACTCACACCATGTGAGTTTTGCAGCAAAAAAAAAGAAGAGACAAGGTAAAACATGGAAGTTTGGGGTCTACTTTATTTTGTTCCTGAGCTCTAACATGAGCATAGCAAAGAAATCCATTTTTTGATATCTCTGTGCGTGTCTCGAGGAAGCATACCTACTCTACCTCTATCTGCACAAACTTTAAAAACATCTTTTGTGTCTCACATGATCAATCCCATTCTAGCTCTACCTCTGCAAAATCCACTGACATGTCCTACACAATTACATGCTCTATCTCTTGAGCATATTTGAGCTCACTCATGGAGGAGATTCATCTTCTCTCTTTCTCATTACATGCCAACAACAAAATCAAGACTATTATATCTTGTATCTTAGATACATATATAGGATATACCAAGAGACTTTAAGCTCCCCTGGCAACAATCACTATCAATCCACAATGCATTTGGAAAGACTGCTCTCTAAGTAGTATATGGCATCCAAAATTTGTTAATTCTTTCATTTGAAATCAAAATATATCTCAATTGAAGAACATAGCACACAACAAAGTGTATATGATGCACCACGAGGAGATGACAAGCATACATCTCCTGCTCTTGCAATGTCAACATTGGCCAAGTGCACACAAACAAAGCTTCCACTAGAGATAGTGCTAAGCCACTCACAATGTGGTGTGATGTGGAAAACTCCATCTTCTACTAACAACCAACAAGAAGTAGTGCCACCTTTCAAAGACATGTAAGTAAGAGGAATGCTAAGGGTGAATGTGTCATCATTGCATACAAATCCACCACTCTAGCATGTGTCACCATCACATTTGCATCTTGTATACATTGCTTCCACTATCTCATACATCAAAAGAAATGATGCCTAATGTGCCTTGTGTGACCACAATGCCAACAACACAAGTATCAGCATGAACGAGACCTTTGTCTCTCATGTTTCATGTATGTACGACTCTGAAACATCACACGTGTGTTATATGGATGCCAACAATCCAAAACTATGGCAAGAAATCTTGGAAGAATTTAATCGATTCTCTCATGTAAATTGAGAAAAATCTCAAGGAAAATATCAACCATAAACCACGCCAAAATGGAAACAACGTGGGAGATCAATCAACCATTGCATCAATCCGATGATTATATATGCACAATGTAGCTCTAAGGTACAATAGCAATGTCCAAGACTCAATGCACTATGATGGAGTAACCTCTGCTATAACAAGAAAAATATTTGCGTAGATAATTTGAGGATTAAAAACTCTCAAAAGATCATAAGACACATAACCATATGCAGAATTAGAGAGCAAACATGATGCTCAATATTCATCCAACAAAACTGGATACACAATGTGACATCTGCAAGTAGCTTGTACGTATAACCTATAGAACCAGTGACTACCTATAAGTTGTAGCTACTATGAGCATACGCAAATATCACTCTTGTAAAAGTGCATAAAAGAACACCAATCTATGTCCGAAACTAACAAAACATGTCAAACTATGAGACATAACTGAATCACTATCAAAGTGGGAGTAGCTCGACTAATATAGCATTAGAGAGTAAAATTGCCAATACATACAAACTAAGGCAAGCATCTAGGAAAAATCCAACAGATTTTTCCTTGTAATTTGATCAAAATTTTAAAAAATCTCACCAAAGTAGCATAGACCATAAAGAGACACTTAGTGTCTCAATAGAAAATCCACATATGGTATTCATAAACTCCCAAAATCCTGGCAGTCTAGCTCACTCTTAAATGAGCGGTTCTATAAACAACTTTACCTCTCTAAAATCCCTATGGACTTGTGAATGACCACCTAAAAGTTGTAACTATATCAATCAATATTTGCATATGCATACATAGTAAATAAACTACACGAAATTGTGTTGAAATACTCTCTGAAGTAACCCACACTATCATATATGAGCACAATAGTTGTGCTGCATAATCTGCATTGGAAAAATTGAAAGTTGTGATTAGAAAATCTCAAACAAAAAGTGATCCTAGGCTGGAATTCTAAATCCCTTCACCTATGTTGTCGATGCAAAAGACTCTGTCTCCAAGCATGTGCCCAGAAATTGTGTCTCTCAAGAGACCATTGCAAGCGTGTATAAACACCTCCATGCTTGTGTGTAAGAGCACAATAGATAGTGGTGTTGATATTAATCTCAAATTTTTAATGCCATGCCTCCACCACAGGACGAAGGCGACGTCACCAAAAAGTCGATCTCACAGACCACAATATTGCAATCTACCAAAGCTACCCACTTCATCTTTATCCAATTCTACCAAAAAATCTTAGACCTCAAGCTTTGCATAAGCTTAAATTGCATCCTCAACCTCATAATTTATGCACCCAACTTAGAGCACATGTCGTGCTTTTAAAAGTGCATCATACTCACACACTGTGCAAAACAAAAAACGTGAAATTACCTGTATACAGTCAGTGTGAGTTGAATATCAAAAAAACAATGAGGAATTTGCAAAACGGTTTTCTACAAAGTTGTAGACCACGTCAAAATGGAGGGATATTGTGGATAGAATTTTTACATCTATAGTATATAAGGAGAAATTCAATCTGCAAAATAGTTCTACTATGCACATAGAGTTTTTCACACTCTCTCTTGTGCACCTTCACCTACACACTGTCTTCCACGGTCTCTTTTGAGCTTCCACAAGAGCATACATCACTCTCAATTGATCTCACAAAGTGCCATTGCATTCTTACAAAGATTTTGAGATATCTTGATCTCTCCACCAATGTGACGATTAATCTATTGCCTTAGAGCTCTCAATGTTTCCATGCTCTTTGCCATCGCCGCACACTCTGATACTAGTTGAATAGTGTGAAAATGCGATGTGCGCGCACACGCACACACACACACACACACATAGATACAAAAGGTGTTTTAAAAATGATCTTGAAAATAAATTACAAATTGAATAGTAAAAAGGCCCCTTTTTATTGGTGGAAAATTCACAACTAAGGGGTTTTATTTATAGTCCTTGAATGCGATATATAGGTTTTACATATAGTCCTTGAACATATGCGATATACACATTTTAGTGACCCCCCAAGGGTTAGCAACTTGGGCTTGGCAAGTGCTAGTAGTTGCTTATTCAGGTCTCTCTATCACTTTAATCCTTATTGGCTTATTTGGCTCTTCATACAACTCAATGGTCATCTCTAGAGTTGTCCCTAGTAGGGTTAATATGGCCTTATACTGCAGCTTGATTTTCTTCAAATGTTCTAGCTAATTTATTTGCTTTTTTCCTTCAATCTATCCTAGAACTCTTTTGTCAATTTTTTCTTCTTGGTGGGTGGTTCGATTGAACCCCGGGGCGGTCACTTTTTAGAATGTGTATGATATCACGTGAGTTAACCGGAGAGGATTATTAAAAGACCAAAATGTATAAAAATGTATACATACAGAGGGGGGTGGGGGTTTTTTAAATAGGCTCACAGTGTAAGTATAGTATGTATATTGGGGTATTATTAATTACCTCTTGAACGCACGTGATATAGGGGTCTTTTGATAAGTGACTGCCCCGGGGATTGAACATGCCTGGTCCACTCCTAGATCATGTTTCTTTGTCATTGGGGTAGACAAGTTGGACCCCCCTTCTGGTCCGGTTAGTGCTACTATCTTCTCAAACTTCCCTACTGATTCTTTTGACTTTAGTGCATTTTTAAAACTCTAGGATGAGTTGGCACACAAGTGGTCCAATACAAAAATTGCCAGATATACCATGCTTTGAACAAATGCTAAGTTTTAACCTTAGATGTTTGAACCACCATACTATTGTACAATATTGTCTCTTTGGTATCTTTAGACTCTGCTAAACACCACTTCAATAATTGATGTTTAGACATCCCTTTACAACATTAAAAAATCCAAATTCAATTTGATTTTCCACATTCATGTAGAGTATGTGTTGTGTAGGGAAGTTCCCAAAACTCGATTCTCTCCATGGTTTTCCATTTAACATTGGTCTCATAAAGAGAAAGCCTATTTTGTGGCCTTTAGTAATTTTTGGAAAAAGGTGATAGTAATTCTCAGGAGAACTAAAGGTAAAACCCTTTCATCAAACCATGTTCAATGCATAATGCAAGCTAACAAACTGATAGTAAATTAAACCAAGTATTACAGGTACATTTACATGTCTATCTTTAAGGACAAAGCTATCAACTTGAGAAATTGTACTAAATCATGAATGTAGGTCATATATTTCTTAAGTAGGCTCAAATTTATTTGAAAAATATATTTTTAGGTGCGAAATAGAGTTTTTTAGGTGTGAAATAGAGTTGTGAAGCTCCTACAATGTCTCAATAAAGATTGATGGCATTCAATACTCATCTAAGCTCATCAATAAATAACAACTTAATGCTGCATAAACTTCTATATTTAGAAAAAAAATCTTCTTTTGGGTCCTTTGATGTCGAGTATGAGTCTTATCATTTTTTCACATATTTTGTACCATATTTCCATCATGAATATTTCATATTGTATACAAAAGTTATGTTCAAATTACCAAAATCTGGCATAAGCTACTTAATGGCCTAAGCCACTAACTTGATCCAAGCCACTTTTGTGCATATTTCCTAAGGGCCACCATTAACTTGGCCCAAGGAGCTTTTATACATACATTCTAAAACTAGTGTTAACAGACCCCATCATTCTAGAATTTGGTTAAAGAGTGATTAAGTTTTAAGTAAATCCTTAAAGCGACAAATAAAAAGTCCCTACTATACCCCATTCTCTTCCTAATGTCTATAAAGGTTGACGGTACTATTAGCAACCACATATGTCATGCCCACATTTTAGATTTAGATGTCCTTTATCTATAAATACCAATAATGAGCTTTCCTTTGTTTCTTGTGGCCATCCTTTCGCTAGCCATTGGTGATATCTAGTTTTGTACAAGAACATCTCAACTACAAGGCGTACTTAACTTGTCTAGAAATAGGAAAAATTTTAGTATTATAAGACAAGTGCACACAGTTAACCACTAATTGAATGACAACATAAGTTACTTCAAGACAATGACAAAGAGCAGAGAAAGTAAAGAGATGGTAAAGACTATATTGCATTAATCAAGTACATGATCCCACTCGCTTAGCATATGAAGTGTCTACATAAGTGTTTTGTACATCAGAAACAAATCTAGGATCTTAGGTCTCTCTCTCTCGGAAATGAAGGGATCCTCCCCTTTTAATATATTGCTCCACCTTT
The DNA here is from genome assembly GCF_014529385.1 of Adiantum capillus-veneris. Classification (NCBI taxonomy): domain Eukaryota; kingdom Viridiplantae; phylum Streptophyta; class Polypodiopsida; order Polypodiales; family Pteridaceae; genus Adiantum; species Adiantum capillus-veneris. The sequence goes on from NC_140955.1 coordinate 15,573,918, forward strand.
TTGGCCCTTTTGTCTTGCCTTTCATTTGTGGAACCTTTCTTTGTTGTAACTTTAGTAGACCCCTCTAACTGATTCTAGGTTGTTGAGGTCTAGTTTCACACTTGAATTTCCATCTTGGTTTGGTTCGTTCTTGATCAGAAAGAACCACCATGTCATTGATTATATCTCCCTAGGTTTTGAGCATTCCAATATTGTAGGCATAATGCCCATGGAATTCCACATTATTGACTTGTACAAAAGTATGTACAATATCAAAGCTTAAACACAATGTAAGCCTCTTAAATCCATAGCAAAATACAATTTCAATATGAGCATTCAACAATTTACCTCTTCCAGCAAGAATTATTTGAACATAGATGAAATGCATTGGAGTCAAGTTTCCCAAGCCATAAATTAGTAGCTTACAAATGGCTTTTTTGGAGGTATTATTACCACTTCCAATGTTGTTGAATACATAGAATCTACTAAAAGAAGACATGATTAATGTAGAATCCTCATGATTGCAAAAGAAGAAAGATCTAATAAGTCATTCATGGGAAAATACACTAACCACACACACTTTGGAGGAACTTGCACTTGCCCAAGGATCCTTTGTAAACATTGAAAATGTGTGACCCTTGATAAGCCTTACATATACCCTTACATTCCACTGCATTGGCACTATATAAAGTAGATTTCTACTCCATTGTAATCCTTTGGTAGCTATTTGTAAGCACAATCTGGCTAGAAACTACTTGCATAGTGCATAGTTCTCACACACACACACAAGGGGAAGGGGGGGGGGGGGGGGGGGGGGAGAGAGAGAGAGAGAGAGAGAGAGAGAGAGAGAGAGAGAAGAAGATGTTGCATCAATTGTGGAAAGAGACCTAGAAAGGGATAAGGAGTTAGAATAGGGAATTTGATGATGCACATTAAGAACCTTGATCAAGGAAGGATATGTTGGATCTATGGAGAAAGAGGTTGCAGATCTAGAAGGAGATGTTGGAGCTATAGAGAAAGATGTTGCAAATCTAGAAAGAGATGATGTAGCTATGGAGTAGGAGGTTGCATATCTAGAAGGATATTTTACAAATCTAAAAGGATGTGTGGTAGGACACTTTACAAAAAGGTGCCCTAGCATGTGAATAGGAGGAAGAAGAGAGGAAGAGAGAGAGAGAGAGAGAGAGAGAGAGAGAGAGAGAGAGAGAGATTTGCACTTTTTAGTAGATAAGGGGAGAGAAAGAGAGCTTTGGAAACTTTTAGAGGGGGAGAAAGAAGAAGAGAGAGAAGGGAAACTTTTAATATTCAAAAATCAAAAATCACTTTTGGAGGGGAGAGAAACTCCATATAGATCTAGGAAAATCTACATATGCTCTTCCAAAAAAAAAGAAAAATTATTTTCTATAGGCATGTTTAGTCTATCTACCCCACCATTCTAGCCGTTGGTCAAAGCTTGATAAGTTTTAATTATTTTCTTAAACTACCAGATGAATTAGCCCTCCTATACTCCATTCTCTTCCTAAAGAATGTTTCTTCCTCAAATATCTATTTGGACATTTCTTCAATTTGAATTCTTGCATCTAGAGTCCTTTCTTCTTTGCTTTGGATAATTTGTTAGAATGCTTTTCCTCAAATGGGTTGGGTCTAGATGATGAATCTTTTAAAGAAGATTCACTAGAGCTTGAGCTATATTTACCTTTTTGACTCTTCTCCTTCTTGGATTGTTGCTCTAGTTTGAGAGCTCTCTAAACTAAATCATTAATTATTTTCATTGGAGTTGGTAACTCCTGCTCTCATAGCTTCTTATTCTTGAATCCTCATAAAAACCAAGCTTGTATCCTTTCTCAAATGGCAACTCATTTATCAGCTTTGTGAGCTCTTTGATCTTCTCAATGTAGCTTCTTATTAAGAGCTACCTTGCTAAATCTTATGTAGCTCAAAGATGATATCTTCTTCCCCTTTTTTCTCACTGTACTCTAGTATGAAAGCTTTCTTCAACTTGTTGTATGTTCTCAATCACATGTTGGATAATAGTAGTATCATTTTTGAGCTGCATCCTTCATAGTCTGAGGGATAAATTTCACCAAAAATCTTTCTCAATGTCTTTAAGATCAGCCTACTGCTCAAAAGCTTGAATATGAACATTGAGATCATCCATTCTATGGCCTCTAAATGTGGGAAAATCTATTTTCAAATCATTTGACTTTTCCTTGTATCTGGATTTTTCTCAATGATTAGCTTCTCTCTCTCAACATTTGTAATTGTCATGGTGATCAATTTCTCTCTCGTGACATCTAGGATTGTCCTAGTGTTCAGTTTTGGCCTCTTATCTCTGGGTTTAACATGGTAGTCGTCATCAATTTTTGTGATTGTTTCAAGCCCTTTTTCTCTATGCGGTTTTGTCATTGATTTTGAATGTCTGTTCTTATGTATGTGTTACTCAATGGCCTCACTTTTGACTTTATCTTTTCCTTTATCAACAAGATGGCAAGAATTGTGTGACTGAGAGCATCCATCCAACTCTCTCTTGATGTCTTCTTTGTGAATGTTCTAATAGTTCAAAACCTTGATGCACATTAGGGTGTTTGATGCTTGGGCTTTGTCTCCTCACCTTCAGAACATGGTTGAACATTGTCAAACTTGTGCTTCAATCCTTCAACAATAGTAATGATATGATCCTGGTCCTTATTAGCCATTCTGATGGCTCTCCTACCTCATGATGGGCATCTTGCAGGTATTTTGAATATTTGACTAGCTCTAAGTTTTAACTAAGGAGATTGACTCTTTCAGGAGCTTTAGCTTACCATCATGATTGGCAAAAGGAACGAGTTTGAGCTTGGTGCCTATTCCAAAATTAGGTTCACAATAATTGAATAGACATACTGAGTTATAGGTTAAGATACAGAAACTTTAGATGACTAGATGAAAAGACTTAAATGACCACATGAATAGACTTCAAATGACTAGATGAACAAACTTCAAATGACAATATGAACAAACTTTAGATGAATAATGACATAATACTCGATAGACTTCAGATAATTAGACTTTAGACTCACAACTAGACTAAAATGATAAAGTTCAGATTAGAAGACTTTATGACTCCCTTCCCTTTTGTTATGCTTATGTGAAGTACTCGCACGCTTGGCTTTTATAACTAAGCAAGTACAATGGCTTAGCTTTGATTGCTAGTATGAGATCTAAGAGCATCTCAAGGGATTTAAAATTAATGGGTCATTTTTATAGGTGTCAGTGTTGATTATGTACAGTCATAGAGTATGGATCTTCTACTTTATTCTTCCACATGACACCCACTACTAAGTGGTAACTTTGAAAAGCCTCAACCTATAGTCTTTAGAAACGAACAATGCAAGGCATCTCTCTAAGGGGTGTTCCCACCTTCTACAACAACTGATCAATTGTGCCCAAGGCTTGATAGGAAGTTGTGGTGAGGATTGGTCGTGCATTCACATATGCTCTATATTTTCCTCCACCCTTTAGGATTCCATCTATCAGATTTTGTAGTAAATGGCCTGCAAAATAGCACTTGATGGTTCAATTCCCTAATAAACCCAATGCCCGAACTATTGCAGTGTGTCTAAGTGGTTGTATATATCTTGGAGGCTTTGACACTTGAAAGTGTTGAGAATTAGCCTAAGAGCCAACTATATTGTTGAGTATAGAAGATCTCTAAAAGTAGAGTCTTGATCCTTTTGCTTGACAAAGGTGCAATCATTGTCCATAGATGAAATCCTTTTGAGCACATTATGATTCCTTGCATGTATATGGAGGGCTTCCATGATGATATATGTCATGAGATTAAGACTTTGATTGAAGCCCTATTTTTTTGTTAGGGTGGCTTCTTCATTTTATTTATGTTTCTCATCAACTCGTGTGTTCTTCAGTAGTTTATACGCATGGCAATACCTTGAAGTACGTGTTCATATGCACTCTCTTGATAGTTTCTAGCCCAAAGCTGTTATGGAAAGATAGTTGCCTTGACTTCTTAATAAAGATTTTTGTAGGAATCTTTTGAAGCTCTGCATTTGTGATGAGTGCGGTCCCATGGGAGATCAAGTCTGCAACTTCATAAGGAGCTACTTTCCACTTAATTTTAGTTCTTTGCCTCTATCATCATCAAGGAATACTCTAAGGTACATTTTCAAGTGATTAGCTACCACAAAGCTTGCCTCAAACCAAGGGGTCAAAGTCCACTTTTACTCTTTAATAACCATGACTTGAACATACTTGAGCAATGTAAATCCAAATTTGGCCAAACTTCACCAATTGTCTTAGAATGGCCATCGTAACAAGTGTACACTCTAATAGGTAAAAACTTGATGGGGGATGATGAATCACAATCCATCATTTTTGGCCAAGTCAACTTTTGAAAGTTGGGTTTGATTCAACATGCTACTAGCTACTTTTCCACGACCCTTTGAGTTTGGATCATTGGTGTGGACCTTACATCCAATTTTACAGAATTCAGGCCTCCAAGTAAAGATTTGACTCTTGACTGGAATTTTGGTTTTAAAATGTCAAAAGGTGTTAGAAGCAAGCTAACGCGGACACCATTTTTCGGAGTTCTCCTTGTAAAAAAGAATATTATTTTGATAAATCGGGAGTTGGGGCTACAAGCTTCCATATTGTATCAGCCATTCAATTCCAAGATTTGGTAGAACTCCAGATTATTACTTTTGACCACCCAAAAACCTTGGCTAAGGTATAAAAGCCAATTGACCTAAAGTGGGGTTTGAGGCCATAGGCATGTGTGCTTACATCTTATAAACTTTTCGTAGAAGTTTCGTTACATTTGGATGTCATTTGATGCTGTAACGGATGTGATTTGCTTGCTGAAGAGCGATTGGCTTTTGGTGATTTCAGTCACTTGAGTGTAGCCTGAGTTAGATGCGAGTTGTTAGTTGTTTTCCAAGAGCTTGACAACCTCTTGTAGCCTCTATGCACTAGTCGAGTCAGCTTCGTCCCATGGTTTGACAAATTAATCATGGTTCTCGCTAATACTGCAATAAGATACAATGGCGAGGTTAGACATGCGTCCCACATTTGGCGCCGCTGTCGGGGAATGAAGAGACCTAAACTAGGGAAAAGCAGGATCGTCTTGTGTAATTGTCCTTTAACTTCCTCTAGACTCTCTTTTAGAAACCGCATAGCTTAAGATTGTCGTCTTTTGCGGTGTAGAGGTAGCTTGGAAGTAATCGTACTTGTGAGTGCCTTTAGGATTGTAGTATTGTAGATTTAGATTAGGATTTGGAGAATGATTGGTAGACGAAACAAGTCTTAAGATCAAGAATCTAAAAAACATAAAAAACATAAGAAAACGAGTGTTTGTGGACACTTTCCACAACCCCATTGCATGAGAAACTAGGAGTAGGGTAAGTAGGATCCGAGGTGGATTTCATAGCATTGCTCTCTCTAAAAGAATCAAGTGTGAGTTTTTATGTAAAGTTGCAGAATTTTAGGTCTACGGCTAGAAATAGCATGAAAAGACTCGAATTCACTCAATCCAACTGGGGAGTAAGCCTAAGAGTTGTCCGACTAGTGGGTAAGCTCAAGGACACTTCAAGGTAAAAATTTCAAGAAGTTGACCAAAACTCATATTACTTACTTTTTCTTGACTTTTTAGGCCAAACTAAGTTTTGACTTGATTCATAGGCTTAAAACACATCAATATAAAAGGACTGTCCTTGAGAAAAATTCAAAAAAGTGCTCATTTCAAGCCTCAAGTTAATAATCGCGATTATTAACTTTTTGCTCCAAATTAGCCAAGACTCATATCATTGACTCATTGCATGTGTACAAACAACTTTTTAAAGGCCCAAGAGATTTGGATCTCTAAATTGGCAAAAAACTGGGTGAAAACTAAAGTTTGTACTGACTTTTTGAATCTTGAGTGTGAATTGAGGAAAAATTTATCCAAACTTGTTGAAAACTGATTCATAGGCTTATATTGATGTATTAAACATGTGTATAGGCTCAATTGACCAAAAAATTGTAAAATTTTGATAAAAGTAAATAATCGCAATTATTTACTTCTGTCCTGTTTTTGAACTTTTTTGACCAAGTTGGCACACCACTAGCTTTACCATGTTGTAATAAACCCACAAACCAAATTTGGTAAGATTTGGATCACTGGAGTGAAAACTGTGACAAAAATTGCAAAGTTAGTCTGCGGACAGATAAATGATGACCATTTGACCAAATTTTGTCCAAACTTGATGAAAATTGGGTAGTGACCTTAACGTAAGGTGCTTAATAGATCTGTGTCAAAGTTGGGATAAAAATATGCAAAAATTTGTCAGAAGTAAATAATTACGATTATTTACATCTGTTTCAAAACTTGGTGATTTTGCAAATTTGAGTATACCACAAGGTCAAGCACATCAATTAGACCCCACAAAGTGAAATTTGGACCACAAAAGTGAGACTTAAGCCAGATTCTCGAAATTAGAGTCTGCGGACATGAAACAATGGGTAAACTTGATCAAATTTTGTCCAAACCTGTTGAAACTTGCCCAAGGACTATAACAAGTTGTATACTTGCCAAACCAATCCAAAAAGTGGTAAAAAGTGACAAAAGTAAAGAATCGTGATTATTTACTTCTGCTATCCAGAGACATCAAATTTGACTTTTGGGCTTATACAGTGTTAGACCAGCATAATATAAGGCCATAGGAAAATTTTGGGTTCAATCGGATCAAAATTGGTACAGATACACTCAGTTTACAGATTGCAGATTAGACCTTTGATTTTGCTAAGCTGAATTTGAAAGTCAAAATTTTGACTTCCATAGCACAAATTGAACAAATTGAAGTGAAATACAAAGACCAATCACTGCAGTTCTCAAGAGCTCTACTGTCCTTATAGAAAAATAGCTAATTTGATAAATTTTGTACAGGAATCAGGTTGCAAACGAGGAATCAGTGGCTTGATAGAAAGTTACAATTTTGACTTCCATAGCACAAATTGAAGTGAAATACGGAGACCAATCACTAGAGTTCACAAGAGCTCTACTGTCCTTATAGAAAAATAGCTAATAGACAAGGAATCAGTGGCTTGACACAAAGTTGCAATTGAATCAAGTGGACATTGACGACAAGTCAATCCCAGGTGAGTACTCTATCCAGGGCTTCATACCTCTATATGAACCTTAGATCCGATCGTGTAATAGGAAATCAAGGCCTATTCGGGGAAAACACCAGTAGAGTATCCACTGAAGAAAGCGTGAATCAAGGCAATTCCTTGCACACAATTCCTGAAGAAGTCTCAGACACTTTTTCAGATTCAAAATCCGAAATGTCTTCTTACTCGACTCGCTCTGAAACTGGAACGACAATGCGCTATAAGCATATACTCTCTTTTTACAATACTAATCGTCATGGAGCACAGGTTTACTTGGATCCTAACGAAGAGTATGCTATTCGCATTGATGATCATGGTATTGAGTTCGAAGAAGAGGTTAGGGCAAACAAACAAGGAAAAATGTACATGGATCGAAACGGAACTCCATATGTACAAGTAGAAAACCCGGATGTGATAGAGATATGGGGCTTAGAAGTAAACACTATAATCCCATATATGTCAGCAAAATAAGGATCACCAACCTTGGAATTTGAGGGATACGATCAAGTAGACTTGAAGCCTTTGAAACGGCTTAGTACAGATAATATTAGGATCGAAGTCTACTGTTGGGAAGATAGAAACATAAAAGATCTTTTGTGGACTTCTGATGCTAGACCAGGGCAATTAACGACCATGAAGATCATCTATATCTTCAAAATCAAAGATAAGGGATCTGCGGACCTACCAACTTACTTGTTTAGGGATTGTTATAACAACAACTTTGTTATGATGACTCCTGAGGAGGTAGAACAAACCAAATACTAGGGGTATTCCATACGGGATTTGATATTGGGTCAAGGACTAGAAACCACTCCAAGAGACGAACATCATGAGAGATCATCTGAGAGTAATGTGAAGAAACCAGAAACCACCTCATCACATAGAAAAACGGGTGACACTAAAGCCAGTCCAGGGCTACATGAGTCACTATTTCCGACAGACTGGTTTGAAGGACTCGGAATAGGACCAACTCCCAGAAGACTTGGAGTTGAACCAAATAGACGTGTCAGACCAGCTGATTTCCAAAAATGGGTCAAAAAATATAGTGGATGAGGGGATCCATATGACCACTTAGCAAGCTTCAAGCAAATGCTAAGAGCAGAGCGTATATTCGACTTCCATACCCAATTTGAGGGGTTTGGAATGACATTAGAAAAAAAAGCTTTGACATGGTTCCAAAACATTCCACCAAGGTCAATCATAGATTTGAATACATTAGCTCAAGGATTTGTAGCTGCTTGTTCTAAAACGGGGATTAAACATAATACGGTTGCTCAAATCTACAGCTTCAAACAGACACATGGTGAGTCTGTTAGGGATTGTGCAACTCGAATGAAACAATACATTTCCAGATGCCCACAGATGGAGATACCTGCAGAGGAGCGACTTGTATCATTGTTTTTGGAGGGACTTCTAAACAAAGAACTTCATGCTATACTCTATAGTAAAAGGCATACAACCCTAGAGGCGTGTGTGTCTAATTCTATCGACCTAGGAGACAATTGTGAGATCTTTAATGAAGAGGATTTCCCTAATGATAACCAAAGTGAGAAGACTCCATCCACAAAACCAGCACAAGTGGGAACGGCTACTGCGGCACCACTCTCAGCCATAGAAGATATGCTAAAAAGGATGAATGACATGATGAACAATATGCAAAAAGCACCTATGAGAGGATGAGGACAGGGGATATCCCCACAAGGACAACCAATTAGGCCATAAAAATGGTGTGCAATCGAGGGTAAATGGACCAACCACAAGACGCACGAGTGCTACTTCAGACCAAAGTATGATGGGAATGTTCAATACATGCCCATGAGGCCACAAGGACAACCCATGTACAGATATCAGTCTAATATGGCTCAAGTTCAAAGACCACCAATGGGTATGGAGAGACCTCAACCTGTGTTGGGACAACAACCTACTTATCCAAGACATAATGCGATGCTTGTAAAGTACATGCACTCAGAAGGAGTCATATATGAACAAGCATTAGTGCCTGTTACAACCTATGCAGAGTCTAGTCCATCTACAGTAATGGTAGAGGGAGCCTAGGACAAGTCGAAAGAAACTGGCAGTGAATTCAAGAAAACAATCGTGAAATCTGGAGGATCCATTCTGGTTGATAAATTTTTTGATCCTATCAATGCCGTCTTGGAAGCCTACCAAGCAGGACTTAAAGCAGGTCAAAACATGGTAAACAAATGGAAAACTATCTATCCCCATACATGGAAGCAGCTAAGCTGGAAGCTTATCAAAATTTGGTGAGAATCACGCAGGAAATGCTGGATAAACAGAAACCCAAGCTTGAAAGTATTGCAAAATCGAAAGAGCTTGCGGTAGAAGAAACGAAAGAAAAATCCGATGTGGTGGCAGAACCCCACCTTGAAACAAATGAACCAGAGCTCATAGTGCCGGACAGTGAAGATGCCTTAGACAGAATTCCATTCGTGGAGGAAGACTGGCCAGGACACTTATGGAAAAAGGTAAGGGAGATCAATGATGGGAGCCTAACTTTAAAGTCAGCTCCTATAGAGGAAGTCTGGTTAAATAACCTACCATCTGATATGAACATGGATTTACAATCCTTGTATGGAGATTGCGGATCAAAGGCTTCAGGAATATCTAAACCTTTGACATTAAAAACATTACCTTCTTACTTGGGAGATAACAAAGATGAATCTATCATTTGCAAGACCACTCAAGTAAAAAGAGCCAAACAGACCCTAGAAGTGGACAACATTCACTCAATCATGTCTACACCTATCCAATGCACTCTTACTTTGGGAGAACTGTTGAAACTCAGGCCATACTTATGGAATGATTTACAGAAAACCCTAGAAAATGTGGGGATAATGGGGTTAATCTCTAAGAATCTGGGAAACTTGAAAAATGAAATGGAAAACAAAGAGATACGATCAGTTCCTATGAACAAGGTCGGAGAATATTATGAAGGGGAGGAAGGAAACACTACGATCACAGTGAAATATAATGACATTGAAACCATGGAAATACTGGATAGTGGAGCGGGCATAGCCATAGCCACTAAAGCAGTATGGGAATCCTGGGGACAGCCAGCCATTAGACAAATGTGAATGAAATTACAGTTGGCTGACAGACACATTGAAAGACCACTAGGGCTACTAAAAAAAGTGATAGTCAACTCCTGTGGAATTGAATCAACAAACTTTTGCCATAGTAGACTTTGGAAAAAAACTCAACTATGAAATCATATTGGGAAGACCTTTCATGCGACAGGTACAGCTTATCCAAGATTGGAGAAACGACTATCTGTACTTAAAGCAGGTGGGATCTATAACAAGGGTCAATCTAAAGGACCACACCTATAGAGATGTCTTGAAAACACCCATCCAGGAGTTTGATTCAGTCTCTTCGGCTGAAACTAAACTTCCATATTGGCTAAACAAAGACACTCCTATTTGGATGTGTGGAGGTTCAGAAAATGGAAGCTTGAGACGAGAGGAATGTATCCTAGAAAGGGACTGTACAGACGAAGCCTACATACCTGAACCCTTCCTAGAGCATTTATTCGAACCATTCGAGTGGACTCAAATCTTAGCGACATTGCCTACTCAATTTTGCAATGAGGATGGCTATGACATAATTCCCATCCAAATGATGTCAGTCCTTAACATTGAAAATAAGGATGAGGAAACAAAGGACTTGATGAAAGCTCAATAAGTCTTTTCTGACCTCTATTACGATGCAACTCATGAGTTGGATGAACACTCAGCTACCTCCAAAGATTCAGGATCTGAAAAGAACATACGAGAGCTCAACTACTCTTAAGGGGAAGGGAGGAAAAGTTTTTTGACTTTCCAAGCCAGAAATCAAGAAGACAAAAATGGTATGGAAGAAAGAGGGACACTAAAATTGTGAAAGCACAACCTATGTCATCAGTCTCCAGTAAAACACAATTCCTGACGCAGATAGATGCTAATGATTGTGTCAAGGACAAAATAACTGGCAGATATCCTTCAAACGGAGACTCAAAAATGTCTCAGACATCGAGAAAAGCAAGGAAGGTTACTCAAGAAGAACATCAGGATAAAAACCCCTCATGACCAGAGTCGAGAGAAAAAAAAAATCAAGAGTTGAAAAAAGCTCTAAAGGAGATATACACCACCGAAATGGAAACCATGAAAGAGGATGGGAAGGATGTAATGCATGTTCCATCCCATTAAAAAAGGTATACTCTCCAAGATTGGAAAATCATAATCGAACAACCTGTTAGGGAACTACGGAAACAAGGCGAGTCTTACGAAGGACCTGAAAACGCTAAAAGGGTAGACTTGGCTGAACCAAGAGAAGAGCCTAGACCGACCTACATTGCAAATGACCTAACAGAAGAAGAAGAAAAGCTTTTGCTAAGTTTGTTAGAGGAATACCGGGATATCTTTGCTTGGTATTACAAGGATCTCAAGGGTGTTGATCTAGAAATCTGTCAACATACTATACCCATGAGAGATGATGCGAAACCAAGTAGACAGAGACCATACACTTATAACGAAACATTTTCCAGGAAGATCAAAGAAGAGATTGAAAAACTAAAGGAAGCTAAATTCATTTACAAAATTGAACACACTGATTGGGTGTCCCCAATTGTGGTAGTACCTAAGAAGAATGGGAAATTACTAGTGTGCGTTAATCTCAAAAAAGTGAATGCAACTACCATTAGAGACAACTTTCCTCTTCCGATAACTAAGCACGTTTTAGAACGAGTGGATGGAAAAGAAGCTTACAACTTCCTAGATGGTTTTTGGGGATACAATCAACTTTTGGTTGACCCAAAAGATCAGCACAAAACTGCTTTTGCAACAGAATGGGGTATATTTGCCTATCGGCTTATGCCGTTTGGGTTAACTAATGCTCCAGCCACATTTCAGAGATTGATGAGCCATGCTTTCAAAGAGTATCTTCGAAAATTCTTGGAGGTATACATGGATGATTTATGCATACCTTCGTCAATCTGAGTTGATCATTTTGAACATCTCAAAAAGGTATTCGAAAAATGTAGACTTTACAGGATTTGCTTAAACCCTGAAAAGTGCACATTCATGGGAAGACAAGGGAAAATTCTTGGACATATAGTGTCTAAAAATGGCATAGCTACCGATATTGAAAAGATTCATATCATTGCTGATTTGCCTAGACCAACAACAGTCAAAGGGGTACAAGCCTTCATGGGACATTGGATATTACCGACGGTTCATCTATATGTATGTTATAATTGCAAAACCCATGTATAGCTTGATTACGCGCTTTGAATGGATCGAGGCATGTGAAGAATCCTTCATGAAGCTTAAGCAATCTCTCACCTCAGCTCCAATACTGAAAGCACCCGATTGGGATAAGGCATTCCATGTACATGTAGATACTTCAAATTTTGCTATTGGTTGTATACTAGCCCAACCAAGAGATGAGAAAATTGACTTTCCTATTTCTTATGCTAGCCGACAATTAAATATGGTAGAAAATAATTACACCACCACTGAAAGAGAAGGACTAGGAATGATCTATGCCGTTAAAAAGTATAGACATTACCTATTGGCCAACAAGTTTGTGTTCTTTGTGGACCACCAAGCTTTGTTATATTTGGTCAGCAAACCATGCAGCACAGGGAGAATAATGAGATGGTTCATCATTCTTCTCGAATTTGATTTCACTGTGGTTGTTAAGAAAAGCACTACACATCAACGAGCAGATCATTTGTTCAGGATTGTTTCGGGGGAATCACCTAAAGGGGTAGATGACGATCTACCAGATGCCTATTTGTTCTCCGTAGAAATGATACCAAGATGGTCAAAAAAATTATGTCATTAATGACGATAGCTCAAGTGGATTCACCACTCCCTATCACAGTTGATTTATTCGAGCAATCGGCTACGTATCAATTACTAGCTAGGAGGCTATATAAAAGAAATCGAGACGGGATATTTCTTTTATGCATTAACCCTGAAGAAAGGGATCGGTACCTAAGTCAAGCACATGTTACCATAGTAGGACTTCACTTTGCGGAAGATCAAACTATGCAACGAATCTTAAGACTTGGAGTATTTTGGCCGACTACTATGAGGAGAGATGTTTGATCTTTTGTAAGATATTTCCCTCAATGTCAGAAACAACAACCCATTCCTCATGTAATATTGTTTCAAATGTCACCTATTTCTAAGTGGAGTAACTAGCTGGTTACTTACTTATCAAGTCGAACATTTCCTGAGGATATGAGTAAACGATGTCAAAGAGCAATTGAAACGGAAGCAAGAGACTATGCTCTCATTAGGAACCAATTATATCGGCGAGGTAAAGATCAACATTTGCATCTTTGTGCAAATGAAAACGAGTATATTCCGATTGTAGAACAAGCACATGCTGGATTAGCTGGAGGTCACTTTTCTAGTGAGACCACCGTAAGAACAATCTTGATAGCAGTCATATGGTGGCCAACACTTTTTGCAGATGCCAAAGAATATGTTCGAAGGTGTGATGCTTATCAACGAGCAAAAATGCCAACACGAGTAGACAGCATGCCCTTAAGACCAATGATGGGGGCCAGAGCCTTCGCAAAATGGGGTATAGATTCTGTGGGATCGATACAGCCACCTGCTTATAGAACCCAAGCTCAATATATCATTGTAGCTACGGACTATTTGACCAAGTGGGCCAAGGCTAAAGCAACCCAAAAGAATGATTCCAGAACCACTGCTGCATTCTTATATGAGTATGTATTTGTAAGGTATGGACTGCCAATAGAGATTGTCAGTGATCGAGGAACTCATTTCCTCAACGAGGTAATAGAGTATTTTCTTAATGAGCTTATGGTTATCCATAACAAATCAGCTCCCTATCACCCACAAGCAAACGGACAAGCTGAGCATACGAATAAAATTCTTAGCTCAGTACTAACCAATGTGGTTAGTTCAGGAAGGACCGACAGGGAAATGAATCTCCATGCTTCTCTATGGGCTTATCGAGTTTCATTCAAAACAGCTTTAAATGCTACACCCTTTAACCTTGTTTACGGTCTTGATGCCATACTGCCAATAGAATTTCTATTTCCGACATTAAGGGTAGCACAAACTCTTGAGTGGATTGGACATGAATTGTAAGAAAGACTTGAAGATTTGGAAAAGCTAGATGAGCAAAGGCTAACTACTGTAGCTCATATCTATGCACAAAAGCGAAAAACAAAAATGTTTTTTGATTCCCACTTAATCACCAAAATTTTCAAGAAAGGGGACTTAGTTCTAGTCTATTCTCTTAAGCAACACATTCCCAAGTTTAAGAAAAAGGAAAATGGACCATGTATCATTGAAGATGTATCTCCAAGTGGAGCATAAAATTGTCAACCTTAGATGGTGAACCAATGGCTAATTGGATTAGTGGATGTCGTTTAAAGAAATACAATTTGCCACTAACTAATGAATTGCTAGAGAGAGAATGCATGCAGCCAAACAAAGGAAGATGAAGCGACAACAGGTTATTGATGAGGCCCAAGAGGAAGCTAGACTTCGGGTACTCAAGCGTAAAGTTTCTCTCAAGAATCAACAGATACCGATTCGCATCAACACCTTTGAACTAGATGATCGACAATGGGAATTACCTAAAGATACAGTTTCAACGGATGATGACTGGTTAGATGGAATGGATGTGCGCATCAAAGTACAGCTCAACAATCATAGCACCGATGCTTTGGTAGACACAGGAGCTAGAGTGAATGCAGTCAGTTATTCCACATACAAGAAAGCAACAAGTCAAGCATTGACCGCAGGAATAATGACAATCAAAGGATGCAACAAGAATCTGACTCCAACATTGGGAGTGGCCAACTTGAACGTGGTAGTACATGGATGTTCATGTTTGCATCAGTTTGTCTGCTTGCCAGATGATCACATGAATGAGACAATGATTCTTGGTATTCCTTGGATGCGAACATACAAAGTAGTACCAGATTGGGATACAAATCAGCTAAAGTTATCACTTAAAGGAGGACAACTCATTGTTCCTATTGCACCAAGCAAAGAGGAATGGAAAAGATGCAATCAGAGGACCAATCCACGAAGCAAATCTTCTCCATCCCCTCGACAAACAAATGCTACAAGTAGCATGCAAGGAGTGAGGCAAATTTGGGTACCAAAAGCACAACTTGTGGATAAACCAGATCAGATCTGGGCGCCTAAAATTTCACCAAAGAAACATAAGACGGTCCCAAGGATTCGAGCACCGAATCGAGCATCTATGATCAAGGAACCTAACATGAAAAAGGTTTGGAAGAAAAAGGAGCACATATATTCTCCACACAACGCGAAACCAATCAAACAGTGGAGAGTTAAGTCTCAACAGACTCTCAAAAACCATGCACCAAGCAAACCGAGCTACCAATGGCGAGAAAAAGCTCGACAACCGTCTAAAGTGCTACCAACAGCTCAAGAAATCATCGTGCTTAAACACCCTGGTGGTACTATCAAGCAGAGAGCACAAAGGCTACAGGATTTTCTCTTTGGAAGACACCAACAGCAAACCTCGACATCGGAAACCCTTGAGTTATTTACTCAAGACCCAACTCTTGCACAGCATATTGAGTTGAATTGCATTGATCTTCATATCATGGTAGAGCCAATCATGGCTATGCATAGACACAATTTTTCAACCCATGTACACAGTCGTCCCGGAGAACGCCATCTAGGAGGGCGGAAGGGTACTACTAAATACTAAGTAATTAGGGGCAATGTTTAAAGAGGGAGGAAAAAGTTTCATGTTAACATGTGATTTTTTGCAAAATTACCTAATAATGCCCTTATAATTCATCAACTGGGAAAAAGTCACTGATAATATCTTCCCGATGAGTGTAAATAGTGTATATACTATCAGAAAATCATCAAAAATAGTCCTTTTTTGGGTATTTTTCATTATTTTTACTATAGGAAGGCTTAAAAATGGAGAAATACAACAAAAAACAATAAAGCTATGTTTTTCAAGGGATTTTCTTAATTATTGGATTTTCACTTTGCTTTTTTAGAGCATTTTTCTATTTTCTTTGATTTTTCCAATAAAAAGGTCAAAAATTAATAATAATTAGCTCAGATGGAAAAACGAAAGACACGATGGTGATCAGAAAGACAAGGCGGACAAGCACAAAAATTTTCAACAAAATCAGAAGATGAAAGCGGGAAGCCTAAATTAGGCGACCAAGCCTACTTTTGCAAAATCTTTGCAGAATGAGCTACAGGAATCCGATTTTGGAAATTTTTGAGCCTAACATAGATTTCATGGCCTAATAGGACTAACGGGGGAATCTGAGGAATATTGGTTCGGAAAGTGCGGGTATAGATAGCCAGAGTAGGCTAAAACCACCTCATTTCCACTGGAGCTTTGTAGAGAGAGCATTTCAGCTTCTTTCGCGCGTCATTTCCGGAGCCCACAGTTGACCTTTTTCAGCGCCGTCTCACACGAGACATGAGGGGAGAAATGCAAGCCACGGAGAAAGCCAAGAAAAAGTTAAGCCAAAAGGAGAAACTGCAAGAGCTTCCCCCGTATCAATTGGACCCAGAGTCAGTAAAAGCTGCAAAGTCATCTTATCTTTCTAAAGAGCAGTTAGAAGAACACCACACCACGGTCTTCACTGGCAGTTTTAAGAGTGAAGAAGTACATCCGATGGAGTTGCAGCTCTTACCTAAAGAGGTTTATGATGTCGCAGCAAAGCCAGAAACCAAAGAGGCTAACCGCAGGTTGGGACTCCGACACTTCTATGAACAAGAGCCCTGCGGAGTAGACTTTCAGAAAGCTTACGAGCTTTTGTCCACCATCAAGGAAGACGGAACTGCCCAAATCTCAGAAAACCAAGTAAATAAGGTAGAGGTTGTAATTACAAAGGAAATAGTGGCAGAGGCACTCAGATTGCCCACTAAAGGGATGACCATGCGGGCAAGAGATAGGAAAACAGCGGGCACGTTTACAAAGGAAACAGTTGCGGCTACATTTGCCGACCTCATCCACAAGCAGGTGGAAGAGCCAGCCCATCTGTACCATCAACATTTCCATTTCTTGGCGAAAAGGCCACCAAGGTACACAACACCAAATCACGCCATGGCCACCACTTTTACACAAGTTCTGAAGTCAACCACCAGACAACATGTGGACCGCGTGCAATATGTGTTGACAACATTGAAGGCCACCAAGAAGGAGGGAAAGATAACATACTTGGGTGCGCCAGAAGTATTGACCAGAATAGCCTATCATGCCATCGGCATGGCTGACAACCTACCGCCTGCCCCGGATCAGAACACATGGATCTTGGCAGCTCAACCCTCTCCGAGATCAACAAGATCTGGTAAGCGATCATTTAAATCAGGTGATGAATCCGATGAAAGTTCATCAGAGCAGCATAGCAGTGAAAGCTCTGACAACGAAGAAAAAAGAGCTACGTGGGAAGAGATGAAGAGGAAAGAAGTGGCTGCCCACCAAGAGGAGCCATCTCAAAATCAAGCGAGATTTGAAAGAGAAAAACAGATGTATCATCACACTAGGCAAGTGCAAGGAAAAGACCCAGAAAAGTGGGTACCTACCGGCTTGAAGGGACTTCGAACGAAACATCATTCAAGGAAAGAGGCCGAGGATCCCAAGGATCATTTAGAAAGAATGTACCAAGAGGCAAAGTCCTTGAAGCTGAAAGAGGCAAAAGAAGCAGCCAAGAAAGATGAGGAAGCATCAACTCAAGAGCAAGGCCAGGCATCTCCCCGACCCACCTCACCGCCGCCGGAACAACAGGACCAGCCCATGCCCACTCCACCATCATCACCGCCAGGCCAACAGACCACTGCAGAAGCCGAGACTGACAAGGAAAGAGAGTCTGAGTTCACCCACCAAACGGAAGCTACACAGCAAACTGACCACGCCGAGCAACATGAAGAAAAGGAAACTGAACCAGCACCAGAACAGACAGTCGAGGACACTCACAAGGAGGTGGATGAAACTAGTAAACAGCAAGATACAGAAAAAGAGCAAACCACTACACATGAGGAAGAAACTGAGACTGAGAAGGAAGGAAGGCCTACAACTGAAGAAACTATAAGGGTTGAGACCACACAGCTTGTTTCCACGCAGCCAGCAACTGCTGAGGTTTCAAAACCTCCGAATGGCCAAGGAAAAGCAACCGTCTCTATAAAAACACCAACAATAACAACACAGCAAGAAGCAACACAAGAGGCTGCTGGCACATCTGAACTAGCACGACAGAAAGAGTGGCAGTCCAATTATGACGTCATTCTACAAGTGAACTAGTATGCAAGGCAGATGCAAATCATGATGGAGAAACTCCGCTCAGCAGCCTTAACCGCAGTACTAAAGCCAAAGAATTAGAAATGGTCATCGATGCTCTTCAAGGCGAGCTCGATGACAGAATGGCTACTATCACTGATCTTCAAAGGAAAGTACAAGAGCTAAAGACTGAAGCAAAACGGCATCAGATAGCCAGGGACAGCCAACAGAAGGAAATGGAAGAGTTGGGTGACCTCCTGACTAAGTTATCTGATGCCTACAAAGTGAAAGATGAGCAGTTGACAAAGGTGACAGATGAACTTCTTACCACCTCCCTGTCCGCTCAGAAGATTCAAGTACAATTAGATGTAGCAAACGCATCTCTGCAGTATTTGGAACAAAGAATTAATGATCAGGCCACTTTCTTGCGGCAATTAAGAGAAATCCAGTCGTGGCCTCGATCAAGGGAACAGATGAGGTGTATAAAGCACTTGAAAAGAAAAACAAAGATTTAGAGCTGGAGTTGAAGCTAGAGCAGTCACAACACGAGACCTGACGCTCATGCGGGTCCAAAGAGAGGAGGAGCTCCTTAAAGAGATTGCAGAATTGAAAAGAGAGAACCAACTCGTCAGAGATGGAAGGTTGGATGTACAGGAGGAGGCAGGCACTTCAGAGCCGTCCCAAGTGGAAATCCCCTCAATCTCATTCGCCGACTTTGAGACGCAATCTACAGCAGAGCCGAGTATGGGAGAAGATTTTCAAATCCAAATCACAGAGGAAGACAAAGTGCCGATGGTCCAGCTATCAAATGCTGAAGAAGATGCACTGAAGTAGAAGATCACCTTGGAGGTAGATGAGCAGTGGAAGGCAGTTATGCATTGGGAGTTGAGATTTTTACACTCTGTCAACGTCACACAGCTCACTCCCAATCAAATTAGTGCTCAATGGCACCAACAATCCCTGCCATACCCTCTCATCAAGGTTGAACTCTTACAGGTAAAGGAAAGTTTATACAAGGATATGCAAGAAGATGGCATGGATAAAGACCACCCAAAGTGGAGGCTAAGCTGGTTGAACAAGAATCCAAGATACTTGATTCTGTTCACAAGAGAACCTGCGGCCATATAGAAAGATCCAACATTTTGTCCTGTACCGCGAGTAAGGACGTGGCAAGCACACGAAGCAATACAGAAGAAGAGGCCAACATGGCTGAATTTTCCTAGGCTGCCAGCTCTAGAGAGAGGCCAAGCAACAGAAGAATACATGGTGAAAACCCTAACGAGTGCCATGACATTCTTTAAAAGTCTGCCAGATCTCTATTGCGCAATGCTACACAAAATCTGCAGGATGCTACTTACTTGCATACAAGTCTTCAATGATCCTGAGCAGACAGGAGCCCCCTGGCTCTCATTTTTGGAAGGGAACAAAGTTCTTTGCTATGATTTAAGTGGACAGTCCTCAGAGGAAGTTCTTTATGGATTTTATGCCTAATGCATGTTTCTGCCCTCGCACAATATGCTAGCTTTTGACGAGGCCTTCTACACTGGATTTTTCACGTGGCGAACGAAGATATTTGCATCGGTGATAAGCAACCTCACAGCAAGATTTGTAGGCTACTTGGCAGTGGAACTCAAAAACAAAGTCACCATGCAGGTTTTGCAAGTGCCAGACAAAGAACGCAAAATCAGATATGAAAAATCACTGGAAGCACTGAAGGACCGCCTCGCCCGCCGTCAACCCGAAGATTACTTCAACCCAAAAAGCTGTGTCAAGGGACGACACAGGCGAGGAGGGGGGGGATGTTAGCAAGAAGCTAACGCGGACACCATTTTTCGGAGTTCTCCTTGTAAAAACAATTATTATTTTGATAAATCAGGAATATTGTAACTCCTATTTTCTTGGTAAACCTTGTAATTAATGAGTCGGGGCTACAAGCTTCCAGATTGTATCAGCCATTCAATTCCCAGCTTTGGTAGAACTACAGATTATTACTTTTCACCACCCAAAAGACCTTGGCTAAGGTATAAAAGCCAATTTTTTGAAGTTTTTTATAAGTTTTTGGATAAGAAATACACAGCGTGAGCTAACGACGCTATCTTCTCTCCTTCTCATGCTTCTTACTCCCTCTCCGGTTATCACATTGCGACTGTGTTTGTTGCATTGCAACCGCAAGTAAGAGCTCTATGCATTGACGTAAGCCATTCACAGTATTTCGTAGCTTTTGGCGTCGCCGACCCGCAGCCTAATTTCATCATAACTAGGAATTTACACTTTTAAATCGAAAACTACGAATAGGCAAGGTATTGGGGCATCATTGCTAAGCATTTAGATGCATTCTGGGTCGAAAACGACTAGGTCAAAAATCCACTGCTGTTAATAATCACGATTTTGGAACTTGACCTAAAGTGGGGTTTGAGGCCATAGGCATGTGTGCTTAGGTCTTATAAACTTGTCCTAGAAATTTTGTTATGTTTGGATGTCATTTGTTGCTGTAACAGATGTGATTTTCTTACCGATGAGCGATTGGCTTTTGGTGATTTCAGTCACTTGAGTGTAGCTTGAGTTAGATGCGAGTTGTTAGTTGTTTTTCAAGAGCACTAGTCGAGTCAGCTTCGTCCCATGGTTTGACAAATTAATCGTGGTTCTCGCTAATACTGCAATAAGATAGGATCGTGAGGTTAGACATGCATCCCACAAAAGGTGATCCGATTGGTTTGTCATGATACCTTCATCACAATTGTCTGGTCAGTTTCTTCATAGAGCTGGGATGATGGATTGCAATCCATCATTGATGAGAGCATGGCATGCGATTCACACACATTCTAAGCACACTGGTAAAGTGCAATGCAAATCTAGATAGAAATAGTCCTAATTTTTGTTGTGTGACCATATCTTTACATTTTTTATCCTTTCTCCTATTTTTTGACATTTTTTGCAAGTGACTATGGACATTGGTGACCCTTAATCCTTCCAAGACATAGTCTCCTTGGGTAGATGACACTGTGATGGAGCTTGTAGTTTTATTCTGATGCAATTTGACTCCATCTATTGTTGATTGAAGCTCTCTAACTTTCCACCAACTTTGAAGCTATTTGTTAGTTCAATGTTAGTCAACTCCTTTGACTGTTTTGGTCGCTACTAAAGTGGAGGGCGAACCCATGTTTTGCCTAGGGTAATGGATCATGATCAAGCATCTTTGATGTTTTCCCCTTAAACTCTTACTAGGCCTTTACCATGTCTTCTTGGGCACTTTGGGGAGTTAGGTCATTTGACAATTCAAATTTTGGTTTGCTACCACCAGGATTTGTGATTTTTTTCCTAGATCATAGAGCAAACCCCTATGGCCTTGCACTAAGGATCACTTGGTGAATCCACTACTTTTTTTTCTCCTAGAATTGTGTAGAGGTACATGGATTAGAATCCATGATTTGCCACCTATGCTAGTTTTGTTCATGCAGCCTGCTAGTAGGTGACTTTGAGATTGTGTCAATATTTTGTGGATTGGAGCCTTTGAAGACCTCCATGGAGATGATGCAGATGGGGAAGTTTGTGCTCTATTCCTAATTGTGTGCTCCCTTCGTGGCCTTTGCATGTCACGTTCAACATTATGCAAAGCTAGTGTAATTTATGAGTATCTCTTTTGTGAAATCTAGAGGAGAATGGAGCCCTGATATCCGTACAAATTGGAAGCATGTGCAACTCGCTCGTGGTCAAAACTCTCTCTCTCTCTCTCTCTCTCTCTCTCTCTCTCTCTCTCTCTCTCTCTCTCTCTCTCTCTCTCTCTCTCTCTCTCTCTCTCTCTCTCTCTCTCTCTCTCTCTTTCTTTTTGTGTGTGTGTGTGTGTGTGTGTGTGTGTGTGTGAAAATGAGCTAGTTTTTGTGTATTTACTCATATGTTGCATATCCAATTGGTGACTTCCACTTTCTCCCTAATTCAATTACCCTATGCATATTACCTATGACTCAAACAACTCTTCATTCCAATTTTCAATAATTCATACCGTAATTCTCTCCTTTCATGCTAAATATTTGACATGCTTGAAGGTCTTGATTTGAAGATTTGGCATCTTCTTTCAAAACTTAGTTCCCACTTTTAGATATTTGGCATCTCATTGGATTGGTCTAGTTGATCTCAGTTTCTCACAGGGACAAATATTAGGGAGTGAGGGTTGTTTTGTGATTGTGTCTGGCTAGTTTTTTCATGTTAGGACATTCCCACCATGTTTAGCTCAGGTTTTTGGATTGGTTCCATGGACACGTAGGCTCCTATAGCCCTAGGATATTTTTTCCTACTAGCTCCCTTGCCTTTCCCAATCCCTCTGGGCCTATAAACTCCAGTTTTTCTAGTGATTCCTATTTTAGGGTCTTTTTGCCAGGTTCTGGGGCTGATAGTCTAGGTTGGCGACTGATGGGAGATAGTCCCCTAGGGGATTTGGTTTTAGGCATGTAAATCGGCCCCAAAGGGGGGAAACCTTCCTTGGGTGTGCCAGTGGGCACCAGTTGGAGGATGGCGGGCAATAGGGACGAGGAGGGACAACCTAGCATTTTTGGGTACCTTTCCTCACTATTGTTTTTGGGTAGCTAACCATGACTGGATGTTGGACAGATGTGTAGCAAGAGGGGCATCCAATTAGATATCTAGTGCTCCTTCCACACGTGTTGCAATCAGTTCTCCATGCACCCGACACAGTAGTCTTAGATCTAGTGGTCCTTAGTGTTGGAATTAGGGTTGCAGAGAAACGTACACAGCTTGGAGAAGATGAAGGAAGCTCAAGGCACACAATAGAGAGTGTGTTACTTAGTGTGAAATGGAAATATAGATAGCCCTAGAGTGATGGGCGTATATAAAATGCTCGGGGGGAAAAACCTCCTAAAGAGGGAAAAAATGCCCCGGCAGTCCAAGTGTGTTCACACACATCACTACCACATGTATATGGTAACAAATCCCCCCTGGAGTGATGCGGTGAACGAGAGCTGGCACATGAGTAAAGGAAATTGCCATGTCCTGAGGACATGATCAGTCCACAAAGGGGAGTAAGCCCAAAGCTTTGCGGAAAGCTTCAAGATTCTCATGAGACAATGCCTTTGTGAAAAGATCTGCAAGGTTGTCCTGTGTTAGCACATAAGCCAAGCTGATCTCTCCTGCTGAGAGCCTCTCCCTGACATAGTGGTACGGCACCTCAACGTGCTTTGTGCGAGCATGAAAAACTGGGTTCCTCGCAACTGCCAATGCACTCTGACTGTCAGTGTAGATAGTTTTGGCAGTGTCTTGTCCAACACCCAAATCAACCATAAGGCCTCTGAGCCATACACACTCAATCGTAGCTGTGAAGACTGCCCTGTACTCAGCCTCACAACTCGAAGTGGCCACAGTAGGTTGCTTCTTACTCAACCATGATATACATGAACTGCCAAGCATGAAACAAAAACCACTTGTGTACACTCGCGTGTCAAAACAACCAGCCCAATCTGAGTCCAAAAAAGCATGTAAGTCTGGCGTCAATGATCCCCCCTTGGGATAAAACAAGCCAAGATGTAAAGTGCCACTAAGGTAGCGGAAAATCCTCTTGACAGCCTGCCAATGCTTAGACCCTAGGCTATGCATAAATCTGCTGACCTGTGAGACTGCAAACTGAATATCTGGCCTCGTATTGCATACACAAATGAGGTAGCCAACAGCAGTTTGGTAAAGAGTGACTTCAACAAGATCTCCAGCATCATGTAGACTCAACTTCAAACCTGTTTCCATGGGAGTGGCAATAGGTTTGCAATCCTCAAGTCCAAACTTACATAGCAATGTCTCTATGTAACTTTTCTGACACAAGGCAATACCACCATCACACTGTTTAAACTGTATACCCAAGTAATGATGCAACAACCCCAAATCTTTCATCTTGAAAGTGGCATTCAAATCAGCCTTAAATTCAGCAATATGTCTCTCATTTGGTCTAGTGATCAGCAAATCATCGACATAAAGAACCACAATGAGAAGTACATCACCCTAACGCTTTACATACAATGTGCTTTCTGTTGGACTGTTACGAAAGCCCCGTTTGACCAAATGAGTGTCAGCTTTCTCATACCAAGCACGAGGAGATTGCTTCAACCCATACAAAGCCTTCTTACATCCGCACACTTTGTCCTCTTGTCCTTTTATGAGAAAACCGCGAGGCTGTGTTACATAAACTTCCTCAAATATGTCACCATTCAAGAAAGCAGTAACAATGTCTGATTGATGTACATCCCAACCAAAATGAGCTGCCAATGCACATAGAAAACACATAGTAGTCATACGACAAGTGGGAGCAAAAGTCTCTTCATAATCTTTGCCTTTTTGTTGTGCATAACCCTTTGCAACAAGTCGAGCCTTATGGCGATCAATCCCACCATCAGGCTTGCGTTTCAACTTGTAAACCCACTTCGTACCAATGGCCTTTTTTCCAGGAGGCAAATCACATAAAGTCCATGTGTCATTTTCTATTAGTGCATCATATTCTGATTGCATATGGCAGCCATCCAATTTTCTGAATTATGTGCTTCATCAAAAGAAAGAGTCTCCTCAACATCATGTAAGCTAGACACAACCAAAGCATAACAATCTGATGCATAAGATGCATGGCGAGAGCCTGAACGAGTACGACTAGACAAAGGTGCATCCAATTTACTGTCACGCAAAGTGTGCACCAGCCATTTTGGCATACCTCTAGCCTGCTCATTTTCAGCCCTTTCCTCATCAAGTACATCATGTACATCTGCATCAGTAATAGGCTGATCTGTAACATTTTCACAAACCCCCATAGGCTATACATTTGCCTCATATAACCTATAACCTTTGCTTTCAGCACTATAACCAACAAAAATACATTTGACAGCCTTATCATCCAATTTTCTGCGCTGTGTTTGTGGCACCAAAGCATATGCCAAACAACCAAAAACACGCATGTGCTCAATAGAAGGCTTTCTATCATGCCATGCTTCTTATGGAGGAATAGACTGCAAAGCTTTTGTAGGACACATGTTTAGTACATAAGTGGCACACATGATGGCCTCAATCCAAAAAGAATGTGGAAAATCTTGACTTTTGACCATACATCATTCCATTTCCGTCAGTGACCTGTTTTTCCTCTCAGCAACACCATTTTACTGAGGTGTATAAGGCATTGTACATTGGTGTTTTATCCCACGACTAGCCAGAAATGCATTAAATTCATGAGACATATACTCCCCCCCTCGATCGGAACGGAGGGTGCCCACAGTACATTTCGAGACATTTTTAGCCATAGCCAGAAATTGTTTGAAGCACATAAAAACTTCGGACTTCGCTTTTAGCGGAAATACCCATGCATGCCTGGAGTAATCATCAATGAAAGTCACGAAGTAAAGGTAATTCCCCAAGGACAAAGTTTGCATGGGCCCACAAACATCACTATGCACAAGCCGCAACCTGCATGTGGCCCGAACTGAACCATCCTTTGGAAACTTAGAACGATGCATCTTACCCAAAATACATCCTTCACAAACATGTTTGATAGGTGCTTCAAGAGGTGGCAAAGAAGCAACCATATCACATTTTTGCAAACGTAGCAAACTGGCAAAATTCAGATGACCAAAACGTGCATGCCAAAGTTTTGCATCTGAAATAGCCCTTGAATCTGCAAGCATTTGTAAAATTTTGTCCACACTTGTCATACAAAGTGAGCTTATACAACCCACGGCACAAAAGGCCAGATGCAACAATTTCTGTCATCCACAAATTTGACTACAAGTCCAAGTCTGGCAAGTGCGGATATAGACAAGAGATTCTTCTTGAGCCCAGGTACGTAAAGTGCATCAACAAGTGTGAAGGAACTTCCATTTGCAGCATTAAGCACAATCTTTCCAACTCCTGAACCAGATAAGAGGCATTGTTGGCACAAGTGAGGGAATTCCCATGAGGGACAGACTAGAGAGAGGTGAACAATTCACGATGTGAGGTAATGTGCTTTGTAGCACCACTGTCGAAATACCACACATGTGAATCTGCAGCAAAACTGACAAGCATGCATCATGGATAGTAGGATTGTAAGTTCACTCTGCACTAAAAGCCCATTTTGCATCAACATCAGCAACACAGTCTCCTTTCACAGAAGACTCAACAATGGCTGCATTTGTAGTGGAACCAGCATTTGCAGTGGAACCACCCTCTTTCTTCTTAGCCTCTTTGGCCTTCAACTTAGGAAACGACTTATCAAGTGATCATTAGCTTTACAATAATGGCAACACGTTTTCTTTTTTCCCTTATCACCAGAATTTCCAGACGAAGTGCTATCAGCAGAAGCATTAGGAACATAAGTTTTTCCACTCACAGAAGAACCATAAGAAGTGGCTGCATTGCTGTTACCACCCTTTCTTTGAGAAGCAATAAAAGCCTATTCAACTGCACACTGTCTAGTCTTGTTTTTTCTTGAAAGTGACTCTTGCAACAACAATGTGCATAATGCATCAAACTTGACAACTTCTGGATTTCCTTGGGTCATAAGTCTCCAAGTACTATCAACAGTCTGGTAGGAATTCGGTAAGGCATCAAGAACAGTCTGCACAAGGGAACTGTCTGAAATGACTTCACCTGCAGAAATAAGTTGCTCATTGATATCCTTGACACTAGCAAGAAAAGTGTCCATATCATCTTCCTCATGCATAATCTTCGACTCCAACTCTTTACGTAGCAAAGCAATTTTAGCCTCATTGCGACTTGCATAAAGACCGGCCAAAATATCCCAATCCTGTTTTGCAGATTTTGCTGAACGAATGTGAGGAACAATGGTGTGCTTCACAGACAGCGCAATCAATGCATGAGCCTGCGCATCCTTTACATCCCAACGAGCTTGTTCTGCTGTAGGCAAAACAACTCTAACAGTAGCAATCC
Organism: Adiantum capillus-veneris; assembly: GCF_014529385.1. Classification (NCBI taxonomy): domain Eukaryota; kingdom Viridiplantae; phylum Streptophyta; class Polypodiopsida; order Polypodiales; family Pteridaceae; genus Adiantum; species Adiantum capillus-veneris. Next base: position 15,601,218 of record NC_140955.1, read on the forward strand.
TTGCAGCAAGACCTGCAACATCCTCAGCATCGCCTACATCCTCAGAACCAAGACGTACATCAATGCCCTGCACAATATTCCAGATGCCCTTTGACACAAGAACGTGTTGCATTATATAAGTCCACATAGGGTAATTGTCCCCATCCAACCTATCCTCAGCAGCAAACATCTTGAACACATCTGTGTTGTTGTTGTCAGCCATGTTAAATGTTGCACCTGATGTGAAAACTGCCCAAAAATAGGAGAAACAGAGCGGGAACAACACGTTCTATATAGCACAAACCATAGAAGACTATGAGGCACCTGTTATGCAGAAAACGGCACTGACAAAAATTATGCACAAAATGACGAAATAGCCTGTGCAGTACTGCCTATAGCGGAAACGGAGGCCGAAATGAGCCCGAATCAAAAATCTAAGCAGACTAAGCTCTACGAGTACTCCCAAAATATATGTGTGAACGCTCACCAAACTTCATTGTAATCAGAGACAGTGAGCAGGCATGTGCTGGAGCAGCTGGCGACTAAGCCCGGGAGGACGCAACCTGCTCTAATACCAATTGTTGGAATTAGGGTTGCAGAGAAACGCACACAGCTTGGAGAAGACAAAGGAAGCTCAAGGTACACAATAAAGAGTGTGTTACTTAGTGTGCAATGGAAAGATAGATAGCCCTAGAGTGATGGGTGTATATACAATGCTCGGGGGAAAAAACCTCCTAAAGAGGGAAAAAATGCCCCGGCAATCCTAATGTGTTCACACACATCACTACCACATGTATATGGTAACACTTAGAGCAAACCTTCATTTGTCAGAAGGAGATTTAGACCTTTCTCATAGGTCTCCTATGCAGAAGCAATTGGCAGTGTCAGTAGTAGCTACAGTTGCGTGTACCTTGGGTCCACTCCATCCCAGTTTCTCCCATGGACAAGTGTTAGGAAGTGAGGGTTGTTTTATGGCTATGCCCAACTAGTGTGAGGTAGTTGTCTCATATTGAGACACTTTATCCATGTTTCGATTAGGGTTTTGGCTTGGTTCCATGGCCATGTAGGCTCTTGAATCCCTAGGCTATCTTTCCCTAGTAGCTCCCCTACCTTCCTCAAGCCCTATGGGTCTGTAGATTCCATTTCTAGAAGTTATTCCTATTTTAGGGTCTTTTTGCTAGGTCGTGGGGCTGATAATCTGGGTTGGGAATTGACAGGAGGGACCTATGTATAGGCCCCTGGGGGAGTTGGTTTTAAGCATGTAGATCAGTCCGGGGGGGGTGGCTTACTTGGGTGCACCAGTGGGCATCAATTGGAGGCCAGTGGGCAGAAGGTAGGAAAGGGGGGGGGGGGGGGGGGGGGGGGGGGTAGTCTAGTGCTTTTGGGCAGCCTCCCTTACACCAATGTTTTTGGGTGGCTATCCATGAGTAGAGGTTGGGGCGACGTGCATTAGGAGGGGAATCGAGTCAAATATCCCCATATACTACAATTAGTCCTCCATGCACCCAAAGTAGTAGTCCTAGATCCAAAGATCCTCAAGGCATGCCTTCCTTTGCCAAAAGGAGTTCTAGCACTAAGGTTGTTTGAAGACAATCACTTTTGTGGCTATAAGTAACTTTTTTGTAAATTCTTGTTCTCATAAACCACAAAAATTTTCATCAAACTGTTTCAGGGATTTGTTATCAAGGCATTTAGGGAGTTGAAAAAAAATAGAAACAAATAATTTTGTATAAAATTATCATCTTTCAAGAGCCATCATTTAAGTGTAATCGAGCAAAAATTGCTCAAAAGTTTTGATATCCCATGTCGACCCCATAAAAACCTTCAAAGTGCATTCAAATGTTTTTGAAAAATACATGGATATGTAAACAAGGAGAATCTATGCATGTACTATTTTTAGAATAAAGACTGTCAACATGTTCCGGGCCTCAAATAAAGACTGTCAACAAGGAGAATCTATGCATGTACTATTTTTAGAATAAAGACTGTCAACATGTTCCGGGCCTCAAAAACATGTATAATGCCAAATTTAAAAGCCAGTTTTGTGACGTTTTACTATTGTTATTAGCATGGAGAGCCTTTCCTCTCTCTCTCTCTCTCTCTCTCTCTCTCTCTCTCTCTCTCTCTCTCTCTCTCTCTCTCTCTCTCTCTCTCTCTCTCTCTCTCTCTCAGATGTCCTATCTCTTTGAACCTTAGCGATCTCTCTTCTCCACATGTGGCTTGCTCATGTATGTGGCATTGTAGGCATTCAAATCAAAGTTGAGGTTCCACCAGATCACAAGCCAATTCTTGTCTTAATTTCATCTTTTGTTGCCACCTTTGACACTATTCTTTCATGTGACTTTTATTAATTGTTGGCAATCAAGAGTGATTGAAAGCCTACCGATCATTGGAGTGGTGCACTTGTAAGACGGGTTCTTTCTTCCTCCATACCATTTAACTCCATTTTGTTTTTCTATTGGGGTTTCCTTGAGTTAAAGTGGTGTCTTTGGTTATCATTTTTTTGGGTAGCCATACCCATTGTTCCTCGAGTTTTTATGGATGTTTTTCCTCATTGTTTATAGGCATCCTTTTGTAGATTGTTTTGCTTAATGTTGATTTTCTATTTTACTTCTTGGGCTTTGGAAGAGCTCTTGTTATAGCATTGGGTGTGTTCTTTTGGACCTAAATAGAAGTAGTTGAATTGCAAAACAATGATTTGGAAATTCACATTTCTGTGGCTCTCTGCATTCTCTTTGCTTGTGGTGGAAGTATATTTTTGGATTTTTTGGAAGATGTACTCACTCTTAGCACTTTCCATATGTAATCTGTTGTTGCAAATGGTACTTCTAGTGATAGGCTATTGTAAACAAATTGTAAGGTGTCCTTTGATCAATGTTGTATCGCTTGATATGTATGCATCCATGGAGCTCCTAAACTGATTGGTTTACTAACGACATTGTCAACTATAATTTGAAATTATGTGGAATAATATGGACGTTGATATCTGCAAATCCTAGAATGACTATGATTCCTTTTTTGGCTTCTTTTAGCTTCACTAAATTATAATTTAGAGACTTCGTCGTCATTCGGCAATAAGTGGAATAGCTCATAACATTTTCTATGAACCTCGTATCTACCAATTCTCTTTCTAAAGATCTGTCAGGTAATTGTACATTGACTTTGCCATCCATTCCTCCTAACCGGTCCTTTGTTATTTAAATTGCATGGCTTGATGTTGAATGTGGCAAGGTTTTCTTTGTCTCTTCTTGTTGCGGTGGTTGGAAACAAGCTTTTCACTTGAGGATGTGAGATTTTTCCTCCTCTAGAGCTTCACAAACTTTTTGTTGTTGTTCAACCTTGCGTTCTTTGGGAACATGTGCTTTTTCAAGCATCTCGAATGTAAATGGAAGATGATAATGTTTAAGCCTGTAAATACCAAGTTTAATGGCATCGCTTGGTGATATGGATTGAATCACAAAGGATCCATTTGTTTTGTTTTTTAATTTTCTAGCACGTTTTTTCAATGTTTACTCGGATGTAAGTATCTATTGAAAAATCTCTCTTTCTCACATGTATTCATGGAATTCTTTCATGCGATGTTTTTGAGTGTATATTCTTGCAATAGCTCTAAGATGTGTTTCATCAATCTATTCAAGATCAATAAGTTTCTAGAGATTTCATGTCATGTCCATTCTACACGCAAAGGTCAAATTCTTACAAGGGAAAAATAGCAATAAGATCCAAAACCATATTGAATGGCATTGTGCTTATAGTTGTTTTGTACATAATCCCATATGACGATAAAGCTATATGTAGCTTTTGGTCCAAATTTGACTAAAATTTGTTCACAATCTTGGTAATCACCATACACAATACCTTGTTTGTACTTTTAGCCTGTTCATTGGCTTGTGATGGTGAGTGGATGGTATGGTGATGTTTTTTGATGAGCTATCATGAATTCATTCTAAAAATATTTGTTCACTTCATTTATAAAATGCGTACCATGATTACTCACTATCTCCATTGGTAACCCTTACCACATAAACATGTTTTCATACGAGAATTGTGTAACCATTCGAGCATCGTTTTTTTGTGTTGCTTTTTCTTCAACCCACTCAATGAGATAATCGATAGTAATAATGATGTATTTTTCATGTGTTTAATAAACAAGTGGATCTAAGGGACCCACAACATTAATTCCCCATTTCACACAAGCCCTTGTCTCCATCATAGGTCGTAAACGTACTTCATCTCGTTTGGCCGCTACTTTGCTACGCTCGTATTTGTACATCTTTTTACATAAGCTTCAATATCCACATAAGTAAAGTAGGAAATTCCATTCTTAAACACTATGTGACAAACAAGCTTGCCATGCCTTACCATCAATATAAATTTTTCAAGGTTTAAGACAATTCTGTAACTTCTATATTTTTCAAGGTTTATGAAAATTCTGTAAGTTTTGTATTTTTGAAACACTTTTCAAATATTTTTTATTTGTTCTTCTCTCAACAAGGAATGAATACATAGGCCATCTATGTAAATCTCTAAGAATATCTGCAGGTATTCTTTGAATGTGTGGCTCATCAGTTTTTGAAAGGTAGTCAGTGCATTAGTTAAAGCAAATGGCATAAGTATACATGCATAAATATATCCCATTTAATGGCAAAGTTTGTTTTGCATTGACCATCTTAGGTTTGATAGCCAATTATTGTATTCAAAGAATCCATTTAAAAAACTATAAGCTTCTTTCCTAGCTACTCTTTCCAGTACATGTTCCATTATAGGAAGAGAATAATTTTTCTGGATAGTTACATCATTGACCTTCTTGGGCACAACCACAATTGATGAGACCTAATTAGTGTGTTCTATTTCACAGATGAACTCTACTTCTTTCCATTTTTCTATGTTCTCGTTGCTTTTTCTAGCAAGCATCTCATTATAACTATAGAGATGTTTTTTACTCAATTTAGCATCACTCTTAAGGGGAATTGTATGTTGACAAATTTCAGGATTGACTCCTTTAAGATGAACCCTGCTTCTTTCTATTTTCCTATATTCTCCTTGCTTTTTCTAGCAAGTGTCTCATTATAACTATAGAGATGTTGTTTACTTGATTTAGGATCACTCTTAAGGGGAATTGTATGCTGACAAATGTCAGGATCCACTCCTTTAAAATATTTCACTGACAAAGCAAAAACATTTCGGTACTCCTTGAGCATTGCAATCAAAATTTCTTCCTCTTCAAGAGTCCAATCATTAGTAGTATAAGAAGCTCATGCTTATTCTGTAAGTTTCTCTAGGTCAATTCTTTTTTATGCATAGGCAATTAGCTCATCTATGATGCCTTGCCCTGGAAAAATATATATGCTATTTTTCTTGCTACTTACTCAAGCATGTAGTCTGTAATGGACAAAGGAAGGTTATCTCAAATAGTGGCAACATTCACCTACTTGAGGTTGACACAAACTTTGAATTCTACATTATTTCAAGGGACCACCACAATCGGAGATACTCACTGCAATCAATTTCATAAATAAAATTCACATCCAGTAGTTTATTTGTTCTGTGCAAAATATTTTTGTCGTACATGTAAGGATGATGCTTGCGTGGTTTGGCATCATCCTTAAGTGCGATAGTACGTTGGAAAATTGAGGGATCCACTCCTTTCAAGTCCTTCTATGACCAAGCAAACATATATGTATACTCTTTGAGAGTGGAGATGAGCAAGGATTCCTGTCCTGGCTTAAATCCATAGAAATCCACACCATTTTGGATGGTTTACTTGATTTTGCCAAATTCACTACTTAAGCCTTTTCAAGCCCATTGTAGGACTCCTATTTTTTGTTTTCAAGTATTCAGCTTGACTCTCTTTTGGGTTTTCAAGTCTTGCGTGGTATATAATGGGCTAGCACTTTTGGGTTTTGTTCTCCCTCTCCCTCATTGCACTACTTTTGGCAAGCTCATCTCAGGCATCTTCAAGGATGTGCTTCCTACCCTAAATTTCCTCATGTCATTCTAGCTTGGTGGGCTTGTAAGCATCTTTGGAAGAGATTGTGTCATCATCATTTCTTTTGTTAGCATTGTTTTATGATCGAATCTACTTCCTTTTTGGCTTGATCCAATGTGGTTTTGCATCAATCCCTATTTCCATTAGACCTCTATTTTGACATAATCATAAGCCTCTACATGAAGCAAAAATTCTCTTTTGCTTTCAAATTATTTTGGTCTCTTGGTTCCTTCAAAATGAGTGCATTTTTACTTGGGCCTCTCTCTTTCCTTACAGCAATTAATTTCATTTCATCCAAACCCTATGGCAAGTAGTTTCTTAACTCAAGCCATCGTGATCGTCACTATTTAGCTCTTCCTCAATGTTGCCCATTTTCAACAAACTTTCAGACCCATTGTAGGATCTTGAAGGTTTGATCTTGGTATTTGGACTTGTTATATGAGCTCTTCCTCTATTTTTGTTTTAGAGATGTTCTATGAATGACAGAATTCTAATTGGAATGACAACATAGCCCTCTTCATCAAAAAATTGTGCTTGGGGCTCTAAGGAACCGTGTATCAATGGTTGCTAAGATATGCATCCATTCCTAGCTAGCTGATTGTGGATCTGGGACCTCTTGGTAAATAATATTCCTCCACTAAGTTGATGACGCTATTGATTTTGGTGATATATATGGCCAACAAGTCATTCTCTTCCTCCTCAAATAGTAGGAGGTTGTCCCCCCTTTCATAGACATCACTCTCCCCACTTAATGGTAAGGTAATGATTAACCCAAAGTCTACGACATATATTCTTGCTATGTCCCTATAGTCATGAAGTATATTTTTGCAGCAATCCACCCAAAATTGCTACAAGGGTATTTTGAGAATTTAGAAATTTGAGGGAATTCCCACTAATTTTAGGGGTGTTTTTTTGTCATTTTCTGTGTAGCACCCTTAAATGTAGTCAAATACCTGGAAAATTTTCCATAACTTTTTTGAGTTTTTAACAAGCCTTATTGTAGAAGTGTAGAAGGGAGTTAGACATACATTTGACATTTACATATGAGGCATTGATTTTCAATTGATAAAGGGGTCCTTGCATTTAAGAGCCTCATATGTGTCCTTTTATATTTTGGTCTTCCCATAGCAATGCTCGGGTAAGTAAAATTGATAAAAACATACTAGAGCTCTACAGAAGTTTTTATCGGTGGTTGAAAAATGTTGACTAGGGGACTTCCAAGGCAAATCCTTGGAACTTGAAAGGAATATCTGTAACATTTAATGGCCTAATAGCTTATGTGTAGCGGAAATTAGCATGAACATAGTGGGCATTTCATTAGAATAGATTCCTAATGAGAATTACAAGAGTGCTTGGGTGGAGAGAGCAACAAGAAGCATAACACCTAGTTAGATAGCATCGACAATACTTTCAAAAGAGAGAGAAATTAAGCTATTGACAACAGTTGAGGACCGGATTTGCATGGAGCCGGTCCCCCCTCCAAAAGGCTTTGTATTATGGTTTCTCCCATCAAGAGAGACATTGTACAATACAAATCTTTGTGTTCCTTCAAGACTAGCTAGTGCAATGAAGATGGAAGCTTCATGCACCAAGCAAAACACTTAATCAAACACAACTTGAATTATCCCCGTTCTCAGACCCAAGACCTCACACACCTTCGAAGATGGTGAGAGCTAGCAGGGTATGAGAGTAGATTGAGAGGAAGAAGGAGTATCTTACGAGAAAGATGTACATCTCCTCACATAATCACTCATATTAGCATAGCTTAGCTTAGTAATTAGCTTGGTAGAGGAGATGAGCATGCATTGAAGCTTGGCTCTTGGTTGGATTTGCATCCACATGCCAAGAGAGTGTTGATGTAGGCTTCTATCTCACAAGCTTGGAGTAGGTGATGAGCTATCCATTAAAGCTTGGGAGGAGATAGAATATTCTTCCTTCACACATGGTCAAGTGAGAGTGTGTGTGTGTGTCAATGCCAAGCAAAAATCAGCCCCCTCTCTCTCTTGGGCGAGCCCTTGTTGCTAATTTGGTCTGGCTTTTGCCTCATTGGACCTCCCCAAGTCAAGCCAATGGGTATTAAGCAGCATAAGTGATAGCCTTCTGACATGTGTCCCCCTTTCCCCTTTTGTGAGAGCTTTAGGTAATTAAATAATTAAACTAAACTCTCATTGGACCCCTTTGCCTCCTGGCCAATAGGAATCAGGCAAGCCATGGGGCTTCTGAATGCTCATTGGACCCCTTGGGAGACTGCCCAATAGTCTTCTAGTAGACTTAATTCTCATTGGTTTCTTTTATTAAATGTTTTTAAATTAATTAAACTAGATTTACTCTAGCTTAATTCTCATTGGTCCACTTCAAGGGTCTTCCAATAGGAATTGGGCACACCTTGTGGGCATCTGGCCTAGGGAGCTGACATGTGTCCCTCATTCCCTTTGTGTAAAGGGAGCCTGTGTGTGTGTGTGTGTGTGTGGCTTTCTCTCTCATCCCCTACCTTTAGGGCTCGCCCCCTCCCATGTAGGGATGTGCAAAGACTTTTAGGGCACACACAAAGCATCCAATTTTCCCTAGGGTTGACCTTTGGACACAACCTTTGAATTTTGGAACCTTAGCATTTTGGAAGTCTTAATGGGCTGAACCTTAGGGTCTTTTTAGCCCATTGTTGCACATGGCTCTTTTGCAGATGGCCCCCCCTTTGGATCCCTTTTTTCCCTTCTTTGGATCCCTACTGTGGCCGGTCTGCTAGCTTAACCAATATTCTAGCTTTTTCTCCCCTGGTACCTCCCCACATTAAATGATCAGTTTAATATGAGAAAATCATTTAGGAGAATTAGATATTGATTATTATGACATTACCTCTCTCTTGAAATCATAGTTGTCCTCGACTATGGTGTAAAGAAGATAAAGCATATTCATGAGTCCTTTTCTTAGCGGGTAGAGGATCCCTATGTTACCCTACGACATCATTCCATAATGGATGACTAGTCCATTAGGCGCTTGAGAGCCTGAGGCTGCCACAAGCATGTCTGCACATCAGTCATATCAATCTTCCATAGTAGAGTGACAAGCTCTACTTGGTGTTTGGGAGACGTCGTCTCCGCAAACTTGATCTAAGCATGCATACTACTTCATTTTTGTGCACAAATAAAGAAAAAGAGAGTCTTATAAGACAAAAATTTTGTTCATTTTTAACATTTTGTACATTTACTTACTCTTGGGAAGCATTGTAAGCATTGACAAGGTTTAGGTTATCCTTTAATTGTATGCCTTGCATCCATCTAGCATCTTCAATAATTCTTAAACTTAATAAGATATCGTCGGATAGTCTTACCGCCTCTTAATACCTTGTCTTCATGTCAGAGAATGGACTCGGGCTGCAGCACCTCTTCTTGGTCCTCGATCTCCGGTGGGTCTTCAATAGTTGGTTCTTGAGGTGGCTCTCCTTTGTAAGGCTTTAATAGGCTCACATGAAAATCATTGTGTATGAGCCAATGATTGGGCAACTTAAGTTGATAGGCCATCTCATTGATTGGCCTAAGAATCTGGAAGGGACCATAGTACCTTTTTGCTAGTTTAGCATAGTACTTTTGGTGGCCCGTAGGATTCTTGCCCGTCGTGTGCCTTAATCGAGCCTTGGGAAACTTTAACAAGACCCAATCGTTTTCTTTAAAGGCTTGGGATCTTCTGTGCTTGTCAGCAGCAGCCTTTTGCCTTTGCTGTGAGATAGAGATAGCATCTTTAATCTTTTGAAAAGATTCTTGTAGGTCTCGGCTATACTCATCTGCAGCGAAGATCTTCCCATGTACCTTAAGTAGCAAGGGACTTTTTTATCTTCCCTCAATTACCTCGAAAGGTTCTTTTCCCGTGGAAGTATGTACAGTGTTATTGTAAGCATACTCCACTAAGGGTAAGTACTTCTCCCATTGGGATCTTTGATCTACTTCCGTTACATAGGCTTTTAGTAGATTGAGAATTGTTAGGTTAGCTATTTCACTTTGGCCATCCGTTTGTGGATGATAGGCCGAAGAGAAATTTAGCCTTGTCCCTAAATTCTCAAAGAGACCCTTCCAGAAATTACTGGTCATTCTAGGATCTCTATCCGACACTATGGACATTGGTAAGCCATGGTATTTGAAAATTTGTGAAATGAAGAGGGTTTCCATTTGATGGGCTTTGATAGTCTTTTTGACAGGTATAAAATGAGCTTGTTTACTGAACCTGTCTACTATCGTCCATATTCCCGTATTCCCATGGATAGACTTAGGCAATCCAAAGATAAAATCCATGGATATGCTCTCCCATGGTGAATTAGGGATTGGCAAGGGTTGAAGCAATCCAGGTTGCTTCCCTCTATCAAATTTTGTCTTTTGACATACCACACATTTGGAAACATACTCTTGTATGTTCACTTTCATGGTAGGCCAATAGAAATATGTTTCAATTCCCTTTAAGGTAGACTGAATCCCTCTATGCCCCGCATACGGGGGAGCATGAGATTCATACATTACTTTCTCACGTAGGGAGTTAGTAACGCATAGTCTATTGCCATAGAGAAGATAACCATCTTGTAAAGTAAATGGTTCTTCTTTCTTCCCTAATGTAAGGGCTGAAATCACATCTCTAAAATCGGGATCAATAGCATACTCATCTATCATTGAAGATAGATCATTGTGAGTTGCTATGGAAACCGCATTCACTCTCGGTCGTCTTGAGAGTGCATCGGCTACTTGATTATGCTTGCCAGCAATGTGAGCAATATGAAAATGAAATTGCGAAAGGAAATTTGCCCACCTCATTTGTTTGTCGGAGAGCTTGGTCTGCGTCATGAAGTACTTAAGACTTTGGTGATCCATTCGCAGAATGAAAGGAGTCCCCAATAAATAGTGCTTCCATGAGTCTAAGGCATGTAGAACTGCAAGGAGTTCCTTTTCGTATATGCCTAGAGCTTGCTCAACAGGGTCGAGCCTTCGGCTCTCATAGCCTATGGCGTGCCCTTCTTGGAGCAAAACAGCTCCAAGGCAATCACCACAAGCATCACATTGGACCTCAAATGGTTTTGAGAGATCCGGTAGTGTAAGTACAGGTTGAGAGATAAGCTTTTCGAAAGCATTGTTCTCCTTAGCAGACCATGTATACCTAATGCTTTTTTTTGTTAGGTCGTGTAATGGTCCCGCAATTTGTGAGAACTTTTCTATGAAGCGTCTATAGTATGCACACATACCTATGAAGCTTCTTAGTTCATGCAGATTCCTTGGTTTAGGCCATCCTTTTATTACCTCTAACTTGGATGGATCCATTTGGATGCCATCTTGAGAGATAATGTGACCTAAATACTCAATCTCTTGCAAGAAAAATTCACTTTTCTTTCGATTAACATAAAGTTTATTCTCTCTTAAAACTTGAAATATTACCTGGAGATGTTGCTTGTGTTCCTCCAATGAATTAGAGTAGATGATAATATCATCAAAGAACACTCCAGTGAAGGTTCAATGAGGCCTGAATAGCTTCTCCATCAAGCGGTTGAATGTGGCTGGTGCATTGGTCAAGCCAAAAGGCATGACAATGTATTCGTAAAGACCAAATGTAGTGCGAAACGCGGTCTTTACAATGTCTTGATCAACTATCCTTATTTGATGATAGCCACTCTTTAGGTCAACCCTACTGAAGTAGTTCGATCCTTGTAGCTTATCAAATAGGTCTTCTACCCGTGGAACGGGAAACCTATTCTTGATAGTGATCCTATTTAGTGCTCTATAGTCGACACACATACGATATGTGCCGTCTTTCTTTTGCACTAATAGCACAGGTGAGCAAAATGGAGATGAGCTAGGCCTAACCATGCCCTTCTCAACTAACTCATGCACTTGCCGCATAATCTCCTCTTGTTGAGCTTGAGAAACTCTATAAGGAGGTTTATTAGGCGGTGAACTTCCTGGAAGAAGTTCAATTGCATGGTCATCATTACCTCGTTTAGGAGGTAGCTCACAAGGGATGCCGTCAATAAAAACATCTTGAAACCCCTTGAGAAAATTGGATAACTCTAATTCCTTTTGGTTGATTTTATTTTCGTTTGTTAAAGCATTAGGTTCATTTTGAGAATCTTTAACAAAAATCATGTACACGGAAATAGAGCTCTTTATTGACTTGTTGAAAGCTGGTGTATGTACAATGGGGATGGTGTTACCCATTTCCTTAGCATCTATATACATGTCTTTTTCCCTGAACTTAAAGGAGATTCTCCTTTCAGGAAATTTAACATCGGCAGCCAGGCGGTCAAACCATGGTGCCCCTAGGATTACATCCTCATGCTTGAGAGGAGAGATAAAGAAGTCCTCTTTGTCCACATAGCCTTGGACATGAAGCCTCAATTTCCCAATTAAGGGAGTGACTGAAGCTTCTTGCCCCTTGAAGGCACTGTCTGCGGATAGGACATCTCCCATCTCGTAGGATTGTATGCCTAGCTTGGTGGCTAACTCCATAGATATAAAATTGTGAGTAGAACCAGGGTCAAAGAGAATAAAAGCATCATGTTCTCTTACCTTTCCCCAAGCATGGCATAGAGGAGATCCTTTGTGGTGAGATTGGTGAGTCTCCTCCTCTTGGATTTCAACCAAGGAAGCTCTAGGAGGATCTTGGCGGTTGTTCTTTTGGGGACAAGCGCGGTACGCATGCCCTTGTTCGCCGCACCTGAAACACCGGTTATCCTTACGATAACGCTCAAGCTCTTCAGGAGAGAGTTTATTCTTACCTTTGTAAACTCCCTTCTCTTTAGCTTTGTTGGAGTTGCCCTTAGGAGACTTTTGGACATTGTCCTTCCCCTTAGGCTCATTGGAACCCTTGTTTTCCAGGGGCTTATTATTTCTTTTTGCCCCCGTTTGGAAATTGATTCGAGAGGCGACCATAGTGTGGTGTATTACCGCCGATATGGTACGTGGTCTTTGGGAGTTGACATACTCCGCCATTTCTTCGGTCAAGCCCGCACAAAATTGTTGCTTTTGCTCTCCAAAATCCAACCTTTTGAAAACAGTGGCTTTGAGTTGTAAGTCCCAAAACTTGTCTACATATTTGTGGATGGATTCATTGGGAGAGAGCTTTAAGCTTTGCCATTCGGTGAGTACTTTGTCTTTGGCATCAGTGGCCAAAAATTGCTTCATAATGGAAGCTCTTAAATCTTTCCATGTTCGTGGAGCTTCACCGTTGGCTCGTAGGCTAGACCACCATTGTCTGGCGGACTTTTGAAAGTGCATAGCTACATGGTGTAGCTTAGAGGACTCCGTGAAGCCCTCATCTCCAAACGCCGCATCGAATTGCTGGATAAAGGCCAAGACTTTGTCCGTAGCACCAAAGGTACCATCATAGGTAAGGAAAGAGATACTCTTCCCTCCCTCTTTGAATTTCTTCAACTTGGACGACCTCTTCCATGCGGCATAGGATTTCCTATGGCCTCTTCTTTTTGATGGTTCAAAGGTTGCACCATCACTTTCTTCAGAGGGTGAAGAATTTGAAGAAGGTGGAGAAGAGGGTGACCTCTTTCTCTCCTTTTTCTTGTCTTGATCTTTGTCATCTTCACCATAGCTTTCATAAGAGGAAGAGGATGAAGAAGATGGAGAAGAGGGTGTCCTCTTTCTCGCCTTTTTCTTCTCTTGCTTTTTATCATCCCTCTTTGAATTGTGGTGGGGAGAAGAATATGATGGTATTCTCCGCTTTGGTGGTGATGGAGAGCGTTTAGCCCGCCGTCTTCGTGGAGCCATCTCCGCCGAGGTGGCGGGAGACTCACTTCTTTCTCGTTCCTTCGGTGGAGGCTCTTGAGTTCTCCTTTGGGAAGGTGATGCATCATCAAGAAGTAAATTCTTGAGCCCTTCATATGGATTCTCTTCTTCTTCCCGAATAGGAGAGAGACCTCTTTTGGTAGTCTCACAAGGAGGCTTCCTAGGTGTTCTCTCGTCATGTTGATGAGCTTGGAGAATCCCGTGAGCACGGAGCTGCCGTTGCACTTCACTTTGGAGAGATGGATTACCCATGGCTTGTTGAATCCTAGAAACAAGATAGTTAACAAGCATTGAAGCATCATTAGTAGCTTGCTCATGAGCAAAATCAAAGTTATCAACATTAATTTCACTCTCTTTACTATTGTCAGCCATTCTAACAACTTTTAGGTGTAAACCTTTTAGGTGTACTTTGGCACTTCAAGCCCTAGTTGCTACTCCTCTTTACCCCTTTAGAAAAAGCACTCAAGCTACTGTACCCGCTAATTGCAAGGAATAGAAGAGAAGGTCTTTCGACACCAAAATAGCTTCTAATAGCTCAATAGTGGTTAAGCCGTAGGCAAGCCCCGTAGGACTCCACTATTAAGACCATAGCTCTCGACGGTGATGCCCCGTTAATTGCACAAAGGCAGGCGCACTGCAAGGCTGAAAAATCCCTATTCTCCTTACTCACAGGCAATTAATAATACCAACCATTTGTAGCTAGCTTGAGGACCTCCCTTCTTGAGCAAGAAAAGAGAAACCTTGAGCTCTGATACCAATGTAACATTTAATGGCCTAATAACTTATGTGTAGAGGAAATTAGCATGAACATAGTGGGCATTTCATTAGAATAGATTCCTAATGAGAATTACAAGAGTGCTTGGGTGGAGAGAGCAACAAGAAGCATAACACCTAGTTAGATAGCATCGACAATACTTTCAAAAGAGAGAGAAATTAAGCTATTGACAACAGTTGAGGACCGGATTTGCATGGAGCCGGTCCCCCCTCCAAAAGGCTTTGTATTATGGTTTCTCCCATCAAGAGAGACATTGTACAATACAATTCTTTGTGTTCCTTCAAGACTAGCTAGTGCAATGAAGATGGAAGCTTCATGCACCAAGCAAAACACTTAATCAAACACAACTTGAATTATCCCCGTTCTCAAACCCAAGACCTCACACACCTTCGAAGATGGTGAGAGCTAGCAGGGTATGAGAGTAGATTGAGAGGAAGAAGGAGTATCTTACGAGAAAGATGTACATCTCCTCACATAATCACTCATATTAGCATAGCTTAGCTTAGTAATTAGCTTGGTAGAGGAGATGAGCATGCATTGAAGCTTGGCTCTTGGTTGGATTTGCATCCACATGCCAAGAGAGTGTTGATGTAGGCTTCTATCTCACAAGCTTGGAGTAGGTGATGAGCTCTCCATTAAAGCTTGGGAGGAGATAGAATATTCTTGCTTCACACATGGTCAAGTGAGAGTGTGTGTGTGTGTCAATGCCAAGCAAAAATCAGCCCCCTCTCTCTCTTGGGCGAGCCCTTGTTGCTAATTTGGTCTGGCTCTTGCCTCATTGGACCTCCCCAAGTCAAGCCAATGGGTATTAAGCAGCATAAGTGATAGCCTTCTGACATGTGTCCCCCTTTCCCCTTTTGTGAGAGCTTTAGGTAATTAAATAATTAAACTAAACTCTCATTGGACCCCTTTGCCTCCTGGCCAATAGGAATCAGGCAAGCCATGGGGCTTCTGAATGCTCATTGGACCCCTTGGGAGACTGCCCAATAGTCTTCTAGTAGACTTAATTCTCATTGGTTTCTTTTATTAAATGTTTTTAAATTAATTAAACTAGATTTACTCTAGCTTAATTCTCATTGGTCCACTTCAAGGGTCTTCAATAGGAATTGGGCACACCTTGTGGGCATCTGGCCTAGGGAGCTGACATGTGTCCCTCATTCCCTTTGTGTAAAGGGAGCCTGTGTGTGTGTGTGTGTGTGTGGCTTTCTCTCTCATCCCCTACCTTTAGGGCTCGCCCCCTCCCATGTAGGGATGTGCAAAGACTTTTAGGGCACACACAAAGCATCCAATTTTCCCTAGGGTTGACCTTTGGACACAACCTTTGAATTTTGGAACCTTAGCATTTTGGAAGTCTTAATGGGCTGAACCTTAGGGTCTTTTTAGCCCATTGTTGCACATGGCTCTTTTGCAGATGGCCCCCTCTTTGGATCCCTATTCTCCCTCCTTTGGATCCCTACTGTGGCCGGTCTGCTAGCTTAACCAATATTCTAGCTTTTTCTCCCTGGTACCTCCCCACATTAAATGATCAGTTTAATATGAGAAAATCATTTAGGAGAATTAGATATTGATTATTATGACAATATCAACCATTCAAGTTTTAAAGATTGATAACAGACATTGCCTACAAATGCTTTCAGTTCTCTACTTGCTATGTAATGATCAAGATTATATTGTTACAATATGGACTCACAACATAGTTAGTAATCTATAAGGTTATGAAATAATTATTGTAATATCATGAGTTCAAAGCCATTTCAATGAATACAAATGGTTTAATATGGATATCAAAATATTTTGGACATGGATAGTGCTAAATATTGTCATTGAAGCACATTTTCTCAATTTGATGTAGTTTTAATGAGTATAACCTTTTTCCTTTCCCTGATAACTTAGGAAGGTTTTGATCATGCAATTTTTTAGGTCTAACCAAGAAAGAAAGGAGAAAATGTTTCCTTTATTTCTTTTATTAATACATTTAGTCTATAAATTGACTTGGCAAGACGTCAATCAAAAGTTTAGAAAAGAAAATTATGTGATAAATTTGCAATTTAAATTTTTCATTAAACGTTACGTAAAGATTAGCTTCCCAAAAGGCACAATAAGTATAGCTTTTTGCTAAAGACAAAAGGTTTAAAAATTTATAGAAAAATTTGAGGCCTTGAAAAGTACTAATTAAATAATAAACTTTGTATAAGCAGAAAACATGACATTAAGCTAATAAATACTTATGGCAAAGATCATAAAGCAATTGTGCAAATTGGTTTCCTTCATTTTTGATCTTCGATCCTGTATAAAGTTCTCCCTACAAAAAAAAGAACATAAAGATAAGAAAGCTTGCTGAATCGATTCCCTTTCCAACCCAATGAAATAAGAAAACTGTTCTTGGGGTTACTAGGCAGACCAGCTCTAAAAATCCCTTAGTTAACAACTTCATGAATCCACACAATGCTCAATGCAGTAGAAATTTTACTAGTGAAGTAGAAAACCGAAGCTTTATCTTTCCAAATATTGAATTTTACTTAGTGGAGATAGTGATCGGAGCCAAACCTCTGAGTATTTACAATCGGACTTGACATACACAGAACGCCTCAAGGGGTCACACCATGGAAAAATCTCCCAAAATGGGGAGGAGGGTACACCCAGCAGAACGCAACCCGTGAGCCTCGAACCCTCAACTTTGTGGTCTTGAATTGCATCTCCCTCTCCTCTGATCAGAGCTTGTTGATGCCGACTCCGACTCCGACTCCAACTCCGACTCGATTACATACAGGCGAGACAAGAAGGATTCCTCAGCAGTTTCTCTCAAGAATTTCAAAGAGTTCTCCAAATCTTATTTGCAAGATGCAATTATGTTTAGTTTAAGGGCTGATCCTCATTGAAGTCACACCGCCACCATCGTCGAGCTGCCGCACCTTGCTCTAATACCGCTACTTGCGGAATTGAAACTTCCAAAATCTCCTCCTCTCACCGTCTCCTTCTCTTACACTTCTTAGATCTTCTTACACTTCTATGTCAACCTCTACATGAATATATGTGTATAGCAAGTAGATGGCACTATCTTCATTGTTTTATGTGTTGAGAGAGAGAGGAAGATGGTGAAAGGTTGAAAAACATGCGTCATTAGAGCTTAGAGGAGGTTTCCGGCTTCACCGTTTGTCAACATTCAGCTATGAGAGCAACATTTTCTCATGATCCACAACCCTTAACCAACTCTTATCCTCGACAAAGTCAACCTGGTGGTCAAGGTTACACTGGCTCCTACTGAGAATCTACCCATTCCACAAATAAGCACATTAGGCTGATAGAGTGACACATGAATGTGACTATGGAAAACCTCTCTATACTCTTCATCGTTAGCTGATCACAAAAACAAAACACACGACAAGATTGGTCAGCCCTGCCTACCTAGCTGTAACAAACTTGCCGCAGCAGATGACTGCTCCAAGCCAGCTAGCCTGCACAACCATGATGGTGTAGGGAAAGGACTGCTACTGTCCTTTCACAGTAATGTGGGCAACCCATGGACGCCGGGACCACACATTATGGGAAAGGACAACAGCTGTCCTTTCCCAGATGTCAAGTGTGAGGAGGTGGGGGGGGGGGGGGGGGGCGGGATTATAAGAGGCCATGTGGCACTCACTGACCAGTCTTCAATCTGCCGCACTAGAAACTGCACCCTGCAGCCGATCATCGGCTCCAACATATGAACCAAGCGCTGTGACACTGTCCGCGCACTGATGTAGCAAAGATCTGATGGGTGACGAAATGTTTTCCGGCAGTAAATGGACGGTGGGGAAGGGTTGCCCCCTGACCTCGACGGTTTAGTTGAAGCATATCTCTTGAATTGAAAGGAGAGAGGCAAGGAGCCTCCAAATAATGCATGCATCATTATTGGAAGTTAGTAATAAATTGCAAGCGCAAAGCACTTCATAGCCACTGTTCCCGAAAAAAAAGGACTCCATAGAAGACTTCTGTGAAGAGACAACACAGCAACGTAAAGCTGGTCACACGTTCACAAATAAACTCTTTAGACACAATAAGTATACTGAATGACCTGATTTCCAAATTTAGAATGACTTCAATCCTTCCGTTTCAATTCACGTTGACATTGATCAAGCGCAAGCTTACTTCAGCAAGTTTCTATCCAGAAACATGAGGATTAAAACGAAAACCCAATGCCTACTGTACAAGCTAGCAGTTAACACAATACAATCTGCTTACAATCCAGCAGATAAAATATTTTCAGGTATCTGTTGACAGAAAAAGACTATAGAATGACACAGCAATTGCAATCAAAGATCGAGCGCATCTCCACAGCTCACATACTACCTCATGCTTGTGAGATTCTTGATCATCCTTAACAGAGGTACGGTTCCTTTTGCCATGATTTCCAACCGAGCCGTGGTCGATGCATTTCCAAACAGTGACAAACCAAAGATGAACAGCTCGGGCAAGTAGAGCCTTGAAGATAAGAAGCCATGCCACTGATAAGGCTCAAGGTCAAAGAAAGCATCAAAAAAGCGTCTGGTTCCATCCAAATCAAGAGACAATAACACATCCATGCCAAAACAAAAGAACTCGCGCTGTCTCTTCCTCCCAATCGGCCATAAATCCTTCCACACTCCAGCCGAGAGAGACATAAGGTCACTTTCCTTGCCCTCAAGCCTTTGTACAATTGCATTGGCAACAATAGGGGCAGCTGCAAGAGTGCGTGCAACCATGTATCCCGTGGATGGATGAACCATGGCTGCTGTGCCTCCTATCCCAACCACCCTCTGTGGCATCACTGGAAGCGGGCCCCCCATTGGGATCACACACTTTTCATCTTCCTCAATGTTTTTCACATTTATATCCAGATACTGCAACCTCTGGATCATCCTCTTTTTAATTTCTTCGAACGGTACCCCTGGCCTTGCTACCAAAGAGGTTTCCTCCAAGAAAATCCTGTTTGATGAGAAGGGCATCGCATAGAGAAAAGTGGGCAACTTCTTGTTATTGCTCTTTAGCACTGGATCCTTGTTTAAATGAGAGTCACGCCAGTCCATGAACACCATCTTGTCGACATCAAACGGGTGACTATCCACCTCAGCTACAATACCATATGCTATCTGGTACCCTGGATTATAAGGCTTCTCATACTCCACCAAGCACCTTGAAAAGCCGGTTGCATCAAGGACCACATTGGCTTTGATCGTGAGCCCATCACTGCAAAGTACAGAAGAATACTCATCTTCGTGAACCACATTTGACACCTTGGCTGGATGAAACTTGACCCCATTTTTAATGCAACCCTCCATCATTTTCGCTTTTAGGCGCCTCCGATCCACGCGACCATATGGGCGTTTCAGCGACTTCTCTCTCTTGTCATCCAAGTAGACCACTGCACTAGCCCATGTGGTGTCCAAGCAATCCAAGAGGTCCATGGCTTCAAACTCATCAACCCAGACACCATAATTATTGGGCCAAATGCTCTGTGGTGCAGGATCGATGCAACAAACACTCACTCCAGCTTCAGAAACCTGCTTGGCAACAGCAAGGCCAGCGGGGCCTGATCCTACAACAACCAAATCAACTCTGTTTTGTGCAGACTTGTCGAATTTAGGAAGCTCAAAAGTGAGATTTTCCTTCTTGACCTCCCGGGCTAGTTCAAGAGGGGTCATGGTGGCATGCGCCCGAAAAATGCCCCGAGCATGCCCTCTTTTGAAGTTCAGACGAGGAATTGCCCTCTGTATTCCACATGTAAATTCACTAGAACCCATGCCCAACTTACAGCAAAGCTCAGGATCATTAACCCGCATGACAAGTATTTGCTGACCGCAAGCCTTATGAGCTATCAAACCATCCATCTTTGTTACAGGCACAATATATCACAAAATGCACAGAAAATCAAACCCCTTGCTGGAAACAAGTCCCTGATGCATCAAAATACCAAAAAAATCATCCCCTTACTCTGCCATGCTAGCCTTGATTGATAGTATTTCGCTACAAATCTGCAGAAGTTCTCAAATGTGGAACTTTTACGCATTCAGAGGAAAAGCTATGGCAGTAGTGAAGCTTACCTTGGAGGTAAAAGCTAAAGGCCAGCATAAAGCTGAATCTGCAAAATGGAAGCAGAGCAGCTGGTCTCCGGTATTCCCTGACCCTGTTGTTCAAACGTGGCTCTGCGCGTGCCTACGTTCACAAACTTGCTCCAGTGCCATTTATAATTTTCATAGAATCTTCGACCATAGAAAAAGATAAGCTCTCTCTCTCTCTCTCTCCCCACCACCTAATGAGGTCTCGAGTTCAAGACTAGTCGAATAGATCTTTGAGGTCTCCTGGGGTTGTTCCTACTCATACACTAGACAACCACACAAGGCTCTCACACTAGATGAAGATAACACTCGCTCCTAGTTAGTTTTTTTAAAATAAACTCAAACACCAACGGCAATTATATATTGCATCCTACCAAAGATATTTTTGTGCCATGTGTGAACTCTTTCCAAGATCTCTTGGGATTGTTGTTATGACGTTAGAAATCCCCCCCCCCCCCCTCCACATACAACCTCTCTCTCTCTCTCTCTCTCTCTCTCTCTCTCTCTCTCTCTCATAGTTCGCCTTGTATCATTTCTAAAGGTACAAAGAGCTAGTGTTCTCAGGAGGTTCTAGGACTTCTCTGACATGATGGACATGTTCCACTTCATTTAGAGTAGACGTGCATGCCATCAAAGAAGACAAGCACACATTAGTTTAACTGCTTTCTAAAATAAACAAGGTGTACCTCTATGCAAAAACAAGTTGGGTTGATATACTCTTAAGTTTGTTGACAAGGCTAGCAACATCATCTTGATCTTGCATGGTGAGACCATAGAGCTGAATTTTAAAGCTCATCTTGGAGTGCTTACCTCAAGCACCAGAAAGACGCTCTAGGGTTTGCCAAGCATGAAGAGCGGGTGTAAAATCATCAATGTTGTGAATGTCTTCCTCCGAACTAGATGGCGATTTTACAATGCTCCAACGATTTTTCTTCACAAACATACTTTTATTCAAAGCAAGAAATTAGTGAGCAGCAAATTCTGAAGCAAAAGGCATGGGAATTTAATCAAGATGTTGTAGCTTGATGCTTGGGTCAAAAGTGGCATAGATTATTGCATTTGAAACCTTGTGAAAGCCTCTATGCACATACATACATATCAATTTCTCACATATGCTCTCAAGCAAGGTAACTTGGCATGGGGAAAGTAGGAAAAGCAAAGAGCAATGCACACATAATCAAGCAAATGAAAAATGCAATGGAAGTATGATGAAAACCGGAAGGGAAATGAGAAATATGAGTTGTCTAGCGGGGGATTGATGCTCTTAATGCTCAATTTCCTTGAATGCCTTGGTAGTGGCTGAAAGGGCCAAAGGTCTTGAGCCTTTGCACATATTCAATGAAAAGCAACTCAATTGAGCTCTATAGATGCAATCTAATGCTAATACTAATGTCATAATAACTAATATCTAATTCTCCTAAATGATTTTCTCATGTTAAAATGATCATTTAATATGGGGAAGTACTAGGGGAGAAAAGGATAGAATATTGGTAAGGCTAGCAGACTGGTCATAGTAGGGTTCCAAAGGAGGGAAAATAGGGTTCCAAAGAGGGACCATCTGCAAAAGAGCAATGTGCATCAATGGGCTTCAAAGATCCTAAGGTTCAGCCCATTAAGACTTCCAAAAAGCTTAGGTTCCAAAATTCAAATGAAATGTTCAATGGTCAATCCTTAGGGAAATTGGATGCTTTGGGAAGACCACAAAGTCTTCCCACATCCCTAGATGGGAGGGGGCGAGCCCTAAAGGTAGGGGAAGAGAGAGAAGAGGTGAGAGGACACACACACTGCTCAAGGCTTCCCATTACACAAAGGGCATATTAGACACATGTCAAGTTCCTAGCCCAGTTGCCCCCAATTCCCGTAGGGAGAGAGCTTCAAGCTCCGCCATTTCGGTGAGTACTTTGTCTTTGGCATCGGTAGCCAAAAACTGCTTCATTATGGAAGCTCTAAAATCTTTCCACGTTCGTGGAGCTTCACCATTTGCTCGAAGGCTAGACCACCATTGTTTGGCGCTTTTTTGAAAATGCATAGCTACATGACGTAGCTTAGAGGACTCCGTGAAGCCCTCATTTCCAAACGCCACATCGAATTGTTGGATAAAGGCCAAGACTTTGCCTGTAGCACCAACGGTGCCATAGTAGGTAAGGAAAGAGATGTTCTTTCCTTCCTTTTTGAACGTTTTGAGCTTGGATGACCTCTTCCACGCGGCATAGGATTTCCTATGACCCCTTCTTTTAGTGGTTCAAGAGCTGCACCATCACTTTCTTCAGAAGAGGAAGAGTATGAGGAGGATGGAGAAGAGGGTGAACTCTTTCTCGCCTTTTTCTTCCCTTGTTCCTCCTTGTCTGCACCATCACTTTCTTCAGAAGAGGAAGAGGATGAAGAATATGGAGAAGAGGGTGACCTCTTTCTGACCTTTCTATTCTCTTGTTTTCTCTCGTCCCTCTTTGAATTATGGTGTAGAGAAGTATGCAATGGTCTTCTCCGTTTAGGGGGTGTTGGAGAGAGTTTTGCCCACCGTCTTAATTTGTGGAGCCATCTCCATCGAGGTGGCAGGAGACTTACTTATTTCTCTGAAAACTCCCTATTATACTTACTCAATTGCAATTTATAATACCAACCATTTATAGTTAGCTTGATAACCTCTCTTCTTGAGCAAGAAAAGAGAAACCAATCTCTGTTACCAATGTAACATTTAATGGTCTAGTAACTTGTGTGTAGCGGAAAATAACATAGACATAGTGAGCATTTCATTAAGAATAGGCAAGAGTGCTTGTATGGGGAGAGCAACAAAAGCATAACACCTAGTTAGATAGGCATGAACAATACTTCAAAAAGAGGGAGAAATTAAGCTATTGACAATAGCTGAGGACCAGATTTACATGGAGCCGGTCCCCTCTCCAAAAGGCTTTGTATTATAGGTTTCCCCCATCAAGGGAGACATTTTACAATACAATACTTTGTGTTCCTTCAATAACTTGATGGTGCAATGAAGATGGAAGCTTCAAGCACCAAGCTTACACTTGAAAAACACAACATCAATTCCCTCACGGTCCCAGACCCAAGACCTCACACACCTTCGAAGACGGTGAGAGCTAGCGGGGTATCATAGTAGATCTAGAGGAAGAAGAAGTATTTCTCCTCATATTATCACTCTTAATAGCTTAGCATAACTTAGTACTTAGCATGGTAGAGGAGATGAGCATGCATTGAAGCTTGGCTCTTCGCTGGATTTGCATCACAAAGCCAAGAGTTGTTGGTGTAGGACTCCCTTCTCAAAAGCTTGGAGAAGAGGATGAGCTTTCCATTAAAGCTTGGAGAAGGAGAGAGAGTTCTTTGCTCCACACATGAGTTGTGTGAGTGCGTGTGTGATAATGCCTTGCAAAAATCAGCCCCCTCTCTCTCTCTTGGTCGACTCCTCTTGCTAATTGCTCCACACATGAGTTGTGTGTGTGTGTGTGTGTGTGTGTGTGTGTGTGTGTGTGTGTGTGATAATGCCTTGCAAAAATCAGCCTCCTCGCTCTCTCTTGGTGAACCCCTCTTGCTAATTGCTCATGCTAGCATCACATTGGCCCCTGTAAAGCTTAGCCAATCATAAATTAAAAGCATAATTGCTAGTCTTGTGACATGTGTCCCCCCTTTCCCCTTTTGTGAGAGCTTTAGGTATTTAAATAATTCAATTAAACTCTCATTGGACCTCTTAGTCTTCTGGTCAATAGGAATCAGGCAAGCCATTGGGCTGCTGAATGCGCATTGGACCCCTTGGTAGACTGTCCAATAGTCTTCTAGAGAGATTAATTTCTATTGGTTCTTTTATCAAGTGTTTTCAAATGAATTAAACTAAATTTAGTCTAGCCTAATTCTCATTGGTCCACCCCTATGGCCATCCAATAGGATTTGAATGCAAGTTGGGGGCAATTGGGCTAGGAACCTGGGCTAGGAACCTGACAGGGAGCTTGGAAGAGTGTGTGTGTGTGTGTTTCTCTCTCATCCCCTACAAAAATGGCTTGTCCCCCTCCTTGATAGGGATGTGGGAAGACTTTTGAGTCTTCCCACAAGCATCCAAATTTCCCTCAGACTTGACCATTGAGCATTTCATTTAATTTTGGAACCTAAGATTTTTGGAAGTTTTAATGGGCTGAACCTTAGGGTCTTTGAAGCCCATTGATGCACATTTCTATTTTGCAGATGGTCCCTCTTTGGAACCCTATTTTTTCTCCTTTGGATCCCTATTGAGACCGGTCTGCTAGCCTTACCAATATTCTAGCTTTTTCTCCCCTGGTACTTTCCCATATTAAATGATCAGTTTAACATGAGAAAATCATTTAGGAGAATTAAATCTTAGTTATTATGACATAGCCCCTTGTTGGAAATCGATTCGTGAAGCCACCATGGTATGGTGTATGACCGTGGATATGGTGCGTGGCCTTTGGGAGTTGACATACTCCGCCATATCTTCAGTTAAACCAGCACAAAATTGCTAATTTTTCTCTCCAAAATCCATCTTTTCGAAGATAGTGGCTTTGAGATGTAAATCCCAAAACTTGTCTACATATTTGTGAATAGATTCGTAGGGAGAGAGCTTCAAGCTTCGCCATTTGGTGAGTACTTTGTCTTTGGCATCGGTAGCCAAAAACTGCTTCATGATGGAAGCTCGAAAAGCTTTCCACGTTTGTGGAGCTTTACCGTTTGCTCGTAGGCTAGACCACCATTGTCTGGTGCACTTTTGAAAATGCATAGCTACATGACGTAGCTTAGAGGACTCCGTGAAGCCCTCATCTCCAAACTCCGCATTGAATTGTTGGATAAAGGCCAAGAGTTTGTCTGTAGCACCAAAGGTGCCATAGTAGGTAAGGAAGAGATGTTATTTCCTCCCCCTTTGAACTTTTTGAGCTTGGATGACCTCTTCCATGCGGCATAGGATTTCCTATGGCCCCTTCTTTTAGGTGGTTCAAGAGCTGCACCATCAATTTCTTCAGAAGAGGAAGAGTATGAGGAGGATGGAGAAGAGGGTGACCTCTTTCTCTCCTTTTTCTTCCCTTCTTCCTCCTTGTCTGCACCATCAATTTCTTCAGAAGAGGAATAGGATGAAGAAGATGGAGAAGAGGATGACCTCTTTCTTGCCTTTTTCTTCTCTTGTTTTCTCTCTTCCCTCTTTGAATTATGGTGTAGAGAAGTATGCGATGATCTTATCCGTTTAGGGGGTGTTGGAGAGCGTTTTTCCCACCGTCTTCGTGGAGCCATCTCCGTCGAGGTGGCAAGAGACTCACTTCTTTCTCGTTCTTTCAGTGGGGGCTCTACCATTGAAACTTGAGTTCTCCTTTGGGAAGGAGATGCGTCGTCAAGTAGTAGATTTTTGAGCCCTTCGTACAGATCCTCCTCTTCTTCCCTTATCGGAGAGAGGCCTTTTTTTGAAGTCTCACAAGGAGGCTTCCTAGGTACTCTCTCTTCTTGGTGGGGAGCGTGGGGAATCCCATGAGTACGTAGTTGCCATTGCACTTCACCTTGGAGGGATGGATTGCCCATGGCTTGTTGAAGCCTAGTAGCAAGGTAATTAACAAGCATAGGGGCATCATAAGTAGCATGTTCATTAGCAAAATCAAAGCTATCAACATTAATTTCACTCTCTTTACTATTGTCATCCATTCTAACAAGTTTTACGTGTAAAAATTTTAAGTGTACTTTGGCACTTCAAGCCCTAGTTGCTACTCCTCTTAACCCTTTAGAAAAGCACTCAAGCTCCTGTACCCATGGCTCGATTATCATTAATTGGAAGGAATAGAAGAGAGGGTCTTTCACCACCAAAACAACACTGGCTCCTATCAAGCTTCTTATCTCTCAATAGTGGTTAATCCGTAGGCAATCCCCGTAGGACTCCACTATTAAGACCATAGCTCTCGACGGTGATGCCCCATTATCTGCACGAAGCAGGGGCATTATAAGGCTGAAAAATCCCTATTCTACTTACTCAATTGCAATTAGTAATACCAACCATTTATACTTATCTTGAGGACCTCTCGTCTTGAGCAAGAAAAGAGAAACCAATAGCTCTGATACCAATGTAACAATTAATGGTCTAGTAACCTGTGTGTAGCGGAAAATAACATAGATATAGTGAGCATTTCATTAAGAATAGATTCCTAATGAGCATAGCAAGAGTGCTAGTATAGAGAAAGCAACAAAAGCATAACACCTAGTTAGATAGGCATGAACAATACTTCAAACAGAGAGAGAAGTAAAGCTATTGACAATAGGTGAGGACCGGATTCTATTATGGAATTGATATTTTATTATTTATTGCAGCTGACAGGTGGAAAAGATTGGACCAAGCTAGGCCTAGCTTGGTCCAATCTTTTCCACCTGTCAGCTGCAATAAATAATAAAATATCAATTCCATAACATAATGTTACAAACGGATGCGTGGCTGCCCTGCAAAATACTCAAGATTACACAATATCTAGCATAAACGGACAAATCTGCATACTTGGTGATTCCCATAGCACTAAACCATGACGTATGCAAACAGAGAGGGACTGAGAGCGAGAACAGAAGATAAGAGCACATGCAGGCACACCTCCTAGAGCGGAGTGTTACGCCGGCGAGGCGAGAGAGAAGAGAGGAAGGAGAGGAGAATAACACAGACACTGGGTGCAATCTCCCCCCGTGCAAGAGTGACCATTTCCCTCTTGCACGTATTTGTTTTATAGATTTCTTGAATGGTTAAATTGATTACAAACTGGCCGGCCGGACATAATTGGCCAAAGCTCATAAAGAGCACTTGAATCACCTAATATACATAAAAGTAATATCCTTCTGCATAATAATTATCTGTTGATGCTTTGCCACTTGTCAGCTGCAATAGATAATAAAATATCAATTCTATAACATACCTCTCTGTTGGAACGCAACTGTCCTCAATTGCGAAGATAAAATCTGTTCTGGAATTGATATTTTATTATTTATTGCAGCTGACAGGTGGAAAAGACTGGACCAAGCTAGGCTAGATTCCTCTCCAAAAGGCTTTGTATTATAGGTTTCCCCCATGAAGGGAGACATTTTACAATACAATACTTTGTTTTTCTTCAATAACTTGCTGGTGCAATGAAGATGGTGATGGGGGCTTTTCACAAGCCAAGCTCACATACCCCTCTTCTCTCCTCCCCACCCCATGGAAACCTCCTCTTAGGGAGGGAGTGATAAAAGGAATTGGAAAAGTAAGAAAAAAAATAAAGTATGATTATGTAAATATATGAGAAAGGTAAAATAGGCCACCTCATGCCTGCAGGGCAGCCTATCCCCACCTTGCCTCCTTTTTCTTCATTGTTGCCCCGCCGTGTGTCCCTTTTCCTCTCCTCCACTCAAAAGGTCAACCCCCTCTCTCTTCCCTTTGTCCTTTCTCCTTTCTCTCTCCCCTCAAGCTACCCCACCTCTCACCAATAATGCATTATAACTCACCAATAATGCACCCTAACTCACATGCAACTTACCCTATCTTCCAAAATAGTATACCCCACCCCCTCTTTCTCTCTCCAATCATATCCCATGACCCAAATACCCCCCTCTCTCTCTAAAGGGCGCCATGTCTCTTGTCTTATAGCTAAATAACCTCCCCCACACTCACACACACTCAGTTTCACTGAAAAAGGTGCCCACAGACCCATCCCCACCCGGTGGTTACCTGATTTTTCTTGTGTTCACACACATCTGCACACAGATTCACCTCTGAGCACACTCCCCTCTCTCCCCTCTTGTAATTACTTTATTCTCCATGTCACCTCTCACTTTTTTTTCATCAACCCATCTCTCTCTCTTAGTCTCTCTCTCATGAGATTGCTGTTCTGGCACATATACACACAGCCAGACAAGTGGGGCCCACAGTCACATGGCCTATGTAGATAATGATTTCTTCATTTCTAAATTCTAGAATTTCTCCCCCCCTCCTCCCCTATATAAAGAGGGGTCACCATCACACAAAACACACAACATCACCAAAGAACACACTATGCACTGTGTGCCTAGTGCACACACACACACCCACACCATCACCATCACCGCAATCACCATGCTTGTCTTGAGAATGACCTCTACACCCTTGGCTATGGAAGATGAAGGGCAACTAAATGAAGGATGATGGCCATAACCCTCGTGCGAGTCTTCGCCATCAACTCCCACCTATCCGCCATGTGCTCTACCACCCTCTTCCTTCTCATTCCCCTACCCTATTCTCCCCATTTCATCGCCTTATTCTCTAAATAAAGCTTGAGGTTTTGTGAGTATGTTTTCTTGCAATGTTTTGCCCATGTGAGGTGTGCGGAATCGCCACCTAGTCTTGTGTTTGGAGTGAGCTTGTGTATGTGTGAAGGGTGTGCGGATTCGCCATCCTTTTGTGGTGCCTAAGTACTAAGCCGCTATACCCCCTCCCTCACTCTCTCTCTCTCTCTCTCTCTCACTTGATATCATTCCCTTTCCTCTTCATCATTACTCCCAAGCATCCATCTCTCTTGGATGAAAACTTTGTTATGGTGGTGTGTTGTTTGCGTCCTAGCCACTGAAGCTAGGTGGTGCCCCCCTGTTTGCTTTACCATGACAGGCTCGAGGCGCGCCATTCGGTCCCCGGTGTTTTAGAGGCCGTCGGGGTTCGGGGTTCGCTTTGCTCCCGTCATTTGGTGCCCCCACTGAGGATCTTTTCATGAAACCCTTCAGTTTACAAGACTGAAACCCCTAAACTATTGTGAATGGATGAATGGCTAGCAGGATTTGCTAATTGGACGACAGAAGAAGAAGAGCTCCAAGCACAACTAGACGAACTCCGCATCTCCATCGAAGCTTGAGTGCCAGGCGTAACGGTAATCGATTTGCAGTGGGAGAGTCAACCAACACGCCAAACCCAGTGGATATACATAGGCCAAGTGCCAAGAAGAAGAAGGAGAAGGTCGAAACCATGTCCGCAACCTACAACCAACCCACAACAACAAAATGGAAGGAGCTCTACACAATAGAGAATCAACACTATTCTACTTTGAGAATCGGGTAACTCAAGTCACCGAGGTAATTATCACAGTCAGTTTTCAAGTCGCACCTGATGCTGCAGCACAGATAACGGAATCATTGGCTCACACTCTCACTAGAGAAACTAGGGGTCTACTGAGTTTGTTTCAGGAAAGAACACCACCCTGTCCCACAAGCTTGGACAGTGACTAAGCACCTCTAAGCTTCACATGAATCAGTACAACCTACCTCAAGACAGATCACACATACCAACACGTGTACGCTCAATCAAGGTAATACTGGATTTGAAGGCTCACTACCAGCACGTCATTGACACCATGCCGGGTGGGGAGCGGTTTTTGGAGGTTCTGGCATCAGATCAACCATTTGTCTTACCTTTGGTACAAGGCAATGTACCGTTTGAAGTTTTAATCTATGTCCTAGTATAAGAGGGTATACACGCCTCCTTGTAAAGAAGAAAAAAACTTTTGCAAGTTAAGCAGTGTGTCTTTCTAGTTCTCTCTCAGTAATCATGGCAAGTGTAGCATTTCCAACATTTAAAGGAAAGAAGGGGGAGGATTTGGTAACAGACTTCCTAGATGACTTTGAAGTAGAATGTGTAGTGAGCAACAAAGATACGGATGAATCCTGGGTTAGAATCTTTAAGCATCTCATGAAGCTAGAAGCTAGATCATGGTATAATGCACTTCCACAAGCAACCAAGGATGACTGGGAACCCTTAAAAACCGCTTTTAAGAGGCGCTTTGGGGGAGGTACCACTTCAAAAAATTTGTGGGACAAGTTGAGAGACTTGAAGCAGAAGGGTCTTTTAGAATATGCCACCTATGAGTCCAAATTTGTGGATTTGTGGGAACGGTGGGTTGAGTCACTGGCTAGGGGGGAAGCTGCACCCGATTTTCTAAAAAAAGATCGGTTCACGCATGGCTTATGGCCGCTTCTCAAGGAGAAGGTGAAAGGTAGATTCCCGGCTACGTACGAGTTAGCCGTTGAGATTGCTCGCCTTAAAGACAAGAAGCTGCGAATGAAAGCCAAAGAAACCGAGTCAACAGAATCAGGAACATCGCGTCGACCAGCAACTATGACAACCACCATTCCACCACCACCACCGGCTCTTGGGGTAAGAGATGACCAACAAGATATGTTGGCCCATATTACTGACCAACTGCAGAATTTGTCTGTCCACTTAATACAACAAGGGAGGAGTCAAGAAAGAGATCAAGACCCTGGAAGAGCACGACGACAAAACACGGAGTATCACTGCTACAACTACGGAGAAGATGGTCACGGTATGTACTACTGTCCCAAACCACAACAAAACTATAATAGAGGAGGTAGGAGGAACCAATTTTCACCCCCTAGAGAAAGAACACCCCCACCCTGAGCACCAGCCCCACCAACACAAATTCTACGTCCGCCACAATCACCACTTACAATCATCCTACGCCCACCATCAATTGGTACCCGCACACCAAGTATCATTGGTCTTGCAGAAGAGGTCAAGATGAGTGTAACAGAAGAAGGATCAAGTAAGAAGACTATTCAAAGAACTCATGCAGTGGAACAAGAGGTTAAAGAATCAAAAGACGCTACCCAGGTGGGGGAGGTAAGCCAAGAAAATTGTGTTACAAATGTAAGTACATCTTTAACCTTGGATGAAATAGGCACCAAAGCAATCAGTCGACAGCATTGGGCAGTAAGGGTAAGAAGGTGTAAAGTGTTGATTAGGCCTCGTCAGAGTAAGAGGAATGCAAAGGTCATGAAAGATACAAGAGAAGAGGAAAACCAGCCTGTTAGCAAGGCTTTGCAGAAGGTGGACAACATATCAATCAAAGGGGAGGGCTTTGAAAACGGAAGCCTGTGCACCAGCATGGACCCAGGACAATGTATCAAGCTAAAGGAATCTTGCATCAAGGCAGTTTCACTAGAGGACCATAACGAAGAGGTAAGTATGACTGAAGGTTTGGAGTTGGATATTGCTCCAGAGGCTTGGCAGCCGAGCAAGACTTTATTGTATAGTGTTATAGACTTGGAGATGGGTAATGCCTCTAGTCTACTGAAAGATGTTATATCCTTGAAGATGGGTAATGCCTCCAGTTTATGTGAGGGTGTTCAGAGTAAGTTTGATGATCAATATGATGCCAACCTTTTAAGGATGTTCCAAACTCCTCCACAACACAGCATTGTGTTTGCATGGGATGCATCAGACCTATGGCTATGGCTAGCCGCTATAACATATAGAGAGAAGATCAGCATGGAGATAAGAGCAAAGGAGCCATGGATAGACAAAAGCCTGATAGAATGCAAGAATGAAGACCTCATTCGCAATTTGGTACAATTTTTTACAAATAGTGCATCCTCTCTTTGGAGAAAGGTAAGTGGATTACGCTTGAATTTAAGCCGCAAGGTAGGTGGCTTGCAATTAGCATCAGTAAAGGAAGCTGACATGTTTGAGCACACCCAAAAGAAGCATGATATGCTTGCAGTTTTTTCCAGTCATGGCAGTAAGCAGGATTCTGAAGACAACTTGAGCTCACCACACCAACAAGGCGGCCATATATGGTGGATTCTTGGTACACTCTTGGGAATCATAATTTTCAGTTCTGTCTTTGCAGGAGCCAAGATGCTCATTTCCCCTCTCGCTACTGGTGGTTACAAATTTGGTCCAATTTGGCATGCAAATTTTTTTGTTCAGACACTGCAGACAATGATCCTATTTTTCACTTGGGATCCAGGAGGACACTGGCACAAAGGAAGCCATGGGCTTCCCCTTTAATCAACCGACACTATTCCAAGGAACAAGCTATCACCCGGACCTGTTACAGATTCATGAATATCCCAAAAATCTCACCAATGGCCAAATGGAATGGCTAATTCAGAAGGCAACTCGATATCGGATCCTACAGCTAAGCGGAAGAAGAAACAGATGAGCTAGAGGCATGAATGCCTCTAGCCAAAAGGGGAGGGCTAATGATGGGGGCTTTTCACAAGCCAAGCTCACATACCCCTCTTCTCTCCTCCCCACCCCATGGAAACCTCCTCTTAGGGAGGGAGTGATAAAAGGAATTGGAAAAGTAAGAAAAAAAATAAAGTATGATTATGTAAATATATGAGAAAGGTAAAATAGGCCACCTCATGCCTGCAGGGCAGCCTATCCCCACTTTGCCTCCTTTTTCTTCATTGTTGCCCCGCCGTGTGTCCCTTTTCCTCTCCTCCACTCAAAAGGTCAACCCCCTCTCTCTTCCCTTTGTCCTTTCTCCTTTCTCTCTCCCCTCAAGCTACCCCACCTCTCACCAATAATGCATTATAACTCACCAATAATGCACCCTAACTCACATGCAACTTACCCTATCTTCCAAAATAGTATACCCCACCCCCTCTTTCTCTCTCCAATCATATCCCATGACCCAAATACCCCCCTCTCTCTCTAAAGGGCGCCATGTCTCTTGTCTTATAGCTAAATAACCTCCCCCACACTCACACACACTCAGTTTCACTGAAAAAGGTGCCCACAGACCCATCCCCACCCGGTGGTTACCTGATTTTTCTTGTGTTCACACACATCTGCACACAGATTCACCTCTAAGCACACTCCCCTCTCTCCCCTCTTGTAATTACTTTATTCTCCATGTCACCTCTCACTTTTTTTTCATCAACCCATCTCTCTCTCTTAGTCTCTCTCTCATGAGACTGCTGTTCTGGCACATATACACACAGCCAGACAAGTGGGGCCCACAGTCACATGGCCTATGTAGATAATGATTTCTTCATTTCTAAATTCTAGAATTTCTCCCCCCCTCCTCCCCTATATAAAGAGGGGTCACCATCACACAAAACACACAACATCACCAAAGAACACACTATGCACTGTGTGTGCCTAGTGCACACACACACACACACACACACCATCACCATCACCGCAATCACCATGCTTGTCTTGAGCATGACCTCTACACCCTTGGCTATGGAAGATGAAGGGCAACTAAATGAAGGATGATGGCCATAACCCTCGTGCGAGTCTTCACCATCAACTCCCACCTATCCGCCATGTGCTCTACCACCCTCTTCCTTCTCATTCCCCTACCCTATTCTCCCCATTTCATCGCCTTATTCTCTAAATAAAGCTTGAGGTTTTGTGAGTATGTTTTCTTGCAATGTTTTGCCCATGTGAGGTGTGCGGAATCGCCACCTAGTCTTGTGTTTGGAGTGAGCTTGTGTATGTGTGAAGGGTGTGCGGATTCGCCATCCTTTTGTGGTGCCTAAGTACTAAGCCGCTATACCCCCTCCCTCTCTCTCTCTCTCTCTCTCTCTCTCTCTCTCTCTCTCTCTCTCTCACTTGATATCATTCCCTTTCCTCTTCATCATTACTCCCAAGCATCCATCTCTCTTGGATGAAAACTTTATTATGGTGGTGTGTTGTTTGCGTCCTAGCCGCTGAAGCTAGGTGGTGCCCCCCTGTTTGCTTTACCATGACAGGCTCGAGGCGCGCCATTCGGTCCCCGGTGTTTTAGAGGCCGTCGGGGTTCGGGGTTCGCTTTGCTCCCGTCAATGGAAGCTTCAAGCACCAAGCTTACACTTGAAAAACACAACATTAATTCCCTCACGGTCTCAAACCCAAGACCTCACACACCTTCGAAGATTGTGAGAGTTAGCAGGGTATGAGAGTAGATCTAGAGGAAGAAGTATTCTTACGAGAAAGAAGTATTTCTCCTCACATAATCACTCTTAATAGCTTAGCATAGCTTAGTAATTAGCATGGTAGAGGAGATGAGCATGCATTGAAGCTTGGCTCTTGGTTGGACTTGCATCACAAATCCAAGAGTTGTTGGTGTAGGCCTCCCTTCTCAAAAGCTTGGAGAAGATGATGAGCTTTCCATTAAAGCTTGGAGAAGGAGAGAGAGTTCTTTGCTCCACACATGAGTTGTGTGAGTGTGTGTGTGTGTGTGTGTGTGTGATAATGCCTTGAAAAAATCATCCCTCTCTCTCTCTCTCTCTCTCTCTCTCTCTCTCTCTCTCTCTCTCTCTCGGTCAACCCCTCTTGCTAATTGCTCATGTTGGCACCCTATTGGCCCCTGTAAAGCTTAGCCAATCATAAATTCGAAGCATAGTTGCTAGTCTTGTGACATGTGTCCCCCTTTCCCCTTTTATGAGAGCTTTAGGTATTTAAATAATTCAATTAAACTCTCATTGGACCTCTTAGTCTTCTGGCCAATAGGAATCAAGCAAGCCATTAGGCTGTTGAATGCTCATTGGACCCCTTGGTAGACTGTCGAATAGTCTTCTAGAGAGATTAATTTGTATTGGTTCTTTTATCAAGTGTTTTTAAATGAATTAAACTAAACTTACTCTAGCCTAATTCTCATTGGTCCACCTCTATGGCCATCCAACATGATTTAAATGAAACTTGGGGGCAACTGGGCTAGGAACCATGGGCTAGGAACCAGACATGTGTCCACTATGCCCGTTGTGTAAAGGGATCTTGGAACAGTGTGTGTGTTTCTCTCTCATCCCCTACAAAACTGGCTCACCCCCTCCTTGATAGGGATGTGGAAAGACTTTTGAGTCTTCCCACAAGCATCCAAATTTCCCTATGGCTTGACTGTTGAGCATTTCATTTAATTTTGGAACATAAGCTTTTTGGAAGTCTTAATGGGCTGATCTTAGGGTCTTTGAAGCCCATTGATGCACATTGCTCTTTTGCAGATGGTCCCTCTTTGGATCCCTATTTTCCCTCCTTTGGATCCCTGCTGAAACCGGTCTGCTAGCCTTACCAATATTTTAGCGTTTTCTCCCCTCGTACTTCCCCATATTAAATGATCAATTTAACATGAGAAAATCATTTAGGATAATTAGATATTAGTTATTATGACATCACGGGACCATTAC
The DNA here is from genome assembly GCF_014529385.1 of Adiantum capillus-veneris. Classification (NCBI taxonomy): domain Eukaryota; kingdom Viridiplantae; phylum Streptophyta; class Polypodiopsida; order Polypodiales; family Pteridaceae; genus Adiantum; species Adiantum capillus-veneris. The sequence continues at coordinate 15,636,693 of NC_140955.1, forward strand.
ATGACCTAAACAAAGAAAAAAATTAGGTATATATGGTCCACCAAGGAGAACAATGCTTTCGAAAATCTTAAAGAAAAGCTTATTTCTCAACCTGTGCTTACACTACCGCACCTCTGAAAGCCATTTGAGGTCCAATGCGACTCCTGTGGTGATTGCCTTGGAGCTGTTTTTCTCCAAGAAGGGCACGCCATAGCCTATGAAAGTCGAAGGATCGATCCTATTGAGCAAGCTCTATGCATATATGAGAAGGAACTCTTAGCAGTTCTACATGCTCTAAACTCGTGGAAACACTTTTTAATGGGGACTCCTTTCATTCTGTGGACGGATCACCAAAGCCTTAAGTACTTCATGACGCACACCAAGATTTCCGACAAACAAATGAGGTGAGAAAATTACCTTTTGCAATTTCATTTTAATATTTCTCACATTGCTAGCAAGCATAATCAAGTAGCCGATGCATTCTCAAGACGACCAAGAGTGAACGCGGTATCCATAGCAGCTCACAATGATGTATCTTCTATGATAGATGAGTACGCTATTGATCCCGATTTTAGAGATGTGATTTCAACCCTTGCACTAGGGAAGAAAGAAGAACCATTTATCCTACAAGATGGTTATCTTGTCTACGGAATATGTGTTACTAACTCACTACGTGAGAAAGTAATGTATGAATCTAATGCTCCTCCCTATGCGGGGCATAGACGGATTTAGTCTACCCTAAAAGAGATAGAAACATATTTCTATTGGACTACCATGAATGAAAACATACAAGAGTAAGTTTCAAAATGTGTGGTATGCCAAAAGACGAAGTTTGATAGAGGGAAGCAACTCGGATTGCTTCAACCTTTGCCAATCCCTAATTCACCATGGAAGAGCATATCCATGGATTTTATCTTTGGATTGCCTGAGTCTATCCATGGGAATAAAAGAATATGGACGATAGTAGACAGGTTTAGCAAACAAGCACATTTCATACCTGTCAAAAAGACTATCAAAGCCCATCAAGTGGCAACCCTCTTTATATCACAAATCTTCAAGTACCACCGCTTGCCAATTTCCATAGTGTCGAATAGAGATCCTAGAATGACCAGTAATTTCTGGAAGGGTCTCTTTGAAAATTTAGGTACAAGACTCAACTTCTCTTTAGCCTATCATCCTCAAACGGATGGCCAAAGTGAAATAGCTAACCTAACCATTCTTGATCTACTAAAAGCTTATGTCACAGAAGTAGATCAAAAGTCCCAATGGGAGAAGTACTTACCCTTAGTGGAGTATGCTTACAATAACATTGTTTATACTTCCACAGGAAAAGCACCTTTTGAGGTGATAGAGGGAAGATCAAAAAGTCCCTTGCTACTCAAGGTACATGGGAAGATCTTCACTCTGCAGATGAGTATAGCCGAGACCTACAAGAATCTTTCCAAAAGATTAAGGATGTTATCTCTATCTCACAGCAAAGGCAAAAGGCTGCTGCTGATAAGCACATAATAGCTCAAGCCTTTAAACATAATGATTGGGTCTTGCTTAAGTTTCTCAAGGCTCGATTAAGGCACACAACGGGCAAGAATCCTACAGGACACCAAAAGTACTATGCTAAGTTAGCAAAAAAGTATTATGGTCCCTTCCAGATTCTTAGACCAATCAATGAGATGGCCTATCAACTCAAGTTGCCCAGTCATTGGCTCATACACAATGCTTTCCATGTGAGCCTACTAAAGCCTTACAAAGGAGAGCCACCTCAAGAACCAATTATTGAAGACCCATTGGAGATCGAGGACCAAGAAGAGGTGCTGCAACCCGAGTCCATTCTACGACATGAAGACAAGGTATTGAGAGGCGGTAAGATTATCTGACAGTATCTTATTAAGTTTAAGAACTATCCTTTTGAAGATGCTAGATGGATGCAAGGCATACAGTTAAAGGATAATCAAAACCTTGTCAATGCTTACAATGCTTCCCAAGAGTAAGCAAATGTAAAAATGTTTAAATAAACAAAGTTTTTGTCTTATAAGACTCTCTTTTTCTTTATTGTGCACAAATGTTAAGAAGTATGCATGCTTAGGATCAAGTTTGCAGAGATGACGTCTCCCAAACACCAAGTAAAGCTTGTCACTCTACTATGATATTGATAGGACTAATGCGCAAACATGCTTGCGGCGGCTTAGGCTCTCAAGCACCAACTGGATTAGCCATCTATTCTGGAACGGTGTCGTAGGGTAAAATAGGGATCCTCTACCCGCTAGAAAAAGGACTAATGACTAGGCTTTATCATATCTAACTTATAGTCGAGGATGACTATGGTTTCAAGAGAGAGGTAATGTCATAATAACTAATATCTAATTCTCCTAAATGATTTTCTCATGTTAAACTGATCATTTAATATGGGGAATTACCAGGGGAGAAAAAGCTAGAATATTGGTAAGGCTAGGAGACTAGTCACAGTAGGGGTCCAAAGGAGGGAAAATAGGGATCCAAAGAGGGACCATCTGCAAAAGAGCAATGTGCATCGATGGGCTTCTAAGACCCTAAGGTTCAATCCATTAAGACTTCCAAAAAGCTTAGGTTCCAAAATTCAAATGAAATGTTCAATGGTCAATCCTTAGGGAAATTGGATGCTTTGGGAAGACCACAAAGTCTTCCCACATCCCTAGATGGGAGGGGGAGAGCCCTAAAGGTAGGGAAAGAGAGAGAAGAGGTGAGAGAACACACACCACACACACACACACACACACTCAAGGCTTCCCTTTACACAAAGGGCATATTAGACACATGTCAGGTTCCTAGCCCAGTTGCCCCCAATTCCCATTCAAATCCTATTGGATAGCCATAGAGGTGGACCAATGAGAATTAGTCTAGAGTAACTTTAGTCTAATTAAAAAACACTTGATAAAAGAATCAATGAAAATTAAGTCTCCTAGAAGATTATTGGACAGCCTGCAAAGGGGTCCAATGAGAATTAAGCAGCCCCATGGCTTGCTTTATTCCTATTGGCCAAAGGGCAAAAATGTCTAATGGGGATTTAAATGCAATATTTGAATTACCTAAACTCTCACTAAAGGGGATAGAGGAACACTTGTCACAAGGCTCTCCATTTGACCTCTAATTTCCTATTGGCTATGCTTGACATGAGCCAATGAGGGGCCAGGAGGAGGAAATAGCAAGAGGGGTCGACTAAGAGTGAGAGGGGGCTGATTTTGCAAGGCATTATGGCGCACACACGCACACAAACTCATGTGTGAAGTAAAGAAGACTATCTCCTTCTCAAGCTTTAATGGAAATCTCATCATCTACTCCAAGCTTGTGAGAAGGGAGGCCTACACCAACAACTCTTGGCTTTGTGATGCAAATCCAACCAAGAGCCAAGCTCCAATGCATGCTCATCTCCTATACCATGCTAGTTATGCTAATCTATTAAGAGTGATTATGTGAGAGAAATACTTCTTTCTCGTAAGAATACTTCTTCTTCCTCTAGATCTACTCTCATACACTGCTAGCTCTCACCATCTTTGAAGGTGTGTGAGACCGTGAGGGAATTGATGTTGTGTTTTTCAAGTGTAAGCTTGGTGCTTGAAGCTTCCATCTTCATTGCACTAGCAAGTTATTGAAGGAACACAAAGTATTGTATTGTAAAATGTCTCCCTTGATGGGGGAAACCTATAATACAAAGCCTTTTGGAGGGGGGGACCGGCTTCATGTACAGCCGGTCCTCAACTGTTGTCAATAGCTTAATTTCTCTCTCTTTTTGAAGTATTGTTCATGCCTAATTTTAACGAGGTGTTATGCTTTTGTTTCTCTCTCTCCAACCAAGCACTCTTGCTATGCACATTAGGAATCTATTCTTGATGAAATGGTCACTATGTTTGTGTTAATTTCCGCTACACATAAATTACTACCCCATTAAATGTTACAACTAATCTACCACAATCATGTGCATGTGAGGAAGAAGTGTAAGAGATGCAATACATATTGCTATGGTGCTTACACAATGATGAATGGTCCACCAAAGATATGTCGATCACACTTCAATCCCTATTACCACATGTAAGAGCTATGGTGGAGAAACCAATGTGGCATTCATCATTGTGTAAGCACCATAGAAATAGAAAGTAAGTAGATTAGATAGAGTGTACTCAATACAATGGAGGAATACAAGATTAGCATAGTGGCTTTATGTGGGATTAAGATGGAAGGTGGAAATAAAGGTGAGAGGGATATGCACCATGTATGGTAGAGAGAAAGTAGCATGCGGGCTACAAGAAGTAGCATGTGGCTATAATGTGTAGCGTGTGTGCATAGCATGTATTAGGGAGTCCTATGTAAGAGGTTGTATCCATGCATATATAGAGATGCATGTTGGCATGATTGTATTTAGGGATTGGTCAACTATAAGTTGAAGGCTTATCCTAACATACAACCCTAGCAATTCTACTTTCTCTAGGGCCTTGGTCCCTTAGAGGGCCTTTACTAGGATGAGAGATGGCTATTACATGTCACTAAGTTCTAGTATTACGAGTCCCCCATTGGTGATCCTCATACATCAGTTAAGACTCTTGGTGGCTTAGCACAATTGGCATACTAGTGTGACAAAGTGGAAACACATCCCATTCTGTCATGCTAGGTCATGATTTCATTATTGAGCTAGGGATTAGGTAATAAAGACGAGTGTTGCTATTGTGAATGTGGAGATGATACCCTTGAAGGGTCTTAGGTCATGTTTCATGCAAGGTCATGATTTTATTCATGAGGTGGGGCCTAGGAAATAAAGACAATTATTTTTTAAAAAACTAATTGTTCAAGATTGTTCAATTAAATGAGCAAGAGCCAGCAATTCATTGAAGCAGCTTCTTTTTGAAAGTAATTGCAACCTTTGAATGATTTCAATGCCCAGATGTGAGCACATTAGATGGCTAACAAATACCTTGCATAATGCAAGCTATGTAAATTGTGGGTTTAGAGAAGTAATGGAAGTGATGCAGAACAATTAATAGATAAATAACACACACTCTTATATAAATATTGTCTTGCTATAAACTGCAACACCTTGTACAATTCACTACAAAAACGAAACTAGACTTCCATTGCTTGTCAAACCGGTCGTTAAAGCCAAAGCAACTCCTACTTTAAGTATCCTTGGCTTGAATAAGAGTCCTCATATACACATTTTGTCTTATTATAAACTAAAACCCTTGAGATGGTAATAATCTTTCTCTCCGCATGCATATCAAAGGTACACATTAAAAGAGCAACAAATAGAAAAAACTCACATACCAAACATATTAGAAACATAAAGTACACTTTGAACAGTTGTACATGAAGTTCAATGCCCTTTAGATTGAGAAAGGTGTTTGGGTATTTCTTAAAATGCCTAGATTTCATTTCAAACAAAGGAAACTATAAACTTAGCTTCAAATTTTTCCCAACATACCTAAGTTATTACTACATTTGGATGAGTGTAGCTCAAAGCTGCCTTCGATGACGGGCTCTCTCTTTATCCCCTCTTGTTGAGTGTAGCTCTCTAGCTCTCTCTCTCTCTCTCTCTCTCTCTCTCTCTCTCTCTCTCTTTGTCTCTCCCCTAGCCCCCCCCCCCCCTTCTCTCTCTCTCTCTCTCTCTCTCTCTCTCTCTCTCTCTCTCTCTCTCTCTCTCTCTCTCTCTCTCTCTCTCTATGGCAACCATTTTTGACGTAGTAGACAACAATTCACTCTTTTGATCATAACTTCTTCTTTCAAACTATGATTTGGGTGATCTATAGCCTCAATCAAAGAGCACAACGCCCTCCACACATTGATGTAAAATTTACTTCTTTTCGGCAGAATCGTTTTTGAATTGAACAGGTTCAAAAAAGTTGACTCTCATCTCTTATTTTACATATAATGTCTTTCCGCACTCGCAAGGGCTCTTCTTCTTCAACAGGGTCTACAAGCATTGTAGAGAATGATAAAAAATCTCCCAAGTGTGGAGATAGCAACACAACCACTCAACCAATGACATCGAAAACCATGATCATGAATAGTATCATTGCAAGAGACCGTAAACAAACAAGGTGAAGACTTACAGGCACTTGCATTGGAGAATGGTATGCTAAGGGTTCTTGTGGTTGAGAATGAGAATCTCAAGAGGATACTTGAGATGCAAAAAACATGTTTGATACAACTTAAAGAGGATGTCAAGGAATGTAAATGCTCTCTTACGAACTTAATGCTTTGAAGGAGCGCATGAGAAAAGTAGAGCATGACCATGTTTTGAAAGAGGAGAAATTTGACAACATGAGCTGGGATGTATGTGACATGAAAAATGTATGCACAAATAAGTCTTGTGTCGATGTATGTGGTAAAGATGTGGTTCCTAATTCTTTCCTTATGCAAGCTATGAATCAAACAAAGAACGTTGAGAATGTGGATGTAGAGGAGTTGAAGGAACGAGAGCGACGTTCCAAGAACATTGTTATTTGTGGAATTCCCAAAGAGAAGTTAGAAACGGTGTCTAACCTCACTCATATCTTATTGCAAACATAGCGAGAACCACAAATATAATTGTCAATCCATGGGACGAAGCTGACTTGACTAGTGCATAGAGGCTACAAGAGGTTGTCAATCTCTTGGAAAACAACAGACAACTCGCATCTAACTTAAGCTACACTCAAATGACAGAAATCACCAAGAGCTAGTCCCTAATTGGTAAACAAATGATAACCGTTACAGCATTAAACAACATCCAAACCTTAAGAAACTTCTAGGACATGTTTACAAGACCTAAGCACACATGCTTATGGTCTCAAATCTCACTTTAGGTCAAGTGCATAAATCACGAGTATTAACAGCAGCAGTGAGTTTTTGACCTACTCATTTTTGACCCAGAATGCATCTAAATGCTTAGCAATGATGCCCCAATACCCCGCCTATACTTATTTTAAGATTTTTAGGCTTAAATTCCTACTTATGATGAAATTAGGCCGCGGGTCAGTGATGCCAAAAGCTACGGATTACCATGAAATGCTTACGTCAATGCGTAGAGCTCTTACCTGCGGTTGCAACGCAATAGACGATACTGCAATGTGACAACCGGGAAGGGAGTAGGAAGCACGAGAAGGAGAGAAGTGAGCGCCATTAGCTCACTCTATGTTTCATTATTCAAAAACTTGCAAAATACTTACAAAAATTGGCTTTTATATCTTAGCCAAGATTTCTGTGGTCAAAACTAATAATCTGGGAGCTCTAACTAAAGATAGGTTGACACAATTTGGAAGCTTGTAGCCCCAGCTCATCAATTACACTGTTTATTTGGAAAGTAGGAGTTACAACATTCCCGATTCATCAAAATAATAAGTGCTTTTATAATAAAAGCTTTGAAAAATGTTATCCAAGTTAGCTTGCTGCTAACATTCCCCCCCTCCTCGACTGTGTTGTCCTTGACACAACTTCATGGACTAAAATAGTCTTTGGGTTGACGGCTAGCAAGGCGGTCTTTAAGCGCATGTAGGGCCTTTTCATATCTGATTCTTCTTTCTTTGTCTCTGTTTTTAAGTTCAATGGTTGAATAGCCAACAAACCTTGATGTAAGGTTGCTTATCATGGGACCAAACATCATCGTTCACCATGTGAAGAAACCTGTATAGAATGCCTCTTTAAATGCCAACATATTGCTAGATTGCAGAAACATGCATCTAGCGTAGAAGCCGTAGAGGACTTCTTCTGAAGGTTGTCCACTTAAATCATAAGATAGACCTTTGTTGCCTTCAAGGAAAGACATCCATGGTGCTCCTGCTTGCTCAGGCTAGTGAAAAGTTTGAATGCAAGTGAGCAGCATTCAGACAATCTTACAAAGCTCTGCACATGAGAGGTCAGGGAGGCTCTTGAAGAATTTCATGGCACCCGTTAGGGTTTTCACCATGCATTTACTAGTGTCAAGGATATCAATGAGCAGCTTATTTCTGCAGGTGAAGTCTTTCAGATAGTTCCCTTGTGCAGACTATTCTTGATGCCTTACCAGATTCCTACCAAACTTTTGCTAGAACTTGCAGACTGATGACCCAAGGAAATTTAGAAGTTGTCAAGTTTGATGCATTATTCACATTGCTATTGCAAGAGTCACTGTCCAAAAATAACAGGACTAGGTAGCGTGCAATTGAACAGGCTTTTATTGCTTCTCAAAGAAAGGGTGGTAACAGCAATGCAACCACTTCTTATGGTTCTACTGTGAGTGGCAAAACTTCTGTTCCTAATGCTTCTGCTGGCAGCACTTCGTCTAGAAATTCTGGTGATAAGGGCAAAACGAAGATGTGTTTCCATTATTGTAAAGCTAATGATCATCTGATCAAGTCGTGTCCTAAGTTGAAGGCCAAAGAGCCTAAGAAGAAAGAGGGTGGTTCCACTGTAAATGCTTGTTCCACTACAAATGCAGCCATTGTTGAGTCTTCTGTAAAAGGAGATTGTAATGCTGATGTTGATCCAGAATGGGCTTTTAGCACAGAGTGCACTTACAATCCTGTTGTCCATGATGCATGCTTGTCAGTTACTGCAGATTCACATGTGTGGTATTTTGATAGTGGTGCTACAAAGCACATTACCTCACATCGTGAATTGTTCACCTCTCTTGAGTCTGTCCCTCATGGGAATTCAGTCACTTGTGCCAACAATGCCTCTTATCCGGTTCATGGAGTTGGAAAGATTGTGCTTACTGTTGCTAATGGCAGTTCTTTCACACTTGTTGATGCACTCTATGTACGTGGGATGAAAAAGAATCTTTTGTCTATATCTGCACTTGCTAGACTTGGACTTGTAGTCAAATTTGTGGATGATAGATGTACAGTTCATGATCTTAGTTTTGGTGATGAAATCGGTGCATCTGGGCTTTTGTGCCATGGGCTGTATAAGCTCACTTTGTATGACAAGTGTGGACAAAATTTTGCAAATACTGTTGCAGATTCAAGGGCTATTTCAGATGCAAAACTTTGGCATGCACGTTTTGGTCATCTGAATTTTGCCAGTTTGCTGCGTTTGCAGAAATCTGATATCGTTGCTTCTTTGCCGCCTCCATAAGCACCTATCAAACATGTTTGTGAAGGCTGTATTTTGGGTAAGATGCAGCGTTCTAAGTTTCCAAAGGATGGTTCAATTCAGGCCACATGCAGGTTGCAACTTGTGCATAGTGATGTTTGTGGGCCCATGCAAACTCTGTCCTTAGGCAATTACCTTTACTTTGTGACTTTCATTGATGATTACTCCAGGCATGCATGGGTATTTCCGCTTAAAGCGAAGTCCGAAGTTTTTATGTTCTTCAAACAATTTCTGGCTTTGGCTGAAAATGTCTCAAAAAGTACTATGGGCACCTTCCGTTCCGATCGAGGGGGGGAGTATATGTCTCATGAATTTAATGCATTTCTGGCTAGTTGTGGGATAAAACACCAATGTACAGTGCCTTATACACCTCAGCAAAATGGTGTTGCTGAGAGGAAAAACAGGTCACTGACGGAAATGGCACGATGTATGGTCAAAAGTCAAGCTTTGCCGCATTCTTTTTGGCTTGAGGCCATCATGTGTGCCACTTATGTACTTAACAGGTGTCCTACTAAAGCTTTGCAGTCTGTAACTCCATATGAAGCATGGCATGATAGAAAGCCTTCTATTGAGCACATGCCTGTTTTTGGCGTTTGGCATATGCTTTGGTGCCACAAACACAGCGCCGAAAATTGGATGATAAGGCTGTCAAATGTATTTTTGTTGGTTATAGTGCTAAAAGCAAAGGTTACAGGTTATATCATCCGCAAACAAAGCGTATTTTGGTTTCATGGGATGTAGTGTTTGTGGAAGATTATGTTCAGTCCTTGCTGTCATGTACTAGAGACAGTAATGTAAGCTCACAGGACATTTATGACACTTTCTTGCCTCTTTTTATTGGTGGGAATACAAATGTAATTTCCAATGAGGCAAATGTACAGCCTATGGGGGTTTCTGAAAATGTTACAGATCGGCCTATTAGTGATGCAGATGTACATGATGTACTTGATGAGGAAAGGGCTGAAAATGAGCAGGCTAGAGGCCAAAACGGATGGTGCACACTTTGCGTGACAGTAAATTGGATGCACCTTTGTCTAGTCATACTCGTTCAGGCTCTCACCATGCATCTTATGCATCAGATTGTTATGCTTTGGTTATGTCTAGCTTACATGATGTTGAGGAGCCTCTGTCTTTTGATGAAGCACAGAATTCAAAAAATTGGATGGCTGCCATGCAATCACAATATGATGCACTCATAGAAAATGACACATGGACTTTATGTGATTTGCCTCCTGGCAAAAAGGCCATTGGTACAAAGTGGGTTTACAAGTCGCAAGCCGGATGGTGAGATCAATCGCCATAAGGCTCGACTTGTTGCAAAGGGTTATGCACATCAAAAAGGCATAGATTATGAAGAGACTTTTGCTCCCACTTGTCGTATGACTACTGTACGTTTTCTATGTGCATTGGCAGCTCATTTTGGTTGGGATGTTTATCAATCAGACATTGTTACTGCTTTCTTGAATGGTGACATATTTGGAAGTTTATGTAACACAGCCTCACGGTTTTGGCATAAAAGGACAAGAGGACAAAGTGTGAAAATGTAAGAAGGCTTTGTATGGGTTGAAGCAATCTCCTTGTGCTTGGTATGAGAAAGCTGACACTCATTTGGTTAAACGAGGCTTTCGTAACAATCCAACAGAAAGCACATTGTATGTAAAGCGTGAGGGTGATGTACTTCTCATTGTGGTTCTTTATGTCGATGATTTGCTAATCAACTGGACCAAATGAGAGACATATTGTTGAATTTAAGGCTGATTTAAATGCTACTTTCAAGATGAAAGATTTGGGGCTGTTGCATCATTACTTGGGTATACAGTTTAAGCAATGTGATGGTGGTATTGCCTTGTGTCAGAAAAGTTACATAGAGACATTGCTATGTAAGTTTGGACTTGAGGATTGCAAACCTATTGCCACTCCCATGGAAACAGGTTTGAAGTTGAGTCTACATGATGCTGGCGATCCTGCTGATGCCACTCTTTACCAAACTGACATGTTTATTGAAAAAACTCAAAGAAAATAATAAAATGCGCTAAAAAAGCAAAGTGAAAAATCAATAATTAAGAAAATCCATTGAGAAACACTGTTTTATTATCTTTTCGTGGATTTCTCCATTTTTAAGTCCCAATATCAAGAAAAATGATGAAAATAATCAAAACAGACTATTTTTTAATGATTTTCTGATATTATATACACTGTTTACAGTCATCGGGGAGATGTTATCAGTTATATTTTCCCTATTGATGATTTTATAAGGATATTATTAGGTAATTTTGCAAAAAATCACACGTTAACATCCAACTTTTTCCTCCCTCTTCAAACATTGCCCTTAATTACTTAGTTCCCTTCCACCCCTCCTAGATGGCGTCTCCGGGACGACTGTGTGCATGGGTTGAACAATCATGTCTATGCATAGCCTTGGTTGGCTTATCATGCTTCGAAGATCAATGCAATTCAAACCATTATGATGTGCAAGAGTTAGGTCTTGAGTATTTAACTGAAGGGTTTCTGAGGTTGAGGTTTTCTATTGTTGTTTCCTAAAGAGAAAATCTTGTTGCTTGTGTGCTCTTTGCTTTATTGTACCGTCAGGATGCTTTGGCACACTAATTTCTCGAGCTGTCGGGATCAATGATGACGGTTGTTGCACTTTAACTCGCCAGTGGTATCTTGGTTCATTAGGAAAAGTTTGGACTCAAAAATGGGCATTGTAAGAATTGTTGATGTGGCATAGCTTTCAAAAAGTGGGGATCGGTCAATTTTTTGCAAATAAGATCCAAACTTGTCAGAGGTTGGATATTTAGAATCTACTCTTCAAATGCTATCGATTGATATATAGCATGCATGTATCGGACATTGCCTTCATGTAGATCTAGAAAAAGGTGATTTTAGATTACCGTAACAGTAACAAAACCTGGCTGATTGAAAAAAAATGGCATAATTTTCATAGAAGTCATCCAAAATTTTCGGACCTTGGCTCTTTAGATCCATTTTTCAAGAACTTTCCAATGATAGGTCATATCATGGGGTTCTAAGCAATATTTAGAGGGGTCTATCGGGTTGCTTTCTTTTGTACAACTTTGATGATGTGGCACTCTTAAAAGGCCCAAAAATGAGTTCAAAATTTTCCTAATGTTTGTTCGATGAAATGTTGTGGTTGAGTGTTTTGAGACTTAACTCTCCACTGCATCATCGATTTTACAGTTTGCAAAGAAGATAAGTGCTCATTTTTCCTCCAAATCCATCTTCTTTTAGGTTCCCTGCTCGAAGATGCTCTTCTTTGTGTTTTAACTTTGGAACCTTCTTTGGTATAGTAGATGATGTTTTGGGTACCCAAATTGGAAACGTCTTGTCCTTGAGTTGTGCTTTTGGTACCCAGATATCCCTGACTCCTTGCATGCTACTTGTAGCATTTGCTTGTCTATATGATGGAGAAGATTGATTGATTTGTGGTTTGTTCTGCTGGTAATCTCTTTTCCATTCTTCTTTGCTTGGTGCAATTGAAACAATGAGTTGTCCGCCTTTAGGTGATAGCTTGAGTTGATTGGTATCCCAATCTGGTATTGCTTTGTGCGTCCACATCCATGAGATTCCAAGAATCATTGTTTCATTCATGTGTTCATTTGGCAAGCATACAAACTAATTGAGGAATAAATATCCATGTACTACCACATTTAAGTTGACTACTCCCAGTGCCGGTGTCTTATTGCATCCTTTAATAGCCGATATTCCTAATGTCAAAGACCGATTCGTTGCTTTCTTGTACATGGAATAACTGAGTGCATTTACTCGAGCTCTTGTATCGACCAATGCATTTGTGCTATGATTGTTCAACTGTACTTTGATGTGAAGGTCCATTCCATCTAACCATTCATGATCTTGACATTGCATCCTTCTATCATTCCCATAGTCATCCATCTAGTTTCAGAGTGTTGATGGGAATAGGTCTTTGTTGATTTTTTAGAGCAGCTTTCCTTTTGAGTATGCGAAGCCGAGCTTCCTCTTGGGCTTCATCAATGACATGCTGTCGTTTCATCTTTCTCTGTTTTGCTGCATGCATCTTTTCTAGCAATTCATTGGTTAGCGGCAAATTGTACTTCTTTAAACGACATCCACTAATCCAATTAGCCATTGGTTCACCATCTAGGGTGGATAGCTTAACTGTTCCACTTGGAGATATGTCTTCAATTTTAAACGGTGCTTTTCCTTTTTTCTTAAACTTAAGAATGTGTTGCTTAAGGTAGTAGACTAAAACTAAGTCCCCTTTTTTGAAGATTTTTGTAATTAGATGGAAATCAAAAAACTGTTTTTGTTTCCACTTTTGTGCATAGATGTGAGCTACAGTTGTTAGCCTTTGTTCATCAAGCTTTTCTAAATCTTCAAGCCTCTCTGACAATTCATGTCCTGTCCACTCAAGATCCTTAGCTACCCTTAGTGTCGACAATAGAAATTCTATCGGCAGTATGGCATCAAGACCATAAACAAGGTTAAAGGGTGTAGCATTTAAAACTGTCTTGAAAGAAACTCTTTAAGCCCATAGAGTGGCATGGAGATTCATTTCCCAATCAGTCCATCCTGAACTAACCACTTTAGTCAATAATGAGCTAAGAATTTTATTTCGTGTGCTCAGCTTGTCCATTTTCTTGTGGGTGATAGGGAGCTGATTTTTTGTAGATGATCATAAATTATTAAGCATATACTCAATTACCTCATTGAGAAAATGAGTTTCCCTATCACTGAAAATTTCTATTGGTAGTCCATATCTTGTGAACACATTCTCATACAAGAATGCGTCTGTGGTTCTGGCGTCATTCTTTTGGGTTGCTTTAGCCTCTTTCCACTTGGTCAAATAGTTTGTAGCTACAATGATATATTGAGCTTGGGTTCTATAAGCAGGTGGTTGTATTGGCCCAACAAAATCTATACCCCATATTGCAAAATCTCTAGCCCCCATCATTGGTCTTGAAGACATGCTATCTACACGGGTTGGCATTTTTGCTCGTTGAAATGCATCACACCTTCGAACATATTCTTTGGCATCTATAAAAAGTGTTGGCCACCATATACCTGCCATTAAGACTGCTCATGTGGTGGTTTCACTAGAAAAGTGACCTCCAGCTAATCCAGCATGTGCTTGTTCTATAATGGGAATATATTCGTCTTCATTTGCACAAAGATGCAGATGTTGATCCTTTCCTGTTCGATACAATTGGTTTCCAATAAGAGAATAGTCCCTTGCTTCAGTTTCAATTTCTCTTTGGTGACGTTTACTTATATCCTCCAAGAAATGTTCGGCTTGGTAAGTAAGCAACTAGATAGTTACTCCACTTAGAAACGAGTAATATTTGGAAAAATGTCACATGAGGTATGGGTGCTTGTTTCTGGCATTGAGGACATTTTTTTACAAATGAGTGAACATCACTTCTCCTGGTTGGACAAAATACTTCAAGTCTCAAGATCCGTTGCATAGTTTAGTCTTCCACAAAGTGAAGTCCCACTATGGTAATATGTGCTTGACTTATGTATTGGGTTTTCTCCTCAGGATTAATACACAAAAGCAATATTCCATCTTGATTTATTTTGTATAACCTTCTAGCTAGTAATTGATACATATCCAATTGCTCAATTAATCCGCTAGTAATAGGAAGTGGTATTTGCGAATCCACTTGAGCTATGGTCATCAATGATACCATATTTTTCGACCATCAGGTATCATTTCCACAGAGAACAGATATGCATTTGGTAGATCATCATCTACTCCCTTTGGTGGTTCTCCTAAAATAATCCTTGATGAATAATCTGCTCTTTGGTGAGTGATGCCCTTTTTCACAACTACAGTGAAATCAAATTCCAAAAGAATGATGAACCATCTCACTAATCTTCTTGTGTTGCATGGCTTGTTGACCAAGTACAATAAGGCTTGGTGGTCCACAAAGAACACAAATTTGTTAGCAATGTCTATACTTTTTTACGACATAGATCATTCATAATCCTTCCCTTTCGGTGGTTGTATAGTTTTTCTCTTCCATATTCAATTGTCTACTAGCATAAGAAATAGGAAAATCAACTTTTCCGTCTCCTGGTTGAGCTAGTATACAACCAATGGCAAAATTGGAAGCATCCACATGTATGTGGAATATCTTATTCCAATTTGGTGCTTTCAATATTGGTGTTGAAGTGAGATCTTGCTTAAGCTTCATGAAGGATTCTTCACACTCATCAGTCCATTCAGAGAGTGTAATCAAGTTATACATGGGTTTTACAATTATAGCGTACATGTAAATGAATTGTCTGTAATATTCACAATGTCCCATGAAAGCTTGAAGCCCTTTGATCGTTGTCGATCTAGGAAATTCAACAATAACATGAATCTTATTTATATCAGTAGCTATGCCATTTTTAGACACTATATGTCCAAGATATTTTCCTTGTCTGCCCATAAATGTACACTTTTCAGGATTTAAGAAAATCCTATAAATTCTATATTTTTCGAAGACCTTTTTGAGGTGTTCAAAATGATCAGCCCGGATTGACAAATGTACACATAGATCATCCATATATACTTCCAAAAAATTCTGAAGATATTCCTTAAAGGCATAGCTCATCAATCTTTGAAAGGTAGTAGGAGCATTAGTTAACCCAAAAGGCATAACCCAATAGGCAAAAATATCCCATTCAGTTGCAAAGGCAGTTTTATGCTAATCTTTGGGGTCAACCAAAAGTTGATTGTATCCCGAAAAGCCACCTAAAAAGCTGTAAGCTTCTTTTGGTGCAACTCGTTCTAAAACATGATCAGTGATTGGAAGAGGAAAGTTGTCTCTAATGGTGGCTGCATTCACTTTCTTGAGATTGACACACACTCTTAATTTTTCCATTTTTCTTGGGTACTATCACAATTGGAGACACCCTATCTGTCTGTTCAATCTCATAAATGAATTCGGATTACTTAAGCTTTTCTATCTCTTCTTTGATCTTTCTAGCAAATGTTTCATTATAAGTATATGGTCTATGTCTGCTTGGTTTTGCATCATCTCTCATGGGTATAGTATGTTGACAGATTTCATTATCTGCCGATATGGATGTCCTGTGGAGATTGTGTCTGATCAAGGAACACACTTTATAAATGATACTATGGACATTCTAATGGAAATGCTCTCAGTAAAGCATCGAAAATCAACACCATATTATCCTAGATGCAATGGGCAAGCAGAGAGAAGTAACAAAACTGTCAAGACTATTGTTAGTTGAAGACTGGCAGCCACACACAAAATGAAGACTGACAAAAGGAGAAAAGAAGGAAATCCTATGTAGTCATTCCTTGATTTAGAAAAAACCGTAATTTCACTTGTAAATACTTGGGGCTTGCAGGAGTTTCACTTTGGAACATGAGGATTTGTATTTGAAATGTATATATCTCAAATTTTAACCTTAATAAAAAAACCCTTGTTCATTCTATGAAGTGTCTGTGAGAAGCGTATTCTGTGTACAAGAGAGAGTGAGAGCTTATCTTGACGCTACGTGCACACAGGTGGTTGGAATCAAGTACAGAGAAGTGCTACGTGCTGCCCCCGGAGAGAGCTACGCGCCGATACCCACATTGCACGTGTACGACCCGGCTTTGTGAGATCGACCTGCGAGCTATTTCTAGGGATTTGGTAAGTAAACGGTGTCTGTTTTCTCATTTCAACATATCCATGCGTTCATATTGAGTAGAGCTACACATTAGGCATCTTAGTTTTTAGAAACATCGACCTACAAAAACCTATCAGACATCCTATGTGATTCTGCACCGGGTGTTTTTGGGTAGGGTTTTGGGTCATGGACTTTAGAGAGAGTGGCCTATTGGTGTTAATAGGATATCCCTTAAGTTTCATAACCTTTCAAGAATGTCTAATGGGTATTTGGATCTCATGGAAGCGTTGTAGGAAATCTTCTCCTGTGCACAATAGTAGGCTGTAACTTTGACATTGGGTAGAGACCTCTGTAAGAGATAGTCAATAGTCGGTCGAGTGTAGGTTGACACCCTATGCTTGCTTCCATGCGCGTGCGGGTCGAGCTTCGTCCTGAGCTGACAGTTCTTGTTAGGTGAGTTCTCGCTGTGCTGACATCCGTCGCGACGTATCCGCCAACAACTATTCTCACTAAGATTGTGTAGAAGGAGCCACACCAGTGGGATCTGAAGCTCCAGACTTCTCTCTGGGCATATAGAACAACTTATAAGGTCACCACTAGACTAACACCATTTAGAATGGTGTATGGCACTGAAGCTGTCGTGCCTATGGAATTTGTAATTCCCAGTCTCAGGATGGCAGTAAAATATGGATTGGATTTCAATCATAATCTTAAGTTGAGACTGGAGGAGTTAACACAATTGGATGAGTTGAGACAGAGGGCTATGCTGGAACAGGAAATTGTTCAACAAAGAAGGAAACACTGGCATGATAGACGAATCAAAGTTAGGGAGTTTCAAAAAGGAGATTTGGTTCTACTCTATCAATCTAAACTGGGTCCAACAAAACCATGTCAGCAACAGAATCAGTAAAGTGTTAGAGCCAGTATCAATTTTTATGGGGAAAAGGGCCAGTGGGACTGTCTATGATAATCATTTCAAGGAACATGGAGAGTATTAGCCAATGCATGTATGCCACGTCTAGGAACAGTAAGTAGTGGAGTTTTTATGGCGCGAATGCGTATAACAGTAAGGCGAGTAGGCATTTTTCCTCATAAGTCTCCTACGCAATGTCTGCCTGTTGTTACACATTCACCATCGCCAAGCTTTAAGGCTTCTTCACTACACCCACAAACTTATTCCTCCAAAGCATCTGTGAATTGTTATCTGTCTTTGCCAGACACATCTGGATATGGATTTGAATATTCAGGTAAGTCTTCCTCTTCTACAAATTAATTGTCTTCACAGTGTATGGGTAGAAGAAAAATGTCAGAGAAGATGCAGGAAACTATAGACGAAACTTCGGCACTTATCACCTCTATCAAGGCTTCTCTACCACTTATTCCCCATAGTAAGATACAGTGGTATGTGTTTACCGAGCAAGCAGAAGCATTGCTGCGACTATGGGAATTGCATGTGGTAGTGCAAGCCACAAGAATCGCGTTTGACACGGCTATAATCAAGCAGGTTCTTGATTCCTTTAATGTTGATGAAGGCAGCGTTGTAGTGTATGGTAGGAAAGTGTCAGCAACTCCAGACGACATTGCTTATGCTTTCAAGATGCCAAATGAGCCAAAGCCAACCATTACAACTATAGAATAGATAAGTGTAGCTCTTAAGGAAGATGACGCAGCCAAGAAAAAATGCAAGGCCAGTGCACAAGGGGTTCCAGTAGTAGCAGATTTGGACGTCCCCAATGCTTACCGGTTTGTGTAGTCTGAAAAATAATTCCACATATGTCTCAGAAAATTGTTTGCTATGTTGCTTGCAAAGAGACTAGATGCCACAGCTTCGATCAACTTCTGCAAGATTCTGTCTCATAATGTGCTTCAGCAAACTGCCAAGTTAAAGTTTCAAACTGTTTTTAAAGTCTGGTATGTCTGGCAGTTTCTTTACTGGGCAACTTCTCTGATGCTCATAACCAGGTATGGATGGCTTGAAGTCAAAAACCCGTTCCAGAATCTAACAATGTTGAATTATCTTCACGTGAAGAAGCCCCAGGTACTCAGTTGTCTCTCACTGGATAGAAGAGGAAAGCCATGCAAGTGGAAGCTGGTGGTTCAAAGAAACCAAAAACTACATTGGCCAAGAGCAACGCTTTCTTGAAGCAATTAGAAAGTCACGTTAAGCCTTTGCCTACTACAAAACTTTTGGATGGCCTGACTTCAGTAGTTTAAACTTCGGCAACATCTGATGAACAAGCTCTAGCACGAATTATTGTTGGGATCAGCCAGCAAGCAGAGCAGAATCCAGCACACACCATTGCTGGAAAAGACCAGCCAGAAAGAACTAGTGCTGAGAAACTGGTATTTCATACTGATAAAGAAAAAGGTCTAGAACCTGCCAGTACAATCAGCAAAGTTTTTATCCCTTTTAGCGAATTGGCTTTAGCTTTAACCAAAAAGGACAGATTACAACAACTACAGAATCACCCCCTCACAGGACGATTAGTTCTGCAGAAACCTAACTTTACCACATTACCATATATGGCCCCTATTACGATTTACGAGCCATTTGCCTCTGACCCAGCAACAATATTGGATGGTTGCTCAGTGCTTATCCAGTCATCTTGGAATACGATTGTCAATGATTTGGGACAAATGATGGATGCCTCAACGTCCACTGATGAAGTGAACAAGTTAAAAGAAGAACTAAGGATCAGTGAGCAACAAGTTCACAAGTTGAAACACGATATAGGTGCACAATCTTTGGGGCATAATGTTCTTGAAAATGAGTCAGCCAGGACAATTCAGATAATGGAAAGTAAGCTGTCAAAGATTGAATTTGAGAATAGACAGTAAACTGAAGACATGGCAGAGGATGAGAGAGCTGCTAACAAATCTGAGACTATGCTGAGGATGAAGAGGGTTGATTTCAACACATTGCTGACTAGCCACACTGCATTAAAAGATTCTTTAACAGAGAGATACATATATAATAATTTGGCTGATATTATGAATCTAGAAGGCAACTCCATTTCAATATGGACAATCTGAAGGCACTCATGGAAACTATGCAGAGTGACTTGCAGGATAAGCTTTCTAAATATAACAGTGCTTTGGAAAATCAAGCTATTCTGGACTACATTAATAATCAGAATAACCTCGATCAAGATTCTAAGAAAGAAAAAGAGAAGGATGAAGAGAGGGAGGATGAACCAGTAGATAAACATGATGATGATAATGACTCTCCTCTATCTCCATCTTCAAGCTCTAGTGTTGGTGGTTAAGCTAGTATAGGAGGCAGTCAGTCCAACAATAACCAGCGAGACGAGCAGCCAAAGGACCAGAGAACTGATGAGATTAGCAACCATGCAATGGACAGACATGCAACACTGGAGGTACCCCAATACACCTGTCACAGTACAGTTCAGATTTGAAAGGAAAAGCCAAAGCTATGATTGAGACCTTGAAGGGTGATGAGCAACATTCATTATAGCTCATCACACTGAACAAGAGGCTAAGACATTAGCAAGCTCCTTTTACGAGGATGTATCTAGAGGATGATGTTCTTCTCTCGGATCTAGAACACTTTCAAAGGCTATATGTCAGCGGCAGAGAAATGATTCAAGCATTGAAAATCATCCGCTTTACATGATTAGGAGTTGTTCCAACTACCTGTGCATTCCAGCAACAGCCACCTGTTGGAAGGGGTACCTGAGTGGGCACTGACTTCTGATGACAAGATAGTCAATCCACGCTGGCAGCGACAGTCTACTGCAGACACACACTCTTTAGCCGTTGAATTGGATCTTCTGCTTGGCAAAACAGACCTTCATATAAGTGCATGAAGGAAGTAAGGAATCAACTGAAATAATTTCTCCTTCAAATGCAAATTACCAAAGGAGTTTTGGACCAGAGGGTGCAGGCTATTATTGAAGATTAGACTTCCAACAGTAAAGGACCTTGGACTCAAATGACAGTAGGAGAACAGGCAATTACTCTCTGGAAACTCTTTCAGTTAGTCTATGTGTCTCGGAAGATGATGTAGCAGGTGAATCAAGATGTACTTAATTTCTTGGAATTTGTGCCTAATTCACCAGTTCTCCTGTATGCATTGCTTGCTAAGGAAGCTGAACTGCCCAAATTTTTCCAGCAATGTATCCTCAACATGTAGAACTGATGGATCGGCTCACATACTTTAACATCACTGACGATCTTCAGGATTGGTATGAGCGATCCACTGTCAAATGGAAAACCTAGCAAACACTGATCAATGATGCTCTCCAACTGAATGATGTTTTGGAATTTCAAGGAAATACCAAGGGTCAAGCTATGTACGTGACAATGGAAGATCCAACTCAGACGCCTCACCAAGATCACAAATCAGCTACTTCAACTTACTGTGGAGTCCTCTAAGATCCCTGAAAAGGATATTACAGATAAACCATGTATGGGGCCACAATACAGAGAAATAGATGAGATCCTCTTTGAAGCCAGGATTAAAACAAATCAGCCTCTTCCAAAAGGATGGATCCACACAGCTTCGCATTGTCATAAATTGGCCAGAACCCGGCCAGAACCCGTCTGACAAAGGGTAGATGCACGCTGTATGATCTTGACACCAAAACATATAATCCTCTCATGCCTTATGAATTGGAGATGTCCACTGGAAGGCGGGATCAACTTGAGCAGGAGGCCATTTACCGACTTATCCAAAAGGACAATCCTGGCACCGGAACTTCTGATGCACCGACACAGAAGAAGGGCAAGAGGAAGCGGGTTCAGTGGAAGGATACTGGGTAGTTCCATCTCAGAATTAGACGGTGGATTTTCCCAGTGAGGCGCTGTAATTTCTTTGGCTGGGCACCCTTGGAATTACAATTATAGGGGCATCAAGCACTCAACAAGCATGAAGTATGGTATAAATCTAGCAATACCAGAAGAGCTAGCGACTCCACAAGAGTACTATCATGAGGAACATCGGCCAACTCAGCAACCAGATAAATGGGTTTAGGGTTTAGGGTTTGGGCCACAACCAGAAACTCAGATGGGTTCCTCAACACCAATTCAGAATCAGGCAGTGAATTTTTATTTTCAGAAATTTTGGAGTTATACCAAAATTCAAGAAAGGAGGGAAGGATGTAAAAGGCGAAGACAGTCCCATCAGGCGGGAACTATCTTCTGAAAAGCCAAATAGTGGATCAGTCACACGTCAGTAATTACCGTGGCAGTTACTACAGTAACTCCTAGAAGGCTATAAATAGGACCCATTACATTGTAATCGGGCTTCTTGCTTCTTAGTTCTCTTGGCTTGGCATTTATCTTTTGGCTTCAGTTTCAAAGTTTTTGAGCTACAATCTCTGCTCCTTTAACTTCACCTTGTAATCATTACTCCTGTAATCATTATTGCTGTAATCATTATTGCTGTAATCATTTGAGCTTCAACTCCTTACACCTTGTACTGGTTATCCCTGAACTATGAATCTAAAACTGCAAACACTTTTCCAGTTGTTGAGTATGTCTCTCATTTCAGTATACTATTTCAGTACAGATAACTATTTCAGTCCAGTCTCAATTATGTATTCTAGTTTCACTAACTAAACTGATGACTTACCAGTAGCTTTAAATTCTAACATTGGAATCAGCTATCTGAAGAGATTAGCTCCAATTCCACATGCCATTGAAACTTGGCTCTTGGTTGGATTTGCATTCCATAGCCAAGATTTGTTGGTGTAGGCCTCTACTTCTCATTGCTTGGAGAAGGAGATGGAGTTCTTGCTCAACACAAGAGTAGTGTGTGTGTGTGTGTGTGTGTGTTGCAAAAACTGGTCAGTCTAAAATGCTAACCTCTCTCTCTTCTTGGTCGACCCCTCTTCGCATTTGCTCTTGCTGGCTTCCCATTGGCTCCTGCAGAGCTTATCCACCAATAACAATCAAGAAGCATAGTTGATAGCCTTGTGACAAGTGTCCCCCTTTCCCCATTTGTGAGAGATTTAGGTAATTAAAATAATTTATTTAAATTCTCATTGGACCTTTTAGTCTTCTGGCCAATAGGAATCAAGCAAGCCATTGAGCTGTTGCATGCACATTAGACCCTTGTTAGACTGTCCAATAGTCTTCTAGGGAGCTTAATTTCTATTGGTTCTTTTATCAATCATTTGTAAATTGATTAGACTAACTTTACTCTATACTAATTCTCATTGGTCCACCTCTATGGCCATCTAATAGGATTTGAGGGGAGATTGGGGCCATCTGTGCTAGGAGCCTGCCATGTGTCCATTATTCCCTTTGTGAAAAGGGAGAGCTTGGGAGTGTGTGTGTGTGTGTGTGTGTGTGTGTGTGTTTCTCTCTCTTCCCCTACCTTTAGGGCTCGCCCACTCCTTCCTAGGGATGTGGGAAGACTTTTTAGTCTTCCCATAACCATCCAATTTTCCCCTTTTGGCCATTGGACTTATTAATTTAGATTTTGAACCTTAGCCTATGGAAGTCTCAAAGGAGCTGAACTTTAGGTCTTTTAAGCTCCATTGATGCACATTTCTCTTTTGTAGATTTTCCCCTTTTCGATCCCTATTTTCCCTCCTTGGATCCCTGTTGAGCCGGTCCGGCAGCCTTACCAATATTCTAGCTTTTACTCCCCTGGTACCTCCCCATATTAAATGATGAGTTTAACATGATAAAATCATTTGGGAGAATTAGATATTAGTTTTTATGACATTACCTCTCTCTTGAAATTATAGTCATCCTTGAGTATGAGATAGAGAAGATAAAGGCTAGTCATTAGTCCATTTGCTAGCAGGTAGAGGATCCCTATTTTACCCTACGACACCATTCCAAAATGGATGACTAGTCCATTTGGTACTTGAGAGCCTTAGCTGCCGCAAGCATGTCTGCACATTAGTCTGTATCAATCTTCATAGTAGAGTGACAAACTCTACTTGGTGTTAGGGAGACGTTCTCTCCACAAACATGATCCTAAGCATGCATACTTATTAACATTTGTGGACAATAAACAAAAAAGAGAGTCTTATAAGACAAAACTTTGTTCATTTATACATATTTACATTTTCTTACTCTAGGGAATCATTGTAAGCATTGAAGAGGTTTAGGCTATCCTTTGATTGTATGTCTTGCATCCATCTAGCATCTTCAAAAGGATAATTTTTAAATTTGATAATATATCGTTGGATAGTCTTACCGCCTCTCAATACCTTGTCTTTGTGTCGGAGAATGGATTCGGGTTGCAGCACCTCTTCTTCATCCTCGATCTCCGGTGGGTCGTTGCTTCTTGAGGTGGCTCTCCTTTGTAAGGCTTTAGTAGGCTCACGTGGAAAGCATTGTGTATAAGCCAATGGTTGGGAAACTTGAGTTGATAGGCCATCTCATTGATCGCCCTAAGAATTTAAAAGGAACCATAGTACCTTTTTATTAACTTAGCATAGTACTTTTGGTGCCCCGTAGGATTCTTGCCCGTCATGTGCCTTAATCAAGCCTTGGGAAACTTAAGCAAGACCCAATCATTTTGTTTAAAGGCTAGGACTCTTCTGTGCTTATCAACATTAGCCTTTTGCCTTGTTGGTGTAGGCCTCTACTTCTCAATGCTTGCAGAAGGAGATGGAGTTCTTGCTCAACACAAGAGTAGTGTGTGTGTGTGTGTGTGTGTGTGTGTGTTTCATTGTGTACGCCTCTACTTCTCAATGCTTGTAGAAGGAGATGGAGTTCTTGTGACAAGTTTCCCCCTTTCCCCTTTTGTGAAAGATTTAGGTAACTAAAATAATTTATTTAAACTCTCATTAGACCCTTTTAGTATTCTGGCCAATAGGATTCAAGCAAGCCATTGGGATATTGGATGCTCATTGGACCCCTTGGTAGACTCTCTTCTAGGGAGCTTAATTTCTATTGGTTCTTTTATCAAGAATTTGTAAATTGATTAGACTAGTTTTACTCTAGCCTAATTCTCATTGGTCCACCTCTATGGCCATCCAATAGGATTTGAGGGGAGATTGGGGGCATCTGGGCTAGGAGCCTGCCATGTGTCCATTATTCTCTTTGTGAAAAGGGAGATCTTGGGAGTGTGTGTGTGTGTGTGTGTTTCTCTCTCTTCCCCTACCTTTAGGGCTCGCCCCCTCCTTCCTAGGGATGTGGGAAGACTTTTTAGTCTTCCCATAACCATCCAATTTTCCCCCTTTTGGCCATTGGACTTATTAATTTAGATTTTGGAACCTTAGCCTATGTAAGTCTTAAAGGAGATGAACTTTAGGTCTTTTAATCTCCATTGATGCACATTGCTCTTTTGCAAATTTTCCCCCGATCCCCATTTTACCTCCTTTGGATCCCTGCTGAGATCGGTCTGGCAGCCTTACCAATATTCTAGCTTTTACTCCCTTGGTACCTCCCCATATTAAATGATGAGTTTAAGATGAGAAAATCATTTCGGAGAATTAGATATTAGTTTTTATGACATAATCAATGACATGGTGGTTGTTGCAGACCAAGAACCAACCAAACCAAGATGGATCAAGTGTGAAACTACACCTCAACAACCTAGAATGTCTACTGAAGTTACAACAAAGAAAGGTTCCACAAATGAAAGGCAAGACGAAAGGGCCAAAAAGGTGGAGCAATATAATACAGGGGAGGATCCCTTCATTGCGGGGGTGGGAGAGAGAGACCTAAGAGCCTAGATTTCTTTTTTATGTACAAAACACTTATGTAGACAATTCATATGCTAAGCGAGTGAGATCATGTACTTGATGAATGCATTATAGTCTTTACCATCTTACAATGTTCATCTCTTTACTTTCTCTTCTCTTTGTCATTGTCTTGAAGTAAATTATGTTGTCATTCAATTAGTGGTGGTTAATTGCATGCACTTATCTAAAATACTAAAATATCTCCCTTTTTCTAGGCAAGTTAAGTAGGCCTTGTAGTTGAGACGTCCTTG
The DNA here is from genome assembly GCF_014529385.1 of Adiantum capillus-veneris. Classification (NCBI taxonomy): domain Eukaryota; kingdom Viridiplantae; phylum Streptophyta; class Polypodiopsida; order Polypodiales; family Pteridaceae; genus Adiantum; species Adiantum capillus-veneris. Next base: position 15,662,296 of record NC_140955.1, read on the forward strand.
TACATAACTAGATATCAACAATGGCTAGTGAAAGGATCGCCACAAGAAACAAAGGAAAGCTCATTATTGGTATTTCTAGATAAAAGACATCTAAATCTAAAATGTGGGCATGACATATGTGGTTGCTAATAATACCATCAACTTTTATAGACATTAGGAAGAGAATGGGGTATAGGAGGGCCTTTTTATTTGGTACTTTAAGGAAGTACTTAAAACTTAATCACTCTTTAACCAAATTCTAGAATGATGGGGTGTGTTAACACTAGTTGTAGAATGTATGTATAAAATCTCCTTGGGCCAAGTTAATGGTGGCCCTTAGGAAATATGCACAAAAGCTGTATTGGAAATGGCCTATTAACTTTGAGAGTAGCGGAAATTAGAGAATTACTTTTATGAAATTACTTTGTGAGCATAGCGGGTGAACTTAATTGATGGTAGCAACATAAACATAGCATTTAGTTAACTTGGCATGAACAATACTTTTGCAAGAGAGAGAGAGAGAGAGAGAGAGAGAGAGAGAGAGAGTTTAGAGAACATGACAACATTTGGGGACCGGATTTATGTGGAGCCAGTCCCCCCTCCAATAGGCATTTGAATTATAGTTTCTCCCATCAAGAGAGACTTGTTAGAATACAATTTTTGTGTTCCTTGTGACCTAGGTGATGCAATGAAGATGGAAACCTTCATGCATCATGAGCATAACATAAACTTTGTGGAAATAATTAACTATCCCAAGCCTCAATCCCAAGACCTCAAACACCTTCGAAGGTGGAGAGAGCTATCAGGGAATGAGAGTAGGGAGGAGGAAGAAGAATCATTTCATAGGAGAAACAATTAGTTCCTCACTTATCATCACTCTTCTTGCTAGCATACATAATAGCATAGTAATGAAGATTGAGAAGATGGCAAGCTTAAGCATTGAAGCGTGGCTCTTGGTTGGATTTGCATTCCATAGCCAAGAGTGTTGGTGTAGGCTCTCAACCTATCTACTGCTTGGAGAGGGAGAGGGAGTTCTTGTACTTTGCACAATACACAATGAGTGTGTGTGCGAGTGTGTGTGGGAGAGTATACCCCTCAAGAAACCCCCTAGCTTGCTTTGGTCGATCCCCTCCTGTAGCTCATGCTTGAAGCTCATTGGACCCCTCTTGGCCTAGCCAATCACAAGCAAGGGCATATCAAGCAACAAGGGTAGCCTCGGGACAAGTGTCCTCCTTTCCCCTTTGAGAGAGAGGACTTGATAAATGATAAAACAATTAATTAAATCCACTAATCATTGGACCCCTTGGAGGCCAACTGATAGGCTTTAGGCACACCATGAGGGTAACCTAACTAGGGGCTTGACATGTGTCCTACTTGCCTCTTGGGCAAGGGGTGCCCTTCGGGAGAGAGAGTGGTCAAGAAACCACCCCACTTCTTGCATGGCTTGCCCCCTCCTTGTAGGGACTTGGTTTGACTTTTGTGACACCTCAAGCCCCTCAATCTTGGGCCCAGTTCTCACCACAATCTTGGCCCTTCAGCCCCTCAAGCTTGGGCTGGGTTCCCACCTCAAGTACAACCTAACATCTTAAGCATGCCAAGCACCTCAAGCATCTCAACCACCAAGCACTTCAAGCATCTCAGTCATAAGGCATGACAAGCACCTCAATCTTGGGGTGGGTTCCCACCTCAAGCACAACCCTAGCTTACCTTAGGTCAAAGGAATTTTAACACTAGCTATTGGAGGTCTTCAATGAAGCTAACCCTAAGGCCTTTAAGGTAACCCTAAGGCCTTTAAGCTCCATTGGTTAGCCTTGATCTTTGACAGACCATCTCTCATTTGGGCCCCTTTACCATTGGCCCCGTGTTGAGATAGATCTATGGTAGAAGAGATAAAGCGTTAGTCATTAGTCAATATTGCTTAGCGGGTAGAGGATCCCTTTCTACCCTACGACATCTTTCCAAGATAGATGACTAATCCATTTTGGTGCTTGGGAGATATAGTTGCCGCAAGCATGCCTGCTCTTTAGTCCATTTCATTCTCCCAAGTAGAGTGACAAATTCTACTTGTTATTTGAGAGAGGTTGTCATCACAAACATGATTCTAAACATGCAAATTTGTGCACAATGAAAAGAGAACTAGTCTTATAAGACAAAAACATTGGTTATTTAAAAAACATTTGTACATTTGCTTACTCTAACTTTAGCATTGTAAGCATTGACAAGGTTCATACTATTCTTAAGCTGTATTCCTTGTATCCATGTAGCATCTTCAAAAGGATAATTTTTGAACTTAATAAGATACCTTCGGATAATCTTACCATGTTGTAGTACCTTATCTTCATGTCAAAGGCTATCTTTGGGTTGTAGCACCTCTTCTTGATCTTCAACTTTGGGAGGTTCTTCAATTATTGGTTCACTTGGTGGCTCTCCTTTGTAGGGCTTAAGTAGGCTCACATGAAAAACATTGTGTATGAGCCAATGGATGGGAAACTTGGTTTGGTAAGCCATCTCATTGATGGGCTTCAAGATTTGGAAAGGACCATAGTATCTTTTTGCTAGATTAGCATAATACTTTTGATGGCCCATATGATTTTTGCCCATCATTTGCCTCAATCAAGCCTTAGGAAACTTAAGTAAGACCCAATCGAGCCTATTTCCATGGAGAAGATAACCATCCTGCAAGGTGAATGGTTCCTCTTTCTTCCCCGAAGCAAGGGTTGACATTATGTCTCTATAGTCAAGGTCAGTAGCATACTCATCTATCATAGAAGACAGATCATTGTGAGTAGCTATAGACACCGCATTAGCTTTTGATCATCATGAAAGTGCATCAGTCACTTGATTGTTCTTACGTGCAATGTCAGCGATATGGAAATCGAATTGCGAAAGAAAATTTGCCCACCTCATTTGTTTGTCGGAAAGCTTGGTTTGCGTCATGAAGTACTTGAGGCTTTGGTGGCCGGTTCGTAGAATAAATGGAGTCCCCAATAAATAATGCTTCCATATGTCTAGGTCATGCGAACAACTAAAAGCTATTTCTCATAGATTCCTAAGACACATTCATCTGTATTGAGCCTTCGACTCTCATATGCTATGGCATGCCCTTCTTGAAGTAAAACCGCTCCAAGTCAATCACCACAAGCATCACATTGGACCTCAAATGGCTTTGAGAGATCCGGAAGCATGAGGATTGGTTGGGGGATCAGCTTCTCTTTGAGCTTGTCAATTTTTTTTTGTCCCTAGCAGTCCATAAATACTTAAGATTCTTCTTAGTTAAGTCATGTAGCGGTCCTGCTATTTGAGGAAATTTTGCTATGAAGCATCTATAGTTTGCACACGTACCAATAATTCTTCTTAGCTCATGTAGATTCCTTGGATTAGGCCATGCTTTTATTACCTCCAACTTTGATGGATCCATATGGATACCATCTTGAGAGATGATACGACCTATGTATTGAATCTCTTGAAGGAAAAAAATCGCTTTTCTTTGGGTTGAGAAAAAGGTTGTTCTCCCTCAGTGCTTGAAAAATCACTTGGAGATGTTGCTTATGTTCCTCCAAAGACTTGGAGTAGATGATGATATCATCAACCAGTGAATTTGCGGTAGGGTCTAAAGATTTTCTCCATTAGATGATTAAACGTATTTGGTGTATTAGTCAAGCCAAAAGGCATGACTAGATATTCATAAAGACCAAACGTTGTGCGAAACATGGTCTTTAGGATATCTTCATCCACTATCCTTATTTGATGATAGCCACTTTTAAGGTCAATCCTACTAAAGTAGGTAGAGCCTTGTAGCTTATCAAATAGATCTTCTACCCAAGGCACAGGAAATCTGTTTTTGATAGTGATATGGTTTAGTGCTCAATAGTCCACACACATACGGTATGTACCATCTTTCTTTGGCACTAAAAGGACTGGAGAAAAAAAGGGAGAGGAGGTAGGTATCACCATCCCTTTGTCAACAATTCTTGTACTTGCTTCATGATATCCTCTTGTTGAGCTTGAGAAACTTGATAAGGAGGCTTGTTAGTCGGTGAGCTTCCTGGTAGGAGCTCAATTCAATGGTCATCATCCCCTCATTTTGGAGGTAAGTCCATAGGGATATCATTGATGAACACATCTTGGAATCTTTTTAGAAAATTAGACAAGTCTAACTCTTCCTGATTCCTACCATTTACATTTGCTGAAACATTAGGACCTTTTAGGGACTCTTTGACAAAAATCATGTTCACAAAAACTGAGCTCTTCATTGATTTATCAAAAGAAAGAGGATTTACAAGTGGTATAGTACAACCACAGTCACTAGAATCTATATACATGTTCTTTCCCTTGTAGGTGAAGTAGATTCTCCTTTTAGGTAACTTCATGTTGGTAGCCATGTGATCAATCCATGGTGCCCCTAGGATAGCATCCTCATCCTGGAGAGGAGAGATGAAAAATTATTCTTTGTTGACATAGTTTTGGACATGAAGCCTCACCTTCCCAATCAAGGGAGTAACGGAGGCTTGTTGTCCCTTGAAAGCTGTGTCAGCCGTTACAATATCTCCCATGTCAAAATCTTGAATGCCAAACTTGGTGGCCAACTCCATTGCTATGAAGTTGTGAGTATTTCCAAGTCAAAAGGATGAAGGCATCATGCTCCAATATCTTTCCCCAAGCATATGAGAGATACGATCCTTTGCAATGAGCATCCTCTTTTGGAGCTTCGATGGTGGCAGCCCTAGGAGTCTCATTGCGAGCATTTTTCTTGGGGCAAGAACAATAGACATGTCCTTTCTCCTCACACTTAAAACACTTGTGATCCTTGCAAAAAGATTCAAGCTCTTTCTTCTACCCCCTTGTTGTAAATTGATGCATGAAGCAAACATGGTGTGATGGATTACTTCGATGATAGAACAAAGCCATTGAGAGTTGACATATTTGGCCATCTCTTCAAGTAATCCCACATAGAATTTTTGCTTTTTCTCGGTGAAGTTGAAGTATATCTTTTGGACAGTAGCCTTGAGATGTAAATCCCAAAACTTGTCTACATATTTGTCGATAGACTCATGAGAGAGAAGCTTCAAACTGCGCCATTTGGGAAGCACTTTGTCCTTTGCATCGCTTGCAAGTAATTGCTTCATGATGGAAACTCATAGAGTTTTCCATGTCTTTGGGGCTTCACCGTTGCCACGAAGGCTAGCCCACCATTGACTAGCTGATTTTTAGAAGTGCATAGCTACACGGTGTAGCTTGGAGGACTTTGTGAAGCCCTCGTCTCCAAAGGCCGCATCAAATTGCTCGATGAAGGCCAATAATTTGTCGATGGCACTAAAGGTGCCATCATAGGTGAGAAAAGAGATACTCTTTCCTCCCTCCTTGAACTTCTTGTGCTTTTGTGACCTTCGCCATGCAGCGGGTAGTGTTGAGTGGAGTGGAGTAGTGGAGTGGAGTGGAGTGGGTCTAATATTTCAGAATTGCCAAGGGCTAGTTCCTTTTGGACTTCTTATGGATCAATAATGGTAAAGCCATAGGAAAGTCTAAAAAGACCCCATTATTAAGTCCAAAGCTCACGAGGTGTGCACCATATCCCACATAGTGAGATAAAAAAAACCAATAATATATCCTAGTCCCACTTACCCTAATATAAGTAACAAAATCAGCCATTTATAGGCTACTTAAGGACCTCTCTTCTTAAGCAAGAAAAGAGAAACCAAATGCTCTGATACCAATGTAATGGAAATGGCCTATTAACTTTGAGAGTAGCGAAAATTAGAGAAGTACTTTTATGAAATTACTTTGTGAGCATAGCGGGTGAACTTAATTGATGGTAGCAACATAAACATAGCATTTAGTTAAGCTGGCATGAACAATATTTTTGCAAGAGAGAGAGTTTAGAGAACATGACAACAGTTGAGGACCTGATTTATGTGGAGCCGATCCCACCTGCAATAGGCATTTGTACTATAGTTTCTCCCATCAAGAGAGACTTGTTACAATACCATCTTTGTGTTCCTTGTGACCTAGGTGATGCAATCAAGATGAAAAGTTTTATGCATCAGGAGCATAACATAAACTTTACGGAAAGCATTAACTATCCCAAGCCTCAATCCCAAGACGTCAAACACCTTTGAAGGTGGAGAGAGCTAGCAGGGAATGAGGGTAGGGAAGAGGAAGAAGAAACATTTCATAGGAGAAAGAATTAGTTCATCACTTATCATCACTCTTCTTGTCATAATAACTAATATGTAATTCTCATAAATGATTTTCTCATGTTAAACTGATTATTTAATATGGGAATTGCCAGGGGAGAAAAAGTTAGAATATTTGTTAAGCTAGCAAACTGGCCACAATAGGGATCCAAAGGAGGGAAAATAGCGATCCAAATGGGGCGCCATCTGCAAAAGATCAAGATGCAACAATGGGCTTTAAAGACCCTAAGGTTTTCACAAATCGTACAAAGGAGGGGGCGAGCCTTGCAAGTAGGGGATGAGACAAAAACACGCACACACAAACACACACACACACACACACACACACACACACACACACACACACACACACACACACACACACACACACACACACACACACACACACACACACACACACACACACACACACACTCACAAGCCTCCTTTACGCAAAGGGAATGAGGGACACATGTCAGCTCCCTAGCCCAGATGCCCACAAGGTGTACTCAGATCCTATTGGATGGCCATGGAGGTGGATCAATGAGAATTAGGCTAGATTAAATCTAGTTTAATTAATTTAAAACATTTAATAAAAGAACCAATAACAATTAAGCTCTCTAGAAGACTATTGGACAGTCTCCCAAGGGGTCCAATGAGCATTCAGTAGCCCAATGGCTTGCGTGATTCCTATTGTCTAGGAGACAAAGGGGTCCAATGAGATTTTAGCTCCATTAATTAATTACCTAAAGCTCTCACAAAAGGGGAAAGGGGGACAAATGTCAGAAGGCTATCACTTATGCTCCTGAACTCCTATTGACTAAGCCTAGAGAGGTCCAATGGGGTGGTAGCATGAGCAAATAGCAAGAGGGGTCGACCAAGAGAGAGAGGGGGCTTATTTTCTCAAGACATTATCCACACACACTCACACTAGTTCATGTGTGAAGCAAGAAGACTCTCTCTCCATCTCTCCTTCTCAAGCTTTAATGGAAAGTTTATCACCTACTCCAAGCTTGTGAGAAGGGAGGCCTACACCAACAACTCTTGGCTTTGTGATGCAAATCCAACCAAGAGCAAAGCTTCAATGCATGCTCATCTCCTCTACCATACTAATTACTAAGCTAAGCTATGCTAATATGAGTGATTATGTGAGGAGATGTACATCTTTCTTGTAAGACTATTCCTTCTTCCTCTCAATCTACTTTCATACCCCACTAGCTCTCACCATCTTCGAAGGTGTGTGAGGTCTTGGGTCTGAGATCGTGAGGGAATTGATGTTGTGTTTTATAAGTGTTTTTCTTAGTGCTTGAAGCTTCCATCTTCATTGCACTATTGAAGAAACACAAAAAATTGTATTGTAAATGTCTCTCTTGATGGGAGAAACCTATGATACAAAGCCTTTTGGAGGGGGGACTGGTTCCATGAAAATCCGATCCTCAACTGTTGTCAATAGCTTAATTTCTCTCTCTTTTGAAGTATTGTTCATGCTATCTAACTAGATGTTATGCTTTTTTTTTTCTCTCTCCACCCAAGCACTCTTGTTATTCTCATTAGGAATCTATTCTAATAAAATGCTCACTATGTTCATGCTATTTTCCGCTACACACAAGTTACTAGGCCATTAAATGTTACATTGGTATCAGCGCACAAGGTTTCTCTTTTCTTGCTCAAGAAGGGAGGTCCTCAAGCTAGCTATAAATAATTGTTATTAATTGAAAATGAGTAAGTAGAATAGGGATTCTTTAGCCTTGCAGTGCGCTTGCCTTCGTGCAGATAATGGGGCATCACCATTAAGAGCTATGGTTTTAATAGTGGAGTCCTACAGGGCTTGCTTAAGGCTTTACCACTATTGAGCTATTAGAAGCTTGATAGGAGCCTTGCAGTGCGCCTGCCTTCGTGCAGATAATGGGGAATCACCATTAAGAGCTATGGTTTTAATAGTGGAGTCCTACAGGACTTGCTTAAGGCTTTACCACTATTGAGCTATTAGAAGCTTGATAGGAACCGGTGCTGTTTTGGTGTTGAATGACCCTCTCTTCTATTCCTTGCAATTAATGGTATTTGAGCCACGGGTACAATAGCTTGAGTGCTTTTTCTAAAGGGGTAAAGAGGAGTAGCAACTAGGGCTTGAAGTGCCAAAGTACACCTAAAAAGTTTACACCTAAAAATTGTTAGAGTGGCTGACAATAGTAAAGAGAGTGAAATTAATGTTGATAACTTTGATTTTTCTAATGAGTAGGCTACTAATGATGCCCCTATGCTTGTTAACTACCTTGTTTCTAGGCTTCAACAAGCCATGGGCAATCCATCCCTCCAAAGTGAAGTGCAACGGCAGCTCCGTGCTCATGGGATTCTCCGAGCTCCCCACCATGACGAGAGAGTACCTAGGAAGCCTCCTTGTGAGACTCCCAAAAGAGGCCTCTCTCCAATTTGGGAAGAAGAAGAGGATCAGTGAGTCTCCTGCCACCTCAACGGAGATGGCTCCATGAAGACGGCGGGCTAAAGGCTCTCCATTACCACCTAAATGGAGAAGACCATCGCACACTTCTCCACACCATAATTCAAAGAGGGATGACAAAAAGCAAGAGAAGAAAAAGGCAAGAAAGAGGACACCCTCTTCTCCATCTTCTTCATCCTCTTCCTCTTATGAAAGTGATGTTGCAAACAAACAAGATCAAGGCAAGAAAGAGGTCACCCTCTTCTCCATCTTCCTCAAATTGTTCATCCTCTGAAAAAAGTGATGGTGCAACTTTTGAACCATCAAAAAGAAGAGGCCATAGGAAATCCTATGCCATGTGGAAGAGGTCATCCAGCTCAAGAAGTTCAAAGAGGGAGGAAAGGGCATCTCTTTCCTTACCTACGATGTCACCTTTGGTGCTATGAACAAAGTCTTGGCTTTTATCCAACAGTTCGATGCGACGTTTGGAGATGAGGGCTTCACAGAGTCCTCAAAGCTACACCATGTAGCTATGCACTTTCAAAAGTCCTCCAGGAAATGGTGGTCTAGCCTACGGGCCAACGGTGAAGCTCCACAAACATGGAAAGCTTAAAGAGCTTCCGTTATGAAGCAGTTTTTGGCCACCGATGCCAAAGACAAATTACTCACCGAATGGCAGAAGCTCTCTCCCTACGAATCCATTCATAAATATGTGGACAAGTTTTGGGACTTACATCTCAAAGACACTTTCTTCAAAAATATGGATTTTGGAGAGAAAAAATTAATAATTTGTGCGGGCTTAACTGAAGATATGGTGAAGTATGTCAACTCCCAAAGGCCACACACCATATCGGTGGTTATACACCATACTATGGTGGCTTCTTGATCAATTTACAAATAGGGGCTAAGAGAAATTCTAAGCCCACGAAAAACAAGCATTCCAATGAGCTTAAGGAGAAGGACAATGTCCAAAAGTCTCCTAACGGCAATTCCAACAAAGGTAAGGAGAAGGGAGTTTAAAAAGGCAAAAACAAACTCTCTCCTGAAGAGCCTGAGTGTTATCGCAAGGATAACCATTGTTTCAAGTGCGTCGAGCAAGGGCATGTGTACCGCGCTTGTCCCCAAAAGAGCACCTGCCATGAGCCTCCTAGAGCTACCTTGGTCGAAATCCAAGAGGAGGAAACTCACCACAAAAGATCTCCTCTATGCCATGCTTGGGGAAAGGTAAGAGAACATGATGCTTTTATTCTCTTTGACCCTGGTTCTACTCACACTTTTATAACCACAGAGTTGGCCACCAAGCTAGGCATCCAAGCCTATGAGATGGGAGATGTCCTACCCGCCCCAGATGGTGCTTTCAAGTGGCAAGAAGCTTCAATCACTCCCTTAATCAAGAAATTGAGGCTCCATGTCCAAAGCTATGTGGACAAAGAGGACTTCTTTATCTCTCCTCTCAAGCACGAGGATGTAAACCTAGGGGCACCATGGTTTGATTGAATGGCTACCAATGCTAAATTCCCTGAAACAAAAATCTATTTTAGGTACAGGGAAAAAGATATGTATATAGATGCTAAGGAAATGGGAAACACCATACCCATTGTACATATGCAAGCTTTCAATAAGTCAATAAAGAGCTCTATTTCCATGTACATGATTTTTGTTAAAGATTCTCAAAATGAACCTAATGCGTTAGCAAAAGAAAATATAAACAATCACAAAGAATTAGAGTTATCCAATTTTGTCAAGGGGTTTCAAGATGTCTTTATTGACATCCCTTGTGAACTACCTCCTAAACGAGGCAATGATAACCATGCAATTAAACTTCTTCCAGGAAGTTCACCGCCTAATAAACCTCCTTATAGAGTTTCTCAAGCTCAACAAGAGGAGATTATGTGGCGAGTGCATGAGTTAGTTGAGAAGGGCATGGTTAGGCCTAGCTCATCTCCATTTTGCTCGCCTGTGTTATTACTGCGAAAGCAAGACGGCACATATCGTATGTGTGTCAACTATAGAGCACTAAATAGAATCACTATTAAGGATAGGTTTCTCGTTCCACAGGTAGAAGAACTATTTGATAAGATACAAGGGTCCACCTACTTCAGAAGGATTGACCTAAAAAGTGGCTATCATCAAATAAGGATAGCTGATCAAGACATTGTAAAGACCGCATTTTGCACTACATTTGGTCTTTACAAATATATCGTCATGCCTTTTGGCTTGACCAATGCACCAGCCACATTCAACCGCTTGATGGAGAAGCTATTCAAGCCTCACCGAACCTTTACTGGAGTGTTCTTTGATGATATTATCATCTACTCTAATTCACTAGATGAACATAAGCAACACCTCCAGGTAATATTTCAAGTTCTAAGAGAGAATAAACTTTATGTTAATCGAAAGAAAAGTGAATTTCTTTTGCAAGAGATTCAGTATTTAGGTCACATTATCTCTCAAGATGGCATCCAAATGGATCCATCAAAGTTAAGAGGTAATAAAAAAGGATGGCCTAAACCAAGGAATATTCATGAACTAAGAAGCTTTATAGGTATGTGTGCATACTATAGACGCTTCATAGAAAAGTTCTCACAAATTGTGGAACCATTACATGACCTAACAAAGAGAAACGTTATGTATACATGGTCTGCCAAGGAGAACAATGCTTTCAAAAAGCTTAAAGAAAAGCTTATCTCTCAACTTGTGCTTACACTACTGGATCTCTCAAAGCCATTTGAGGTCCAATGTGATGGTTGTGGTGATTGCCTTGGAGCTCTTTTGCTCCAAGAAGGGCACGCCATAGCCTATGAAAGTCAAAGGCTCGAGCCTGTTGAACAAGCTCTAGGCATATATGGAAAGGAACTCCTCGCAGTTCTACATGCCTTAGACTCATGGAAGCACTATTTATTGGGGACTCAATTCATTCTGCGAATGGATCACCAAATTCTTAAGTACTTCATGAAGCAAACCAAGCTCTCTGACAAACAAATGAGGTGGGCAAATTTTCTTTTTCATATTGCTCACACTGCCGGCAAGCATAATCAAGTAGCCGATGCACTCTCAAGACGATCAAGAGTGAATGCGGTTTTCATAGCAACTCACAATGATCTATCTTCTAGGATAGATGAGTATGCTATTGATCCCGATTTTAGAGATGTGATTTTAGCCCTTGCACTAGGGAAAAGAGAGGAACCATTTACTTTACAAGATGGTTATCTTCTCTATGGCAATAGACTATGCCTTACTAACTCACTCCGTGAGAAGGTAATGTATGAATCTCATGCTCCTCCTTATGCAGGGCACAAAGGGATTCAGTCTACCCTAAAAGGGATTGAAACATATTTCTATTGGCCTACCATGAAAGCAAACACACAAGAGTATGTTTCTAAATGTGTGTTGTGCCAAAAGACAAAGTTTGATAGAGGGAAGCAACCTAGATTTCTTCAACCATTGCCAATCCCAAATTCACCATGGGAGAGCATATCCATGGATTTTATCTTTAGATTGCCCAAGTCTATCCATGGGAATATGGGAATATGGACGATAGTAGACAAGTTTAGTAAACAAGCTCATTTTATACCTATCAAAAAGACTATCAAAGCCCATCAAATGGCAACCCTCTTCATATCACAAATCTTCAAGTACCATGGCTTGCCAATGTCCATAGTGTTGGATAGAGATCCTAGAATGACTAGTAATTTCTGGAAGGGTCTCTTCGAGAATTTAGGAACAAGGCTAAACTTCTCTTTGGCCTATCACCCACAAACGGATGGCCAAAGTGAAATAGCTAACCTAACAATTCTTGATCTACTAAAAAACTATGTGACGGACTCTAGATCAAAGATCCCAATGGGAGAAGTATTTACCCTTAGTGGAGTATGCCTACAACAACACTGTACATACTTCCACGGAAAAAGCACCTTTTGAGGTAATTGAGTGAAGATCCAAAAGTTCCCTACTACTTAAGGTACATGGGAAGATCTTCGCTGCAGATGAGTATAGCCGAGACCTACAAGAATACTTCCAAAAGATTAAGGATGCTATCTCTATCTCATAGCAAAGACGAAATGCTACGGCTGATAAGCACAAAAGAGCCCAAGCCTTTAAAGAAAATGATTGGGTCTTACTCAAATTTCCCAAGGCTCGATTAAGGCACACGACGGGCAAGAATCCTACGGGACACCAAAAGTACTATGCTAAGTTAGCAAAAAGGTACTATGGCCCTTTTAGATTCTTAGCCCAATCAATGAGATGGCCTATCAACTCAAGTTGCCCAGCCCGCTCATACACAATGCTTTCCAATTGAGCCTACTAAAGCCTTACAAAGGACAGCCACCTCAAGAACCAACTATTGAAGACCCACCGCAGATCAAGGACCAAGAAGAGGTGTTGCAGCCCGAGTCCATTCTCCGACATGAAGACAAGGTACTAAAAGGTGGTAAGACTATTCAATGATATCTTATTAAGTTCAAGAATTATCCTTTTGAAGATGCTAGATGGATGCAAGGCATACAATTAAAGGATAACTTAAACCTTGTCAATGCTTACAATGCTTCCCTAGAGTAAGTAAATGTACAAATGTTTAAAATGAGCAAAGTTTTTTTCTTATAAGACTCTCTTTTTCTTTATTGTGCACACATGTGAATTAGTATGCATGCTTAGATTGAGTTTGAGGAGACGACGTCTCCCAAACACAAAGTAGAGCTTGTCACTCTACTATGGAAAATTGATAGGACTAATCTGCAGAAATGCTTTCGACAGCTTAGGCTCTCAAGTGCCAAATGGATTAGTCATCCATTCTGGAACGATGTCGTAGGGTAACATAGGGATCCTCTACTCGCTAGAAAAAGGACTAATGAATAGGCTTTATCTTCTCTACCCCATAGTTGAGGACGACTATGATTTCAAGAGAGAGGTAATGTCATAATAACTAATATTACGGATCCTCTACCCGCTAGAAAAAGTACTAATGAATAGGCTTTATCTTCTCTACCCCATAGTCGAGGACGACTATGATTTCAGGAGAGAGGTAATGTCATAATAACTGATATCTAATTCTCCTAAATGATTTTCTCATGTTAAATTGATCATTCAATATGGAGAAGCGCCAGGGGAGAAAAAGTTAGAATATTCGTTAAGATGGAAGACCGGCCACAGTAGGGATCCAAAAGAGGGAAAATAGGGATCCAAAGGGGGGGCCTTCTACTGATAGCCGTTTTTCGGCTCTCTGTGATTGCCATAGTGAGTTATCCCCCTATCAAATCACTCAAACACTGTGGTTATCCCTACCATTTCACTGTACATAGGCGTGCGTGAGTCATGGGACTTTTCCCATATCTCCTTACTGAAATAAAAAACCCTCAATTAGCTAGGCATTGGGCTAGTTGAGCCAAAAACTAAAAATATATAAGTATATTATGGCCCATGCGTATGTAAATATTTCTTTGTATATAGGGCCTAAATAAAATATTTTTTCATAATTATTTTGATATTTATTTAAATATTTCTACCTAGGTGTGTGTTATTTATGCTCTGTACATTGCCTCACCATTACCACAATTTTTCTTACCATTTTTCATACTCTTTATTCCATATATAAATATTTTCATGTAAGCTTCTCTTATATTTGGTGTAACTCCACCCCAACAAAAATCCAAAAAAACTAGTTTTATTTATGTGTATATTTTTTTCACTATTGTGATTTTTCCCTTCCTACATCTATTTTGTTTTTTTTCTAAAAAATTAGAACACCAAAAATATTTATCTTTTTATGGTAGCCTCATAATGAGAGAGATTTCTTTTGACCCCTTTATATTTTTTCCACTTATATTATTTATATTTGACATGTACATATTTTTTAGACCCCTCAATATTTGATTTTCTTAGTTGTACTATTCACTTATATCATGATCTCAACAATATCTTCAATTATAGACCTACCAAATAAGGTCAAGGGTAGGTGGCATGCATACATGCACTATGGAGGGCTCACTCTTGGAGGTATTCAAAAGAATCATCCAAAGAAGGACCCCACAAGGACCTTGTGCAGTGGAAAAAAACGGTCGGTTTTGCTGAATTTTTAAAGTTCACTTGCTCTCTGAATTTGAAAAGGTGATACAAACAAAAGTTGTAGCTCGTGGGCTGAACTTGTGCCTCAAAGTTTTTCATATTTTTTTGAGCTACGAGCTGTGAGCTATGATTTTATTAGTGGACCCCATTTTTCCCATGCTATGCAGCCACACTCTCTCTTCCACTTTATCATTTTCCTCTTTCACACACACTTCTCCACTCATCATCCCCACCTCTCTCACCCCTCCTCTCTGCACCCTACTCACCTTCTCCTCAACCTTGAAGAATAAGAGAAACCATGGTGAACTCATACCTCCCACACACAATTTCATTCCAAAATTGACCACCTAGTCTCATTTTTCCTCCTCCAAATTACCCATATCTATCAAAAAAACCACAAAATTCAGCCTCTTCTCTTAAAAGACAGCATCATGGTGGTTGATTACTCAGCTTCAATTACCTTGTCTCTCAAGGAAGGTCAAGAGTGGAGAAAAAATGTACCGTCAAAGCTAGTGGGCCGTCAACAAGCGTCAAAATTGGCCCTACTCAAGACACTTGGAGCATCAACCTTGTAAGAAATCCACCTTTTCTTACCTCTTAAGATTTTTTCTTCCTTATTTGTATCCTACATGGATACTCCCATTGTAAATATCCAATTCCATTTGTAAATTAATACTAACTATACTAACACTAACCCACTATGAAAAGTCCTATCACCTCCATTTCTCTCCTCTCTCTTTCCCCACCAACTTCTTGATAATTCCAAGCAAAAGAAATTAGATAAATTGCTGAAAATCTAACCCAACCATGGTTAGAGGAGTAACCCTAGCCTTCAAAATTGCTATAAAAGGAGGGTGTAGCTAGCACAAAAAGGGGGAGCCATAAGCAAGAGCACTATGCTATAGCTTGAGAAGCCAAGCTCAACCTCTCTAGAAGGAGCTCTTGAGTGGAAGCTCATTGTCTTATGTATGTGCATGTGTTGTAATAGGGGATTAGCAAGGGAACTCTATGCCATTGTAAGAGAGAGAGTGATCATTCAATTGAGAGTAGGAAATCTATCATTTCTCCTACTAGTGTAAGCCCAACATTTGCTGAATCAAGGAGGGTGGATTTGGACTAAGCTTGGATACTTTGTCTCCCTTCCAACGTGAAGTAATGGACAACAATGATGCGTAAGTGTCTTGGTGTTTTTTGTTAAGTTCTTGATAGCTTGTCTATGGTGTTGTCATCAATCTAGCCATAAATCCCACATACTGTAAGAGGGCGACAGGGTGGAGAGGACTCCCCTGGCTTTAAGACAGTGATTGGGGTGGCTTTTCTTGTGATGTGTTGTGGTGAAATTTACGCAAGCTATGTTGAACAAATACTAATCTCACTTTGATTTGTCATGACAGATTTGTAAGAAGGTATTAATGCAACAAGCACCCCCTCCCCCTTTCTCTCTCTTTCTTAAATATATAGTTGTGTTTGCTTGATCATTGCCAATACGTTTCAAAGCAGCCCGAGCACTATCTCTCTCTCTCTCTCTCTCTCTCTCTCTCTCTCTCTCTCTCTCTCTCTCGTGTTTTAGTGTGTGAGAGTGTTCCATTGGTGTTAGGGTTAGTGTAAATTCCTTGCTTGTTTGTGGGTTGCTCTAACGATTCTCCTCTTTTGCGTCCTAGTTCGCTCTTAAACTAGGTGGTGCCCCTTGTGTAGTTGGGATTTGGCTGTGGGTTTGTTGTTTTGGTTTGTGTTGTGTTGTGCCCCAGCCCCATTGAGAAGCACGGGAGCCTTGAAGGGTGTCTAGAGGTTTCTCTTCTTGTTGCCCGCCCCGGACCGCCCTAAATTGGTGCCCCCACTGAGGAACGGCTTGTGTATTTTTGTGTAGAATCAACCTTTAGCATAGTCAAGTAGTTGGCATGAATCACGAAAATTTATATGATCCCTTCATTCCCATTGCAAGGCAAAAGGTACACATAATTGTTAGTACTAAGTTGCAATTTCAACGTGTCATTCGTAGAATTTTAGGTCCTCTTAGGTTGGCCGAGATAAACGCTTCAGTAAATCCTTTTATTTTGCCTCTCATTAGGTACGAACTTAGTTTGGACGTCTATATTTTTGTTTTGTTTTAAGCATTAGGTCATGCATAGACCATGGATAATGGCCCAGGAATAGAGGTTTTCCCCTTCCATTTCACTCCACACATTAGAATAAACATTGCAATTAGTAGGAAAATTCATTTTCAACAACGTATGGTGTTTATGTTTGGTGCCCAAAGAGTAGGAGAAATTCTCGCATCACCAAACCCTGTCATCCTACCTCTTATTGATTATCATAGGTCGTTTGATGTGAATATCTTTATTTTGTTGTAGAATAGATTGCAGGCTAGAAAACATTATTGTGTAAATCTTTTTAAGAAAGAAAAACAAAAACGGGTGTCACTTTGAAATCAATTCAATGGAGAGCCAACGCCAAATGTCTGGATATCCTCTTTTCTTTGGAGAGCCTGGAGAGGATGCAGAATTATTTTTAGCAAATTTCAAGATGTCTTGCCGTATCAAGAGGATAGTAACCGATCAAGAACGTGTAGAAATGTTTGAGGTGGTCCTTAGGAAAGATGCTAGTACTTGGTTTGACTCTTTGCCTGAGGAAGTTAAGGGGAATTACACAGAAGTTTTGAATCGTTTTAAGAGATACTTCTTTGATCCCCAAAACACTCAAAAACTATGGCAAGACATTGTTTCTCATAAGCAAAAAGACTTAGATGACTACTACTTGTACAAGCAAGAGTTTCTACGTCTTTGGGCTCTATGGATACGAAATGTTGCTAACCCTGGTGATGGTGCAGAATTTTTAAAGAAGGAGAGGTTCATAGCCGGACTCTTTCCTGACCTTAAGGTAAAAGTTGAGGCGGGTGCACCTGCTACTTTTGATGCAGCGGAAACTAGGGCTGCTGAGAAGTATAGGAAACTCAAGTGCTTAAGGGGAGAGGTTCCAATAGAAGTTCTTAGACCCAAAGGTAAGTCACAAGCATCAACATCTAGGGAGCTTCCTGAGGTAACGGATGAAGTGATTGAGAAGTTAAATGAATCTTTAAGCAGCCTGTCAATTCACCTTGCACAAGCTGTAGGTCCAAAGGGACAAGCAAAGAAGTCAGAAGAGAGAGAGCCACGAACTAGGAGAGTATTGCAATGTTGGAATTGCGGAGAGTCTGGACATGGGATGTATAATTGTCCTTGGCCCCGTGGAGAGCCAGGGAGACCTAACTTGAATTACCCAGTGATGAATGCAGGAGAAGGAGCTGGTCAACAACCAAGGCTTCTACAAAGGCCAAATGGACCAAGACCACCTCCACAAGGGGTAGAAGGAGTTCCACCTTTGCCAGATCCAAATGTGCATGTGGTAGAGGTGACAAATTCAAATGAGGTTGACATGGAAGCCAATGGCATTAAGCGTGGCCGAGGAAAAGGTAAAGAGAAAGAAGGAGTCACATCACAGAGTGACCATGGACAAGGCAAGAAGGCAAAGGAGACCAAGGAAGCTAAGAGGACTCGACGTCGTATCAATCTCCAAGACTTCCCTCTTGGACATGGTATGGCTCCATACAACCTGTTGGAAGACATGCGAGGTAAGGGTCCTGATATCTCATGGCCTCAGTTTCTTGCATTATGCCCACAAGTTAGGAGGGATTTAACAAAGGCAGTTAGCACTAGGAGAAAGGTAAAAGAGAGTTTTCCTGTTGTAAAAATTGCACAAGCTGAAATGAATGAGGACATTACACCGGTGCTAGACTGTTACATCAAAGGAAGATTGGTTAGGAAAGGTCTAGTGGATAGGGGTGCACAAATTTGCATCATGACAGAGGGACTCATGCAAAGACTAGGCATGCACATCCAGGAGACACCTGAAATCAAAGTCAAGATGGCAAACAATAGCAAGGCTAGGTGTGTAGGCATTTGTAAAAATGTCTTTGTAGAGGCCTTTGGCATTAAGAAAGCGGTGGATTTTTATGTTATGTCGACCAAGGGAAGTGGTTATCCATTTATCCTAGGAAGACCATGGCTAATGAAAATGCGAGCTTTGCAGGATTGGGAGAGTGGGAAATTAATTTGCAGGAATGACAATCATAAGAAGGTTGTCTTTGACATGAAGGAGCAACGCCAAGAGGAGCTCCATGAAGAATCATCTCAAAGTGAGACGGAAGAAGGTTGGACCGATAGCACTTCAGAAGAAGAAAGTAGCGGCAGCATTACTGAAGAGGAGTCTTCCATCGAAGTCATGGGGGTAAGGTTTAAGCCAAGCAACCAAGAGACCTCTTATCAAGGCTTGGAGGAGGTAGGTCCTCAAGAGAACGAAGGTGTTCAAGATGAAGGGATGCTGGAAGGTATTCTATCAACAACACTTACAAAGGATGAAAGAGAGGAGTTCAAATGTGTGCTAAGGAAATTTCCTAGGATTTTTGCTAAAGACTACACCGATGTGCGTGGAGTAGATGCTGTTCAACACAAAATTGAGTTGAAGCCAGAGGCCACACCTAAGGCTCAGAAGCTACGAAGGCTAGGAGTCATCAAGGAGCAGGCTTTACTCAAGGAGGTAAGAAAGCTTCTAGCAGCAGGTTTCATTTGTCCAGTGGAGAATTCAGAGTGGGTCTCTCCCGTTGTTGTCACTCCTAAGAAAAACGGAAAGTGGAGGGTGTGTGTGGATTACCGTCCACTCAATGAGGCAACAAAAAGAGATCACTTTCCCCTCCCATTTCAGGATGAGATACTAAATGAGGTAGCTGGTCATGAGAAGTACACTGTGTGTGATGGCTACTCAGGCTACTTTCAAATAGGTATCGCATTGGAAGATCAGTTGAAAACAACCTTTATCACTCCTTGGGGTTGTTATGCTTTTAGAGTCATGCCATTTGGTCTGACAAATGCTCCTGCAACATTCCAACGTTTCATGAACATGGTGTTTCAAGCATTCTTTGGAAAGTCAATTAGGGTGTTCATTGATGATTTCTGCATTTATAGCTCAAAATCATTGCATCTACAAAGGGTAGAAGAAGGTTTAAAGAAGCTCTATGACATAGGAGGTCAACTCAACCCCGACAAGTGTCACATAGCTGAGGATGAAGTGATCTTGCTTGGTCACAAGGTTTCCTATAAAGGCATTGAGGTGGATCCTTCAAAGGCAAAGGCTCTTATTGAGCTCCCCTCACCCAAGAGTCTTAAGGAGGTCATCTCTTTCATTCAGAAGGTGAAGTATATGTCACGCTTCATTCACTTAGCCTCGGAGTTGCTTCATCCTTTGCAAAAGTTGACACAACAAGTAGAATTTGCATGGTCTGATGAGCTTAAAGATTATTTTTGTAACATTAAAGTCATTTTGTCAAAGCTACCAACACGCATGCCTCCTTGTTGGGAGTACACATTCTTTGTTAGCTCTAGTGTTGGAAGGGAAACAATTGGTGCCGTGTTGCTACAACAAGATCCCCACAGTACAAGGATGCGACCCATCTACTTTGCTAGTAGGGTCATGAATGCTTTGGAGAGAGACTACACAGAAGCAGAACTCATGATGCTTTCTCTCATGTTTGCGGTGAGAAAGTTTAGATCCTACTTGCTCCCAAAACCTTTTGTAATCCTCACCGCAGAGAATTTGTTCCCTTGGGTGTCATCTCAAATGAATCTTAGTACTAGGATCTAAAAGTGGATTATGGAGTTGCAAGAGTTTCAATACTCTTTCAAGGTAGAAGATAGTGTGCGTGCACAATTGGCAGGGATTCTCACTTATAGGGTACATGAGAAGGAAATTAAGGTGCCTCAAGTAAAGACCCTACCATTGCCACCACCAAAAAGTATTCCCAATGCTTTTACCTTGTTCTTTGATGGAGCTTTTCGACGAGCCACAGGGAAAGCAGGGGGAGGGCTAGTGTTGCTCAACCCAAGTGGAGAGGTGGTCATGAAAGAGAAGGTCAATCTACCAGGTTCAACTAGCAACAATGAAGCAGAATACGACACACTACTTCATGGTTTGAAGATGTGCATTGGCCAAGGGATAAAACGTCTCATGGTAAAGGGAGATGCACTTCTCATTGTTAAACAGATTTTAGGCATTTGGGCATGCAAGAATGAAAGCTTAAGAACAAAAGTTCATGCCATTCGTAAGATGTTTAATCAGTTTGAAGAAGTGCAACTATATCATATTCCGAGGAAACAAAATGAAGATGCCGATTTACTTGCACAACAAGCAGTTACATGTGTTGAGAGAGAAGTGCAGGTCATCATGGTGGCAGCAGCTGTCAAGCAACCGAGATACCAGGGATTGGAGTCATTGGCTCCCATTATCGGCTACATTTTGGAGGGTGAGTTTCCACAAGACTTCACGAAGGCTCAGAAGAGGAGACTCATGAAGAAGGCAAGTTTCTATCTCTTCCTAGAAGTCTCCCTCTATCAAAGAGGGAAGGATCAAGTGTGCAGAAGAGTACCAACTATCGAGGAAATTCCAGCCATTCTAAAAGGTTTGCATGAAGAGGCATGTGGTGGTCATTTTGCCCAAGAATCAACTGTGAAGAAGATTTTGCTTGCGGGGTATGTTTGGCCAAGCTTGCATGTGGATGTTCAACATTGGTGTAAAAGCTGTCACAATTGTCAGATAAATGGAAATAGAAGGTTGGTGCATGGCCCAAGGCAAATAGTGCTTGCAAATGGACCCTTTGAAAAGTGGGGCATTGATGCTATGGGTCCTCTGCCTAGGACAAAAAATGGTAAACTCTACATTCTAGTGGCTGTAGACTATATGACTAGGTGGGTGGAAGCTCAAAGTGTGGCAAGAGTGAATGAGAGAACAGTTAGCAAGTTTGTGTACAATCACATTTGTTGCAGATTTGGCACACCTTTGGAGATTGTTTCTGATAATGGTCCAGGGTTTAGGAAGGGCTTGCTCATAGAAGTTTGTGAAGAGCTTCACATTCTACATCGTCATAGCACACCATACTACCCACAGTCAAATGGTTTGGTGGAGAAGGCTAATGGTGTCATTGCAGGAATCATTAGAAAGATGGTGCAAAACAAGACAAAATTATGGGATGACTTCCTGGATGGTGCCTTGTGGGCATATCGAACCACATATAGGGAAGCCACGGAGTTCACACCATTTCACTTGGTCTATGGTCAAGAGGCTTTGCAGCCTATCGAGCTCAACATTCCAACAATGCGACTTCATGGCAAAGGAGCACAAGATGATCAAGAAGCATGGATGGATCGACTTCTTACCTTAACTGAGCTTGAGTGGAAAAGAGAAGCAGCATACGAGTGCTATAAGAGGAAAGCCACAAAGACAAAGGAGAAGCTTGACAAGAAACTGAAGGACAAAGGCATCAATGAAGGAGATCTTGTGCTAAGGTATGACAATCGACTCGATAATCGTTTTGATGCCAAATTTGAAACAAGATGGCAGGGGCCATACATAGTCAAGAAGGCTTTCAATTCAAGTTACTATCAACTTATGGACTTGAATGGGAAAGAGCAATCTAGGAAGGTAAATGGCTATTGCTTGAAGCCTTACTTGAGTCGCCTTCTACCAAAGGATCTACCAGAGCAAAAGGCAACTATCCCATGTAAGTATTGTTCCATGAAGCATGAGTGTAACACAAACCAAAATTCCAAGGGGCCAAACAATGAAGATCTTGTCAAGGACTCTGAAGCACTCTCTTTGGAAAAGATTCTTTATGATGGTACATGAATATACCATCATCCTGGGGGAGGGCTAATGATAGCCGTTTTTCGGCTCTCTGTGATTGCCATAGTGAGTTATCCCCCCCTATCAAATCACTCAAACACTGTGGTTATCCCTACCATTTCACTGTACATAGGCGTGCGTGAGTCACGGGACTTTTCCCATATCTCTTTACTGAAATAAAAAACCCTCAATTAGCTAGGCATTGGCTAGTTGAGCCAAAAAAATAAAATAAAAAATATAAGTATATTATGGCCCATGCGTATGTAAATATTTCTTTGTATATAGGGCCTAAATAAAATATTTTTTCATAATTATTTTGATATTTATTTAAATATTTCTACCTAGGTGTGTGTTATGCTCTGTACATTACCTCACCATTACCACAATTTTTCTTACCATTTTTCATACTCTTTATTCCATATATAAATATTTTCATGTAAGCTTCTCTTATATTTGGTGTAACTCCACCCCAACAAAAATCCAAAAAAACTAGTTTTATTTATGTGTATATTTTTTTCACTATTGTGATTTTTCCCTTCCTACATCTATTTTGTTTTTTTTCTAAAAAATTAGAACACCAAAAATATTTATCTTTTTATGGTAGCCTCATAATGAGAGAGATTTCTTTTGACCCCTTTATATTTTTTCCACTTATATTATTTATATTTGACATGTACATATTTTTTAGACCCCTCAATATTTGATTTTCTTAGTTGTACTATTCACTTATATCATGATCTCAACAATATCTTCAATTATAGACCTACCAAATAAGGTCAAGGGTAGGTGGCATGCATACATGCACTATGGAGGGCTCACTCTTGGAGGTATTCAAAAGAATCATCCAAAGAAGGACCCCACAAGGACCTTGTGCAGTGGAAAAAAACGGTCGGTTTTGCTGAATTTTTAAAGTTCACTTGCTCTCTGAATTTGAAAAGGTGATACAAACAAAAGTTGTAGCTCGTGGGCTGAACTTGTGCCTCAAAGTTTTTCATATTTTTTTGAGCTACGAGCTGTGAGCTATGATTTTACTAGTGGACCCCAGTTTTCCCATGCTATGCAGCCACACTCTCTCTTCCACTTTATCATTTTCCTCTTTCACACACACTTCTCCACTCATCATCCCCACCTCTCTCACCCCTCCTCTCTGCACCCTACTCACCTTCTCCTCAACCTTGAAGAATAAGAGAAACCATGGTGAACTCATACCTCCCACACACAATTTCATTCCAAAATTGACCACCTAGTCTCATTTTTCCTCCTCCAAATTACCCATATCTATCAAAAAAACCACAAAATTCAGCCTCTTCTCTTAAAAGACAGCATCATGGTGGTTGATTACTCAGCTTCAATTACCTTGTCTCTCAAGGAAGGTCAAGAGTGGAGAAAAAATGTACCGTCAAAGCTAGTGGGCCGTCAACAAGCGTCAAAATTGGCCCTACTCAAGACACTTGGAGCATCAACCTTGTAAGAAATCCACCTTTTCTTACCTCTTAAGATTTTTTCTTCCTTATTTGTATCCTACATGGATACTCCCATTGTAAATATCCAATTCCATTTGTAAATTAATACTAACTATACTAACACTAACCCACTATGAAAAGTCCTATCACCTCCATTTCTCTCCTCTCTCTTTCCCCACCAACTTCTTGATAATTCCAAGCAAAAGAAATTAGATAAATTGCTGAAAATCTAACCCAACCATGGTTAGAGGAGTAACCCTAGCCTTCAAAATTGCTATAAAAGGAGGGTGTAGCTAGCACAAAAAGGGGGAGCCATAAGCAAGAGCACTATGCTATAGCTTGAGAAGCCAAGCTCAACCTCTCTAGAAGGAGCTCTTGAGTGGAAGCTCATTGTCTTATGTATGTGCATGTGTTGTAATAGGGGATTAGCAAGGGAACTCTATGCCATTGTAAGAGAGAGAGTGATCATTCAATTGAGAGTAGGAAATCTATCATTTCTCCTACTAGTGTAAGCCCAACATTTGCTGAATCAAGGAGGGTGGATTTGGACTAAGCTTGGATACTTTGTCTCCCTTCCAACGTGAAGTAATGGACAACAATGATGCGTAAGTGTCTTGGTGTTTTTTGTTAAGTTCTTGATAGCTTGTCTCTGGTGTTGTCATCAATCTAGCCATAAATCCCACATACTGTAAGAGGGAGACAGGGTGGAGAGGACTCCCCTGGCTTTAAGACAGTGATTGGGGTGGCTTTTCTTGTGATGTGTTGTGGTGAAATTTACGCAAGCTATGTTGAACAAATACTAATCTCACTTTGATTTGTCATGACAGATTTGTAAGAAGGTATTAATGCAACAAGCACCCCCTCCCCCTTTCTCTCTCTTTCTTAAATATATAGTTGTGTTTGCTTGATCATTGCCAATACGTTTCAAAGCAGCCCGAGGACTATCTCTCTCTCTCTCTCTCGTGTTTTAGTGTGTGAGAGTGTTCCATTGGTGTTAGGGTTAGTGTAAATTCCTTGCTTGTTTGTGGGTTGCTCTAACGATTCTCCTCTTTTGCGTCCTAGTTCGCTCTTAAACTAGGTGGTGCCCCTTGTGTAGTTGGGATTTGGCTGTGGGTTTGTTGTTTTGGTTTGTGTTGTGTTGTGCCCCAGCCCCATTGAGCAGCACGGGAGCCTTGAAGGGTGTCTAGAGGTTGCTCTTCTTGTTGCCTGCCCCGGACCGCCTCACTACAAAAGAGCAAGGTGCAACAATGGGATTTAAAGACCCTAAGGTTCAGTCCATTAAGACTTCCAAAATGCTAAGGTACCAAAAATCAAAGATTGTGTCCAATGGCTAAGCTTAGGAAAATTGGATGCTTTGTGTGTGTGTGTGTGTGTGTGTAAAAAAGTCTTCGCAAATCCTACAAAGGAGGGGGTGAGCCTTGCAAGTAGGGGATGAGAGAGAAACACACACACACACACACTCACAAGCCTCCTTTACACAAAGGGAATGAGGGACACATGTCAGCTCCCTAGCCCGGATGCCCATAAGGTGTACTCTGATCCTATTGGATAGCCATGGAGGTGGATAGATGAGAATTAGGCTAGATTAAATCTAGTTTAATTAATTTAAAAACACTTAATAAAAGAACCAATAAGAATTAAGCTCTCTAGAAGATTATTGGACAGTCTCCCAAGGGGTCCAATGAGCATTCAGCAGCCCAATGGCTTGCCTCGCTGATTCCTATTGGTCAAGAGACAAAGAGGTCCAATGAGAGTTTAGTTGCATTAATTAATTACCTAAAGCTCTCACAAAAGGGGAAAGGGGGACACATGTCAGAAGGCTATCACTTATGCTCGTGAAATCCTATTGGCTAAGCCTAGAGAGGTCCAATGGGGTGGTAGCATGAGCAAATAGCAAGAGGGGTCGACCAAGAGAGAGAGAGAGAGGGCTGATTTTCTCAAGGCATTATCCACACACACTCACACTAGTTCATGTGTGAAGCAAGAAGACTCTCTCTCTCTCTCCTTCTCAAGCTTTAATGGAAAGCTTATCACCTACTCCAAGCTTGTGAGAAGGGAGGCCTACACCAACAGCTCTTGGATTTGTGATGAAAATCCAACCAAGAGCGAAGCTTCAATGCATGCTCATCTCCTCTACCATGCTAAGTACTAAGCTAAGCTATGCTAATATGAGTGATTATGTGAGGAGATGTACATCTTTCTCGCAAGACTACTCCTTCTTCCTCTCAATCTACTCTCATACCCTGCTAGCTTTCACCATCTTCAAAGGTGTGTGAGGTCTTGGGTCTGAGATCGTGAGGGAATTTATGTTGTGTTTTATAAGTGTTTTTCTTATTGCTTGAAACTTCCATCTTAATTGCACTAGCTAGTATTGTAGGAACACAAAGAATTGTATTGTAAATGTCTCTCTTGATGGGAGAAACCTATAATACAAAGCCTTTTGGAGGGGGGACCGGCTCCATGAAAATCCGGTCCTCAACTATTTTCAATAGCTTAATTCCTCTCTCTTTTGAAGTATTGTTCATGCTATCTAATTAGGTGTTATGATTTTTGTTGCTCTCTCCACCCAAGCACTCTTGTTATTCTCATTAGGAATCTATTCTAATAAAATGCTCACTATGTTCATGCTATTTTCCGCTACACACAAGTTACTAGGCCATTAAATGTTACACTTCTTGTTAGCACACATAATAGCATAGTAATGAAGATGGAGAAGATGGCAAGCTTAAGCATTGAAGCATGGCTCTTGGTTGGATTTGCATTCTATATCCAAGAGTGTTAGTGTAGGCTCTCAACCTCTCTACTTGCTTGGAGAAGGAGAGGGAGCTCTTGCACTTTGCACAATACACAATGAGAGTGTGTGTGAGGTTGTGTGGGAGAGTATATCTCTCAAGCAACCCCCTAGCTTGCTTTGGTCGACCCCCTCTTGTAGCTCATGCTTGAAGCTCATTGGACCCCTCTTGGCCTAGCCAATCACAAGCAAGGGCATATCAAGCAACAAGGGTAGCATTGGGACAAGTTCCCTCCTATCCACTAAATTATCATTGGACCCCTTGGAAGGCCAACCAGTATGCTTTAGGCACACCATGAGGATAACCTAGCTAGGGGCTTGACATGTGTCCTACTTACCTATTGGGCAAGGGGTGCCCTTATGGAGAGAGAGTGGTTAAGAAACCACCCCCCCTTCTTGCATGGCCTTCCCCCTCCTTGTATGGATTTGGTTTGACTTTTGTGACACATTAAGCCCCTCAACCTTGGGTCCAATTCTCACCACAAGCTTGGCCCTTAAGCCCCTCAAGCTTGGGCTGGGTTCCCACCTCAAGTACATCCCGAGTATCTCAAGCATGACAAGCACTTCAAACATCTCAATCATCAAGCACTTCAAGAATCGCAGTCATCAGGCATGACAAGCATCTCAAGCTTGGGCCGGGTTCCCACCTCAAGCACAACCCTAGCTTACCAAAGGTCAAAGTACTTTTGACACTAACTATTGGAGGTCTTCAATGAAGCTAACCCTAAGGTCTTTAAGCTCCATTGGTTAGCCATGCTCTTTGACCAACCATCTCTCATTTGGGCCCCTTTACCATTGGCCCCGTGTTGAGATAGATCTATAAGCACATGTCTATATCCTAACCCTTGTTCATGTGTATTCTCCCATATTAAATGATTAGTTTAATATGACAAAATCATTTGGGTTGGTTATATATTAGATTTTATGACATTACCTCTCTCTTGAAATCTTAGTCATCCTCGACTATGAGGTAGAAGAGATAAAGCCTTAGTCATTAGTCAATATTGCTTAGCGGGTAGAGGATCCCTTTTTATCCTACGACATCTTTCCAAGATAGATGACTAATCCATTTTGGTGCTTGGGAGATATAGTTGCCGCAAGCATGCCTGCTCTTTAGTCCATTTCATTCTCCCAAGTAGAGTGACAAATTCTACTTGTTGTTTGAGAGACGTTGTCATCACAAACATGATTCTAAGCATGCAAATTTGTGCACAATGAAAAGAGAACTAGTCTTATAAGACAAAAATATTGGCTATTTAAAAAACATTTGTACATTTGCTTACTCTAACTTTAGCATTGTAAGCATGGACAAGGTTCATACTATTCTTAAGCTGTATTCCTTGCATCCATGTAGCATCTTCAAAAGGATAATTTTCGAACTTAATAAGATACCGTCGGATAATCTTACCATGTGGTAGTACCTTATCTTCATGCCAAAGGCTATCTTTGGGTTGTAGCACCTCTTCTTGATCTTCAACTTTGGGAGGGTCTTCAATTATTGGTTCACTTGGTGGCTCTCCTTTGTAGGGCTTAAGTAGGCTCACATAAAAAACATTGTGTATGAGCCAATGGATGGGAAACTTGAGTTGGTAAGCTATCTCATTGATGGGCTTCAAGATTTGGAAAGGACCATAATATCTTTTTGCTAGATTAGCATAATACTTTTGATGGCCCATAGGATTTTTGCCCATCATTTGCCTCAATCAAGCCTTAGGAAACTTAAGTAAGACCCAATCGAGCCTATTTCCATGGAGAAGATAACCATCCTGCAAGGTGAATGGTTCCTCTTTCTTTCCCAAAGCAAGGGTTGACATTATGTCTCTATAGTCAAGGTCAGTAGCATACTCATCTATCATAGAAGACAGATCATTGTGAGTAGCTATAGACACCGCATTAGCTTTTGATCATCATGAAAGTGCATCAGTCACTTGATTGTTCTTACCAGCAATGTCAGCGATATGGAAATCGAATTGCGAAAGAAAATTTTCCCACCTCATTTGTTTGTCGGAAATCTTGGTTTGCGTCATGAAGTACTTGAGGCTTTGGTGGCCGGTTCGTAGAATAAATGGAGTCCCCAATAAATAATGCTTCCATATGTCTAGGTCATGCAAAAAACTAAAAGCTCTTTCTCATAAATTCCTACGACACATTCATCTGTATTGAGCTGTCGACTCTCATATGCTACGACATGCCCTTCTTGAAGTAAAACCGCTCCAAGTCAATCACCACAAGCATCACATTGGACCTCAAATGGCTTTGAGAGATCCAAAACCATGAGGATTGGTTGGGGGATCTGCTTCTCTTTGAGCTTGTCAAATTTTGTTTGTCCCTAGCAGTCCATAAATACTTAAGATTCTTCTTAGTTAAGTCATGTAGCGGTCCTGCTATTTGAGGAAATTTTGCTATGAAGCATCTATAGTTTGCACACGTACCAATAATTCTTCTTAGCTCATGTAGATTCCTTGGATTAGGCCATGCTTTTATTACCTCCAACTTTGATGGATCCATATGGATACCATCTTGAGAGATGATATGACCTAGGTATTGAATCTCTTGAAGGAAAGAAATTGCTTTTCTTTGGGTTGAGAAAAAGGTTGTTCTCCCTCAGTGCTTGAAAAATCACTTGGAGATGTTGCTTATGTTCCTCTAAAGACTTGGAGTAGATGATGATATCATCAACCAGTGAATTTGCGGTAGGGTCTAAAGATTTTCTCCATTAGATGATTAAACGTAGCTGGTGTATTAGTCAAGCCAAAAGGCATGACTAGATATTCATAAAGACCAAACGTTGTGCGAAACATGTTCTTTAGGATATCTTCATCCACTATCCTTATTTGATGATAGCCACTTTTAAGGTCAATCCTACTAAAGTAGGTAGAGCCTTGTAGCTTATCAAATAGATCTTCTACCCAAGGCACGTGAAATCTGTTTTTGATAGTGATATGGTTTAGTGCTCGATAGTCCACACACATACGGTATGTACCATCTTTCTTTGGCACTAAAAGGACTGGAGAACAAAAGGGAGAGGAGGTAGGTATCACCATCCCTTTGTCAACAATTCTTGTACTTGCTTCATGATCTCCTCTTGTTGAGCTTGAGAAACTTGATAAGGAGGCTTGTTAGGTGGTGAGCTTCCTGGTAGGAGCTCAATTCAATGGTCATCATCCCCTCATTTTGGAGGTAAGTCCATAGGGATATCATTGATGAACACATCTTGGAATCTTTTTAGAAAATTAGACAAGTCTAACTCTTCTTGATTCCTACCATTTACATTTGATGAAACATTAGGACCTTTTAGGGACTCTTTGACAAAAATCATGTTCACAAAAACTGAGCTCTTCATTGATTTATCAAAAGAAAGAGGATTTACAAGTGGTATAGTACAACCACAGTCACTAGAATCTATATACATGTTCTTTCCCTTGTAGGTGAAGTAGATTCTCCTTTTAGGGAACTTCATGTTGGTAGCCATGTGATCAATCCATGGTGCCCCTAGGATAGCATCCTCATGCTGGAGAGGAGAGATGAAAAATTATTCTTTGTTGACATAGCTTTGGACATGAAGCCTCAACATCCCAATCAAGGGAGTAACAGAGGCTTGATGTCCCTTGAAAGCTGTGTCAGCCGTTACAATATCTCCCATCTCAAAATCTTGAATGCCAAACTTGGTGGCCAACTCCATTGCTATGAAGTTGTGAGTATTTCCAAGTCAAAAGGATGAAGGCATCATGCTCCAATATCTTTCCCCAAGCATATGAGAGATATGATCCTTTGCAATGAGCATCCTCTTTTGGAGCTTCGATGGTGGAAGCCCTAGGAGTCTCATTGCGAGCATTTTTCTTGGGGCAAGAAAAATAGACATGTCCTTTCTCCTCACACTTAAAACACTTATGATCCTTGCAAAAATATTCAAGCTCTTTCGTCTACCCCCTTGTTGTAAATTGATGCATGAAGCAAACATGGTGTGATGGATTACTTCAATGATAGAACAAAGCCATTGAGAGTTGACATATTTGGCCATCTCTTCAGGTAATCCGGCATAGAATTTTTGCTTTTTCTCGGTGAAGTTGAAGTATATCTTTTGGACAGTAGCCTTGAGATGTAAATCCCAAAACTTGTCTACATATTTGTCGATAGACTCATGAGAGAGAAGCTTCAAACTGCACCATTTGGTAAGCACTTTGTCCTTTGCATCGCTTGCAAGTAATTGCTTCATGATGGAAACTCCTAGAGTTTTCCATGTCTTTGGGGCTTCACCGTTGCCACGAAGGCTAGCCCACCATTGACTAGCTGATTTTTAGAAGTGCATAGCTACACGGTGTAGCTTGGAGGACTTTGTGAAGCCCTCGTCTCCAAAGGCCGCATCAAATTGCTCAATGAAGGCCAATAATTTGTCGATGGCACCAACGGTGCCATCATATGTGAGAAAAGAGATACTCTCTCGTCCCTCCTTGAACTTCTTGAGCTTTTGTGACCTTCGCCATGCAGGGTATGATTTACAATGTACTCCCCTCTTGCATTCTCTAGAAGAATAGCCATAGCTTTCGTTGGAAGAGGAGGAAGGTGAAGAAGAAGGAGAGGAGGGTGACCTCTTTATTTCCCTTTTCTTCCTTTTTTTCCTCTCTTCCCTTTTGGAATGATGATGAGAAGGACTGTGTGTTGATCTTTTCCTCTTGGGAGTAGTTGGCAATGGTCTAGACCACCGTCTACGTGGATCCACGTCTTCAAAGGAACTTAAAGTTTCATTACTTTCTTGCTCTTTGGATTTCTCTTCTCATATGGGAGAGAGTCTTCTTTTGGGGGTCTCTTCAAGAGCCCCCCTAAGATCTCTCTCCTTTTGGAGAGGAAGGGAAATCTCATTTGCGTGAAGTTGCTGATGATTAACTTTGGCTTGCAAAGCAGGGTTGCCCATAGCTTGCTGCAACCTAGTAACGAGATAATTGACAAACATGGGGGCATCATCATTAGCACCTTCATGTGCAAAGTCAAAGCTATCAATGTTCATTCTAAATGGTTATTGATAGCCATGTTAACAAAATTTATGGACTTACTTAGTGTATGCTTTGGCAATTCAAACCTTAGTTGCTACCTCTCTTAGCCTTTGAAAAATGACACTTAAGTATCTACAGCCACGGCTCAAAGTGGTTAATTATAGAGAGTAGTGGAGTGGATCTAATATTGCAAAATTGCCAAGGGCTAGTTCCTTTTGGACTTCTTATGGATCAATAATGGTAAAGCCATAGGAAAGTCTAGAAAGACCCCATTATTAAGTCCAAAGCTCACGAGGTGTGCACCATATCCCACATAGTGAGATCAACAAAACCAATAATAGATCCTAGTCCCACTTACCCTAATATAAGTAACAAAATCATCCATTTAGAGGCTACTTAAGGACCTCTCTTCTTAAGCAAGAAAAGAGAAACCAAATGCTCTGATACCAATGTAATGGAAATGGCCTATTAACTTTGAGAGTAGCGAAAATTAGAGAAGTACTTTTATGAAATTACTTTGTGAGCATAGCGGGTGAACTTAATTGATGGTAGCAACATAAACATAGCATTTAGTTAAGTTGGCATGAACAATATTTTTGCAAGAGAGAGAGTTTAGAGAACATGACAACAGTTGAGGACCAGATTTATGTGGAGCCGATCCCCCCTCCAATAGGCATTTGTATTATAGTTTCTCCCATCAAGAGAGACTTGTTACAATACCATCTTTGTGTTCCTTGTGACCTAGGTGATGCAATCAAGATGAAAATTTTTATGCATCAGGAGCATAACATAAACTTTATGGAAGACTAATGTTAAATGGAAAACCATGGAGAGAAACGAGTTTTGGGAACTTCCTTGTGTGAATGTGGAAAATTAAATTGAATTTGGGTTTTGTAATGTTGTAAAGTGATGTTTAAACATCAATTATTGAAGTGGTGTTTAGCAGAGTCTAAAGATACTAAGGGGATAATATTGTACAATAGTGTGGTCGTTCAAACATCTAAGGTTAAAACTTAGCATTTGTTCAAAGCATGGTATATATGGCAATTTTTCTATTGGACCACTTGTGTGCCAACTCATCCTAGAGTTTTAGAAATTCACTAAATTCAAAAGAATTAGTAGGGTAGTAGGAGCAGACATTGGCACTAACAGGATCAAAGGGGTTCGGAGCTGTCTACCCCAATGACAAAGAAACATGATCTTGGAGCGGACCAGGCATGTTCAATTGAACCACCTACCAAGAAGAAAAAGTTGACAAAAGAGTTCTAGGATAGCTTGAAGGAAAAAGCAAAGAAATTTGCTAGAACATTTGAAGAGAAGCGGGTTGAAGAGACAGGTGCACTACAAGGTCATATTAACCCTACTAGGGACAACCCTAGAGATGACCATTGAGTTGTATAAAGAGCCAACTAAGTCAATAAGGATTAAAGTGATAGAGAGACCTGAATAAGCAACTACTAGCACTTGCAAACCCAAGTTGCTAACACTTGAAGGTGTCACTATATGTAAAACATGTATATCGCATGTGTGCAAGGACTACATGTAACACATGTATATCGTGTGTGTTCAAGTGCAATATGTAAAACCCCTTAGTTGTGAATTTTCCACCAATAGAAGGGATCCTGTTCCTATTCAATTTGTAATTTTTTTTCAAGATCACTTTTTCAACACCCTTTTGTATCCGTGTGTGTGTGTGTGTGTGTGTGCACATAGCGTTTGCACACTATTCAACTAGTATCAGAGTGTGCAGTGATGGCAAAGAGCATGACAACATTGAGGGCTTCGAGGAAATAGCTCTCGTCACGTTGGTGAAGAGATCAAGATGTCTTGGAATCTTTGTAAGAATGCAATGGCAGCTTGTGAGATCAATTGAGAGTGATGTATGCTCTTGTCGAAGCTCAGAAGAGAGTGTGGAAGTTAGTGTGTAGGTGAAGGTTCGCAAAAGAGAGTGTGAAAAACTCTATGTGCATGGTAGAATTATTTTGCTGATTGATTTTCTCCTTATAGATTGTAGATGTAAAAATTCTATCCGCAATATCCCTCCATTTTGATGTGGTCTACAACTTTGCAAAAAACCTTTTTTGCAAATTTCTTACTGTTTTTGTGATATTCAACTTACACTAACTGTATACATGTAATTTCACATTTTTTGTTTTGCGCAACGTGCGAGTATGATGCACTTTCAAAAGCACGACAGGTGGTTCTCTGTGTAAATTTGCATCTATACAAACTCTTTATAGCTTTCATTCCTCAACAAAGGAAGTATAATCACAAAACAAGCAATTAATACAAAGTAGTGTTAGTTCTTGCATGTATATTTGTAGCTATTGCATCACAAGTTTGAGGGTAGACTCTTTTGGGAAGCCATAATTTTGAAACACAAAAACTTCCTCTCATTTTTCCCTTTTCTCACCCTTCCCCCCCAAATAAATATGATAACCCCCTCCCTTATTTTTAAGGCTTGGGAAATAAATTATTGGGGGCATGCCCCTAACTTATACGCTTATGTAACTTGTTAAAAAAAACCCCTCCCCTGCACTTACATGGTGCAGTAAGTTTTCCATGGTGAATCCCTTGGGGTCATGACTAGCAATAGGGGTAGCATTTGGACAAGTGTCCTTGTTTCCCCTTTGAGAGAGGGCTTGAATAATACTTGGATAATTATTTAATTAATCTTAAATCTCATTGGACCTCTCTAAAGGTCATCCCATAAGCTTTAGGCACACTACGAGGGAAACCTTGCTAGGGGCTTGACATGTGTTCTATATGCCTCTTGTGGAAGGGGTGACCCTTGAGAGGGTGCATGTGTGTTCTCTCTCCTCCCTTACTTATTGGGCTTGCCCCCTCCTTTGTAGGCACTTTTTTTACTTCAAGCACCTTAAGCTCCTCAATCATCTTAGTCATCAAGCCCCTCAAGCTCCTCAAGCATCTTAGGCATCAAGTACCTTGGTCATCAATCATGACAAGCACCTCAAGCATCCTAGTCAGCTCAAGCACGACAAGCACCTCAAGCACATGCCTAGCTTGCCTAAGGTCTAAAGTACCTAAAGGTCCTAGGTCTAAGGACTTTTAACACTAACCTTTGGAGGTCTTTAATGAAGTTAACCCTAAGGTCTTTTAAGCTCTTGTTCCCATTTATTTTCGCACACTAAATGATCAATTCAATATGAGAAAATCATTTGGGATAGCTAGTTGTTAGATTTTATGACAATTAAAAAATGGCATGTGCTTTTCAAAGGTTATGGTGATCTACCATAGCTATAGTGAGGAGGGGAGTCTTGGAAATGGGTTTGAATCCTCCTCACCCATGCCCTTTGTAAAAAAGTAGAGATCAAACATCACTAGCACCCTAAACCTTGATTCAACATGTTCTATGAAAAATAGAGTATAAATTGGGAAACCAAGTATTAAAAGAAACAAAGAGTAAACCCGGGAACCAAGGTCATTGACATCCCTCATTCACCTTGTCCTCCAAAAAAAATTAGAGTGTAAACCCGAGTATCGAGGGCATTGAGATTCATAGACCAGTAGTATCTACTTGGTGGTCTCTTCTCCCCTATTGTGCTCCTACACCCACTTCTCCCTCTCTCCCTCTCTCTCTCTCTCTCTCACACACACACACACACACACACACATGGAAACATCTTATATTTGGATTTCCAAGGGGATGTGCAAGCAAGCTAAATAGAGAGGAGGCCAAAGGTGGACTTGAGTCATGGGAAGAGAGGTTCCAAGGATGGAGAGGACGGAGGACTTGGGAGAAGAGGGAGGAGGGAGGGATCCAACCACATCAAGGAGGGAGGAGCTTGAGAGAGGAGAGAGTGGCCATGGAGAAGAGGGACCAGCTTGGGAGAGGATTCAGCCACCATAGCCATGGTGAGGAGGGGGCTCTTGGGAAAGAAGGGAGAATCAATTCTGAGTGCCCATCAACACAGATGCAAGAAGATTTGAATTAAAAAATGCCATGTATTTTGAACCAATTACTATCATCAGCACTTGTGGCCCCACCATGTGGCTTGCCTTCAATTCATAACTTGCCCAAGCTTATGTCTCGCAAGAGGAAACCTTGTCCTTGACGTCAAAAAGCCTCCTGCCACGTGGATGATCGAGATCGTGTTGCTTTTCACATCCGAGTTGTGCACCTTAGATGCCATAAAAAAGACTTGTCATTATCAAATGGTAGACAATCCCGAGGGTCTCCGGGCCTCAAGGAGATTCTTGTAGAAATTGCAATCATAGGAGATGGAAACCATCATAATGTAGCACCGCTATGTGGTTATTGCAAAGGTATTTTTGTATGTGTATATGGACAATGGGTCTTTAGATAGATGGTTATTTAGTACCAAAAAGGATAGGATGCTGGATTGGGCTACGAGATACCAAATTACTCTTGGCATCGCACATGGATTGATGTATTTTCATGAAGAGTGTCCCAAACCATCATACATTTTGATGCAAATCCAAATTACTCTTGGCACTGCACATGGATTGATGTATTTTCATGAAGAGTGTCCCAAAACCATCATACATTTTGATGCAAATCCACAAAACATACTTTTAAATAAGGATATTATGACCAACATATTGAATTTTGGGATGTACAAATTAATAGAGAAGTAAAACTTGTCATGTGTGATGACGATTGTGAGGGGGACACCTGGTTGGAAAGTTCAATAGGCGAAAAAAGTGTGATGTTCACAACTATGGATTAATGATGGTGCTATTTGAAATGGTGGGGGGTAGGAAGAATGCAGTGCAAGTATTGGTAGGAATAAAAGAATGGGATCTGCCAAGGTTTAATACCATGCTTTGGAAGGAGGGGAGTATTGGTGAGTTGGGGCAAGCACCTTGAAGGTGTGTATGAGGAAGAGCAAGTGAGGATGATAATACATGTGAATTTTGTGTGCATTTAATGGGATCCTAACCTAAGGCCCACCCACAATAGGAATGGGGCATGTGTATAAGAGGATTGAGGGGAGCTTGTCCCTTCATAAGGAGTAAACCCCCATATGACATGGATGTTGACCTCCACACCTTTTTTCCCCATAGCAATCCATCTTGGGCTCTCCTTCTTATAGATCTTGTGCCAGAGCTCTCTTGGTGCGTCACTAGCTTCGTATAATTTATTGGTTGGTGCAACAAAAGCGAAAGAATTGAATTAGGGATGAAGGTCCTTACATTTTGGATCTCTCACGGACACCATAATGGATCCAAAAATGGGGTGCGCATGGAAAAGGGGTCCTGGGGTCCTCTGGTTGCAAATGAGATGGTGAGAGAGACAATTCTAGGAGCACGACATCTCACATAACTTCGCAAGGGCTTCCATCCTGCATTAATGCCTAATAGGTTTGGAGCTACTCCCTCCCCTCAAATAGCTTGTTTAAGGTAAATTTAGCATTACCCCCTCCCTCCTTGTGTTTGTCCTTGAAGAAACTTCAATCAAATGAATCCCATCAACTAGAGCCTGAAATCTTTATTTTCTTAGGCCATGCTTTCTAGACTTTGATCGGCTAAGATTTGTTGAAGTCATTGAGTGATCTTTACCCGCTCTTCATTGCCCCTTTTTGCTTTCCTAAGATTTTTTCAGAGCATATTCTTCTCTTTCGTGGTTTTTGCTTGCAGTTTTTCATGCTCACTTACAGCAATTTCTTTTGCTTGACTAACAAGGCTAACTTTTCACTTGTACTAGTTTATTGGTAGCTATAAGAGTTCTCCTTATTGTTAGGCTCTTTCATGTAGGAACATTCTATCTTGTAAGCATTCATCAATTAGCTTGGCAAAACTGGCTAGCTTGAGCTGTTCCACATTCTTAGACACTATGAAGATCAAATAGAATTTCTTGGCATACCCTACTTTAAAATGTTGTGCGTAGATGGTGCCTAATCAAATTAGCCTAGCATAAGACGTATTTGCAATGATGAGGCTTACGAAAACCGATTGGACTGTTGCATGATGGATCCATGCCAATGAAAAGTAGATGGATCTTGCTTAGTTTGACACTAGCTTGGTAATGGGATACTTTTATATCTTGAGACACTTTCATGTCATGTTTAGTGACGATTTTGCTTGAATTCTTCAAGGATTTTCAAAATGATAGTGACAATTTTGCTTGAATTCTGAGGATTTTCAAAATGAATCTTTTAGTACCACATATTCAGAAAGCTGATTATGATCTTAAAACGACTTGAAATTTTTTTGAAACATTGATTTAACCACTAGTCTTACTCTTGCCACATCATTTCTCAACCTAGACTGTGTTAAAAAACATGTCCTATTTTTTACCCTTTTCCAAAGTTTTGAGACTACACCACTCTAAAACTCATGTTTGTGAGGTCTAAATCATTAAAGGATTATCCTTCTTAGTTCTCAACATGTTTTTATGCTTCTAGGAAGAACTAAATGTTCAAATTGAAAGTAATGATCAAATCGCAAAAATTGCTCAGTCTTGTTTTTGGCCAAATTTTGTATTTTTATGATTTTTTGGTTGGGTTTTTGAAGTTCAAAGGAAAGTTTGATTGAGTAGGTGGCTTGCATAACATACACCTATTTTCCCTCGATTTTTTGGGGCATCTAATACCCCATAAAGCGTACTGCACAACGACGATTGAGTTTTTCAATCCAACAAGAGTAAGAGCCATTCTAATATAACAAGTATAGTCTTGTCAACATTGCAAATTCCATAGGCCAATTTTGTGAACATTTTAGCTAACAATATCTAGTCATAACGTTCAAATTTGTCTATGTATTGAGCATTACGACTCTAGAAGTCCTATCGCAGAACCCAATTTTTTCATGTTTGCTATTTTTAGTACTTATCATTGTGCCCAAGACTCTCCTTGGTAGGAGATTTTTTTCTTTCTAACATGCTCCATGGACTGTTATGATTGTAAAGGTCCACAGGACCTACAAAAACATAAATATAGTTTGATGATAGCTCAACATAATGGGAGAACCATAACTTTTTTTTACATAATTCTAATGTTAAAAAACATTACTGAGGATAAAACAATCGTATGTTACAATTACCAACCCATTGAAATTAATGGGAAAATTTATCTCATGGCCTAAAAAATCCCTAGTCTTCTTAGTATGCAATTGGCTACAAGAAATGGATGTTTTGAGCAAAATGCAGTGGTACGTCAGCTTTGGAGACTTGTTATGACCGAAAGGTGAGAAAATTTACAAGTTTCTCATTTTCTCCATGTGTAGTGGTTCTTGAATTGTAATTTCAAGAAAGGATCCTCCAAAAAGAGTGGATATCATATGGTATTGGATTATTTTTTTTCAAAACCCTGAAAATACACTTTTATGTCCTATTAGATTACCAACCTAGTGTTAACACCAATAGCTATATTTTGTATGTTGGGGTCCTCCATGTCTTGGTTGCACTTATTTTTAAGCATCTTTAGTTCCTTCCCAGCTTGTGTTGGAGCTCCTTCACTTTTAGGCTAGCATGGTAGGGAACATTTAGTGCTTCTTTCATCAATAAGGACGTGACTAGCATCTTTACCTTGGCTCAATTTCTTCTTATATCCATTTGAGTTGTGTTTTTGGGACATGATCACTCTTTTCTAACTCCTTCATTTCATAGGCCTCCTCGTTGCATAGCATTGAGAGGTTTTGGATATGAAGTTGGTAAAGTTGTGGTTGATTTTGGTTGGCTCTACTCTTTCTTCCAAAAGTCTTTGTTACCATATACATATGGTAGTGATGTGTGTGAACACACTAGGACCGCTGGTGCATTTTTTTCCTCTTTAGGAGGTTTTTCCCCCGTGCATTGTATATATGCCCATCATTCTAGAGCTATCTATATTTCCATTGCACACTAAGTAATACACTTCTCTGTTGTGTGCCTTTAGCTTCCTTTGTATTCTCCAAGCTCTGTGCGTTTCCCTGCAACCCTAATTTCAACAATTGGTATCAGAGCGGGTTATGTCCTCCCTGGCCTAGTCGCCAACAGCTCCA
Source organism: Adiantum capillus-veneris (assembly GCF_014529385.1). NCBI lineage: Eukaryota > Viridiplantae > Streptophyta > Polypodiopsida > Polypodiales > Pteridaceae > Adiantum > Adiantum capillus-veneris. The sequence goes on from NC_140955.1 coordinate 15,701,865, forward strand.
GCACACATGCCCACTCACTTTCTTCGATTTCGGTGAGCTTTGATGAGCATTTGCAGGTCAAAAAAAATTTCATGCGAGCTTGAAGAGCAGAGTCTGCTCAGATTTCTGATTCGGGCTCATTTCGGCCTCCATTGCCACTACAAGCTGTACTGCACATGCTATTTTGTCATTTTATGCAAATTTTTTTGTCAGTGCCGTTTTTTGCATAACAGGTCCCTTATAGTCTTCTAAGGTTTGTGCTATATAGCACATGTTATTCCCGCTTCATTTCTCCTTTTTTTGGGCAGTTTTCACATCGGGTGTAGCATTTACCATGGCTAACAACAACACAGATGTGTTCAAGATGTTTGCTGCTTAGGACAGATTGGATGGGGACAATTACCCTATGTGGGCTTACATGATGCAACATCTTCTTGTGTCAAAGGGCATCTAGAATATTGTGCAGGGCATTGATGTACATCCTGGCTCTAAGGATGTAGGCAATGTTGAGGATGTTGCAGGTCTTGCTGCAAGGGTTGCTGCTGTTAGACTTGTGTTTCCTAAAGCTGACCAAGTTCGTTGGGATGTAAAAGTTGTGCAAGCTCATGCATTGATTGTGTTGTCTGTGAAGCACACTATTACTCCCCACTTTCGTTCAACAAAATCTGCCAAACAAGCTTGGGATATTCTAGCTGGTCTTTATGCAAGTCACAATGAGGCTAAAATTGCATTGTTGCGTAAAGAGCTGGAATCAAAGATTATGAATGAGAAGATAATATGGACACTTTCCTTGCTAGTGTCAAGGATATCAATAAGAAAATTATTTTTGCAGGTGAAGTCATTGCAGACGGTTCCCTTGTGCAGACTGTTCTTGATGCCTTGCCACATTCTTACCAGACTTTTGCTAGTACTTGGAGACTTGTGACCCAAGGAAATCTTGAAGTTTTCAAGTTTGATGCATTATGCACATTGTTGTTGCAAGAGTCACTTCCAAAAAAAAAAAGGACTAGACAGCGTACAGTTGAATAGGTCTTTATTGGCTGCTCAAAGAAAGAGTGGTAACAACAATGCAACCACTTCTTATGGTTCTTTTGCAAGTGGAAAATCACCTATTCCTAATGCTTATGGTGGGAGCAATTCGTTTGGAAATTTTGGTGATAAGGGAAAAAAGAAGATGTGTTGCCATTATTGTAAAGTTAATGATCACTTGATCATGCAGTGTCCTAAGTTGAAGGCCAAAGAGGCTAAGAAGAAAGTGGGTGGTTCCACTACAAATGCAACTATTGTTGATGCTGATGTTGATGCAAAATGGGCTTTTAGTGCAGAGTGTACCTGTAATCCTATTGTCCATGATGCATGCATGTCAATTTGCTGTAGATTCACATGTGCGGTATTTTGACAATGGTGCTACAAAGCACATTACCTCACATCGTGATTTTTTCAAATCTCTCGAGTCTGTTCCTCATGGGAATTCAGTCACTTATGCCAACAATGCCTCTTATCCGGTTCAAGGAGTTGGAAAGATTTTGCTTACTGCCGCCGCCTACAAATGGAAGTTCTTTCACACTTGTTGATGCACTTAATGTACTTGGTATAAAGAAGAATCTTTTGCCTGTATCCGCACTTGCTAGACTTGGACGTGTAGTCAAGTTTGTGGATGACAGATGTACAATACATTATCACAATTTTAGTGATGAAATTGTTGCATCTGGCATATTATATTGTGGGCTGTATAAGCTCACTTTGTATGACAAGTGTGGGAAAAATTTTACAAATGCAATTGTGGATTCTACGGCTATTTTAGATGCAAAACTTTGGCTTGCATGTTATGGGCATGTGAATTTTGTCAGTTTGCTACGTTTGCAGAAATCTAATATGGTTGCTTCTTTACCGCCTCTTGAAGCACCTATCAAACATGTTTGTGTGAAGGATGTATTTTGGGTAAGATGCAGTGTTCTAAGTTCCCAAAGTATGGTTCAATTAGGGCCACATGCAGGTTGCAGCTTCTGCATAGTGATGTTTGTGGGCCCATGCAAACTCCATCCTTGGAAAATACCTTTCCTCCATGACTTTCATTGATGATTACTCCAGGCATGCATGGGTATTTCCGCTTAAAGCGAAGTCCAAATTTTTTATGTGCTTCAAACAATTTTTGGCTATGGCTGAAAATGTCTCAAAATGTACTGTGGGAACCCTCCGTTTCGATCGAGGGGGGGAGTATATGTCTCATGAATTTAATGCATTTTTGTCTAGTCGTGGGATAAAACACCAATGTAAAGTGCCTTATACACCCCAACAAAATGGTGTTGTTGAGAGGAAAAATAGGTCAGTTATGGAAATGGCACAATGTAAGGTCAAAAGTCAAGCTTTGCCACATTATTTTTGGCTTGAGGCCATCATGTGCCACTTATGTACTGAACACGTGTCCTACGAAAGCTTTGTAGTTTTTTACTCCATATGAAGCATGGCATGATAGAAAGCCTTCTATTGAGAACATGCGTGTTTTTGGTTGTTTGGCATATGCTTTGGTGCCACAAACACATCGTATAAAATTGGATGATAAGGCTATCAAATGTATTTTTGTTGGCTATAGTGCTGAAAGAAAAGGTTACATGTTGTATTATCCGCAAAAAAAGTGTTTCTTGGTCTCACAGGATGTTGTGTTTGAGGAAAATTCTATTCAGCCCTTGTTATCATGTACTAGAGATAGTAATGTTAGCTCACAGGACATTTATGACACTTTGTTGCCTCTTTTTAGTGGTGGAAGTTTGAATGTATCCAATTAGGCAAATGTACAGCCTATGGGGGTTTTTGAAAATTTTACAGATCAGCCTATTATTGATGTAGATGTACATGATGTACGTGATGAGGAAAGGATTGAAAATGAGCAGGCTAGAGGTATGCCAAAAGGAATGGTGCATACATTGCGTGACAGTAAATTGGATGCACCTTTGTCTAGTCGTACTCTTTTAGGCTCTCACCATGCATCTTATGCATCGGATTGTTATGCTTTGGCTGTGTCTAGCTTACATGATGTTGAGGAACCTCTGTCTTTTGATGAAGCATAGAATTTAGAAAATTGGATGGCTACCATGCAATCAAAATATGATGAACTTATAGAAAATGACACATGGACTTTATGTGATTTGCCTTCTTGCAAAATGGCCATTGGTATGAAGTGGGTTTACAAGTTGAAATGCAAGCCGGATGGTGAGATTGATCGCTATAAGGCTCGACTTATTGCAAAGGTTTATGCACAACAGAAAGACATAGATTATGAAGAAACTTTTGCTCCCACTTGTCATATGACTATTGTTTGTTTTCTATGTGCAATGGCAGATCATTTTGGTTGGGATGTACATCAATCCAATATTGTTACTGCTTTCTTGAATGGTGACATTTTTGAGGAAGTCTATGTAACGCAATCTTGTGGTTTTGTCAAGAAAGGACAAGAGGACAAAGTGTGTAGATGTAAGAAGGCTTTGTATCGGTTGAAGCAATCTTCACGTGCTTGGTATGATAAAGCTGACACTCATTTGGTGAAATGAGGCTTTTGTAACGGTCCAACAGAAACCACATTGTATGTCAAGTGTGAGGGCAATGTACGTCTCATTGTTGTTCTTTATGTGGATGATTTGCTGATCATTGGTCCCAATGAGGCACATATTGCTTAATCTAAGGCTGATTTGAATGCTCATTTCAAGATGAAAGATTTGGGAATGTTGCATCATTACTTGGGCATAGAGTTTAAGAAGTGCGATGGTGGTATTGCCTTGTCAGAAAAGTTACATAGAGACATTGCTACGTAAGTTTGGACTTGAGGATTGCAAACCTATTGCCACTCCCATGGAAACGGGTTTGAAGTTGAATCTACATGATGTTGGTGATCCTGCTGATGTCACTCTTTACCAAAGTGTTGTTGGCTGCCTCATTTATGTATGCAGCACGAGCCTGGATCCTGCTGATGTCACTCTTTACCAAAGTGTTGTTGGCTGCCTCATTTATGTATGCAACACGAGCCCAGATATTCATTTTGTAGTCTCACAGGTCAACAGATTTATGCATAGCCCAGGGTCTAAGCATTGGCAGGCAGTGGAGAGTATTATTCGATACTTGAGGGGCACTTTGAATCTTGCCTTGTTTTATCCCAAGGGGGGAACATTGCCGCCAAATTTACATGCTTTTTTGGACTTAGATTGGGCTGGTTGTTACGACAGGTGAGTGTCCATAAGTGGTTTTTGTTTCATGCTTGGCAGTTCATGTATTTCATGGTTGGGCAAGAAGCAACCTACGGTGGCCACTTCCAGTTGTGAGGCTGAGTATAGGACAGTCATCACAGCTACGATTGAGTGTGTATGGCTCAAACGCCTTATGGCTGATTTGGGTGTTGGACAAGACCCTGCCAACATCATCTACATTGATAGTTAGAGTGCATTGGCAGTTGCAAGGAACTCAGTTTCTCACAAAGCACATTGAGGTGCATTACCACTATGTCAGGGAGAGGCTCTCAACAGGGGAGATTAGCTTGGCTTATATGCCAACACAGGACTACCTTGCAGATCTCTTCACAAAGTCATTGTCTTGTGAGAAGTTCAAAGCTTTCCACAAAGCTTTGGGCTTGCTCCTCTTTCTGGACTGATCCTGTTCTCAGGGCATGGCACTTCACTTTACTCTTCGTGCTAACCCTCGTTCACCACATCACTTCCAGGGGGGATTTGTTACCATATACATGTGGTGGTGATGTGTGTGAACACACTAGGACCACCGGGGCATTTTTCCCTCTTTAGGAGGTTTTTTTCCCCGTGCATTGTATATACGCCCATCATTGTAGGGCTATCTATCTCTCCATTGCACACTAAGTAATACACTCTTTGTTGTGTGCCTTTAGCATAATTGAGATGCATAGGTGAATGCATTGAATGTGTCATCTTTCAAGTGCACCATTAATCTTCACATTTGTTGTCAAATCAAGACTAGGATATTTTAACTAGCTTATATGCAGGGCCACAATGAGGCAAAAATGTGGAAAAAGATAGAATCAAAGGTCATGCATGAGGAAGATGAAATGGATTTTTTTCTTGTTGAAATCAAAGATACCAACTAGTAACTCATTGCTATAGGTGTAGTATTCTTGACCATTCACTTGTGCAAACTGTCTTGGATGGTGATGGACGTCTATAGCATAACTATCTGACACTCAATTTCAATACTTACAGAAGCGGCCCAGGTGGGACACAAAGGTGCATTGGAGTGTCAATCACAATAGAGTGAAACTACATAGAAAGATGCACTAGAGTAACTGCAAATCAACAATCAATAATCAATCATCAGACATACAGTCAATCCTTACACCAACTAATCACTTTTTTTTTCTTAGTCATATGAACTTGGAGCAATGCTCCAAAACTCAAGGAGATAAGATCTTATGACTATTAGAGAAATCCTAGACCACACAAACCTAATTTTGAAGGCACCACTAGTTGCAATCCTTCATATTACAACTCATCAAAAGTTACACAAAAATATTCTAACAGGTTTTCATAAGGCCTAAGATTAGTCTCATATCAAAATATTAACATTTAAGCTTAAATACATCACTGAAACATATAACAACTTCCCTTAAGATCTAAGATCAACCTCCTATCAAAACATTAGCATTTAAACTTGCTTACATCACCAAAGTATTAAAATAAGGCTTAGACATGATTCTTAACCAATTCATAGTGAATATGCACAAGAGATAGAGCAAAAAAGAGAAACACAATGCACTCGACAGAACTGGACTTTGACTATCAGAATTTAAGATATATTGATACAAAAGAGGTCTTCTCACTTCACTGCTTCTTGTACAAAGATTCACCATCATACAATGCCACCCCAATTCTAAGCTAATAATTGGCTTTTATACTTAGGGATTTTAAATAATGACCTCTAGGCCCAATACCCATGGGCAATCCACATTTACATCAAAATAAAGTGGGATAAACCTAGTTACATCACAAGATGGTGGGATTCATCTATATTTACAATTCAGTATTAAAAATAGAATTAAAAATGAGGGAAAAATTTTCTAGAAGGGGTATTCCTTGTCAACATTTGCAAACTCTCCTTCCATCCTAGATGATGTACATCCTTTTCATTGCCTTATTCATGGTAGAAATTCTCATCAAGGCTCTCAAGAGCTTTGTTGAACTTTGCCACCCTCGCTTAAATCTCTACTTTGTAGGTGATGTGTCGTAGTGAGTTTGCCTTCAATGTGTTATGGTAGGCAATATGTCTAGCTTGCAACTCCCATATGAGATATGTTGCTAATGACCCAAGTTTCCAACATTTCTAGGTTCATTTCAATGCCAAAATCTTTGACTATCTAAACTTCCCTTTCATATAGCATCATTTTTACTTCCTCAAAGTCAAGTGGTAGTTGAACGCTTGCTTGTCCATGGTGTTGATATGGTCTAGCCACTTTTGGGTGTAATGGAAATGGACTATGAACTTAGAGAATAGCGGAATTAAGAGAATTAGAGTGAGCAACTTTGAGAGCATAGATGGTGGACTTAATTGGTAGTAGCAACTTAATCATAACACTTAATTAACTAGGCATGAGCAATACCTTTGCAAGAGAGAGAGAGAGAGAGAGAGAGAGAGAGAGAGAGAGAGAGAAAGAGAGAGAGAGAGAGATTTTAGAGAATATGACAACAGTTGAGGACCGGATTTATGTGGAGCCGGTCTCCCCTCCAAAAGGCATTTGTATTATAGATTCTCTCATTAAGAGAGACTTGATACAATACAATATTTGTGTTCTTTAAGGCCTCTTTGGCAGTATGGAGATGGAAGCTTCATACACCAAGCTTTTGCATAATATCAACAATCAATCTTAGCTTGAAAACAATCAAGAACTCGTGAACATCATTAGTCTTTGTGTTCCCTAAATCATTTGAGTGCATGAGGATGTATACTTTTATGCATCAACTTGTGCCTAAAGAAACAATTAATCTACCTTGCAATACAATTAATCTACTTGCATTAAGTAACTTATCTACTTGCAATAAACCTTTAGCCTTCTTGCAATAAGCATAACATGCAATTTGTGGAAAGCATTAACTATCCCAAGCCTCAGTCCCAAGACCTCAAACACCTTCGAAGGTGGAGAGACCTAGCAGGGAATGAGGGTAGGGAAGAGGAAGAAGAAGTATTCCATAGGAGAAAGAAATAATTCCTCACTTATCATCACGCTTCTTGCTTAGCATACATAATTTTATCGTAATGAATATGGAGAAGATGGAAAGCTTAAGCATTGAAGCATAGCTCTTGGTTGGATTTGCATTCCATAGCCAAGAGTGTTGGTGTAGGCTCTCAACTTCTCAAGGAGCTTGGAGAAGGAGATGGAGCTCTTGCACCTTGCCTAGCACACAATGAGAGTCTTTGTGAGTGTGTGTGGGTGAGTATACCCCCTAAGCAACCCCCTATCTTGCTTGGGTCGACCCCCCCTTGTAGCTCATGCTTGAAGCTCATTGGACCCCTCCAAGCCTAGCCAATCATAAGCAGGAGGCATTACAAGCAGCAAGGGTAGCCTTGAGACAAGTGTCCCCCCTTTCCCCTTTGAGAGAGAGGACTTGATAAATGCAAAATCAATTAATTAAATCCCCTAAATTATCATTGGACCCCTTGGGTGGCCAAGCAATAGGCTTTAGGCACACCATGAGGGTAACATGAGGAGGAACTTGACAAGTGTCCCTTTTGCTATCTTTGTACCATGCATGCCTTGTGTGAGTGTGTGGGTGTTCTCTCTCATCCCCCCTCATGTAGGGCTCGCCCACTCCTTGTAGGGATTGAATCTTTGACTTTTTGACACCTCAACCCCTCATGCAAAGGCCCAGTTCCCACCACAAGCTTGGCCCTTAAGCACTTTAAGCTTGGGCTGGGTTCTCACCTCAAGTGCAACCCTAACATCTCAAGCATGTCAAGCACCTCAAGCATCTCAATCATTAAGCACCTCAATCATCAAGCACCTTAAGCACCTTAGTCATCAAGCATGACAAGCAGGACAAGCACCTCGATCTGGGTCGGGTTCCCGCGCCTCAAGCTCAGCCCTAGCTTACCTAAGGTCAAAGGACTTTTACACACATTATTGGATGTCTTCAATGAAACTAACCCTAAGGTTTTATGCTCCATTGGTTAGCCTTGCTCTTTGATAGACCATCTCTCATTTGGGCTCTTTTACCATTGGCCCCGTGTTGAGATAGATCTATAAGCACATGTCTATATCTTAACCCTTGTTCCCGTTTATTCTCCCACATTAAGTGATCAGTTTAATATGAGAAAATCATTTGGGTTGGTTAGATATTAGTTTTTATGACATTGGGCATCTATGATTGCGCTTGGTGATTTCACCTTCTTGTCTACATCTTGCTTTATAAAATCTTACTCATGCAAATTTGGCGCATGAACTTTGGGTGAACTTTGAGTATCCACGGATTCTTGGGCTCGGGAAATTTCAAGCACTTTTGTAGTATCCCCTTGTTGCTCTTTTGATGTTGTGTCTTCACTTATTGTTGTAACTCTACTCTATAGTGTTGCCTTTGCTGCTTCTTTTTCTTTTGGTTTAGTAGAGGGTTCCTCCATTGGTGAAGCAAGTGTCGGCTCTACTTTGTCTTTAGAGGTTGGTGTTGCTTTGTTTGCCCAGATGACTACAACTTCCCTTGGAATAACTTCCCTTGGAGATTTTACTAGGCTATCAAAGAATTCTTCAGCCATCGTTTCTTTCCAAACTTTTCCCCTTTTTGGCCTCCTCTCTTTCTTCATCTTTCCTCTTTTTCACATTTTTGATCCTCTCTTTCTTAGTTTGCACCAATTTCACATCTTTGTGTACTTTTATTTTGTCTTCCTCTCGCTGTCTTTGCATTCTGGTCACCAACCTTGTATCTTCATCAACATCTATCTTCTTTGATCTCGCAGAGGCCGCTTTATTTGCTTTCCTCGCTTTTGCCCTCTTTAAAGATGCTTCTATCTGGTACATCAGAATCTTCAATCTTCTTTTCCTTTGATACTGCCTTTGAGGTTTTTCGCTCACTTTATTGATGTTTGGAGGGGACAGGTTTCTCTTCTACATTATCTTTAGACTCTAATGTGGTGGAATACTTATTATTTCTAGTAGGAGCTGGATAGCTAGATCCTCCTATAATTTTTTTTTGCAGGTTTGGATTCTTCAAAACCTCTTATGGAATTTGCACGATGCTTGGTCTTTTCATATCATCTCCAACTGTGATTGTGCCAATAGCAACTAGAATGAGCTGGTGCTTGATAGCTATTCTAGATTTAGGATCAAAGTAATTGAACATACATGATGAGTTATAGGTTCAAATGCACTCAGATGGCCAAATGATTAGATGGCTGATAGACTTTAGACTAACAACTAGATTGAAATGAATAAAATTCAGATAAGAAGACACTAAATAAGAGAAAATTCCGATTGTCTGGCCCATTGAGGAGGATCATTTTTGTACTTTTTCCTCCTCTCTTCTTGGGCTTGCTGCTCTTCAGGTGTGAGCTTGTTCTTTTTTTTTTTGCACATTGTTTTGCTCTCTGAAGAATTTTTTAAGGTCTGGAGCTCCCAGCCTTTTCTTGTTGGGTGGCTTGAGCTCTATCCTCTTCAACTCTCCTCTCTGCCTTTGCTCCTGCTTGTAAATTATCCAAGTGGGCTCTCTCAGCCTCGGCTCTCTTCCATTCTTCTTGCTCTCTTTGCCTTCTTTGTTCTTCATGCAATCTCTATGCTTCTCTATCAGCTGCCTCTTTCTTTTCTAACTTTCTCATTCTCTTCCTCCTCTTGGCATCTTGTGCTATTGAAATAGGATCACCTCGTATTACTTTGATCACCCTTTATTTGACCCGCGGGGGGGATTTTTATAGCATGGTAACGGTTTCTTGAGCTTCAGGTGCAGCCGTTGCTTGAGCTTCAGGCATTGTCATTGCTTGAGCTTCAAATGCTGCCGTTGCTTGAGCTCCAGGTCTTGTCTCTTGTGTTGGTCTGTTTAGAGTTGCGAATGGTCCGAGATCCAACAGAGGTGTGCTATTCACATGATGTAGTGGCTGGAGATCACCAAAAATCTACCTCATGGTGTTTTGATCCTTTGTAGTCGAAGGTTGGGGGAGTGGTTGGGTGTTTGGATCTGGTTGTTGTGTTAGGTTATCCACTTGTGGTTGAGGATGTGGATTTGAAGTGGTGGATTCTGTATGAGGTGCTGGTTGTGGATTTTCAGTGTTGTCACTAGCGATGGTGTCATGGTTGTGCATGGTGGTGTGCTCTTGTGTATCGTCCATGTTATGCAAGATATGAGTGCGTGTGCGTTTGGGCTCGAGAGGATCTTCTAAAATGTGCAAACAAGAAATGAACTTTAAGTTGTGAGTTTTGACTTATATAGTACTTAAACTTTTTTTTAAAAATAAAAAACTCAATAAAATCATTCAAAACTAAAAAAGACTCCAAAATAGATCAAACTTGATCCATGGGACTAATAATTTTCGCCTTTACAAATCACTTTGCATGACAATGCATGTTTACAATAGAAAAGGTTAGTGTCAAAAAAAAAAAAAAATTCCACCCAACACCTGCCATCACGCCGCCTTGTCTCCGACCCGCGTCAAAATCGATCTTTTGCACTTGAAGCATGATATGATTGTGATTGCCTCAAGCTAACCACTTTTCCTATTCTATATTTCAAACTTCTTTGTTCTCTTGTCTTCTTTCTCTCTCTCCCTGCTAAAACTTTGTAGAACCAATTGAACATCTCGTGAAAGGCATTGATCCTTTTCCTTCCACCTCCATGTTGTGTATTTCTAAAATACATTGCTTTTTCTTGATAGTGTGAGCACTCCATTCCTTGGCTGCTCCAAATGCCTAATGAACCAAAAGTGTTGAGAAAAAAATGCACTATGTGCAAAAAGAATGTGTTGAAAAACAAAAAACTTTAGTTTCGCATACATGTGTATTTTGATTGAAAAAATCAAATGTTCAACACACCATGTAATGTGTTATGTGTGTCTCCTCCCAAGCATCCACCATTTTTGCTGTAAAACTATGGATTACAAACTTTAGGGTGGATATCTCATCATTGGTTAGCTTTGCCTTTTGAGAAGACGAAAAATATCATCAGTAGAATGCCACACACGAGCACGCTTAATTCTTAGGGCTGCTTCATTACCTTTGTAGGTGGTAATGTCACACACCTTTTTCCACAACTAAAACTCATTGGGACTTTGGGAGTCATAATAGTTTGAAAGTAAATTCCTAGCTTTACTACCACCCGTACATACTTTATTAGGGCCATCTTATGTACTTCCAAATGCCTTCTTGTCCTTTGATAGATCAATTGCACCCCCATGTAGACCAACACGCGATAGAATAGATTCGAGTTCTCGTATACACTCTTTCTTCTTTCTGCAAGCTCCATATTCCAAGTGTAATAAATATTGAGCATAAGCAACTTGTCAAGAATTTGTAGACAAGCATGAAGGGTGCACACATGCACTTTTACACGGGTGATTCACTAGTAGTAATAGGGGGACGCCACCTGCGTGCAACAAAATTGCCTTTTTAACCCCTACGTACGGGACCCTCCTATGTAAAATCTATCCATTTGGCCTTAGAAAACCCCCCTATTTTACACTCTTTTTGAGCTCCAACACTTGAGGATAGGAAGGACATTTCTTGTCTCTTGCACTTACAAATGTGGTAGCCGAGGGGAATGTATGTGAGATGATCAATTTGCTGACGCATAATCTGTGAAGTGTGTTGTAGTTGAACATAATTGTCTAGTCAACACTCCTACTCTTTTTTTTTTGCTATACTTTTTCATTGAGATTCGTGATTTCATCGTTCAGTTGCTTTGTCTTCTTGTTGGCTTCCTCTCTAACTTGCTATCGATCTTTTGTGGACTTCTCTTGCAATGATGAATAGGCAGCCAAGAGATGTTTACTTGCTTCCCTTTCATTGACAAAAGCTGAATACAATCTCCAGTAGTAGCCAAACAGTCCGTCTCTTCCATCTCCAATAAAATGCAGAAGCTCAGTGACATTACAAAAGGGTAGTGGTGCATTAGTTGTTGGATCACCAGGGTAAATGTTTTCATCAACCCATAAGTTTATTGCCTTGCACTCAATGCTTTGTAGCTGATCTGCAACATTCGGATTCAATGTGCCAAGTCGCGTAGTAGCGTACTCTTGCTCCAAATCAGCATTTAACTGATATCATTTTGGCCTATTAGTAATGTCTTGTAGTGGAGGAGGGCGATTGAATGACATGTTTGTTCGCTAATCAAGCAAAATAGAGAGAGAATGTGTAATGGTGATTAGTGCAAGCAAGGAAATCTGGCTATGGAGGAAAAAAGTGGAGAATACTTTGAGATAGTAGAAAAGGATTATGTTGTGGAGGGAAGAAAGAGAGGGAGTGTAGCTCAATCTCCTTTGAATTCATAATGTTGATCGTGAGAGCTTTAGAGAGAGAAATGTTGTTTGCACACATAGGTAATGGAGTTCTCCATTGCTCTCACATGGAGTTGGAGTGGGAGAAGCATGAGAGAGAGAGAGAGAGAGAGAGAGAGAGAGAGAGAGAGAGAGAGAGAGAGACACAGAGAGAGAGAGAGACGTTAAAGGAAGAGAGTGTGTGTGAGAGAGAGTAGATCCGCAACCTTGGACGATGTGCACTTTCTATCAGATGAAGGTAGCATAGAACGTCCTCTTGATGATTAGGAGGTGGAAGTGACAAGAGAGAAAAGGGGGAAAAGAAAAAGGGGAGCTGAAAAGTGCTTCTTTTAATGAGAACTAAGTGAGAGAGAGTGTGTTTTATACGTTAGAGAGAAAGGAGAGAGATGGGAAAAAGACATTTTAAAATTCAGTTAACCACCTCTCTTTTGGGTTAAAATAGCCTATTTTCAAAATACAAAATATACAAATGATACTTTAAAAAATCTCAACATAGGTCTTTTGCCCTCTCTTTTAGGCTTGGTCAAACTTTGCTTAAGCTTTAAGAATTTCCTTAAACTACCAAATAAAGAGGCCCTCACCCCATTTACTTCCGAATGTTTGGTCATTGGGCCCTTGGCGAGCCCAATGGTCAAAAATAGGTAATTGTGGCACCTTGGAATGACAAGATGAGAACGAAAGGCCATGAAACTCTATAGGGGCATGGGAAGCATAGTAATCCCCACCCGTGCAAAGTTTCATGGGCATCCCAATCCGACTAAAGAGTATACGGTGCACAATCACCAACTTTTGCCCATTGGGCCCTTGGCGAGCCCAAAGTCAAAAAGTTAGCGATTGTGTCAACCTATACTGATGACACGGGAGCGGATAGCCATGAAAATTTGCGAGGGTGGGGAAAATACACTAGTTTTTACCCCTACATAGTTTCATGGGCATCCCAATCCGTCTCGATGGTGTAGGGTGGCACAATCGCCAACTTTTGCCCATGTTACCATATACATGTGGTAGTGATGTGTGTGAATACACTTAGGACCGCCGGGGCATTTTTTCCCTCACTAGGAGGTTTTTTTTCCCGTGTATTTTATATACGCCCATCATTCTAGGACTATCCATCTTTCCATTGCACACTAAGTAATACACTCTCTGTTGTGTGCCTTGAGCTTCCTTCGTCTTCTCCAAGCTGTGTGTGTTTTCTTGCAGCCCTAATTCCAACAATTGGTATCAGAGCAGGTTGCATCCTCCTGGGCTTAGTTACCAGCAGCTATAGCACACGTCTGCTCAAAGTTTTCATTCGGGCTCATTTCAGCCTCCATTTTCACTACACGCAGTACTGCACAGGCTATTTTGTCATTTTGTGCATAATTTTTGTCAGTGCCGTTTTTTGCATAATAGGTCCCTTACAGTCTTCTATGATTTGTTCTATATAGCACGTGTTGTCCTTGCTTTGAATCTCCTTTTTCCAAGCAGTTTTCACATCAGGTGCAGCATTTACCATGGCTGACAACAACACAGATGTGTTCAAGATGTTTGCTATTGAGGACAGATTGGATGGGGACAATTACCCTATGTGGGCTTATATGATGCAACATGTTCTTGTGTTGAAGGGCATCTAAAATATTGTGCAGGGCATTGATGTACGTCATGGTTCTGAGGATGTAGGCGATGTTGAGGATGTTGCAAGTCTTGCTACAAGGATTGTTGTTGTTAGAGTTGTTTTTCATACAACTGAGCAAGCTCGTTGGGATAAATACAAGATGTGCAGGCTTATGCATTGATTGCATTGTTTGTGAAGCGCACTATTACTCCCCACATTCGTTCACCAAAATCTTCCAAACATGCTTGGGATATTCTGGCTAGTCTTTATGCAATCGCAATGAGGCTAAAATTGCATTGTTGCATAAAGAGATGGAATCAAAGGTTATGCATGAGGAAGATGATATGGAGACTTTTCTTGCTGGTGTCAAGGATATCAATGAGCAACTTATTTCTGCAAGTGAAGTCATTTCAGACAGTTCCCTTGTGCAGACTGTTCTTGATGCCGTACGAGATTCTTACCAGACTTTTGCTCGTACTTGGAGACTTATGACCTAAGGAAATCTTGAAGTTGTCAAGTTTGATGCATTATGCACATTGTTGTTGCAAGAGTCACTTTCTAGAAAAAAACAGGACTAGACAGCGTGTAGTTGAACAAGTTTTTATTGCTGCTCAAAGAAAGGGTAGTAACAACAATGCAACCACTTCTTATGGTTCTTATGCGAGTGGAAAATCACATGTTCCTAATGCTTCTGCTGGTAGCAATTCATCTGGAAATTTTGGTGATAAGGGGAAAAAGAAGATGCGTTGCCATTATTGTAAATCTAATGATCACTTGATCAAGCAGTGTCCTAAGTTGAAGGCCAAAGACACTAAGAACAAAGAGGGTGGTTCCACTACAAATGCAGCTATTGTTGAGTCTTCTGTGAAAGAAGATTGCGATGTTGATGTTGATGCAAAATGGGCTTTTAGTGCAGAGTGTAACTATAATCTAGCTATCCATGATGCATGCATGTCAGTTGGTCGCTGCAGATTCATATGTGAGGTATTTTGATAGTGGTGCTACAAAGCACATTGCCTCACATCGTGATTTGTTCACCTCTCTTGAGTATGTCCCTTATGGGAATTCAATCACTTGTGCCAACAATGCCTCTTATCCGGTTCAGTGATATGGTTGCTTCTTTGCCGCCACTTGAAGCACCTGTCAAACATGTTTGTGAAGGCTGTATTTTGGGTAAGATGTAGCGTTCTAAGTTTCCAAAGGATGGTTCACTTATGGCCACATGCAGGTTGCAGCTTGTGCATAGTGTTGTTTGTGGGCCCATGCAAACTCCGTCCTTGGAAAATTACCTTTACTTCGTGACTTTCATTGATGATTACTCCAAGCATGCATGGGTATTTTTGCTTAAAGCAAAGTCCAAAGTTTTTATGTGCTTCAACCATTTCTGGCTATGGCTGAAAATGTCTCAAAATGTACTATGGGCACCCTCCAATCTGATCGAGGGGAGGAGTATATGTCTCATGAATTTAATGCATTTTTGGGTAGTCATGGGATAAAACACCAATGTAGAGTTCATTATATGCCTCATCAAAATGGTGTTGATGAAAGGAAAAACATGTCACTTATGGAAATGGCATGATGTATAGTCAAACGTCAAGCTTTGCCGCATTCTTTTGGCTTGAGGCCATCACGTGTGCCACTTATGTACTAAATAGGTGTCCTACGAAAGCTTTGGAGTCTATTACTCCATATGAAGCATGGCATGAAAGAAAGCCTTCTATTGAGCACATGCGTGTTTTTGGTTGTTTGGCATATGCTTTGGTGCCACAAACACAGCGCAAAAAAATGGATGATAAGGTTGTCATATGTATTTCTGTTGGTTATAGTGCTGAAAGAAAAGGTTATAGGTTGTATCATTTGCAAAAAAAGCGTACCTTGGTCTCACGGGATGTTGTGTTTGTGTGAGATTCTGTTGAGCCCTTGTTGTCATGTAGTAGAGACAGCAATGTCAGCTCACATGACGTTTATGACACTTTGTTGCCTCTTTTCTGTGGTGGAAGTTTGAATGTAAATTCCAATGAGGCAAATGTACAGCCTATGGAGGTTTCTCAAAATGTTACAGATTAGCCTATTACTGATGTAGATGTACATGATGTACTTGATGAGGAAAGGGCTGAAAATGAGCAGGCTAGAGGCATGCCAAAATGGCTGGTGCATACACTGCGTGATAGTAATTGGATGCACCTTTGTCTATCTGTACTCGTTCAAGCTCTCGCCATGCATCTTATGCATCAGATTGTTATGCTTTGGTTGTGTCTAGCTTACATGATGTTGAGGAACCTCTGTCTTTTAATGAACACAGAATTCAAAAAATTGGATGGCTACCATGCAATCAAAATATGATGCATTTATAGAAAATGACACATGGAATTATGTGATTTGCCTCCTTGCAAAAAGGCCATTGGTATGAAGTGGGTTTACAAGTTGAAACGCAAGCCGGATGGTGAGATTGATTGCTATAAGGCTGCACTTGTTGCAAAGGGTTATGTACAACAAAAGGCATAGATTATGAAGAGACTTTTGCTCCCACTTGTTGTATGACTATTGTGCGTTTTCTATGTGCATTGGCAGCTCATTTTGGTTGGGATGTACATCAATCAGACATTGTTACTGCTTTCTTGAATGGTGACATATTTGAGGAAGTTTATGTAACAGAGCCTTGCGGTTTTGTCAAGAAAGGACAAGAGGATAAGGTGTGCACATGCAACAAAGATTTGTATGTGTTGAAGAAATCTCCTCGTGCTTGGTATGAAAAGGCTGACACTCATTTCGTCAAATGAAGCTTTCATAACAATCCAACAGAAAGCACATTGTATGTAAAGCATGAGGGTGATGTACTTCTCATTGTAGTTCTTTATGTAGATGATTTGTTGATCACTGGACCAAACGAGAGACATATTGTTGAATTTAAGGCTGATTTGAATGCTACTTTCAAGATGAAAGTTTTGGGGTTGTTGCATCATTACTTGGGTATACAATTTAAGCAGTGTCATGGTGGTATTGCCTTGTGTCAAAAAAGTTACATAGATACATTGCTATGTAAGTTTGGACTTGAGGATTGCAAACCTATTGCTACTCCCATGGAAACAGGTTTGAAATTAAGTCTCCATGATCCTGGTGATCATGCACATGTCACTCTTTACCAAACTACTATTGGATGCCTCATTTATGTATGCAACACGAGGCCGGATATTTAGTTTGCAATCTCACAAGTCAGCAAATTTATGCATAGCCCAAGGTCTAAGCATTGGCAGGCTGTCAAGAGGATTTTCTGCTCCTTGAGTGGCACTTTACATCTTGGCTTGTTTTATCCCAAGGGGGGATCATTGTTGCCAGACTTACATGCTTTTTCGGATTCAGATTAGGCTGGTTGTTTTGGCACGCAAATGTCCACAAATGGTTTTGTTTCATGCTTGACAATTCACGTATATCATGGTTGATCAAGAAGCAACCTACTGTGGTCATTTCAAGTTGTGAGGCTGAGTACAGGGCAGTCTTCATAGCTACAATTGAGTGTGTATGGCTGAGACGCCTTATGGCTGATTTGGGTGTTGGACAGGACACTGCCAACACTATCTACACTGACAGAAAAAGTGCATTGGCAGTTGCGAGGAACCCAGTTTTACATGCTCGCACAAAACATTGAGATGCATTACCACTATGTCAGGCAGAGGCTCTCAGTAGGAGAGATCAATTTGACTTATGTGCCAACACAAGACAACCTTGCAGATCTTTTGGAAAAGGCATTGTCTCGTGAGAAGTTCGAAGCTTTTCGTAAAGCTTTGGGCTTACTCCCCTTTGTGGACTGATCATGTCCTCGGGGCATGGCACTTCCCTTTGCTCATGTGCCAGCTCTTATTCACCGCATCACTCCAAGGGGGATTTGTTACCATATACATGTGGTAGTGATGTGTGTGAACACACTTAGGACAGCCGGGGCATTTTTTCCCTCACTAGGAGGTTTTCTGCACGTGCATTGTATATACGCCCATCATTATAGGGCTATCCATCTTTCCATTGCACACTAAGTAACACACTCTCTGTTGTGTGCCTTGAGCTTCCTTCGTCTTCTCCAAGCTATGTTTGTTTTCCTACAACCCTAATTCCAACAACCCATTGGGCCTTTGGCGAGCCCAAATCCAAAAAATTGGCGATTGTGTCACTCTAGACCAATTGAGATGAGAGTAGATGGCCATGAAATTTGTGGGAATGGTGGAAGCACACTAATTAATTCCCTTGAAAATTTTCATGGTCATTGCAATCAGACTCAACATTATACGGGAGCACAATCTCCAACTTTTCCCCATTGAGCCCTTGTCGAGCCCAAAGCCAAAAAGTTAGCGATTATGTCACCCTGGATCAACGAGATGGGAGCAAATGGCCATGAAACTTTGCAAAGGTAGGGAAGTACACTAATCCCCACCCCTAAATAGTTTCATGGGCATCCTAGTCCGTCGCAATGGTGTAAGGTGGCATAATCGCCAAATTTTGCCAATTAGGCCCTTGGCGAGCCCAAAGCCAAATATTGGTGTGTCACCCTAGACCGAGGAGACGAGAGCGTATGGCCATGAAACTTTGTGGGAGTGGGGGAAGCACACTAATTACCGCCCCTACAAGGTTTCATGAGCATCGCAACCTTTCTCAATGATCGATGGTGGCTCAATTGCCAACTTTTACCCATTGGGCCTTTGGCGAGCCTGAAGCCAAAAAACTGGTGATTTTGCCATCCTGGACCAATGAGACGAGAGCAGATGGCCATGAAACTTTGTGGGGGTAGGGGAAGCACACTAATCCCCACCCTTGCAAAGTTTCATGGGCATCACAATTTGTATCAACAGTCTATGATGGCACAATCATCAATTTTTACCCATTGGACCCTTGGTGAGCCCAAAGCCAAAAATTGGCGATTGTGCCACTCTAGACCGATGAGACGGGAGCGGATGGCCATTAAACTTCATAAGGGTAGTGGAAGCACACTAATCCCCACCTATGCATAGTTTCATGGAAATCCCAATTCGTCTTGTCGGTCCAGGACGACATAATTGCCAATTTTTGGGCTTTGGGTCCTTGGCAAGCCCAATGGCAAAAAATAGGTGATTGTGGCACCTTGGACTAGCACATCCCAAAAGATCACTGAACACATCATACATCATTTGAAACTACACATGGCATCTGCAACAACATGTCTCCCTCTCACGCATGAATCACACGTACCAAGGCTTGCAGGCCTCAGAGTGTTGACCAATGCTAATCTCCGGGTGGGCATCCTGGAATGCATGAAAGAGATAACTGTAAGATCCCCAACCCACCAATACCAAGATCGGGATGGGATCCTTGACCTGATAAAAATCAGAGTCTCTAAATAAGAAAAATCCAAGGACTATACCTTTACCATTAACAATGGCTGGGGTCTATAGCCTTAGAAGAAGACCTAGTCATGTCTCGCAGCAGAAACAGGACAACGTATTAAAAGTCCAAAAAAACTATTTTGGCCCTATAACTTCCACAAATTTGGCTAAGGTAACCTCAACCAACGTTTTTTTCCCCCTAACATATGTGAGGGCACAGCCGCCGCTGGTGGACTCCTCTTCCAAGTGAAGAAGTTTTCTAAACGTTTTTAGTGCGCCGGGATGGATAGTTACCTAACTAATCAGGTCCACCCATCCTTGATTGACAACCTTAGTCAATCCCCACTTACCACCCCACCCTCACACATGATTCATTAAGTATTTAATTACTACCATGTTCTTATCACAATTAAAATAATGATTTCTTTTATCCTTCATAACAGGATTTCATTAAAATGGCCCTTGAAAACAGTATTGAAAACATTCTTTTAGAAAACAGACATATTTAAACTTAAGACAAGGTACTGTCAATCAAAACATTGTCCATAATACATGACCAATACTCTTCTTGTCTCAAGACCACCTAAGGGTAAAAAAAATGGCACCCATTCCTTATTCACAATCCGGAGTGGATAAACCCCAACCCAAGGTTCCGGGTGCCCATACAACGGGGCGGCTCCCCTAGGATAAAAACGATATCATAGCTTATGTAGAAACATCAAGACATGACACGGAGTAGAAACTCATCGTTCATGGGGATAACCGATTTATCCTTGGCTCAAAAGCCATCATTGTTCATCAAAATATACCAAGGAATCGGAGGTGTCTTGAGACAAGCTGTCTTAAGGATGATCAATCATATCTTTCCTAATGCAATCAGTTTTAACCCAAACAATTCTTTTCCTACATTATAAACAAATGCACGTTGGAAGTTACCTTCCGATTTTGGTCAATTATTCCCATTTTGATACTTACTCACTCCTTACGTATGCAATGCTAACTTATAAAAGAACTTAAACTATTTAAAGACTTAATTGAATAATGGGAAACCCACCTGGGACTGATTGGCCATCTGCTGCTGCGCTGGCGCCTGAAGACTCTCCTCCATAGGCCTACTACTAGACCCAGCTTCATCATCGTGTGACGCTCTAGTTCTTTTTTAGAGCTCTGCCCTCATCATCAGATGTAGGATTGGCTCGGGTCCTTTTAGGTGCCATAACTTTTTATTCCTTATAAAAAGGACGTCTAATCATTAGGTAAATTATCCGAAAGCTAAACTTAACCTTTGTATCCAATTTTACTCAAATCGAGGTTAAATTTATAGTCTTAATTGGTAAATTCTTGACCTAGTAATTTCTTATTTTCCTATATAGGCATGATAACTTTTTCCACAGCTTCCCTAAGGGTTTTCTAAGCTATCCTAATTTTCTTATAATTTTGTATATCTTTTTCCTAATTTTTCCATCAAATTTTAAGCTTGGAATCTGCTTATTTTGAGGTTAATATTATTTGTATTTATTTTCTCTTAAATATTTCATTTCCTCAACTTTATATCACAGGTTACACTTACTATAATTTTTCTAAAAACTTTTGACCGCAACGTCTATTTATTTTAATTAATCTTTTACTAAAAATAGGACTTTTGGTCAATTATAATTTCCTAAACTTAATAATTAACTGTAGTATAATTACCAAAAGTAAATACAGATGTTTTTAACCTCTGGTAATTATCTTCTAATTTTCCAATTTAATTATCTATTTTTCATCTTTAATTTTCAGCTAAAATTAGTATAATTTGACTTAGATAAATATCTATACTACTTTTCTAACCTTGACATAATTGTCACGTCCTTTTTATCATGTAATATAGCTCAGATAAATAGCATGCAATCATATCACATGATTTACTGATTTCCCCTTTATTTTTCAGCTAGAATTAGTATAATTTGACTTAGATAAATATCTAAACTACTTTTCTAACCTTGAAATAATTATCAAAGCCTTTTTATGCTATAATCTAACTCTGATAAATAGCATGTAATCATCACATGATTTACTAATTTCCCCTTTTAATTTACCCTAAAAAATAGTGTTTCTCTACTAAGATAATTAGCTAAACTAATTATCTATGGTTAAGATAATTATTGTGGGTTTTTTAAGATATGATTTACCTTGAAAAATTATCTCAAAGCTTTTTAGTTTAATTTACTATTTTCCTCTATTAATTTTTTCTTAAAACTAGTGTTTTTCTTCTGAGATAATTAGTTAAACTAATTATCTGAGATTAAGATAATTATCACGAGTTTCATAATATATATTTTTGCTTTGATAATTATCTCAAAGCATTTTGGATTAGTTTGCTATTTTTCCCCTTTTATTTTACCCTAAAAATAGTGTAATTCCATTGAGATAATTAGTTAAACTAATTATCTAAGATAGAGATAATTATTATAGGTTTTATAAGATCTTATTTTTCTCTAATAATTATCTCAAAGCATTTTCGATCAATTTGCTATTTTCCCCCTTTTAATTTCCCCTAAAAATAGTGTAATCATGCTAAGATAATTATTTAAACTAATTATCTGAGGTTAAAATAATCATCACAGGTTCCATAATGTGTGATTTACCTCTCATAATTATCTCAAAGCCGTTTGGAGTAGTTTGTTATTTTCCCCCTTTTATTTACCCCTAAAAATAGTGTAATTATGCTGAGATAATTAGTTCAACTAATTATTTGAGGTTAAGATAATTATTGCCGGTTTCTTAAGATGTGATTTACCTTTGATAATTATCTCAAAGCATTTTGGATTAGTTTGATTATTTTTTCCTTTTCTTTTCTTTTAAACATAGTGTAATTCTGCTTAATTGATTATGAAAATTACTCAAAAATTACAAGATAATTTTCCTAGCATAATGACAGTCTAACACAGCTCTGATAATTATCTCATCTTAATCTAAACTTAATTAGTATAATTATCATTAATTTATGGTTAAAATGAGTAATTTCAACCCTAATATGATATAATAATTAATTAGGTTAGAGTCCCTAAGCTTAATCACAATAATCAACAGATAATTTTGAATTAGGAGAGAATTTTAGAGTATACATAGGTTTAATCTTCAATTAAATACAAATAGGTTAACATAGTTTTACTAATTAAAAAAGATGAGTGCTAATTACCGTTGATTAACCAACTAGAGCTTTGCTCTCTAGTGATTTCTGCGTAGAGGTCCCTCTAGATGAGAGAGAATGTACCAAGGCTCCGAGTCTGTCTGAAATTGTGAAGCAAGGGGTCATATTTATAGATTTTTGGGCACTCACAGGTTGGAAATGGCAGTAACTTGCATCCCAAGCAGCCCTACAGCTCCAAAAACGCCCCCTACTGCTAAATCTAGTCTAGGAAAGTTCATCATTATCCCACACAGTCCCCCAGATACACACAATCGATTTTCTACTAGTTTGTTGACTTTTAATGATTAATTTTGAAAATATCTGCAATTTCTAGAACCTTAGGATAAAAGTCTTTAGCAGTAATAATTACTGAAACCATTCAAATTTACTTAACTAATTACATTCATAGTATAACCTTTTAGAGCCCGTAACTTTTTCAGATTTTATCGGAATTCTGTTCTGAAAAATTCTAACGATAGTAAAGCTCTGATTACGGTTCGAAAAATACTAATATTTGCCATAGTTGGATCATTCTACAATGTTTTCTTAACAACCAAGTTAATTTGATCAGGCTTTGTACAATTTCTAAGGTTTCAGAAACTGGAAACCTTACAATAACTCTGTGTAATCTCTAGAATCATGGCACCATGCTCTAGGTATTTCTTGTGTCCAATCCTATGTTGAATTGCCTTTTTGAATTCTGGCAAGGCGCGGTAATTCTCCTCCCAAAACTGTCCTATGAGATCCCTAATGCATGAATCTAGAATGTGTGAGCATCGTGGAGAACGTTCACTCCTCGCCCAAAGCTCCTTACCATGTCCCAAATCAAGTTGCTATCTCTTGAGGCATCTCACATGCAAGGTGGGCCGATGAATGCACAACACACGAGAAGTGGCGTGAGAAATATTTGTGACAGATGTAGCTACCACCGTTGTGAGATGAGCTACAAGTGCATCCTTGGATCCCCGCCAAGATAGTGCAATGTAAGAGCACCTAACACTATCTACAACTACTAATGTAGCCCGATGGATCCTCAGACTATGGATCTCGATAGTTGTGCAAGCCTCAATGTGTCATAATAACTAATATCTAATTCTCCTAAATGATTTTCTCATGTTAAACTGATTATTTAATATGAGGAATTGCCACGGGAGAAAAAGCTAGAATATTGGTTAAGCAGGCAGACCGGCCATAGTAGGAATCCAAAAGAAGGAAAATAGGGATCCAAAGGGGGGGGCATCTGCAAAAGAGCAATGTGCAACAATGGGCTTTAAAGACCCTAAGGTTCAGCCCATTAATACTTCCAAAATGCTAAGGTTCCAAAATTCAAAGGTTGTGTCCAATGGTCAACAATGGTCAAATCTCTTGGTGTGTGTACAAAAAGTCTTCAAAGGTTCCTACATAGGAGGGGGCGAGCCTTGCAAGTAGGGGATGAGAGAGAAACACACACACACACACACACACACACACACAAGCTTCCTTTGCACAAAGGGAATGAGGCACACATGTCAGCTCCCTAGCCCAAATGCCCACAAGGTGCACTCAAATCCTATTGGATGGCCATGGGGGTCAACCAGTGAGAATTAGGCTAGAGTAAATCTAGTTTAATTCATTGAAAAACACTTAATAAAAGAATGAATAAGAATTAAGCTCTCTAGAAGACTATTGGACAGTCTCCCAAGGGGTCCAATGAGCATTCAACAACCCAATGGCTTGCCTGATTCCTATTGGCCAGGAGACAAAGGGGTCCAATGAGAGTTTAGTTACATTAATAAATTACCTAAAGCTCTCATAAAAGGGGAAAGGGGGACACATGTCAGAAGGCTCTCACTTATGCTGCTTAAATTTCATTGGCTAAGTTGGGAGAGGTCCAATGGGGTGTCAGCATGAGTAAAATGCAAGAGGGGTCAACCAAGAGAGAGAGGGGGGGGGGGGGGCTGAATTTGTTAAGTCATTATCACACACACTCACACAATCTCATGTGTGGATCAAGAAGACTCTCTCTCTCCTTCTCAAGCTTTAATGGAAAGCTTATCACCTACTCCAAGCTTGTGAGAAGGGAGGCCTACACCAACAACTCTTGGCTTTGTGATGCAAATCCAACCAAGAGCCAAGCTTCAATGCATACTCATCTCCTCTACCATGCTAATTACTAAGGTATGCTATGCTAATATGAGTGATTATGTGAGGAGATGTACATCTTTCTCGTAAGACTACTCCTTCCTCTCTATCTACTCTCATACCCTGCTAGCTCTCACCATCTTCGAAGGTGTGTGACATCGTGGATCTGAGACCGTGAGGGAATTGATGTTATGTTTTATAAGTGTTTTGCTTAGTGCTTGAAGCTTCCATCTTCATTGCACTAGCTAGTATTGAAGGAACACAAAGAATTGTATTGTAAAATGTCTCTCTTGACGGGAGAAACCTATAATACAAAGCTTTTTGGAGGGGGGACTGGCTCCATGTAAATCCGGTCCTCAGCTATTGTCAATAGCTTAATCTCTCTCTCTTTTGAAGTATTGTTCATGCCTATCTACCTAGGTATTATGCTTTTTGTTGCTCTCTCCACCCAAGCACTCTTGTTATGCTCATTAGGAATCTATTCTAATGAAATGCTCACTATGTTCATGCTATTTTCCGCTACACACAAGTTACTAGGCCATTAAATGTTACATTGGTATCAAAGCACAAGGTTTCTCTTTTCTTGCTCATCAAGAAGCAAATTTTTGAGCCCTTTGTATGGATCCTCTTCTTCTTCCCAAATCGGAGAGAGGCCTCTTTTGGAAGTCTCACAAGGAGGCTTCCTAGGTACTCTCTCATCATGGTGGGGAGCTTGGATAATCCCATGAGCACGAAGCTGCTGTTTCACTTCACTTTGGAGGGATGGATTGCCCATGGCTTGTTGGAGCCTAGAAACAAGGTAGTTAACAAGCATAGGGGCATCATTAGTAGCCTGATCATTAGCAAAATCAAAGCTATCAACATTAATTTCACTCTCTTTACTATTGTTAGCCATTCTAACAACTTTTAGGTGTAAACTTTCTTAGGTGTACTTTGGCACTTCAAGCCCTAGTTGCTACTCCTATTTACCCGTTTAGAAAGGCACTCAAGCTACTATACCGGTGGCTCAAAAACCATTAATTGCAACGAATAGAAGAGAGGTTCATTCAACACCGAAACAACACCGGCTCCTCTCAAGCTTCTAATAGCTCAATAGTGGTTAAGCCGTAGGCAAGCCCCATAGGACTCCACTATTACGACCATAGTTCTTGATGGTGATGCCCCATTATCTGCATAAAGGTAGGAGCACTGCAAGGCGTGAAAAATCCCTATTCTACTTACTCAATTGCAATTAATAATCCAACCACATTTATAGCTAGCTTGAGGACCTTCCCAAAGGAGAAATCAAGAGCCCCCACCAAATGAACGAGAAAGAAGTGAGTCTCTTGCCACCTCATGGAGATGGCTCCACGAAGACGGCAGGCTAAACGCTCTCCGTCACCTCCTAAATGGAGAAGACCATCACACAATTCTCCACACCATAATTCAAAGAGGGATGACAAAAAGAAACAGAAGAAAAAGGCGAGAAAGAGAACACCCTCTTCTCCGTCTTCTTCATCCTCTTCCTCTTATGAATGTAATGGTGCTGACAAAGAGGATCAACGCAAGAAAAAGGCAAGAAAGAGGTCACCCTCTTCTCCATCTTCTGAAGAAAGCGATGCTGCAACTTTTGAACCATCAAAAAGAAGAGGCCATAGGAAATCCTATGCCACGTGGAAGAGGTCATCCAAGCTCAAGAAGTTCAAAGAGGGAGGAAAGAGCATCTCTTTCCTTGCCTACGATGGAACCTTTGGTGCTACCGACAAAGTCTTGTCCTGTATCCAACAATTCGATGCGGCGTTTGGAGTCCTCTAAGCTACACCATGTAGCTATGCACTTTCAAAAGTCCGCTAGACAATGGTGATCTAGCCTACGGGCCAATGGTGAAGCTCCACAAACATGGAAAGCTTTAAGAGCTTCCATAATGAAGCAGTTTTGGCCACCGATGCCAAAGACAAAGTACTCACCGAATGGAAAAGCTTGAAGCTCTCTCCCTACAAATCCATTCACAAATATGTAGACAAGTTTTGGGATTTACATATCAAAGCCACAGTCTTCAAAAAGATGGATCTTGGAGAGCAAAAGAAACAATTTGTGCGGGCTTAATTGAAGAAATGGCGCAGTATGTCAACTCCCAAAGGCCACGCACTATATCCATGGCTATACACCATACTATGGTGGCTTCTTGAATCAATTTCAAAATAGGGGCTAAAAGAAATTCTAAGCCCATGGAAAACAAGGGTTCCAATGAGCCTAAGGGGAAGGACAATGTCCAAAAATCTCCTAAGGGCAATTCCAACAAAGCTAAGGAGAAGGGAGTTTACAAAGGCAAAAAAAAACTCTCTCCTAGAGAGCTTGAGCGTTATCGCAAGGACAACCGTTGTTTCAAGTGCGGGGAGCAAGGGCATGCGTATCGCGCTTGTCCCCAAAAGAACACCCGCAATGAGCCTCCTAGAGCTACCTTGGTTGAAATCCAAGAAGAGGAAGCTCACCACAAAGGATCTTGTCTATGCCATGCTTGGGGAAAGGTAAGAGAACATGATGCTTTTATTCTCTTTGACCCTGGTTCTACTCACAATTTTATAACCACAGAGTTGGCCACCAAGCTAGGCATCCAAGCCTATGAGATGGGAGATGTCCTACCCGCCCCAGATGGTGCTTTCAAGTGGCAAGAAGCTTCAGTCACTCCCTTAATCAGGAAATTGAGGCTCCATGTTCAAAGCTATGTGGACAAAGAGGACTTCTTTATCTCTCCTCTCAACCATGAGGATGTAATCCTAGGGGCACCATGGTTTGATCACATGGCTGCCAATGTTAAATTCCCTGAAAGGAGAATCTACTTTAAGTATAGGGAAAAAGATATGTACATAGATGCTAAGGAAATGGTTAACACCATACCCATTGTACATACACAAGCTTTCAATAAGTCAATAAAGAGCTCTATTTCCATGTACATGATTTTTGTTAAAGATTCTCAAAATGAACCTAATTCTTTAGCAAAAGAAAATATAAACAATCACAAGGAATTAGAGTTACCAATTTTCTCAAGGGGTTTCAAGATGTCTTTATTGACGACGTCCCTTGTGAACTACCTCCTAAACGAGGCAATGATGACCATGCAATTGAACTTCTTCCAGGAAGTTCACCACCTAATAAACCTCCCTATAGAGTTTCTCAAGCTCAACAAGAGGAGATTATGCGTCAAGTGTATGAGTTAGTTGAAAAGGGCATGGTTAGGCCTAGCTCATCTCAATTTTGCTCACCTGTGTTACTAGTGCAAAAGAAAGATGGCACATATCGTATGTGTGTCGACTAAAGAGCACTACATAGGATCACTATCAAAAATAGGTTTCACGTTCCACAGGTAGAAGACCTATTTGATAAGCTACAAGGGTCCACCTACTTCAGTAGGATTGACCTAAAAAGTGGCTATCACCAAATAAGGATAGTTGATCAAGACATTGTAAAGACCGCATTTTGCACTACATTTGGTCTTTACGAATACATTGTCATGCCTTTTGGCTTGACCAATGCACCAGCCACATTCAACTTCTTGATGGAGAAACTATTCAGGCCTCACTGAACCTTTACTGGAGTGTTATTTGATGATTAGCATCTACTCTAATTCACTAGACGAACACATGCAACACCTCCAGGTAATATTTCAAGTTTTGAGCGAGAATAAACTTTATGTTAATCAAAAGAAAAGTGAGTTTTTCTTAGAGGAGATTCAGTATTTAGGTCACATTATCTCTCAAGATGGCATCCAAATGGATTCATCAAAGTTAGAGGTAATAAAAGGATGGCCTAAACCAAGGAATCTTCATGAACTAAGAAGCTTTATAGGTATGTGTGCATACTATAGATGCTTCATAGAAAAGTTCTCACAAATTGTGGGACCATTACATGACCTAACAAAGAAAAATGTTAGGTATACATGGTCTACCAAGGAGAACAATGCTTTCAAAAAGCTTAAAGAAAATCTTATCTCTCAACCTGTGCTTACACTACCAGCTCTCCCAAATCCATTTGAGGTCCATTGTGACCCTTGTGGTGACTGCCTTGGAGTTGTTTTGCTCCAAGAAGGGCACGCCATAGCCTATGAAAGTCCAAGGCTTGACCTTGTTGAGCAAGCTCTAGGCATATATGAAAAGGAACTCCTCGCAGTTCTACATGCCTTAGACTCATGGAAGCACTATTTATTGGGGACTCCTTTCATTCTGTGAACGCATCACCAAAGTCTTGAGTACTTCATGATGCAGACCAAGATCTCCGACAAACAAATGAGGTGGGAAAATTTCCTTTTGCAATTTCATTTTCATATTGCTCACATTGCTGGCAAGCATAATCAAGTAGCCAATGCACTCTCAAGACGGCCGAGAGTAAATGCGGTTTCCATAGCAACTCACAATGATCTATCTTCTATGATAGATGAGTATGCTATTGATCCCAACTTTAGAGATGTGATTTCAGCCCTTGCACTAGGGAAGAAAGAGGAACCATTTACTTTACAAATGGTTATCTTCTTTATGGCAATAGACTATGCATTACTAATTGACTACATGAGAAAGTAATCTATGAATCTCATGCTCCTCCTTATGTGGGGCATAGAGGGATTCAGTCTACCCTAAAAGGAATTGAAACATATTTCTATTGGCCTACCATGAAAGCAAACATATAAGAGTATGTTTCTAAATGTGTGGGATGCCAAAAGATGAAGTTTGATAGAGGGAAGAAACATGTATTGCTTCAACCTTTGCCAATCACTAATTCACCATGGGAGATCATATCCATGAATTTTATCTTTAGATTGCCTAAGTCTATCCATGGGACACTACAACAAAAACAGGTGTTATCGACACATATATCGACGTTTCTCGTCGCTATACGCGTCGCTGTGAAACCAGTCGCCATTAGCGACGTGGATAGCGATGGGCATAGCGATGGGCATAGCGACGCATAAAGCGATGACCATAGCAGAAAAACAATTTCTTGGGCAAAGGGCAGGTAGCCTGGCCTGTGCCCAATTAAAAGATGGACACAGCCACAGCCAGACTTCCTGCCCTCTGCCCAATTAAAAGATGGACACAGCCACAGCCAGACTTCCTGCCCAAGAAAGCACCAAAATATCAACCATGCTCCCGCGCGCAGAAATTTCGGCAGAGTTCCCTTTGTTTTTACATAAACTTTTCAAAAAAAACCATATCATGTATACGCCTCCTACATGCTATCCATGTAGGATCTCACATGAGATTTAAGGCCAATGAAAGACAACCATACCAACTGAAAAGCATAGCCATAACTTAAAAGCATAACCATAACGAACCATAACCATAACTTAAAACCATAACCGGCTATTACCACTTTGATCAAAACCATAATGCAGATAACCATAACCATAAACAAAATTAACAATAACCAGAAAGAGAAACAATAACTGTCTATACAATGACAATGACAATAGTCATAACCATAAGGGAAACAATAACTGTCTGAACACTAACTGTTTGTACAAAAAAGAGACACAGAAGCGTGTCTGTGTCTCACAAAGCATATAGATGAAATCTGGTCCACTAATGACTAGGCGTTGCAACCTGCACATAGGACAACTCACAAAATTAGTATTGATATTACTTCACATATACTGACTTAATTAAATCAACTCACACATATTAACGTCTCACCTCAAGCGATCAGCGAGACTGTAAGGCCTCCCAGTCTACAGGCTCTCCTGAAGCTTCAAGATCATTCAGTACTTCATAGATACCTCTGCGATATCCATCTGACTCCTCCTCGCGTGATGGAGCTCGATGCATCGCAAGATTCTGTGTTTATACAAAAATCAAAGTAATAAGAATACATGATTCATCGCATTTTAAAAAACGTCATAGTTAAGATTGGATTAGAAACTCACAAACTCATAGAGAAAGGTGTCGAAGCCTCCGCTGCCAAGATGAGATGTCCCCTTAGTCATCTGTCGTACCTGCGCGGCCTCACGCTGCTGTCTGAACCGTGTGGCCGCTGTCCGCTCATCCTCCCTGATCTGCAGCCACGTCTCGTGTGGGATGCCCGAAGGCTTCGGCGAGCCGGTCCTAAAAGCCTTCCGAGCTGCATCTCGTCGATGTTTGATGGTGTCCCGTGCAACACCCTTGATCCACTGCGCCGAAACAACGGAAGAACCCGGAGCAGGCTGGTACTCTCTCAGGATGGTCTCCACTATGTAAGTGACTTTTTCCTTGTCTTGCTGATCCCAAGACGTCAGAATGTTGGTCGAAAACTGCAGCTCCACGAGCTGGCAAATCCGCTGTCGCATCTCAGTCCCGACTCTATCCATGTCAATAGAACCATCTCCCCGTACAGTATTGTGCGCTCCTTGCCGCACTGTCGAAGCAAGGGACTTGCCAATACACCGTGTGCGAGCCACAAATGGCTCCAAGCACACAACAAGCCTAAACTAGCAAGCTCAAGAGAACAAAGGGTGTGTCACTCACCGCTCTACGCTCGCCTTCGTGGTGGATTCCTCGCCGCGATGAAGAAGAAGCTGCAGTCGTGCCGCGCTCAACCGCTTCGCCGCCGCCGTGCCTTCGTAATGCTCGATCACACACACACTCTCCCTCTCTCTCTCTCTCTCTCTCACACACACACACACACAAGGAGGTGAAGAAGAAGAAGATGGAGATGGAGATGGAGCAAGAGCACTCTTCTATTGCACAAATGAGAGAATGAGTAAAAATTAGGTTTAGTTGGCTTTTATAGGAGCTCACCCCATTCACACTTGGGCGCCCATGCTTAGCCAACTAACCCTAGCATGTTCGTGTTAGAGTGCGCCTCTCATCGGCGATCACTCTTACCCTTTTCCTATTGGTCCGACAAGCCCGGTGCCTGACTCTACCAAATACATAATACACGTCCATCGTAGGTGATGGGGTGCCCGTGAGCCGTGAGGGTTAACATGCCCCCCTTCCTGATGTAGATTCCGTCCTCGGAAGCTATTGAGGTGAAGCTGGTTCGTCGAGGTGGAAGAGCATTTGAGATGAATGTCCTTAGCCTTCTTCAGTCACTGCAAAATCAAACAACATTGGCACAGTAATTGCATTCTCTTAAAAAGCATATGCAGTTTTAGGTAGACACATTGATTGGTCAAAGAATTTCAAACAATTTGATAGCAATGAACATTAAATTGCAATGTAATCAAATGCATAAACAGATGTAAAGGTAGAAAATTAAACAAGTCTGGGGTCGCTAATTTGACGATCGAAAGGCACTAGAGATCGAATATTAATACCATGGGTAAGCTTCTTAATTTTCTGTGGTCAATTAAGTTGTTTAATCGCGAGAGCCAAGTGTTGATGTTCGAGGGCTGACTAGAGGCTATATCTAGAAAACCTTGTAGTTAAGCTACCATAAAAGGAATTTCTCATGAAATCATCGCCTGACTGATTACTTTTTCTTTGACTCCCCAAAGTCTTTTCACATTGATTCAATTATGAAGTGGGTGCTTATTTTGTATGCCTTGGGTTTTTTGCTTTTCAAGGAAAAGCCCCCACACTGGGAACCTCTAGGGCTCTAGTACCATAGGCGATACATGTGAGTGAAGTACCAATTTAAGCGAGGATTTCTTTTACATTGTGGCACTTTGATTTTTTGCTTGTTCATTTTCATCATTTTAATTTTGTAACTTTGGGGGGTCATATAACACTGTTACCCTCCCCAGGCTCATCACATTAGTAAACTCCCTTTATAATACTTAAGCTAAAGGTCAATAGGGTTAAGCCCACTAGAAAGCCCTAGTACATTTCATACAATGCTGCCTAAATCGGATTAAGAACCTAAGTAACCATTGCTTATTAGGAAGGCATTCCCCATGGTATTAAGAGAAGATTTCTAATACCTAGCTTGGTCAAACTAGCTTAGTCGGACTGCTTGATTTTTAAACCTAAACAAGTGATTATGACAAAACATTACATTGAATTAAATGTTTGATACTAAGCCAATGCGCTGAATATTATGCTACCAATCACAATCAAAGCAGACAAACATGGATGCAAAAAAGATAAGGGCAATGCTAATGGACAAGAAACACCTGTTTGTGTCGATGGTCGCGCTTGATCTGAAGTGTGAACGAGAGAAAGGTTCCATGAAGGTCCAAATCCTAACCACAGCAACACGTTCCTGTACACACTAGGAAACAAAAGGAATACCTCCAGGAGGCACATTAGTGGGAAAAGAGAACTTCGCTAATCTCTCAACTCTAAAACAGAAACACTCTATCGTACTAATCTTACCTACCCTCCATCACTCAAGTGATGAGGATCAAAGGTGTTTTATGACATAGGTTTCTATTTCACTGTACCAGATGTGAATGTGTAGGTCTGAGTCAATGTTTTGACTTTTATTGTGCATACTCGTTTGCGAATTGCTCTTGCTCTTTATTTTTTTGTTTTTTGTGAGTATAAAGATTTATATGTACATTCCCTAAGATTGGAGATTAAGAGGTCAGGAAAAAAGGTTGAATGAATGATGACAGTCAGCCAACACTCCCCCCTTCCTTGGGTAGATCATACCGTTTGAAATGAGCTTGTCACCCTTTGAAACCAATTGTTCCAGTTGGTAATAGGTGAGGATTTTAACCAGTAGTTTTCTATTACCCTAGGTGCCTCGTCAAGTTGCAAGGGTGGTAAGGTACTCTCCCAGGATCGAACTTGAAGTGGTTCATTAGGTGATTCTTGAACACTGGGAGGTGTGGATTCTTTTGTAGCTTCATGGAGGTCCACTACCATAGATGGAGGCTGTGTAGAAGCTTTTACTTCTATGGATGTATTACATAAGGAGCTAGAAGCTTCATGGGACTCCCCCCTTCCTGAGCTAGGTGGAACAAATCGTTCTTTCTTTGGTACCCAAACTAGCTTGGGAGCGGGTGTGTAGCATTCTGTGATTTTTTTCTTTCCACGATCCGTGATTCGTTTTGGAGCTACGGTATTGGGCTCACTTGGGTCAGGTGATAGGTAAGAGCACAATCTACGTTTTGGCACCCAGATTTGATCATTTCCTTGATAGTAGCCTTGGGCTTCCAATAGTCGTTTAGGGATCCATCGCAACATTTTCTTACTTTTATTGGAGCGAGTGGTACGTTTCTTACAAGGCTTCTGTTTTTTAGCACTAGCTATGGTCGCTAAGGAAGCTTTAGGGACCCACTTGTATGTTTTCTTCGTTACATTAGGATGAGTCTTGTCAGAAGCGATATGCATCGCTTGTAGCATATTTAAGGGTATAGGCATTGTATCCCCCTCAGGTGTTACCCAGGTCGTCCCCCTATTTCCCCAAGTGTCTATGGTTGATGCTAGGTGGACCCAATCCACATTGTCTGATTCCGTCATACCCGGTAACACATCCATGTAAGGAGAATCTTGGCCAATGTGTGTATCCTTCTTACAAGTGTAACAATATTGTAGTGGAGCCGAGTGAACTGTGGTGTCAGAGCGATGATCAATAATGGTTTTACTCCCTAAGGGGTGTACCTTACCAGTCACCAAATCCACTCTAAGGACAGAGTCTTGGAATTGCAAATAGACATGATTTTTAGACCAATCATGAACCATTTGTGCTTCCCTCATGAATGGTCGTCCTAAAATCATTTCATATGACATAAGGTGTTTAGAGAAATCCATTACAATGAACGTATGTCGTACCTTGTGTCCTAGAACTTTGATCTTAAGATCCTTGAGCATCCCCATAGGTTTGGCTATGGTACCATTTGCCATCTTTACCACAATGTTAGTAACACTGAGGCGGGGTTTTCCCATGGATTCCCAACAATCTTTTGTAACGATGCTAACTCCTGCACCACCATCAAGAATTCCCTTTATTGTTAATCCCTTGGTAGTGATGGGTAGGGTCGCATTAGACTCGTCGCCTTCAAAATACTGCCCTAATTCGTTAATGGGTACCTCGATCACAGACTCGTGTCCATCTAAGTCAAGTGATTGCACATGATTTTCCTCATCAATCATAATCGAGTCAGGCCTATTTGGTTGCGCAAACTGCGGTAATCCCGTTCGTAGCTCTCCGTTAAGGAATGCTCGAAGTGCAAGGAATAACTCAGGATCTCCATACAGCTTTGCTATGATCGTGGTTCGGACCTCAGAAGACATGAAGTCCACTAGTTTGGCAACATTCATTGGCGTTTTGCAAGGTGTAGGTCCTTGACTAGGAACTGGTGAGGATGGAATCTCATATTCCTCAATGGGATCAGGTATTCCTTCGTTAAACATCCTTTCCAACAAGAAGGGTGTATGCTCACTTTCTGATGTCCCGTCCTCACTCCCTTCTTGGATGATACTAGATATGGCTAACGGTCTATGGTTCATGTGGGGTGGATGAACTTGCGTGGGAAACACTGTGTCATGAATTTTGATATGCATGGGTTCTGGTTCTAGTTTCCTTTGAGCCTCCTCCACTAAACCTCTTAGATGTTTCACCTGCTTAATCTCATCTACAGGGTTTGGGTACGTCCCAATCTTCTTTTTACGATTCTTCCCTTTTTGCCCCTGCGGTTTTTATCTTGGGGGTCTTGGATTGGATTTGGAAACACTTGTGGTGTTTTCAGAGGCTCTTTATGATTTTCTCTTATTCGGTTTTCATTTGGTTCCATGTTACGGTTTTCTTTGTCGGTCTTTCTCTTTGTGGTATTGGTTCTAGTCTCCATTGTCTCGACTGAATCTGAATCATCCTCGAGGTCATTCATATACACGGGGTCATCTCATGTTCCTATGTTTGTTTTGGAACTTGGCTTTGAATTTTCTGTATTCTGTGACTTCTTCCTTCGTGTCTTCTTTTTCTTTTCTTGGATAACTGACGCGGTATCTCTCTCTTCGAGGATATGGCCTGGCCCTTGAAGCATGGACCGTGTAATCGCATAAGCGGGTGCGACGGGTGGCATTGGCGATGTCACACTAGCAATTTCGACCAAATTTAGGGGTGTGATTTTAGGCGCATTTGGGTTATAGGGGCATTGGGCAATCAAGTGATCTATGCCACAACGATTACATGTGAGTATTGGCATTGCAGACGTGCTCCCTTGATTCACTTGCATCTGTGCAGCATTCTTTTGCAGCCTAATAGGGCACTCCGCTACTCGATGTGGTCCACCACACTCGTAGCATTGAAGAGGTGGCCTCCTAGCCTGGGTGTTGATATTTTGACCTCTGGATGCGAGAGCAGCAGCTTGATAAACCGGCTTGACTTGTCCCCAACAATCTTCCATGTAGTATATAGGACACTCTTCCAATGTATCAAGTCCGTAGGCAATACTAGTGTCTATTTCCTCCTCACAGCTATCTGGATAAGCATTTGATGGCTCGCAACCCACTTGGTTCATAGGGGCGACTCTTGGATGCGGGGGCTGCGGTCCTAGCACAGGAGGTGGTAGCGGTGTAGCTTGTACAACATTTTGAGATCTAGGGACCACGTGTTGCGGTAGTTGCTCAACAGGTGGAGCAGGCATCAATACAGGAGCTTGAGGCGCATCCGTCCAGGCTACAGGTGGTCTATTTGCCATCATACGTTTGATCATTAAACAATCCTTAGCTTGGTGACCATACCTACCACATGCGTTGCAAGTTCCATTAAATTTTACTCTAAACGTAGGGCACTCACTAGTGCTATGTGGACCTAAGCAAATGGAACACCATTGTTGCTCCCTTCTTGGATACATGTGACTATTTTGAGGGGGTCGATTATCCTTAAGAGACTCTTGGATTGCCTTGGTGAGGTCTGTCAAGAATGTCTCAAATACCTTTGGCTCATTGGCAATGGGCTTTGCAGTCATGGGTTCATACTCAATGGCTTGTGAGCTAGTGGATCTCGTGTCAATAGACACCCTCATGCCTGCTATCATCAAGTTGTCCTCTAATTGGATTGCATTGGCAGTGACATCTTCCCAGGTTGTGATACCTCTAATCACTAGTCCATTATAGATTCCTTCATTCCTCAACCCTTGAATGAATCGATCAAGCAGTTGGTTATTGTTGAAGCGCTCATTTACAGGGCAGCGAGAGTTTAAGTGCTTTAGACGACTAATGAAGTCCCTTACTGACTCTCCTTCCTTACGTTCGGCCTTCTGTAGCTGAGATGCTACACCCCAAAGCACACCTTCTCGTATGTACTCCTTTAGAAACAACCTTCGAAGGGTAGGGTAGATTGTTTTCTCGTCCACCCTTAGGGTCCTATACCAATCTCCAGCCTTCCCACTTAATGTCAAGCTTAAGGCATTGCACTTATGTAGTTCGTTGCGTTCCCCTAAGGAATCACATACTTGTTCAAACACTTCAATGTGTTTCCTAGCATCTTCGTCCCCATTGAATTTTTGCGTGAGTTTGGAAATTTGTACTGCCTTACTTCTAGGCTCTCTATCAGATGCATGACGCATATTTTCCGCGATAGATTGACCTATGGTTTGAGCAAACGCTGCCAAGTCACCTATGTGAGGAGGTAGGGCCGGTGGAGGTACTCTTCGAATCATATGTGGGAGAGGAACGGGTACCGGTCTTGGCATATGTGTAGATGATGCAGGATATGGAACATAACCGGGCATAGGTCCACTCGGATAAGAGCTAGGGAGCGGCACTCGAGGAGCATAAGCAAGTGGTACAATTGGAGGTGTGGGGGCCATGTGTGCATAAGGGGCTAGAGGCACATACGGTTGAGGCCCCATATTAGGTACTACAACACTAGGTAGTGGCACTGCGCTAACCGTAGATGTCATCGGTACATTCTCTGTCAGGCTTATCCCTAGAGTGAGCACTGGGTTTTCCTTAATAGTGGGTTGAGCCAAGTTAGGGAAGCTAAAGTTGTCGCTCGGAGGCTCATATTGCATAGAGACCCCAGGTGAAATGACGTAAGATGGGTCCATGGGGCTCATTAGAGGAGTCTCCATTTGTGATAGAGTAGGCTGTTGAGCCTTGCTCGTATCCAGAAATCTCATGGGGCCAGTTGAGAGTATATTTACCCCTCGGTTTTGCCTTTCTGATTGAATAATGCCATGGATAACATTACAGATCATTTTCTGTTGATCTTCGATGCTCGTGGCACTAGAGGTGGATTGTACAATCTCTATCCATCCTACATGGTAGGCGTGGCCAGAGTGTAGATCCGTCAACACCTCAGTGTGGAGGTCGTATGTCCAATGATCATTAATGAACAATCCTTCTAGAGTCGACGTGTTAACGGTTTCTTGTGAGGTAGAAGCAATGTTGCTCCCCGTGGTTTTACTTGTCACCAACGGTACTCTAGAGGGAACTTCTGAAGGAGGCAGCTCAACAGGGCCTTCTTGGTAAGAAGTTGGTAGGATATCCACATGGACACTCTTTGGGGGTGTGGGGTCCACGTGCGATGTGAAAGGAGAGTCCACTTCCCCACCCCCTTCGTGTGCTTCATTTGCATCAGGTTCCGAGCGAGTAGCTCTACCTAATGTTTCCATGAAATGGCTAAACATACTAGTACTAGGCTGTGGAGCTTCGGGAGGTGCATGGCCTTCTCTCTCAGTGTTTTGGGTAGGGTATGCTTCCATGATTTCTGAGTCGGAGGAGGAATCACTAGCGGCTATTTTAGGGTCTTGGGTGGTGCTACCTTGTGTCCCCGCTGAGGGTCTAGAGCTTATCGTGGATGGGTAATGGGTGTCCGTATGAACAGAGGCACCCTCAATATGCTCATGTTCTAGCACCCGCCCAGAGCGTAAGTGCATGTGCTTTTGATACCCTAAGGTGTCAAAAAGCTGCTCTAGGAGGCCTTGTGACTAGTTTTTAGCGTGTTTTTTGTTTGTTTTTTGCTAGATTTTTTAGAGCGTGTCGTGGAATGGGCCGTGTGATAGCTCGAAACGAGCGTATCAGTCAGAGGGTCGTGCCGTGCTTTACAGCCCTCCGTTTGGTCACTCTATGCCCTCGGAATCCCTAAAACTGTCAATTTCCAGTAGGGAACTAGGCCCAAACTAGAAAGTCTAAGGGTGCAAGTGGGAAGAGAAAGGAGGAGAGTGGAGGACTTGTCCCACATGCTCTCATTCTCTCTTGAGGGAGTAGGGTATATATATAAGAGTGAGTCTAGTATATACCATAAGACTGAGGCCTGGGCTTGGGCTTGGGCTTGGGAAAATGATCCCGACCCGATCTACCTTTTATACAAACCAACCCGTCCGTTTTAAGAGTCACGTTTTTTATTTTCGAAAAATTTAGCCGCCCGCTCGCGTTTTTTTTTTTTTTTATTGTTTTTTTTTTAATTTAAAATTTTTTTTTCTAGGAATTTTTTTTTCCCCAACAAAAACTTTCTTTTTTTTTTTTGATGCAGAAAATAAAGAAATTGAAAACACAGAAATTGAAAATGCAGAAATGCAGAAAATTGAAAAAACGCAGAAATGCAGAAAATTGCAGAAATTGAAAACGCAGAAATGCAGAAATTTGAAAAAACGCAGAAATTGAAAACGCCGAACTTGAAAATGCAGAAATTGCGGAAATTGAAAAAACGCAGACAATAGCAGAAATTGAAACTTGACAGCAAATGCAGAAAACGCAAAAAAACAGAATTCTCCACACACTCCTTCCATGCCTTTCCTATGATAGAAATTGCACCACAAGGAAGCGTAAAGTGCTAATCGAGCTTAGTGTAGGGCATATCCCCGGCAGCGGCGCCAAAAATGTGCGCTCCTTGCCGCACTGTCGAAGCAAGGGACTTGCCAATACACCGTGTGCGAGCCACAAACGGCTCCAAGCACACAACAAGCCTAAACTAGCAAGCTCAAGAGAACAAAGGGTGTGTCACTCACCGCTCTACGCTCGCCTTCGTGGTGGATTCCTCGCCGCGATGAAGAAGAAGCTGCAGTCGTGCCGTGCTCAACCGCTTCGCCGCCGCCGTGCCTTCGTAATGCTCGATCGCACACACACTCTCCCTCTCTCTCTCTCTCTCTCTCACACACACACACACACAAGGAGGTGAAGAAGAAGAAGATGGAGATGGAGATGGAGCAAGAGCACTCTTCTATTGCACAAATGAGAGAATGAGTAAAAATTAGGTTTAGTTGGATTTTATAGGAGCTCACCCCATTCACACTTGGGCGCCCATGCTTAGCCAACTAACCCTAGCATGTTCGTGTTAGAGTGCACCTCTCATTGGCGATCACTCTTACCCTTTTCCAATTGGTTCGACAAGCCCGGTGCCTGACTCTACCAAATACATAATACACGTCCATCGTAGGTGATGGGGTGCCCGTGAGCCGTGAGGGTTAACAAGTATAGAGCTTGGAGGCACTAGGATCGTGTGCCCCCCAAGGTGTCCGAGGTGTGCCAAGAGGTGTGTCGAGAGGTGTGCCTGGGTAAGACAGGGGTCGTGAGCGAGGAGGGGTCAAAGCATCTGTGGACCCTCCTCCACAGCAACCACCACCTCCACTTGACGATCGCCGAGATCAGCGAGTGCGCCTGTGCTGCGGAGATGAGGGCGTACCCGCCTCTGCCCCACCCCTAGGTGTCGAAGCGGCCGTGATGGGAGAAGAAGGCGTCGTACCCATAGGCGTCCTGAACCCCATAGGCGTCCCCCCCCTAGGCGTCGGTCCCTCGGGTGTGAAGCCCGGAGGCGTAGTACCCGTGCCTCTAGCTACCAAGTACTGAGAAGCCTCTGCCATCTGAGCAGGCGTCATCCGTGTAACGAAGCCCATGAATGCAGCTGCACTCATGGAAGCGAGATCTGGAATCTCGTCTGCCATACTAAAGTCTTGCACAAAGAAAGTAAAATAAAGCGTCAGAACACAGTTGTTTAAATTAACTTTAAGCTTAATTTTAAATCAAAGTCTTCACACAAACACTTACAGGCCTAGGCCTCGACGAGTGAGGCATCATCGATAAGATCTTGCACCGTATCATCATCTATCTCTAATTGCAAACATAACTCTGCCCCAACTTGTTCTGGCAGATTGTCTTCATCCATTGCATCTTCATCTACAAGTGTCAATTCTGGCTCGTCTACGTCATCCCTCGTATATATGTCAGCTTCCTCTGCCATACCTTTGTCCATCTCATCTAATGTCAGAGTAGTATGGACGTCGTCTAACTGACTTTCCTCCAGGAGATCTTGCCCTTCAAATACTTGTTTATTTCTTGGAGCAACCTGAACCAAAAACCACCATTGTCGCTCTCGAGGGTCCGGTACAAAGACCACTTGCTCGCAATGTTCGGGGAGAGCAAATGTGTCGCTCGCATCTGTCCAAGTCTTTGTAGAATCTATTTGCACAAGCTTGTTTTCATCTGTGCGTACCGTTGCATTGCGACCAGAAGTAATCACCTTGAACCACTTCACATCCAACAAAAACATCTCAAACCGCATGAAGCTTACTTTCAGGATATCTGACACCAGACCACAGTAATCCAGGTTGCTAGTGCTCTTATTCGTGTCTCTAGCACTGGCCCTGCTCTTTTGCATGAAACTAACCATTACCCCACTGTCAAACGTGTTTCTTCTGCTGTCAATTTGTTGTGTTCTGAAATGCTTTCCATGCGACCACAGTGCTATGTATGTATGATACTTCCAGTCACATCCAATAGCCAACTCTTCCTCTTCTAGAGATATGGGTTCTCCGATCTGTCGAGCTGCTCTCACTGTCTTGTCCAACCATGCCATTGTAGGGAATTCAGGTAGAGGAGAGAGATAGTCTGGCAAGGGTAAGCCTCTAGTCGTTCGACTTCGCCTGAAATCCTGTCGCTCTAGATTGCATCTCTCTTTCTCTTCTTCATACCTTTCAAGCCATTTTTGCATCGGCGCTGAATTTAGTATACAGAACTTCATGATCTTTTCTCGCATGGCCAGGTTCATTTTCTTCGGCACCCCTTGCCCTTGCGGCTCCTCTCCCACCAGTCTTGCGGCAACGTATGGAGAATGGACAAACGTTTCATTCCTGGAACAAGTTGCCCTTCATGTTGCTCCCATCGGCGACGCCACTCTTGTACATGCATAGGACGACATTCGACGCGACCAAGCTGGCCTTCGCGCAAGTGATGGCCATCTGGAAGATAACGGTGGTGGCCTTGATAAATTGTATTTCGAAGAGAGGTAGGATAGCGCATATCCAAAGATTGTCCGCAAATTGGACATGCATTGTATCCCGAAGTTGTTAGTCCTGCATATATCAAAGCTTGAATCAGGCCAAGGCAAAGGGCTTGCGAATAGCGAGAATTTTGTAAATCAATAACCATTACCAGAAGCTTCTCTGTATCCTGACCAAACATGCATAGTCCACATAAGAAGTCCATGGATCCTTGCATGTTGTTGTCCTACTGGTTCAACCGCATCTCACTACAAGAGGTTGTGTGCTCTTGTGACGCTCTTAGCGACGGAAATACACTTGGTTTTTATACCCCCCGGCGTCGCTATAACCGTCGCTAAAAGCGTCGCTACGAGAGCGTCGCTATAGGCGTCGCTATAGGCGTCTCTATGAGCGTCGCTATATAGCGACGCCTATAGCGACGCTCTCACAGAAGAGTATAGCGACGCATATAGCGACGCTACAGAGCCATAAATAGCGACGCTTATAGCGACGCCTGAGAGAATATTTTTTTGGTGGCAGGGCATTGAATGCCCTGCCACCCATCAACCATATTGTACTTGATTCACTTTTTAAAAAAAGTGCAAAGGTAAATAATAGACCCAAAATAGTCACCCACAAGACGCATTGTTTGCAAAATTGACAATTGTACACATCATAGACAAACTGAATTGATTGGCAAATGTAATAATGACAATTGTACAACATCATAGGCATAAAGAATTGATTGGCAAAAGGAATTGCGGTGACAAATGTAATAA
This sequence comes from Adiantum capillus-veneris, assembly GCF_014529385.1. NCBI lineage: Eukaryota > Viridiplantae > Streptophyta > Polypodiopsida > Polypodiales > Pteridaceae > Adiantum > Adiantum capillus-veneris. Next base: position 15,744,373 of record NC_140955.1, read on the forward strand.
TATACATGGTTCAAAAAGACGTATAAAATCCGTCTCATGATACATAAGCTATGAGAAACCCTAAACTAATACTATCTAGCTACGGCTAAACTGACGTCGTCTAATCAGACGTCTCATCGCGTCCAAGCGGCGTATCTGTCGGATTCTGCAAAAAAAGACAATAAGACAGTTTTCAGTAAATATAAACATATAACGACATTTATAAAACAATACAAAAAATAAAAAAGAGTAAACCCTAATACTAACCATGCCGCCGCGAGAACTGAGAATGTCCATCAGGGCGTTTAAGCCCTTCCTGCCTGCGTACTCGCGCTCGTACGGTGTGGGATCACGTCCTGTCATCGACCACTGTCAAAACATACAAAGATTTCATTATGTTAGAACTAAAAAACTCATAAACCCTAAACTATCGAACATGCATAAAGAGCAATGTGAAAAGACTTACAAAATCGGCCTCAAATGATGCCCATCCACCGCTCCCCAAGTGGTGCGAGCTCCCTGCCTCTACTCGCGCTCTGGCTGCATCCTTTTGTTGCTTCCACTTGTCGGGATTCTCGCGTGCTGCTTTCTTCGCATTCTTCCAATCTTCTTTGGCCAGCCAATCTGGCCTATTCCACCCATTCTTGATTGCTTTTTGCACTTCGGAACGCTTGTGTTTGCAGTATTCGCGCATTCGAATCTTCATCAGGTCTTCATTGAAGCGCTGATCCCGTGTTGGAACGGGAAACTCATCATGAAGTATGCTGATGACTCTGTTTTTTAAATCACTTGGTACTTCACTCCATTTGTTTAGTATATAGTGTCTAAACAGCTGAGAGCAAAGACCACGCATGCGCGAGATCACCTTCTTGCCGTCATCATCCATGATGATGCCGCCGCTGATGTCGACGGAGTAAGGCAAGCCCTCTGGCCGGTGACGCGTGAACCTGGGTGTCCCGGCAGGGGTCTCTAGCGGCGTGTCGATGGGGGTACGGACGTCAGGTGTCTCCATCGGCGTCTGGGCGCCGAAGCGAGGAGTGTCGAGTGGGGTGGCTCCTGGCGGAGTAGGTAGAGGTGTGTAGCTTCTAGGAACAGTCAGCCGTGCAAAACCTGGCGTAGACGGCGATGCTGTGGCTGGTGTGGGGGCGGGCAAAGAAGGGGAGGGTAAAGAGCCTCGTCGAACACGAGGCGGTGTGGAGGCATCGGTGGCGGAATCCCCACAACAACCGCCACCGCCACCACTAGAGCGCCGGTGTCTAGACGAGTGTGACGCTCGTCTCGTCGACGCCGAAGCTTCGGAGCGCGCCGAATGCTCCGAAAGAGAGGGAGATGCGGATGGTGTAGGAACGCGCGATGATGCGCCAGAGCGATGACGCTCCACGTACCACTGTCTCTGCTGCGGTGACAAAGAAGAAAGAAACTCCTCATCATCCATACCTGCATTAAACACACGAATATTTAAACTCCTTATTGAATGAATAGAGTAGACAATGACGCAAAGACCATTAAATACAATGACGTAATGACGCATATAAATACAATGACGCAATGAATCGAGTGATAGAAGAGGCAAGTCGAAAACTCAGAATTTTCAATCAAAAGATGTGAGCGCGAGTAGAAAAGAGCGTTACACACCATGGAAGCTACTTAGAGAGCTAGAGCTTTTACAGCACGGAGCAAAATTGTTCAAATACAATATTTGTGGCTTTAAGAGATCTCTCTCTCATCCTCGCATAACTCAGCATAACTTCCTATATCTATATAGAGCTCTCCGTTTAAACACATATCCTCTGTTTCATTTTGTAGCTCCTCTGCATGCACCCCATATAGAGTAGTAGCATCTTGATGCTCGTCTGGCACCACCCTAAAATGTCGATTCGTTCCACCCTAAAATGTCGACCTTTACACCATGCTGCTGTGTATGACTTATACTACAACGAACAAAGATTATGAGTGGCCGTTCAAACGTTTATAAATAAAGTCACTTGCTAGTCGTACATTGCAAACTTACCTTGGTCGCGCAACCCCGAGAGTACTCCCACTCTTCTTCAGTCACTTCGTCACCGCATTGTTGTGCGCTTTTCAATTGGTTGTGCAACCATCTTAAGCTCATGAAGGTTGGTAGGCTCTCCAGAACCGCTGGATAGTGCATCGGTGGTCGTCTTCCCCGTCTCCACTCGATTCGTGCCCTTTGTCGCTCTTGCTTTGCATCCTCATATTGTGAAATCCACTTTTGCATCACTGGATTGTGAAGCATGCAAAATCGGTTGATTTTAGCCTCTAGATCTTCCGTCATCTTCTTCTCAACACCGAGATTGCACATGACAATCCCAGATATGCGCTCATCATCTATGGTTCGCCATAGCGTGTCCCGGGATTTATCAAATCCGTCTAGCCACTCTCCAATGTACACTAGGGACTCTGATACCAACCAACCTTCTGCCATGCTACCCTCCGGACGTGCCTTTTGACGCACATATCCCTTAAGCGTTTTCATGAAACGCTCTAAGAAGAACATCCATCTGGAATGAACTGTGCCAGCTATTTCCACCTCATCAACTATGTGAATAAGAAGATGCACCTGAATGGTTAGTATTGTAGTAGGAAAATGTTTCTCAAACATGCACACAAGCTCCGCAGCATTTAGTTTGGCGAATGGTATGGAGTCTACGTCGATCTCCTTTTGTGAGATCCATTGCACCAACTTTGCAAGTTTGTAGATTGTGTTACGGATGTCGAGAGACAAACATCCCTCAATGGCAACCGGTAAAATAAACTGTAAAGTATGTGCAGCAATGATATTAAAGTCCACATTTTATGCAATGATATTAAAGTCCACTATGAACGTACCTGACACATTTTATGCCAATCGTGTGACTTCAAACCGGTAAGCTTTCCTTCTTTAGTAAAACACGTTCGGAGCGAGTGCATTACGCCAGTGGGGGTCCGCAAAGATCGAATGGCCTCTTTTACTTTGCGTTCTTGGGCTCCTGTGAAAATCCATGGTGCTTTAGGAAGTTTTATCGATCCATCAGACGCTGTTTGCGGCCAATATTGCTCCATACGATCCACATTTCTAAGGTCAACTCTAGCTCCCAAAGTATCTTTCTTGCCGGTCAAATGGTCCCATAGTAGATTACCCACATTCTTGAATATGTGCATTGGATCGAGCAAGTGATTGATCACGAGTCGGGGCCAGTATGGTAACTCGTACCATAGAGATAGTCTCTTCATCCCTGGAGGCAATCCGTCATCGCACATCTCCTTCTGCTCTAACCATGCTTGTGCAGACATCCTTGGTGGCTCTCTTCCCAAAAAGCCGTCGCGTAACACATGATTCTCCGGAAGATACGCTTGATGACCTTCGTAGATTTGCTTCTTCAGTGAGGGTGCCCTACGTGCATTCAGTCTAGGTCCACATGTGACACATGCTCTGTATCCGCTTGTTTGAAGCCCTGCATGTATACACATGATAATAGATCAACTATGGGGAAAAACAAGATTTACAGTGTCTGAGAGAGGAGTGTCAATAGATCACCTGAGCATTCTGTTAGCCCGGGATAGTCATGCATGGTCCACATTAGAATACCTCTGATCAAAGCATTCCGTCATCCTGTGTGTCGGCTCATATCCACCACCTCTATGCCAATCCACAATTGTTGTAGCTCTTCCAATAGTGGACGAAGATACACATCCATATTCCCCACTTTATATCGCCCTGGCACAATCAAGCTTAGCCATAGGTGCCCCTTCTTCGTAGTCAACCACGGGGGAATGTTGTAGTTGACGATGACAACGGGCCATACACTGTAAGATGTTGATCTTTGACCAAATGGATTTACGCCATCCATAGCCAGGCCTAAGCGCAAATTTCGAGCTTCCCTGGCAAAATCCGACCATGTTCCATCTATATGTTTCCAGGCTGCGCAATCTGCAGGAATTCGTAGCACACCATCCGAAGATTTATTCTCCTCATGCCATGATGCTAGGGTGGCCATGGACTTACATTCGAAGAAATGCTTGATGCGAGGAAGCAAAGGAAAATGTCGCAAAACCTTTTGTGGAATTTTTGTCCCGTGGAGATCTACTCGATATCTTTCGGAATCACATTTCGGACACTTCTCCATGTCTGTGTATTCCCCTCTGAAAAGAATGCAGTCATTAGGACAAGCGTGGATAGAATTGTAATCCATCCCCAAGTTTCGCAAAATCTTTCTTGCTTTATCTCGGGAATCTGGCATCACATTGTCAGCTGGTAGAATGTGCTCTTTCAGCAATCTACACAACATAAAAATATGATACAGTCGTGTAAAAATCTATCAGATCATTATACATTTAGAGTTCTATTAAAGTAAACTAATTGTAATAGATCACCTGAAAAGCGCTGTGACGCTAGTGTCACTCCATCCAAACTTTGCCTGCATGTTGAGAAGAACCAGGAGTGCTTTCAATCTAGACATACGTGCTCCATTATACAATGATGTATCGGCTTCACTTTTCATATCATCATAGATAAGCCTTTCTGAATCCATGATCGTCTCGATCATTTCATCAATCTCGGGCTCAAACATTGCCTCGTTGGGAATGTGCTCTGCATGATCATCCCCCGAGCTGTCAGAGGCTACATCTTGTGGCCTCACATATGCTGCTTGACCAAAGCGCCTGCGAATACGTCTATTGGGTTGCAAGATTGCTGCTTGTTGGCCAGCGTCAGAGTCCGACGAGTTATAATTGGCAACAACTCGATCTATAATAGATGGATCGAACTCGCCAAATTCGCGAACGTGCTGCAAAGAAACACGTCTTGTCCGTCGCACAGCATGCTTGCATTGATTACAAGGACATAAGACCCTCGTTGAGAGATAGGTGTTTCGGTTGGACGGTCCCACATCCTCGTCGCTACTCATAATGAGGATAAAAAACTTATAACCTGGACAACAAATTTAATATTCTATTGGAATTCTTCGTCTTATCTCTCTCTCTCTCTCTCTCTCTCTCTCTCTCTCTCTCTCTCTCTCTCTCTCTCTCTCTCTCTTTACCTCACATTCTCTAGTCATGTCCAATCCCCGCACACCTCGGTCTAGAGGTGCACGGAGATCAGAACCACCGGGTTATAATCTCGTCTTTATTGGTCAATACCTATATTTGTGGGTACAAGAAATCTAGACACCCACGTCTACATGATACTGCATGTAGTGGACAAAATCCCTTTGCCTCTTCTCTAGCTGTAGCACTTCACTTCATCTTAACATCTTTTCACAGTAGATCTTTTCACTGTTCGTCTAACTCTAAACCCTAAACCGTAAGTAATTCTTGCGTGGACTCGATCTAACGTAAATAAGCGTAAATCTAAATAAACGTAAATCTAACTAAAAATAAAGCTAAATCTAATTTAACGTAAGTCTAATGACTAGAGGTTGTCTAGATGGTCATTGTGTCGGGGATGTAGTGACTCTTGCCGCCCTGAAGATCCACCTTCTTCCCTATCTTCTGAAGACATTTCACCAGTACTTTTGGATCGACGGAGCCCACCATGAGTGAAGGCAGCAATACCCTATATTCCATTGAGGGCTTTCTTCACCCGCTTCATGCAGGCATCGCAGTCTATGGAGACCCGCATCTAATCTAATATAACGTAAATCTAAATCTAGCTTAAATAAACGTAAATCTAGTTAAAAATAAACCTAAATCTAATTTAATGTAAGTCTACATATAACTTAATCTTTAACGTCTTTTAAGATAGTTTCCTACGACGTTATAACTCTCTTCTTCCTGTGTGTGTGCGCGTGTGTGGATGTGTGTGCCAATAAAAAGAGATAAATGGTATAACCTTTCTATCACCCATGCCAAGTATGATAGATTGATTATGCCATTTCTCTCTTGAATAATAGGTCTTCAGTTCAACTCCTCGTCGGCTAGATCTTTAGGTCTTTTAATTTTAATTAGTTTCCTACGACGCTCCCTTAGTTTCTCTTTCTTTCTCTCTCAATGTGTGTGCGTTTTTTTGGATCGTATGCATGTTTTCTTTCTCTTTTCCTCTCTCAATGTGTGCGTTTTTTGTTTATGCATGTTCTCTCTCTCTTTTCCTCTCTCAATGCGTGCGTTTTTTGTTTATGCATGCTCTCTCTCTCTTTTTCTCTCTCAATGTGTGTGTGCATTCTTTGTTTATGTATGTGTGTGCGTTTTTGCACTCTCTCTCGCTCTCTCTCTCTCGCTCTCTCTCTCTCTCTCTCTCTCTCTCTCTCTCTCTCTCTCTCTCAAAAACACTATGTGTGTGTGTGTGTATGTGTGTGTGTGAGAGAGAGAGCGAGGGAGAGAGAAAGAGGGGAAGGGAACATGAGAATGAGGAGAGGGAAGCAGCATACCTAGCTCTCCTTCCTCTCCTCGTGTGTGTGTGTGTGTGTGTGTAAAAGAAAAAGAGAGAGAGAGAGAGAGAGAGAGAGAGAGAGAGAGAGTGAGGGAGAGCGTTACCTGCTCTTTGCTTGAGGGCGCCGAAAAACTCAGATCTGAGATCTGAGTTTTTGGGCGCGCTCGGTTATTTTTTTTACCCCAGCTGGCGTCGCTACGAGCGTCGCTATAAGCGTCGCTATGAGCGTCGCTATGAGCGTCGCAAATTTCTTTGTAAATTTGCGACGCTCATAGCGACGCTTATAGCGACGCTCATAGCGACGCCGGGAATTTTTTTTTTTTGAGCGTCGCTGTGTGAGCGTCGCTAATGTGAAGAGCCTCTTGTAGTGTCTGCTATGTCGATCCCATGCCATAACTCCTGGAGCTCGTCAACTAGTGGAGCTAGATAAACATCCATGTTTTTTGCCTTGAACTTACCAGGTACAATCAAGCTTAAAATCAAATGACCCTTCTTGATAGCAAGCCACGGCGGGAGTTTGTAATTGATAAGGCACACAGGCCAAGTGCTCCATGACGAGCTTCTCAAGCCAAATGGATTGACTCCATCCATTGCCATGCCCAAACGCAAATTGCGTGGTTCACTCTTAAAATGTGGCCAGGTATCTTCAATGTGCCTCCAAGCCTTCGAATCAGCGGGCACCCTAAATGTTGCGTCAAGGGATCTATTCGTAGAATGCCACCGCATCAACTTTGCAATGGAACCACAACGAAACATGCCTTTTATCCTAGGAATAATAGGGAAATGCTGCAACACTTTAGCTGGCACTGTCTTGCCAACTGCATCTTGTTTGTAGCGCATTGCTCCGCACTTAGGACACGACAAACAATCTGCGAATTCATTGCGAAAAAGAATGCAATCATTTGGACATGCAAGAATCTTGTTGTAGTCCAATCCAACTGAGGTCAAAAGTTGCTTTGCGTCTAGCCTAGAGGGGGGCATTTCATTGCCATCCGGGAGAAGTTGCTCCTGCAATAACCTTTTTAAGCCACATTAAATTAAAAAGATCTCCGAGCACATCACCGTTGCAATCAGAAAATCTCTTTTGTAAATTACGTACCTAAACAAAGCAGTGACGCTTGCATCTAACCACCGGTACAATGACTGAAGATTCAAAAACGCCAGACAAGTACAAAGCACAGATATTTTGGCGCCTTCATAGATTGGTTGACGTGCCAACTTCCTCAACATGTCTTCAGAAGATAGGCGCACGGCTTCTGGTGCTGATTCGTTCGCGTTCTCCTCGCTTGTCTGGAAGAAGGCATCCAGCATCTCCTCCATGCCGTCGTCTTCTG